>NC_058084.1:313819638-315019638 GCF_014858855.1 Bufo gargarizans
CCCACTATCCGACTGACTTGAGTGTGGCCCTGTCCATTAAAGTGTATGGGAGTTACAGAAAGAGACATAGATATACCATAAATGTGTAAGCCTGGAATACCCTGTAAGAAGAGGTTTAGTGCTATTACCCCCAACATCCTAACTGGAGGTCACTACAAGAAACCTGCCACTTTTTATCTCCTAATTCACTGGATTTAGGTTCCATTATCTGAGATAATTATATGAAGAAGAAACAATCCCATTAGAATATACATTACACAATGAAGAGGAGGAGAACGCTATATACAATGAGATCCAACCATGAATGGTCCTGCTCAGTACAGATGATGGGAGTAGACTGTCCTGTGTGTAGTGTGTGATGTACAGTATATAGAGCAGCACTTACTGATAGACGTCCAGCAGAATCGGGTAGAAACCTGTAAAGGTGCCTGTGGGGCTCAACAGACGCTCCTCGCTCGGTCGGGAAATCAGCAGTTTCTGCACAATCTCCTGAAAAGGGCAGTTGATATTCAAATCAAACTGTGCATGTGCCAGTAGTGACCAATCATATGCCAGCTGCCAATCATATGCCAGTCCCATGACCTCTGACCTCCAGCCAGCTGCATTTCATACTGTAAACTGGCAATACCTATAATGCCCTCTGACATGAAGGAATCAATCAGATGGAATATGACATATAGCAATTTCCTGCTCTCACCAGTCTGCCCAGTATGAAATGGATGCCTTCATAAATACCTCTCACCATTGATCCTTCTGTCTGTAGTAAAGTGACGCTATGACCAGAAAGTGATATACGGTATTCATCCGCTTTATACTGGTAAGAATGTCATTTCCTCATCCCCACTATATAGACTGACAAAGGATTGTGTTTTTCATACTGAGCACTACAGGCCTATATTATAGACATACCCACCAGGAAAGTACTCTTGATATGAGTAGTACTACAGCATACCTCCCCACTTTAGAACATTTCAGAGAAGGACAATACAGTATGCAGACGCACGCCGCAGCTGCGACATTTTGCAGATATCAGTCAGGTCTCCTCTGGCCAGGCCGGTATCAGCAGAATGTTGTAGGTGCACAATGATGTCATTGCGCCACTTACATGACACAAAAGTGGAAAGTGGTGAGTGAGGCAGGTTACCAGGAGTTCCCTGCTCCACCATTTGGAGCTTTTCTTTATGATGGAGGTAAAGTGTGCAATGTTCCTCAGATGCAGGCCTGTCCAGAAATGGTTATAGCATGAGGCAAACTATAAAGAGGCACAGCCTATGAGGCACATTATAAGAGGGTGAAGAGCATGAGGCACACTATAGGGGGGTAAAGACCATGAGGCACATTATAGGAGGATGAAGAACATGAGGCACACTATAGGGGGACACAGAACATGAGGCACACTATAGGGGGACACAGAACATGAGGCACACTATATGGGGGGTAAAGACCATGAGGCACATTATAGCAGGATGAAGAACATGAGGCACACTATAGGGGTATACAGACCATGAGGCACACTATAGGGGTATACAGACCATGAGGCACACTATAGGGGATTAAAGACCATGTGGCACATTATAGGAGGATGAAGAACATGAGGCAAACTATAGAGGGGCACAGCCTAAGAGGCACAATATGGGAGGATGCAGACCGAGGGACATTATTAGGGAGTGAGGACCATGAGGCACACTATGGGAGGACACAGAACATGAGGCACACTATGGAACGGCGCAGACCATGAGACACACTATGGGAGGACACAGAACATGAGGCCCACTATGGAACGGCGCAGACCATGACGCAAATTATAGGGGGATAAAGACCATGAAGCACACTATAGTGGGGCACAGACCATGAGGCACAATATAGGAGGATGCAGACCATGAGGCGCATTATTAGAGGGTGAGGACCATGAGACACACTATGGGAGGACACAGAACATGAGGCACATTATAGAGGGGTGAAGACCATGAGGCACACTATAAGAGGGCACAGAACATGAGGCACACTATCGGAGGATGCAGACCATGAGACACACTATGGGAGGACACAGACCATGAGGCACACTATGGGAGGACACAGACCATGAGGCACACTATGGAAACCCGCAGACCATGAGGCACATTATAGGGGGATAAAGACATGAGGCACATTATAGAGGGGTGAAGACCATGAGGCACACTATAGGAGGGCACAGAACATGAGGCACACTATGGAAAGGCGCAGACCATGAGGCACATTATAGGGGGATAAAGACCATGAGGCACACTATAGGGGGGCACAGAACATGAGGCACACTATGGGAGGATGCAGACCATGAGGCACATTATTAGCGTGTGAAGACCATGAGGCACATTATGAGAAGTCATAGAACATGAGGCACATCATTGGGGGTTAAAGACCATAACACACACTATAGGAGGGAACAGAACATGAGGCACACTATGAGAGGACGCAGACCATGAGGCACATTATTGGGGGTGAAGACCATGAGGCACACTATGGGATGACCAAGACCATGAGGTACATTATACGGGGGCACATAACATGAGGCACATTATAGGGTGGGTGTAGATCATGAGACACAATATAAGGGGGCACACAACATGAGGCACTACAGAGGGACACAGAGCATATAGTAGCTATAGGTTCACAGAAAAAGAGGCACTGTATAAAGGGGGACCATAGCAAGAGTTACTACATTAGATATTCAGTGACTTACCACTATCAAAAAATGGAAAAGGGGGTGCACTACTAACAGACCAACCCAGTGCCTGATATACAATATACAATCAAAGCAGGGCACGTTCTATATAGAACAGTAAATTGAAATGATAATAATAGATTAAAAACAATCAATAAAATGCAGGTCACATTGGGAGCATAATTAAATGGGTTCTGCACTTTCATTTAACTGATGATCTATCCTCTGGATAGATCATCAGCTTTTGATCGGCGGGGGTCAGACACCTGGGACACCCGCCGATCAGCTGTTTGAGAAGGCAGCGGCCTTCTCACTGTTTACTGCCGGCCCACCGACGTCATGACTAGTATCAACTAGCCTGGGCGCGGCTAAGTGAACAGAGCTTAGCCACGCCCACACTAGTTGATACTAGTCAATGGGCCGGCAGTAAACAGCCTTCTCAAACAGCTGATCGGGGTCCTGGGTGTCGGAACCCCGCCAATCAGAAGCTGATGATCTATCCAGAGGATAGATCATCAGTTAAATGAAAGTGCAGAACCCTTTAATACAAGTGTCCACTGCTCATGATTGGGTTAATCAATATATAAACACTTATTCATTTCCCTCCAGCACATAGGAGGTTGTTTTGGTATAGCTACTCTGTTGGTGCAATATAATTACACTACTGTTTCCACTTCATGAGGTTATGTAACAAGTCAGTAACAATATGCAGGACATATACACTCACCTAAAGAATTATTAGGAACACCTGTTCTATTTCTCATTAATGCGTTTATCTAGTCAACCAATCACATGGCAGTTGCTTCAATGCATTTAGGGTTGTGGTCCTGGTCAAGACAATCTTCTGAACTCCAAACTGAATGTCAGAATGGGAAAGAGATGTGATTTAAGCAATTTTGAGCATGGCATGGTTGTTGGTACCAAACGGGCCGGTCTGAGTATTTCACAATCTGCTCAGTTACTGGGATTTTCACGCACAACCATTTCTAGGGTTTACAAAGAATGGTGTGAAATGGGAAAAACATCCAGTATGCGGCAGTCCTGTGGGCAAAAATGTCTTGTTGATGCTAGAGGTCAGAGGAGAATGGGCCGACTGATTCAAGCTGATAGAAGAGCAACGTTGACTGAACGTTGACTGAAATAACCACTTGTTACAACCGAGGTATGCAGCAAAGCATTTGTGAAGCCACAACACGCACAACCTTGAGGCGGATGGGCTACAACAGCAGAAGACCCCACCGGGTACCACTCATCTCCACTACAAATAGGAAAAAGAGGCTACAATTTGCACAAGCTCACCAAAATTGGACTGTTGATGACTGGAAAAATGTTGCCTGGTCTGATGAGTCTCGATTTCTGTTGAGACATTCAAATGGTAGAGTCCGAATTTGGCGTAAACAGAATGAGAACATGTATCCATCATGCCTTGTTACCACTGTGCAGGCTGGTGGTGGTGGTGTAATGGTGTGGGGGATGTTTTCTGGGCACACTTTAGGCCCTTAGTGCCAATTGGCCATCGTTTAAATGCCACGGGCTACCTGAGCATTGTTTCTGACCATGTCCATCCCTTCATGACCACCATGTACCCATCCTCTGATGGCTACTTCCAGCAGGATAATGGACCATGTCACAAAGCTCAAATCATTTCAAATTGGTTTCTTGAACATGACAATGAGTTCACTGTACTAAAATGGCCCCCGCAGTCTCCAGATCTCAACCCAATAGAGCATCTTTGGGATGTGGTGGAACGGGAGCTTCGTGTCCTGGATGTGCATCCCTCAATTCTCCATCAACTGCAAGATGCTATCCCATTAAAATGGGCCAACATTTCTAAAGAATGCTATCAGCACCTTGTTGAATCAATGCCACGTAGAATTAAGGCAGTTCTAAAGGCAAAAGCGGGTCCAACACCGTATTAGTATGGTGTTCCTAATGATTCTTTAGGTGAGTGTATGTGTGACAGCTTTATGTTTGGTTATGCACACAAGACTGCAGCTGGAGTGTAAAAGATGTCTCCTTCACTTTGTGCTTATCTCCTGGCCGATAAATGGCCATGTGCCTTTGGATGATGGTCACATTGATTCCTCTTTCACAATCCATGTGGCTTTCTTCTTTGGTTCAGTGGCCTCCACGGCTCGCAGGTAGATAAGAACCTATGGCGATCCATGTGTGTGCAGTGCTGTACCAAATAGAATCGGTCCTGATTAAGTGTCGGGAGACGTTAGATGAACCTCAATATGTGGAATAAATTTCCAGGACTGTCAATTATGCCATTAATTCCACATATCGAGGTTCTTCTTTGCTTTGCTCCTAACTCCTGAAGATGCCGGTTCCATGGTGAAACATGTCGGGGGAGCATTGTTTGTTACTTTAATTCACTGCTCTCTCTCCTGATCGCTGAGTATGAAGGTGGTTCATATGCTGCAGGCATAGAACCATGGATAATATCTGCAATTCCAAATGGGCATGAACCCTATCTAAAGGGCGGCTTGTTAGGGATCACAGTGATCTATAGATCACGGAGCTTACTGTGACAAGGTAGCTGAGTAAAATAGCTCTTGTCACAATACCCTTGCTTTTCGTGTGGAACCGGTGAGATTTCTAATTGCTCCACCAGAACACAACGGGATTTAGATTTAACCCCTGACAGGGAGTCCTGGGGTCTTTCTACTAACAGAGGATTCAAATAAGGATAGGGCAAGGGTAAAGCTACTCATGGAGGGAAAGTATGCGTTAATACACCCTCACCAATGATTATTTAGTAATCCCAGCAGGCAGGACACTCAATTAATACTACTAGAAATAAGCAGATACAGAGAAAGTCAGTCAACTTTTAACAGTTTTGGTTCAGTTCTTTTATAGGGATTTTATTTAAAAGAAAACAGAATAAAGTTCACATTTTAATAGGAAGGTCAGAAACAGGACTATATATGGAGGCCCCACTTTAAGAGCACCATGTGTGGAGAGCTTTATTTTTAGGGAGTATAGTATGTGACATGATTGTACTCAGTGTATGTTACCATTAGAGATGAGCGAATAGAAGCAGATGAAGTGGTCGATCCGAATTTCAGGAATTATACAATTAGCTCAGAATTTCCTCACGCTTCGTGGTAACGAATCACATTTTTTTAAAAGGCCGCTGCACGTGTTAGGACATGGAACTAGGAACTCTGGGAATGAAGGATCACCCACAATGCCATGCATGCAGCCAATCAGCAGCCAGCCAGCCCTGTGATATCACAGCCGTAAAAATAACCTCAGCCATCTCGTATTCTGCCATTTTCCAGTGTACTTAGTGCAGGGAGAGACATCAGCAGGTTCTAGAAACAGTGCTAGAAAATACTTTATTTTGCTGTATAGAAGTTCAGGGAAAGGTTAGGGAGTAATCATTGCTCAGTATTGAAGTAGAACAGGGTTCAGTAGGGGAGTTTACAGCCTGGGTAATAGGAACAATCCTATTACACCTTGCTGCACTGACTGCGGATCCAAATTGCTATTATACAGCTCTGTAATTTCAGCAAACCGTTCTTGTTATTGGGGTGCAAGTGCCATTAACAGGGTTTATTGCAAGAAAATATTTCTATGTCTTAGTTGCCCTTGTGCGGTGCAGTTATATGTTCCAAAGCAGGCATGCTCAACCTGTGGCACTCCAGCTGTTGTAAAACTACAACTCCCAGCATGCCCCAAACAGCCTATAGCTATCAGCCTACAGCAGGGCATTGTGGGAGTTGTAGTTTTACAACAGCTGGAGGGCCGCAGGTTGAGCATGCCTGTTCTAAAGCATTTTTTGGCTTGTATTAGTCGGAAAAAAGAGCTTATTAGCCGTTGTGTGGTGAAGTGAGAAAATTACAGCCCTTTTTGTTGTTTATTAGTGGCAAAAAATACATATATTTGCCGTTCAACGGTGTAGTTATATGTTATAAAGCCCTTTTTGGCGTTTATTAGTGGCAAAAAAATATATATTATTTTCCGTTCATCGGTGCAGTTATATGTTCTAAAGCGGTTTTTGGCGAGTATTAGTGGCTAAAAAATATATATATTGTTTGCTGTTCAGCGGTGTAGTTATATGTCCTAAAGACCTTTTGGGCGTTTGTAAAGGGGGAATATTAATCACCAATATTTATGCAAATATCGATAATTCATATTCCTAAATAGGAGGAGCCGTCTAGTGATGACTCTGCCTATTTATGCCTTTATATAACAATAACACAATACTTTCGCTATACTTTACACTAATCACTATACTAGCTGCATACGCCTTACTAACTCGCTACCGCTAACAAGTACACGCTACACAAAGGGTACAAATATAACGGTATTTATTACTACAATACACTACGCACACAATACACTAACAATACAGCACTAAATATACAGTACTCAACTACACTACACGTTCCCAATTGATGCTGTGGTTAATGTATGCACATATATACCATACATGCCCGCACGTGTTTGCAGGCATGCATGGATATATATGCATACATCTCAACCCTTCCTCAACAGCGTTTATTAGTGACAAAAAAATATATATTATTTGCCGTTCAGCGGTGCAGTTATATGTTCTAAAGCCTTTTGTGGCGTGTATAAATGGAAAAGAATAAGGGCCTATTGGCGTTCTGGCGTGTATTAGTGGCACAAAAAAAAGTATTTACCATTGTGTGGTGGAGTGAGAAATTTACAGCCACGTCTTCAACCTGCCTCTGTCTTTTTCTGTTCCCTCAGCCAGAGAAGTATTATATTCTGTGGGCTCAGCTCCACTATACAGCGAGGACGAGCTACAGGACAGTTAGAAGCTACTGGCTAGCCAAGATGTGGAGGAGACATCTGCCGCTGCCTCCGGTAGGCAGGAAAGTAGTGATGAGGAAAGTGGCATGGTAGCTGGTAATGCGAGCGGTCAGGCTCCTGACCCAGAGACCGTTGAGGAGGACATCAGTGATGTGCAGACAGTACTAGATGATGATGATGTAGGTAATCGCACTTGGGAGCCGGGTGAATTAGCGGCTTCATCATCATCGGGAGAAGAGAGTGACAGCTTGCCCGTGAGGCAGCAGCGGAGCCAGCAAGTCGTTAGCGTGGCCAAGAGTCTGCAGGGTGGCAGCAGTGGGAGGTCGGGTGCCCAGGGTAGACCACCTGCTTCCCAGGAGCCTACCTGCCCAGAAAGTAGTGGTGCATGGGTTCACGGAAACAGCGGCGGTAGCAGTCAGTCAGTGCGGAGTGTTAGGGGTAAAATCACCTACTCAGCGTTGTGGCAGTTTTTTGATAAGCCGCTGGAGGAGGTGAACATGGCCATTTGTAGAATCTGTCGCAGAAGGTGAAGCGTGGACAGGGGGCCAATGTTGGCACCACGGCCTTACATAAACATATGCAGCGTCACCATAAAGTGGCCTAGGAGAAACGTGGCTCCAATGTGGTGGTCCAGCCTGTCACAGCAACCACTGCATCACCCAGTGGCGCTCACCCGATTTAAGGCAGTCAAGGCCCACCACCTCAGCTGAAGGGAGCTGTCTGTCTTCCCATCATCTGCTGGTCCTGATGCTCCTGCTCCTCCTCCTACTCCTTATCAGTCATTCCATCAGCAATCAATCACCGAAGCGATTGCCAAGAGACAACAGTATCCAACGACGCAGAAGCTGAATGTGCTCCTGGCCAAGTTGCTGGTGCTGCAGTCCCTCCCTTTCCAAGTGGTGGACTCTGCACCTTTAAGAGAACTGATGGCTTGTGCCGAGGGGAGGTGGAGAGTCCCAAGCCGTCATATATTTGCCAAAAAGGCAGTGCTAGCCCTGCACCTGTATGTAGAACAGAAGGTGAGCCAGTCCTCGAGCCTGTGGGTACATGGCAATGCCAACGTTTGGAGCTGTACCTATGGTCAGGGACAATACATGTCCTTTCCGGCCCAATAGGTTAATGTGGTTCCTGCACAGCCACACCAGCAACTTGGCCAGGTGATGCCGTTTCCGCCTCCGCTGCTTCATGTCCTGGAACAGATGCTGGTAAATCTGGCTGGTCAGGGGACTAGAGACGTGGTGCCTAGATCTCAAGGACACATGAGCCCTGTGGGGACTGACTGGAGGAGGACATTAGAGCACAATAAATTTTTATCGAAATGGGTGTTTTTTCTACACAGGTGACAGGAGAGGAGGAGCAGAAGCAGCCACAGGAGCTACAGAGCGATGAGGAAGATGAGGCAGAGGACCCAGACACACCGTGGCAGTATGCAGTGGAGATGGAGGCAGAGAGTCCCTCCGGGTCACTTACACAAATGAGCCGATGCATGCTCACTTGCTTGCAAAGTGACAGCCGAATTGTCACTATTCAGCAGAGGGATGACTTCTGGCTCTCCACCATGTTGGACCCTCACTACCGGTCCAAAATGGGGGCCTTTTTACACCCGCTGAGAAGGAGGACAAACTGAACTACTATAGAGACATCCTATGTAGTCAGTTGGCTGCTGCCTATCTGCGCCATCGTCCTTCCTCTCCCAGGTCTAATCGGGGGGGGGGGGGGGCCCTCTGCGCTCACGTTCCTCTGCCATGCAGGTGGTGGCATAATTGGACAGCATCCTGCCACCCCACATTGAAGATCTGCTGGACTACTGGGCAGCCAAACTGGATTTGTGGCCGCAACTGGCAGAGTTTGCCCTGGAAAAGCTGTCCTGCCCGGCCATCAGAGTGGGAGTTTAGTGCGGCAGGGGCCATAGTTACCACAAGAAGAACTCGCCTGTCCACCCAAAATGTGTAGAGACTGACCTTTGTCAAGATGAATCAAGGGTGGATCAGCCAGTATTTCCACCCACCTATGCCTGATGCATCAGACTAGATAATCCATGGTGCCACACCAACACTTTGACAAAAGAGACCGGTTTCTTCTGGCTACTAGCCTCAGCTACTGTTCTGATGCTGCCACCAGCCTGATGCCACACATCTGATGCCAGGTGGTACTGGTATTGCCACCCACCTCCCAACTCTGTCATCGGGTCACTCTGTGGTCTCCTGATGCTGCTGCCACCGCCACGCTATGTCATCTTGCCACTCTGTGGTCTCCTGATGCTGCTGCCACCTCAACACTGTCATTGTTCCACTCTGTGGCCTCCTGACGCTGCTGCCATTTTCACACTCTGTCATTGTGCCACAATGTGGCCTCCTGATGCTGCTGCTGCCACCTCCACACTGTCAATGTGCCACCCTGTAGCATCCTCCTGATGCTTCTGCTGCCACCTCCACACTTTGTCATTGTGCCACTCTGTGGCCTCCTAATGCTGCTGCTGCTGCCACCTCCACACTGTCATTGTTCCACCCTGTGGCATCCTCCTGATGCTGCTGCTGCCACTTGCACACTCTGTCATTGTGCCACTCTGTGGCTTCCTGATGATGATGCTGCTGACACCTCCACACTCTGTCATTGTGCCACTATCTGTTCTCCTCATGCTGCTGCTGCCACCTCCACACTCTGTCATTGTGCCACTCTGTGGCCTCCTGATGCTGCTGCCACCTCCACACTGTCATTGTGCCACTCTGTGGCCTCCTCCTGATACTGATGATGCCGACACCTCCACACTCTGTCATTGTTCCACTCTGTGGCCTCCTGATGCTGCTGCCACCACCACACTGTCATTGTGCAACTCTGTGGTCTCCTCATGCTGCTTCTACCTCACCACTATGTCATTGTTCCACTCTGTGCACTTCTCATGCTGTTCCCACCCTCCCCACTTCATGACTGGGCCACTATTTTGCCTTTCGGCCTGGCTAAAAATCATCATTTATTTTACCCTTCTTTTGATCTGTCAGAAGAAAGGAATAATGAGACGCACAATGGATCCTGTAACAGCTGTAAGGCCTGAGTGACATGGTCCCTATTTTGCATCAGAATTAGCTTATGATTTGGTAGCCAAAAGCAGGAGTGGGTACAAAACACAGAAGACATGCAAATATTCCTTTCATGTGTCATCTCTGTTTTAGATCCTCTCCTGTTTTTTGGGCTTTAGCAATACTGATGGATTACTGACAAAATGCTGACCAAGTGAAGGTGGATGCTCCACAGACAGGATCCTTTTTTTGGGGTTATTGTTCTGACGGATCAGAGGAAAGGCAAAATAATCAGTGACGTCAACAAAAACTTACTGCTGACACCCTCTACACTCTGTAGGGGGGCTCTACATGTATAAGTGTTTAATAGAACAGGTTCTGTAGACATCTATGTGGATTCAGCTGCCGACGGTGTAAAAGGAGTGTGCTTTTTCTTGAAGCTAACATTGCCCTGTAAGGCTGGATTTACACTTGAGTTATTTGGTCAGTTTTGGCCCCACAACTGCCCAAATAAGTGAAGTGTGCAGTGATTCTAAGAGCGACGCCTGTCATCTGCATGTCATACTGACTCACAGTATTGTTTCATTACCAAAGCAGACTCCCTATGCGTATTACAGCAAAGCAAAGTGTTCTACACCACTATAAAGGCTCTCTGCAACCAGGAAATAGCAGATGTTTAACGCGATTCGCCGCAAATAAATTCGACCAAATCGGAAATTCGCTCATCTCTAGTTACCATTGTAGTATGTGGCACTAAGAGGAGTTTAAGTTTGCATATAGGGTGCCGATTTGTTAATAAAGCGAGAAACTGAAGACATCTGGGCAGCAAACTCGCAGAGTTTGGGAGGGCAGGGAGAAGTCATTAAAGTGGTCTGAACCGGATGGTAAGAAAAGGAAACAGAATAACTTGAGAGGATATACCACCTGTAAGTCACTAAATGCAAATGTTTAACCTGCCACTGACTGTGCCTGATCAGTGCTGTAGTCACTCATACGTCAACATTGTGATGATGGGTGGTAGGATTCTCTTTTGTGAAATGATAACTTCCAGCACACCTTTCCAACTGTTTAGGCCATATCGTCACACTTGTAAAAGACCCCCAGGGCCATATCAATTCCCTTAGTTGGGTGGCATGCCGATCCGCCTTTTATGATAGAGTAATTATTGTATTATAAGCTAGAAAATGTGCTGCTCTTAGGAATGTTTAGGAATAGCTGCATTTTTAGGATTTAAACCAATGGATTGAGTTGACATACACCTATTGTATATGAATCTGAAAAGTTCTTTAAAAATGGAAACAAAACAGTAGTCTTCTTTCAGAATACCCAAATACCTATTAATGGCCCAAGTCTTCATAGCAGTCAAAAGTGTCAATAAACATAGATCTGTCCTGAGTCTGACTGGGTCCTCACCCTAAATACCTTACTGTATCCGAGAACTTCCTGCCTTCCTCAAGTCCAATTTTTTTATGTTCTCCTTATTATACTTCTGCTATACTAATTCCTCAGTCAACATATTACTCTGTGCCACATAGTCAGTCATAATCTTCACTGCATATCCTATAGACTATTATACACTGACATTCAGTATCCCCTTACCACATGTTCTCTATTACCCTTTGTCTGTGCCACAATGAGCTGCTTCTTTGGAATCAGGTGGGGGCGGCCACATTTTATTTTTCCGACACATTGTCTTCTGTACAGGACCCTGAAGAAGCTCCTTTCCTCATCATAGACAGTGATTTACAGCTTCCAGCATAATTTCCTTACTTTACTATATAAAGACTTGCTTTATCTGTCTTGGTATCTGCTAATTTTTCTTAATCTTTTTTTTTTTCACTTGAATCTTAATTTTCACTTAGTTTGGAATAATAATTTGGAGCTTTGGACCTAATTACCAGCTTTCCATGGAGTCGTGGACTTAAGTTACAATGGTTTAAATTTAGAAATGATCATCCTGAGGGATATTGTAACCTGAGGGATCACTGTATTTTAATGTTCTGCTGTAACTCTCCTGTGGTGGTCATGGAGTGGCTTGATGCTAATAATATTTAATTTACATTAGTAGTATGTTTTACACTTAAGTGAACCTCCTTTCCTTTGTAAGAGGAAGGGATGTGTATTTTGTTTACTGTAGGGAGGCATGGAGTGGGAGGAGTGGTTCTAGGTAGGACATCTGTAGTTTTGCAACCGTAAATCAATCGGTGGGTTGAGGGAGTGGGAGTGATTTAGATGGGGAGAGTGGGGTGTGGGAGGGTTGGCGGTATGCCATGTTGGGGGTGGGTAGGAGAAGGAGGAAGAGCTTCTCCCTTTTTTTTTTAAGCAAAAATGTCTGTAAAAATTATGGCATGGGATGTGCAGTTTTGGAGAGAAGATTAAGAGATGTGCTGTTTTTGACTTAATTAATAAGCACCTACCAGCTATTTGCCTAATAGAGATCCATCTCAGTAAGGAAACCTTACAGCGTACAAGTATAAGTTGGGCGTCACAGGTCTATCACTCTACTTATTCAAGTTATTCTAGAGTTGTGACAGCACTCATCAAGAAAAATATCGATTTTTATTGTGAAGCCACCTTTGTTAAAAAAGAGGGAAGATCTGTGTTTCTATACAGCAAATTGGCTGAGATTAGGCTACTTTCACACTAGCGGCAAGGAGTCTGGTAGGCTGTTCTTGTGGGTGAACAGCCTGTTGGATCCGTGCTGCCGCTAGTGAACGTGTGCCCCTGGACTACCGCTCCGGCCCCATTAACAATAATGGGAGCGGGGCGGAGTTCCGGCAGCGTATGCCGCAATAAAAGTACGACATGTCATACTTTTATTTCGGCCGCTTCTCGGCATGCACTGCTGTGCTGCCGCTGGAACTCCGCTCTCCCCCATTATAGTCAATGGGGCTGGAGCGGTAGCCCGGGGTGCACGCGTTCACTAGCAGCAGCACCGATCTGACAGGCTGTTCGCTCGCCGTAATAACCTGCCGGAGTCCCTTGCCGCTAGAGTGAAACTAGCCTTAACTGTATCTTGCCGTTTATTTATATACCACCCATTTCTCCATACACATATTGGGTCTTTTATTGTCTTTGCAGGGATAAAAGAGGATTGTCCTATATCTATAAATGGATATTTTAATTGCGTTATGAATAGGGATGAGTGGATTGGTAGATGTTCAGGTTTGACAGGCAGTGGATGTTCTGGTTAGAAGGGTTCGGAAGAACTTTGTTTCAAAGTTCTGTTTGGGTTGCGAACTTGACCCGAACTTGACCCCAAACACCAAACCCCATTGACGTCAAAGCGGACCCGAACTTTGGGGCTGAAAAATGGCTATAAAAAAGTCATAGAGAGGACTAGAAGGCTGCAAAAGGCTCAAAAGTGAGCGTAAGAGCCCTGTAAACAGATGTGGATAGGGAAATAAGTGGAGTAGGAAGTTGAGGAGGCTGTAGAAGTGGCAGTGTAGGTGGAAGAGGCGGAGGTTGTAACGGTCTATCCTGTGACAGGGGTCAGAAGTTCTAAGAGACTGGCTGCACGTGATGTGATCTGACAGCCTCTTTGGTTTCACTTGTTTATGTGTTGTTTCTGTATATGATAACACCTCTTGTCTCAGGTGTAGCTGAAGTGGTCATTCCAATTCCTTTATTTATTCTGGTCTCACCCATCATGCTATGCAGTTGATAGTTCAATTTTGGTTCAAAGTGCTGGTGTTTGGATCTCCACTGCTCGTACATTTTCTTATCGCAGTTAAGTGTCTTCTTCCTATTTCTAGTCTGTTGTATTAGGCCTGAGGGAGTCTCCTGTTCCTTCAGCTAAGAAGGAACAGGTCATCTGTTGTCATGACGCTATTTCCACGGCCCTTTAGTATCAGATAGGGCTTTAGGTTCCTGCATATGAACATTCCTAGCTTCGAGGTCTGTTCATACAGATAGTAGTCAGGGCTCGGATTAGGGATTTACTAGGTGGTGACCGTCCCCCTTTCCCTAGTTTCCAGGCCTAGTACTATTCCTCCTGTGTTCGGTGTGGAGTTTACCACACACACACACACACACTGCCGTGACATAGGTCAACACTGTTTTTGTGGGTGGTTTTTTCTTTAACTTTTTTTTTTGTCTGTTAATTCTGTGTGACCTATAGCCATTTTTTTGGGGTGCGTCCGGTATACTTCTCTAATCTGCCAATATAACAAATGATAATCTTGAGCCAACAGGTAGAGGTCCGAGTACAGGAGGAGGAGGTGGATGTGGCGGTGTAGATGGAAGAAGCGGAGGAGGTAGGAGAGAAAGCTGACACTGTTTCTGTTTTGTTTCTTAAATGTGTCGGTCAGTTCTGTGTGTGACCTATACAGACCTGTGTGTGCGGCCAGTATACTTCTCTACTCTGCTAATATAAGACATAATCTTGAGCCTTAGGTGGAGGTCCGAGTGAAGGCGGAAGAGCTGAATGTGGCAGTGGATGCAGAAGAGGCGGTGGAGATACCCAACAACATTTTTTGGGTTTTATTTATTTTTTTATTATTTTTTTATTTTTCTAAAATTTATATTTTTTTGTTTGTGGAGGCCCCAAAACATTGTGAAATAGCAAAGTAGCAAAGAAAACGCACAAACTGCGCTGGAGTATAAGAATGGCTTGTCCACGTGAGCTTGTCCACGTTGGCTATGGACAGGCGGATGTGCTTGTCTGTGATCACCCCATCACCCCCCCCCCCCCCCCCCCGCTGTGCTAAACCTACATTCTGACAATATGCAAGTACAAGTGCACTGTCAATAGGGCAGGCAAGCACCTCCAAGGTGTAAAGGGCAAGCTCATGCCATGTGCCCAATTTGGAGACATAGAAGTTAAATGGGGCAGACCCATCAGTCAGTACATGCAGACGTGTGGACATGTACTCTGCCTCCTGCTAAGACGGTCCATATTTTAGATGGTGGTGCTGGATGCCTCTGCTTCATTCTTCCATTGAGCCCCCACTGTCAGGTGGGAACGCCATCAGTAGTGCGTCTACCAGTGTGCACTTGTATTTCCACATCTTCCGATCACGCTCCAGTGACGGAAGTAAGGACAGCATGTTGTCCTTGTAGCGAGGATCCAGCAGAATGTGGGCAACTTGGGGGTCATTGTGCAGGCAATGCAGCATGTAGCCGCTGATGTGTTGCAGGCTGCCCAGAGGCAACCACAAGCAGTCCTCGGTGGGAGGTGTATCGTCTGTGTCCTCTGTTTACCCCCCAGCCATGCTCCAGTGATGCCCGTGAATTGATTTGGGTGCCACAGCGTCATCCATCATTGCCCGAAGCATTTTTCAAGGAGACATAGAAGTGGGATGTTAACGCTGAGGATGGCGTCACCGGCGCTGGCCATGTTGGTGGAGTACTCGAAACAGCGCATCACGGCACACATGTCCCCCATGGTGTCCCACTCACTGGTGGTGAAGTGGTGCTGTTCCTCAGAGCGACTCACCTGTGCGTGCTGAAGCTGAAACTCCACTATCGTCTGCTGCTGCTCGCACAGTCTCTCCAGTATGGGCAAGGTGGAGTTCCACCTTGTGGGTATGTTGAATATGAGGCTGTGAGCGGGAAGGCAGAAGTGACTCTACAGCACAGACAGGCGAGCAGCAACAGGGTGAGAATGTGTAAAGTGTGCAAAAACGTCCCAAACCTTCTGCAACAGCTCTAACATATCAGGGTAATTTTTCAGGAACCTTTGCACCACCAAATTCAGCACATGCGCCAGACAAGGGATATGCGTCTAAACGGGTAGGCCCAGAGCTGCTACAAGATTTCTCCCATTGTCGCAAACCACCAGGACGGGTCTGAGTCTCAGCGGCACCAACCACTCATCGGTCTGTTCTTCCATGCCCGCCCAAAGCTCCTGTGCAGTGTGTTTTTTTTCCCCCCTAACATATGAGTTTCAGGACAGCCTGCTGTCCTTTCCGCCTGGCTGTGCTGAAGTTGATGGTGCAGATGTTGCGCTGACGTGATGAGGAGGTGGTAGAGGGGGAACAGGAGGAGGAAGCAGAGTAGGAGGAGGAGGCAACTGGAGGCACTGATAAACGTGCAGCAATCCTTGGTGGCATTAGGACATGCGCCAAACCGCTGTACTCCTCGGGTCCAGCTGACACTACATTTACCCAGTGGGCAGTCAGGGAGATATAATGTCCCTGCCCATGCTTACTGGTCTACCTATTGGTGGTTATGTTGACCTTGCCACAGCTTGCGCAGTGCACACCTGATTTTTTTTCTGCCACTTGTTCGTACAGGCCTGTCTGAAAAAATAGTGGCAGCTGGGAACGAGGTACCGTGGGACAGCCGCAGTCCAAAAATTTTTTAAACTCTCCATCTCTACCAGATTGAATGGCAGCATTTTAAAGGACAGGAATTTTGAAATTCTGGCATTCAGGGCCAGGGCTTGCAGGTGGTTAAGGGGGTACTTTACTACTTTTTCTTCTCCAGTGTTTGGGGGAAGGACAGCTGACCCTTCAATGGGACAGTATGAAGATGCTCGTTGACACTGGTGGTGGTGGTGCTGTTACTGTCACATCCGCACTCTGAGGGGTACCAGGTGGCCCTGTTGCTCCAGAGGATAGGAGGCCAAGACCGCAGCAGAAGAGAGGGCTGGAGGAGCTATTGATCTTTCATGGTTCTTGAGGTATCTACTAACTGCAGCTCATGGTTTGCAGTTACATGCCTGGTCATGCAGGTGGTGTCTCAGGTTTGGAACATTTATGCCTCGTTTCAGGCTTTGACTGCACAACTAAATGTAACCTCTTTCATCAGCACCCCAGGTGAAAACACCTGTATCTTGTCGTCAGCACATTGTCTGAAGAACTGCCACGCCAGGGAACTCCTTTTTGCTGGCTTTTGTGTGCTCTGTTCCTGGGCGCGTTGGGCAGTAGCAGGTGTACTGGCTGTGGGCCGGCCGCTCTGCTTTTGCACCCTGTTCCCTCTTTTGCTGTGCGGCTGGTGCTGCATGACCTCCACCGCTTCCTCTGAACTGCACATGTCCCTCTGATAACCTGGATGCCATGTGAGGTCTAGGACCTTATCATCCTCCATATCATATTCCACCCACTCCTCACCCCTGTCCTTCTGGTTAGGTCTGCACATTGCAGAAAGCCGTAACAGTTGACAATTGTGTTTTGTCATCTTCATCATCATCAGAGATGTTCTGCGTCGGTCCTACCACGTCCTCATCCTCAAACTATAAGTGGTTAGGCATCAGCGCACTCAATCTCTTCCACTTCTGAGGCAGGGCTAGGTGGATGGCCCACGGAAACACCGCCAGACATGTCATCAAAAAGTATGAGTGACTGCTGCATGACTTAGGGCTCAGCAGGGGTTGAGGTGGAAGACAGATCCCCATGGGCCACGGGTGCCAACTCTGCGCTTTCAGCAGGGGATCGAGTGGAAGACAATGTGAAGGAACGGGAAGCACTGTCAGCCATCCAATCTACTACCGCCTCTACTTGTTCTGGCCTCACCATTCATAGAGCGGTATTTGGGCTTACAAAATGACGCAGAACCTCCTGTCGCCTGCATGCACCAGCTGGCACAGATCGACAACGTCCTCTCGCTACAGCAGAAGCTCCACCACCATCAACTCCAACAGCACCACAACCACGACTACGTCACCTAGTTGATGCTCCTCTCATTTTTTTTTTTACGGTCACCCACTAAATTGTCTGACAGATGAACAATTGTATTTCTGTGTCACGGGTGTTTTGCACTTCAAAAATTGCAATAGGTCACTGACACAATTAACAGACTGATTAACTCTACTATTACAGTAAGACAGAGGCAAAGGGTGCTTTGGAACCCCCAAAAATGGCTTTGTGTCACCAACACAATTAACAGACTGATTTACCCTGCTATTACAATAAGACGGATGCAAAGGCGGTGTGATAAACCCAATGAAAACAAAAAACCTTTTGTGGTGTACTGAATATACGCCTATTTACACGATCAAACCAAATAATGTGAGGATAGGCGCTAAAACAAAATAACAATCACTTTATTATATATTCTGTTTAAAATAAAGGGTGTCCACCTGTCAGTGCAACTGAATTTGTGAGAGTAAACCTGCGTCTGCAACCAGGGCAACCACCTGGAGCACACGTCAGTCTCACAAACTAAACCCACCAACACATAAGGGGGCTCAAAACACCACAGGGTACAAGGTGTGTAACCCGGGTGAAAAATACTATCTAGGAGGATTCCTAGTGCTGTGAAAACCACCAAGCAGCACTCCTAACAGTGAGTTTCAGCGCGCACACTCTCACTGCACAAAGATAGTATCGGTGCAGGACTATGGCAAAGCATAAGCCGTCACTCCAATTGTTGTTTATGGAGCAAGGATTGCCCTGACATACCTTTATGGTATAAGCTCAATACGTTTCCATGCATTAACAATGCATTTCATCAGGAGCAATGTGCACCATACTTGAACAAAGCCCACATCCTCTACAGTGATGTTAGACCGAGGCAGTGGATGACATAGAACAGTAGAGTAACCTGCCTAACACCGGATTCCTCTAGTGTGAGGTACGGTGTTGTCACTAACAGACTACTGTCCTGCCTAAGCTACACACCTCTAGGATGGATTTTTTTCATTAAATACCATCAAACCAGCAGGCCTCAATGATGCGATCTCATTTGTCCCCTTTATAGGATGAGTACACTGGCTTATTTTGGACTATGTCTATTTTTATAAGTCACCAATGAGAGGGTTAATATGAGATTCATGTTCATTTCTTAATGCATGTGATGTTATGTGGTCGCTCGTTCTCATATCCCCTTATTGTTATCTCACCCCACTGTGTATGGACGAATAGGTTTTGATGCTGCGGTGACATTATATTAAGCCGCCTTTTGAATTCTCTTGTTTATTGCGGCGCTTTGCGCTTTCCCTGAGACCTATGTAGTTCCTCCTCTCTTCAGCCATTGGTTTTCCTTGGACCGAGCCTCCTGGCCGGATTGGCTGTGAGATGGGGCGTGTCTAGCAGGGCGGGGTTTCACCCTGTAAATCTCGGCGTTCTGTGGGCCGCTTCGCGGCCATTACAGCGCCGATCTGTCTGCACACTCGCACGCTACGCCTCAACCTAGAGGTGTGTAGCTTAGGCAGGACAGTAGTCTGTTAGTGACAACACCGTACCTCACACTAGAGGAATCCGGTGTTAGGCAGGTTACTCTACTGTTCTATGTCATCCACTGCCTCGGTCTAACATCACTGTAGAGGCTGTGGGCTTTGTTCAAATATGGTGCACATTGCTCCTGATGAAATGCAGTGTTTATGCATGGAAACGCGTTGAGCTTATACAATAAAGGAGTATGTCAGGGCAATCCTTGCTCCATATACAACAATTGGAGTGATGGCTTATGCTTTGCCATAGTCCTGCACCGATGCTATCTTTGTGCAGTGAGAGTATGCGTGCTGACACTCACTGTTAGGAGTGCTGCTTGGTGGTTTTCACAGCACCAGGAATCCTCCTAGATAGTATTTTTCACCCTGGGTACACACCTTGTACCCTGTGGTGTTTTGAGCCCCCTTATGTGTTGGTGGGTTTAGTTTGTGAGACTGACGTGTGCTCCAGATGGTTGCCCTGTTTGCAGACACAGGTTCACTTTCACAAATTCAGTATTAGTCAGTCGCTGACTGTTGCACTGACAGGTGGACACCCTTTATTTTAAACAGAATATATAATAAAGCAATTGTTATTTTGTTTTAATGCCTATCCTCACATTATTTGGTGTGATAAACCCCCAAAAATTGCTTTGTGTCAAGGACACAATTAACAGGCTGATTAACTCTCCTATAACAGTGAGATGGATGCAACGGGGAACTTTGGAATGCCAAAAAATGGCTTTGAGTCACTGAAATAATTAACAGACTGATTAACTCTCGTATTACAAGGTTAAGGTGGATGAAAAAGCAGTGCAATTAAGAAAAAAAAAATCATTTGTGTCACCGACACAATGAACAGACTAATTATCTATTGTATTTCCATGTCAGAGGCAATTGAAGTGTTTTGTGCACAAAAAAAGCTATGTGTCACCGACACAATTAGCAGACTGGTTAACTATTGTATTTCCGTGTCACTGGTGCAAAGCAGTAGTATTGCACTGACCAAAAATAACTACAGGTCACCCACAGATAGGGATGAGCGAACTCGAACTGTATAGTTCGGGTTCGTACCGAATTTTGGGGTGTCCGTGACACGGACCCGAACCCGGACATTTTCGTAAAAGTCCGGGTTCGGTGTTCGTCGCTTTCTTCGCGCTTTTGTGACGCTTTCTTGGCGCTTTTTGAAAGGCTGCAAAGCAGCCAATCAACAAGCGTCATACTACTTGCCCCAAGAGGCCATCACAGCCATGCCTACTATTGGCATGGCTGTGATTGGCCAGAGCACCATGTGACCCAGCCTCTATTTAAGCTGGAGTCACATAGCGCCGCCCGTCACTCTGCTCTGATTAGCGTAGGGAGAGGTTGCGGCTGCGACAGTAGGGCGAGATTAGGCAGATTAACTCCTCCAAAGGACTTGATTAACTGATCGATCTGCAGCTGTGGATCATTGAGCTGCTGATCCTCAATTGCTCACTGTTTTTAGGCTGCACAGACCGTTTGTCAGTCACATTTTTCTGGGGTGATCGGCGGCCATTTTGTGTCTTGTGGTGCGCCAGCACAAGCTGCGACCAAGTGCATTTAACCCTCAATGGTGTGGTTGTTTTTTGGCTAAAGCCTACATCAGGGTGAAGCTGTCACACCAAGTGCATTTAACCAGCAATAGTCTGTTCATTTTTTGGCCATATACAAAATCAGGGGCAAGCTGCGCCTGTCACCAAGTGCATTTAACCCTCAATGGTGTGGTTGTTTTTTGGCTAAAGCCTACATCAGGGTGAAGCTGTCACACCAAGTGCATTTAACCAGCAATAGTCTGTTCATTTTTTGGCCATATACTAAATCAGGGGCAAGCTGCGCCTGTCACCAAGTGCATTTAACCCTCAATGGTGTGGTTGTTTTTTGGCTAAAGCCTACATCAGGGTGAAGCTGTCACACCAAGTGCATTTAACCAGCAATAGTCTGTTTATTTTTTGGCCATATCCCAGTCTAATTCTGTCACTAAATCCATACCGGTCACCCAGCGCCTAAATACTAGGCCTCAAATTTATATCCCGCTAAATCTGTCCTTAGTGCTGTAGCTGGGCGAGTTATTTAGTGTCCGTTCAAGCACATTTCTTGTTCTGGGTTGAAATACAATTCCCAATTTAGCAATTTCATAATTTAGTGGTTTCTGCTATATCAGAGCTATTTGAAATCTATCCCTAAAAGGGTATATAATATTCAAGGTGCACATTGGGTCATTCAGAATAACTTCACACACACCCGCTACTGTGTATTTCCAAGTCTAATTCTGGCACTAAACCCATACCTGTCACCCAGCGCCTAAATACTAGGCCTCAAATTTATATCCCGCTAAATCTGTCCCTAGTGCTGTAGCTGGGCGAGTTATTTAGTGTCCGTTCAAGCACATTTCTTGTTCTGGGTTGAAATACAATTCCCAATTTAGCAATTTCATAATTTAGTGGTTTCTGCTATATCAGAGCTATTTGAAATCTATCCCTAAAAGGGTATATAATATTCAAGGTGCACATTGGGTCATTCAGAATAACTTCACACACACCCGCTACTGTGTATTTCCAAGTCTAATTCTGGCACTAAACCCATACCTGTCACCCAGCGCCTAAATACTAGGCCTCAAATTTATATCCCGCTAAATCTGTCCTTAGTGCTGTAGCTGGGCGAGTTATTTAGTGTCCGTTCAAGCACATTTCTTGTTCTGGGTTGAAATACAATTCCCAATTTAGCAATTTCATAATTTAGTGGTTTCTGCTATATCAGAGCTATTTGAAATCTATCCCTAAAAGGGTATATAATATTCAAGGTGCACATTGGGTCATTCAGAATAACTTCACACACACCCGCTACTGTGTATTTCCAAGTCTAATTCTGGCACTAAACCCATACCTGTCACGCAGCGCCTAAATACTAGGCCTCAAATTTATATCCCGCTAAATCTGTCCCTAGTGCTGTAGCTGGGCGAGTTATTTAGTGTCCGTTCAAGCACATTTCTTGTTCTGGGTTGAAATACAATTCCCAATTTAGCAATTTCATAATTTAGTGGTTTCTGCTATATCAGAGCTATTTGAAATCTATCCCTAAAAGGGTATATAATATTCAAGGTGCACATTGGGTCATTCAGAATAACTTCACACACACCCGCTACTGTGTATTTCCAAGTCTAATTCTGGCACTAAACCCATACCTGTCACCCAGCGCCTAAATACTAGGCCTCAAATTTATATCCCGCTAAATCTGTCCCTAGTGCTGTAGCTGGGCGAGTTATTTAGTGTCCGTTCAAGCACATTTCTTGTTCTGGGTTGAAATACAATTCCCAATTTAGCAATTTCATAATTTAGTGGTTTCTGCTATATCAGAGCTATTTGAAATCTATCCCTAAAAGGGTATATAATATTCAAGGTGCACATTGGGTCATTCAGAATAACTTCACACACACCCGCTACTGTGTATTTCCAAGTCTAATTCTGGCACTAAACCCATACCTGTCACCCAGCGCCTAAATACTAGGCCTCAAATTTATATCCCGCTAAATCTGTCCCTAGTGCTGTAGCTGGGCGAGTTATTTAGTGTCCGTTCAAGCACATTTCTTGTTCTGGGTTGAAATACAATTCCCAATTTAGCAATTTCATAATTTAGTGGTTTCTGCTATATCAGAGCTATTTGAAATCTATCCCTAAAAGGGTATATAATATTCAAGGTGCACATTGGGTCATTCAGAATAACTTCACACACACCCGCTACTGTGTATTTCCAAGTCTAATTCTGGCACTAAACCCATACCTGTCACCCAGCGCCTAAATACTAGGCCTCAAATTTATATCCCGCTAAATCTGTCCCTAGTGCTGTAGCTGGGCGAGTTATTTAGTGTCCGTTCAAGCACATTTCTTGTTCTGGGTTGAAATACAATTCCCAATTTAGCAATTTCATAATTTAGTGGTTTCTGCTATATCAGAGCTATTTGAAATCTATCCCTAAAAGGGTATATAATATTCAAGGTGCACATTGGGTCATTCAGAATAACTTCACACACACCCGCTACTGTGTATTTCCAAGTCTAATTCTGGCACTAAACCCATACCTGTCACCCAGCGCCTAAATACTAGGCCTCAAATTTATATCCCGCTAAATCTGTCCTTAGTGCTGTAGCTGGGCGAGTTATTTAGTGTCCGTTCAAGCACATTTCTTGTTCTGGGTTGAAATACAATTCCCAATTTAGCAATTTCATAATTTAGTGGTTTCTGCTATATCAGAGCTATTTGAAATCTATCCCTAAAAGGGTATATAATATTCAAGGTGCACATTGGGTCATTCAGAATAACTTCACACACACCCGCTACTGTGTATTTCCAAGTCTAATTCTGGCACTAAACCCATACCTGTCACCCAGCGCCTAAATACTAGGCCTCAAATTTATATCCTGCTAAATCTCTCGTTACCGCTGTCCTGTTGTGGCTGGGAAAGTTATTTAGTGTCCGTCAAAGCACATTTTTTGTTCTGGGTTGAAATACAATTCCCAATTTAGCAATTTCATAATTTAGTGGTTTCTGCTATATCAGAGCTATTTGAAATCTATCCCTAAAAGGGTATATAATATTCAAGGTGCACATTGGGTCATTCAGAATAACTTCACACACACACGCTTCTGTGCATTTCCAAGTCTAATTCTGTCACTAAATCCATACCGGTCACCCAGCGCCTAAATACTAGGCCTCAAATTTATATCCCGCTGAATTTGAATACAATACATTGGGCCAAATAATATATTTGTTGTTGTGGTGAACCATAACAATGAGAAAAACATCTAGTAAGGGACGCGGACGTGGACATGGTCGTGGACATGGTCGGACATGGTGGGTGACGTGAAGCCTCATTCTCTGCTATGACATGCAGACTGATTCTCTGCTGACATGAAGACAGATTCTCTGTTACGGGACCTCCCTCCTCTGCCTGGGTGCTGGGCCTAAATATATGCCAATGGACTGTTGCAGTGGTGGCTGACGTGAAGCCTCATTCTCTGCTATGACATGCAGACTGATTCTCTGCTGACATGAAGCCAGATCGTCTGTTACGGGACCTCTCTGCTCTGCCTGTGTGCTAGGCCTAAATATATGCCAATGGACTGTTGCAGTGGTGGGTGACGTGAAGCCTCATTCTCTGCTATGACATGCAGACTGATTCTCTGCTGTCATGAAGCCAGATTGTCTGTTACGGGACCTCTCTGCTCTGCCTGTGTGCTAGGCCTAAATATATGCCAATGGACTGTTGCAGTGGTGGGTGACGTGAAGCCTCATTCTCTGCTATGACATGCAGACTGATTCTCTGCTGACATGAAGCCAGATTGTCTGTTACGGGACCTCTCTCCTCTGCCTGTGTGCTAGGCCTAAATATATGCCAATGGACTGTTGCAGTGGTGGCTGACGTGAAGCCTCATTCTCTGCTATGACATGCAGACTAATTCTCTGCTGACATGAAGCCAGATTGTCTGTTACGGGACCTCTCTCCTCTGCCTGGGTGCTGGGCCTAAATATATGCCAATGGACTGTTGCAGTGGTGGCTGACGTGAAGCCTGATTCTCTGCTATGACATGCAGACTGATTCTCTGCTGACATGAAGCCAGATCCTCTGTTACGGGACCTCTCTCCTCTGCCTGTGTGTGTGCTGGGCCTAAATATATGCCAATGGACTGTTGCAGTGGTGGCTGACGTGAAGCCTCATTCTCTGCTATGACATGCAGACTGATTCTCTGCTGACATGAAGCCAGATTCTCTGTTACGGGACCTCTCTCCTCTGCCTGTGTGTGTGCTGGGCCTAAATATATGCCAATGGACTGTTGCAGTGGTGGCTGACGTGAAGCCTCATTCTCTGCTATGACATGCAGACTAATTCTCTGCTGACATGAAGACAGATTCTCTGTTACGGGACCTCCCTCCTCTGCCTGGGTGCTGGGCCTAAATATATGCCAATGGACTGTTGCAGTGGTGGCTGACGTGAAGCCTGATTCTCTGCTATGACATGAAGACTGATTCTCTGCTGACATGAAGCCAGATTGTCTGTTACGGGACCTCTCTCCTCTGCCTGGGTGCCGGGGCCTAAATATCTGAGAATGGACTGTTCCAGTGGTGGGTGACGGGAAGCCAGATTCTCTGCTATGGAACCTCTCTCCAATTGATTTTGGTTAATTTTTATTTATTTAATTTTTATTTTAATTCATTTCCCTATCCACATTTGTTTGCAGGGGATTTACCTACATGTTGCTGCCTTTTGCAGCCCTCTAGCTCTTTCCTGGGCTGTTTTACAGCCTTTTTAGTGCCGAAAAGTTCGGGTCCCCATTGACTTCAATGGGGTTCGGGTTCGGGACGAAGTTCGGATCGGGTTCGGATCCCGAACCCGAACATTTCCGGGATGTTCGGCCGAACTTCTCGAACCCGAACATCCAGGTGTTCGCTCAACTCTACCCACAGACTGAAAAGCACGATTAAGTATTGTATTTCTGTGTCACGTGTGCAAAGGTGTTGTATTGCACCCACAGAAATGCCTAAAGGTCACCCATAGACTTCTTAAAAACAAACATAAAAACCGTCCTGTCTGTCAGAGCACAATGGCGGCGCACCACATGATCCGGCATGTTTGCATGCAGGGTCACATATTGCGCTGGCCAATCACAGCCATGCCAATACTAGGCTTGACTGTGATGGCTTCCAAGGGCCCACAGCTTAAATGCTTGTTGATTGGCTGCGCTGTAGCCTTTCAAGAAGCTTTATTTAAACTCCAAACAATGAACACGAACACGGACTTTCTTGCCAATGTCAGTGTTTGGGTACCCGGACACCGTAATGTTCGGTACGAACCCGAACAGTATGCTTCATGTTCGCTCAACCCTAGTTATGAACCCAAATAAGGACCGCTTTTGATGTGATGGCAGAGAATCTTAAGCAGACTTCCAAGTTCTCCCCTGGTGCTGTAAATCAAGGTACCTGGTGCTGTAAATAAAGGTTAATATCCACGTGTGGTTGAGAGACTAGATGCTGGCACATAGCTGGTTAAGGTAATCTCTACGTTTATTACAATAAGTAAAACAGTTATTCATCTTCAGAGAGGCGGTTCTTCCTGAGGCACATGCCATTATTTCATTGGCTTAAGAAGGAAAACTAGATAAGATAACATTTGGCTTCTGCACAGTATGCACTAGATCATAAACTCTGGAATGTAAACATCTATGGGTCCGCGCCATGTTGTAATGGCGGTCTTACTAACATCAATACCACATATGCCATATGTGACACTTCAAAGAGGTGCTTTTCTATAGGCTGTGAGTATATATGTATATGTATCATCTAATCAATTGGCTCAAGCATTCTTCTACAGTCTATACATCGTTTGACACATCTGCAGGCAGAGAGAAGTGAAGATGCACTCAGCCCAGCTGTGCACCCCTTCCCCCCCCCCCCTCTTCACTGCATAAGAAAGAAGCATTTTGTACCAGCTACAAAAGAGTTAACTAGTTACAGTCCAAGAGATACAAAATGTAGAATAAAATTCACACATCTCTAACAAATCTCCGCCCCTGTCCCGGGGCTCTCCTCTTGGGCGATTCTGTCAGGAGATGGGATTCATAGAAGCATGGAGAGATCAATATGTACTGGTTGTCTTGTCTATTATTGAGAATCATGATTCTATTAAACAGGAGATTGGGTCCTTTTGGGCCAGTAATTATAGCTCCTCAGGTATTCATAATGTCTGGGATGCACTCAAGGCCTTCTCACTGGGAGTCTTTATTAGCAATATTGCATACTTAAGGGAGTAAGGTAGAAAAGAGATGAGCCTACAAGAGCAGGATGTAGTAAAGGGTCAGGAGTTTTTCAACTGTGGGGCAGAGGAGAACAGAGATGTTATGCAGAAAGCGAATCAGGAATATCAGGATTGCTTGCTGGATAGGGCAAAAATTATTCTGTGAATCTGGAAGGCCTGGGAAGTTGTTGGCGAGAGTTATTAGAAATCAAATACCCAGAGATGGCATCAATAAGATCAGAAATATACAGGGTATAGTTATAGAACATCAGGAGCAAATCAGGGAAAAATGTCTTAACTACATCTGTGAAATCTATCAAACTGGGTATGGTATATCTCCCAAGAAGGTAGACTCATATCTGAATGCCCTTTTGTTCCCCTTCTATCAGCTTCGTAGGGGGGTATGCTTGAGGAGAACATAAATATATGGAAATAAAAACAGCACTTCAAGCATATATAGGGAATTCAACTCCCAGTTCTGATACCCAAATCCATGCTTAACTCAATAATTACTTTTTTCCTAAACAAAAGTAAGCACCCTTTGGATATGGGGTCTAACTGACCAATATCTCTGCTAAATTCAGATGTTAAATTGTTTTCAAAAACACTTGCAAGAAGACTTGGTAAAGTGATACCTGAACTGATCCACCCAGATCAAACCGGCTGTCTCCCCTCTAAAGGCACACATTGCAATTTGCAGCGTCTTTTTGCTAACATACCGTACAGTTCTCTGAAGGGGGGTTCTCCTCCATCTTGTCGCTCGATGCCACTAAGGCCTTTGACAAGGTAGAGTGAGAAGATTTAGTTTTGGGACTAGGTGTGTGATTAAGCTCCTATATAACCACCCAACAGCTAGAGTTAACTGAATCCTTACAACTTTTTTTTTACCTGAATAGAGGTACCCATCAGGGATGTCCTCTTTCACCATTACAGTTTAATATCTTAATTGAGCCATTGGCAATTAGTGCTAGACATGATGGTATGATTAAGAGTTTGGGGTTAGAAGGTGAAGAAGATCATATATCTCTATATGCAGATTATTATATTTTTTTCAATGTAAACCATACTCGCTTCCAAAAATCATCTAGTTGGTTGAACGTTTTGGCAAGGTATCAGAATTAGAGATCAACTGGTCAAAATCTGCCCTCTTGTCTCTAGATGGTTTTAAATTGGAAAATGGGGGGACGCTGAGGGTCTGTGGTGCTTCTGAGTCATTTGAATACTTGAACACTCAATTTATTGCCATTAATTTGTAAATTAAGGTGTAAAAATGCCATCTGTCTCAGATTACCACTCTCCAAAGCTGATAGAATCTCGCTGATTAAGATGGTGATTCTCCCGCAGTTTCTGTACTTTCTGGATATTCTATTCTGAATGGGAGCAAAGCCCAGTGCTTAGGGTGCTGGTTAAACAATCCCCTTTTAAGGATATATTCACTTTGTTGGACTCTGGGTGGCTGAGGTTTGCCAAAAATATGTCTTGAGCCACTAGTCTTTTTTTGAATAGGTGTCAGGTTTCAGTAAAGGAGTTGCTGGGGATTAAAGGGGTGCTTTCTTGTACTCCACTGTGGAATAATCACCGTATGGAAGTTTAAAAAAAAAAAAAATTGTTGATCACCAATTCAGGGTGAAAAAGAATATAAATTATGTTACACAAATGGTCACTGATAATAAATTAGTCTCATGTGGGGACTTAATGTCAAGAGGGAATCTTGAGCCTCATGGTCCCTTTAGATATTGCTAATTGAGTTAACCTTTTTGTCGCACAAGCGACAAATCTTTCTTTAGTACGGTAAAGAGTGATTTTAACAGACTGATTAACTCTACTATTACAGTAAGACAGATGCAAAGGGTGCTTTGGAACCCCCAAAAATGGCTTTGTGTCACCAACACAATTAACAGACTGATTTACCCTGCTATTATAATAAGACGGATGCAAAGGCGGTGTGATAAACCCCCAAAAATTGCTTTGTGTCAAGGACACAATTAACAGGCTGATTAACTCAATTAACAGGCTGATTAAGTCGTAAAGCCACTGTCGCACATATATATAGGATTATGATTATAGAGTGCTCCGAGGGTCTCATTTCTGCGAGGCAAAGGGCTTGGGGTCAGGAAAACTTGGCCAGTCCACAGGATAATTGGGTTAATATCGATGAGAATATGGCATCTGTGCAGGGTTGCCAACCAGATATATATTTTTTTTCTGGACAAATAATCCCAAAATCATGGACAGCCAACATTTTTTGCAATTTGGAATAATATAATGAATGATAAAGTATATAAGTAATCCATGTCTATAGCTCAATATACTGCTAAGACCTCATTACCAGAAATTACTGTGAGCTGTTAAATGATGATAATTACCAAAATAATCTAGTTAAATACCACCAGCCTCAAAAAAATCATGGGCACATCACTGATAATAAATTAGTCTCATGTGGGGACTTAACCCTTTCATGACCAAGGGTCATTGATGCTCCAGTGTCCAGGTCAAAATTTACAAATCTGACATGCGTCACTTTATGTGGTAATAGCTTTGGAACACTTTTACTTATCCACGCCATTCTGAGATTGTTTTCTTGTGACACATTGTACTTCATGATAGTCATATATTTGAGTCAATATATTTCACCTTTATTTATGAAAAAATCCCAAATTTACCAAAAATTTAGAAAAACTCACAATTTTCCAAATTTCTATTTCTCTGCTTCTAAAACAGAAAGTGATACCTAATAAAATATTTATTACTTAACATTCCCCATATGTCTACTTTATGTTGGCATCATTTTGGAAATGTCATTTAATTTTTTTAGGACGTTAGAAGGCTTAGAAGTTTAGAAGCAATTCTTACAATTTTTAAGAAAATTTCCAAAACCCACTTTTTAAGGACCAGTTCAGGTCTGAAGCCACTTTGTGGGGCTTACATAGTGGAAACCACCATAAATGACCCCATTGTAGAAACTACACCCCTCAAGTTACTCAAAACTGATTTTACAAACTTTGTTAACCCTTTAGGGTTAAAGGAAAATGGAGATGAAATTTCTAAATTTCACTTTTTGGGCAGATTTTCCATTTTATAAAAATCTTTCTTTAACACATTGAGGGTTAACAGCCAAACAAAACTCAATATTTATTACCCTGATTCCGCGGTTTACATAAACACCCCACATGTGGTTGTAAACTGCTGTACGGGCACACGGCAGGGCGCAAAAGGAAAGTAATGCCAAACGTTTTTTGGAAGGCAGATTGTGCTGGATTGGTTTTCTGAATGCCATATGTTTTTTTATTTTTCTGCCGATCGTCTTCTGCAGGGGCTCGTTTTTTGCAGAAAGTTTTGAGGTTTTTATTGGTACCATTTTTGGGTACATAGGATTTTTTGATCATTCATTACTACACTTTATGGGGCAAGGTGACCGAAAAATTGGCTGTTTTAGAACAGTTTTCATTTATTTATTTTTACAGCGTTCATCTGAGGAGTTAGGTCATGTTATAGTTTTATAGAGAAGATCATTACGGACGTGGCAATACCTAATATTTATACTTTGTCTTATTTATTTAAGTTTTACACAATAATAGCATTTCTGAAACCCAAAAAATGATGTTTTAGTGTCTCTATAGTCTGAGAGCCATAGCTTTTTTAATTTTTGGGCGATTGTCTTAAATAGGGTATCATATTTTGCGGGACGAGGTGACGGTTTGATTGGTTTTATTTTGGGGGTCATACGCCCTTTTTGATCGCTTGCTGTTGCACTTTTTGTGATGTAAGGTGACAAAAATGTCTTTTTTTTACACTGTTTTTTTTTTTATGGTGTTTATCGGACGGGGTCTATCATGTGATATCTTTATAGAGACGGTCGTTATGGACGCGGTGATACCTAATATGTGTAGTTTTTTTATTTTTCATTTTTTATAGGAAAAGGCAATTAATTTTTTTCATTTTACATTTTTATTTATTTATTTTGACTTTTATTTTTTTCACTTTTTTTTTATCAAGTCCCTCTTGGATCTTGAAGATCCAGTGGGGCTGTACTATACTTTGCAATGCTCTTGCATTGCAAAGTGTAATACATTCAGATGCCCTGTAGGTTGCAACAGCGGACGATTTTGCAAAGCGTCCGGTTGCTATGGCAACCATCGGGGCTGCCATCGCAGCGCAGCAGCCCCGATGATGGAGAGAGGGAGCCCCCTCCCTCTATTAACCCCATGGATTCTGCTGCCGCGGCATCTATGGGGTTACAGAACTTACAGCAGAGTGTCAGCATAGAGCTGACACTCTGATGATGGCGGCGGCTCAGGAATGGAGCCACCGCCATCAATCACAGCAGGGGGGCAGACCGAGTGGGGGGCAGCACTGGAAGGGGGGGAGGGAGGGTGTGATGCTTCCATTTCGCGGCCAGCAGGAGGAATGGAGACGGCGGACTCAGGGAGGGGCACTGTCTGTGGACGCAAGATGGGGCACAGATGGGGGGCTGTACAGATCAGGGGGGCCTTCACAGATCGGGGGGGCTGCACAGATCGGGGGGGCTGCACGGATTGGGGGGGGGGCACGAGGACACTGTGATTTCAGGCTCTGATCTGCAGATCAGAGCCTGAAACCGGCATTTTTTCACTGCCGCGATCCGATTGGTAAGTCTGCACAGACTAACCAATCGGATCGATTGCCAGCAAGGGGCCACTCTGATTGGTCCCTTGCCAGCATTACTGCACTGTATGCTGTCCGTGACAGCGCTTGGATTAAAGAGCTACCAGAACATTTATATACGTGGTAGCTGCACGGGGTATGTGCAGCTACCACGTATATATACAGATGGCGGTCGGGAAGGGGTTAATGTCAAGAGGTAATCTTGGGCCTCAGGGTCCCTTTAGATATTACAAATTAAGTTAACCTTTTTGATGCACAAGCGACAAATCTTTCTTTAGTACGGTAAAGAGCGATTTTATGGAATATCTTATTAAAAATCACAGTCGTAAAGCCACTGTCACACATATATATAGGATAATGATTATAGAGTGCTCCGAGGGTCTCATTTCTGCGAGGCAAAGTGTTTGGGGTCAATAATCTCTCAATAGTTGAGTGCTGTAAGACGAGGGCAAAATTACTTGCTAATCACCCGTGTTTGGTACTCAGAATACACCCCCAACAAGGGATCTGTGGTTGTGTATGAATATATTCTGTATAATAAAAAAGGTAATTTAAAGAACTGGAGGAAGATCTGGATCCCTTTGGACATAAATGAAGTTTCCACATAGGAGCCGGTTCTATATTGCTATTTTTTTTCTTTTCTTTTTTTGGTCTTTTTTTGTACCCTTCACACCCCCTTTTTCAACTGCCCTCCCCAGGTGAGTGGCAGTTTGGGACATAACACAATGCAAAATGTGTTAGATCAGTTGGGGACATTTATATCATATGTATTATTTTCTGTCTATTTTTTTTAAATATATCTGGAGATGAGCAAAGTTTTAAAAAAATTCGATTTGGACCCTTCACCGAACTTTTCCCCAGAAATTTCATTCAATCTGAATTAATTTGTGACAAAACGCATTCAAAATCTGCTATTTCCAGGCTGCAGGGAGTGTGCTGTGGTAGTGACACAATACTGTGAGCCAGTATGACAGGCAGGTGACAGGAGTCACTCTTAGAATCAGTTCACACCTCACTTAATTGGTCAGTTACAGGTCAAAAACTGATTAAATAACTGAAGTGTGAACTCAGCCTTACAGGCAATGTTAGCGTCAGGTATAAAGAACCGTGCAGTGGCCCAAGATTCTACTATCGAGTGAAAAAACGCACTCCTTTTACACCATCGTCAGCTGATTCCACATAGATTTCTACAGAACCTGTTCTGTTACACGCTGATACAAGTAGTGCTCCCATGACCAAGTGGAGAGGGTGTCAGCAGTAAGTTTGTATTGACGTCACTGTTTATTTTGCCCTTCTTCTCATCCCTCATAAGAACAACTAGTGATGAGCGGCATGGATCATATTCGAATTTGCGATATTTTGCGAATATTTTGTAGAATATTCATCGAATATTCGCAAATTCACGATTTTGTATTTCTTGAAAAATCGGCAAGGTAATGATTGTGTAATATGCGAATTTTCGGATTCGAATTTTTTATTGTGAATTTTTCAATTTACAACTATTAAACAAAGAAGATTATAGCACTATATTAGCTAAATTGCTCTATATTTTTTTTCGAATATTCGCTATATTGCTATATATTCTTGTTTTAAAATATTACGAATATTCGAAAAAACAAATATATAGCAATATAGCGAATATTCGAAAAAAAACTAATATAGAGCAATTTAGCTAATATAGTGCTATAATCTTCTTTGTCTAATAGTTGTCATTTTTTGAAGTTCAGATTGGAAAAAAATGTCAACTATAAAAAAAAAGATTATAGCACTATATTAGCTAAATTGCTCTATATTTGTTTTTTTTTGAATATTCGCTATATTGCTATAACATCGTTTTTTCAAATATTCGTAATATTCTAAAACAAGAATATATAGCAATATAGCGAATATTTGAAAAAAACTAATATAGAGCAAAATTCGCAAACACTACTACTCCTAAAGTCAAGTATATTGCAGCCTTCTTATTGGCCCACAAGCTAGAAGCAGGGAGGGATCATGTGTACTGATAAAAAAAATAATCAAATTTAATAAAATAAATAGGGGAATTTATTTCCCGAATATTCGAAATTATGAATATATATAACTATATTCGAAATATTCGCGAATTTTCAAAGTACCTATATTCGTGATAAAAATTCGAATATTCGTGATCAACACTAAGAACAACCCCAAAAAAACAGATCCTGTCTTTTGAACATCCGCCTTCACACGTTCAGTATTTGGTCAGTAATTGTATCAGTGCTGTACAAATTTGTGAACATTCCAAAATCAGTAGGATTATAATGCTATTTTACCCCAATTACAGAATCAAGGCCTAATAAAATTACTTATCGTATTTTTCGCCCTATAAGACGTACCGGCCTATAAGACGCACCTAGGTTTTAGAGGAGAATAATAAGAAAAAAAATATTTTTCATTAGATCTCAAGTCAAACCACCAATCAGTCCCCCAATCTTAATCAGACCTCAGCTGACAGCCCCAATCAGACCCCCAATGTTAACAAGACTCCAATTAGACCTGAGATCAGACCGCAATGTGAATGACCACCAATCAGACCTCAGATAAGATCCCCATGCCTCTCATCAGCCCCGATATGCCTCTCATCAGCCACCAACAGCCTCTCTGATAATGTGTCCCTGCGGTCGCTTCTATATTGGCAAGTCAATAAGGCTACTTTCACACTTGCGTTAGGAGCGGATCCGTCTGGTGTCTGCACAGACGGATCCGCTCCTATAATGCAAACGCTTGCATCCGTTCAGAACGGATCCGTTTGCATAACTGTTTATTTCAGATCTGATTTTTCACTTCGGAAAACTCAGATCCGACAGTATATTCTAAACACAGAAGCGTTCCCATGGTGATGGGGACGCTTCATGTTAGAATATACTGAGAACTGTGTACACGACTGCCCCCTGCTGCCTGGCAGATGCTGCCAGGCAGCAGGGGGCAGACCCCCCCCCCCCCCTCCTGTATTTAACTTATTGGTGGCCAGTGCGGCCCCCCCTCCCTCCCCAGTATTAAATATGACCAGTGCGGCCTCCCCCTCCCTCCCTCCCCAGTATTAAATATGACCAGTGCGGCCCCCTCCCTCTATATTTATTGGTGGCCGGGCCAGTGCGGATTCCAAGTATTGTGAGCAGTGCGGCCTCCCCTCTCCCCCCCTAATTAAAATCACCCCCCCCCCCCCATCATTGGTGGCAGCGGAGAGTACCGATCGGAGTCCCAGTTTAAATCGCTGGGGCTCCGATCGGTTACCATGGCAACCAAGACGCTATTGCAGTCTTGGCTGCCATGGTTACTTGGCAATAAATACAAGCATTATACTTACCTGAAGAGCTGCGATGTCTGACCGGCCGGGAGCTCCTCCTACTGGTAAGTGAAAGGTCTGTGCGGCGCATTGCCTATAGCACAGACCTGTCACTTACCAGTAGGAGGAGCGCCCGGCCGGTCAGACATCGCAGCTCTTCAGGTAAGTATAATGCTTGTATTTATTGCTAAGTAACCATGGCAGCCAAGACTGCAATAGCGTCTTGGTTGCCATGGTAACCGATCGGAGCCCCAGCGATTTAAACTGGGACTCCGATCGGTACTCTCCGCTGCCACCAATGATGGGGGGGGGGGGTGATTTTAATTAGGGGGGGAGAGGGGAGGCCGCACTGCTCACAATACTTGGAATCCGCACTGGCCCGGCCACCAATAAATATAGAGGGAGGGGGCCGCACTGGTCATATTTAATACTGGGGAGGGAGGGAGGGGGAGGCCGCACTGGTCATATTTAATACTGGGGAGGGAGGGAGGGAGGGGGAGGCCGCCGCACTGGTAATATTTAATACTGGGGAGGGAGGGGGGCCCGCACTGGCCACCAATAAGTTAATTACAGGAGGAGGGGGGGGGGGTCTGCCCCCTGCTGCCTGGCAGCATCTGCCAGGCAGCAGGGGGCAGTCATGTACACAGTTCTCAGTATATTCTAACATGAAGCGTCCCCATCACCATGGGAACGCCTCTGTGTTAGAATATACTGTCGGATCTGAGGTTTACGATGTAACTCAAATCCGATGGTATATTCTAACATAGAGGCGTTCCCATGGTGATGGGGACGCTTCAAGTTAAAATATACCATCGGATCGGAGAAAACTCCGATCTGATGGGGACTCCTGACTTTGCATTGAAAGTCAATGGGGGACGGATCCGTTTGAAATTGCACCATATTGTGTCAACGTCAAACGGATCCGTCCCCATTGACTTGCATTGTAAGTCTGGACGGATCCGTTTGGCTCCGCACGGCCAGGCGGACACGAAAACGCTGCAAGCAGCGTTCAGGTGTCCGCCTGCTGAGCGGAGCGGAGGCCAAACGGTGCCAAACTGATGCATTCTGAGCGGATCCGCATCCACTCAGAATGCATTGGGGCTGTACGGATCCGTTCGGGGCCGCTTGTGAGAGCCTTCAAACGGAACTCACAAGCGGAGCCCCGAACGCTAGTGTGAAAGTAGCCTAAGATGTCTGTTTGAAAGGGAAAGAGAACATTTTAACTCCATAATGTCTGGTAAAGGATGTCCTTGTTTGATCGAGCATGTCAGGGAGTATCATGGAGGAGACCCCAGGGTTCTTACATTTTCAGGTATAGAGATAGTCCCAAGTCCACCTGTAGGGGGGGTTAGACACAGACTCCTACTACGCAAAGAAGCCAGTTGGATAATACAGGCTAATGCCATGGGCACTGAATGCTAAAAATGATCTAAGTGTATTTTTGTAACTGTTTTATAATGATAAACAAGTACTGACCTTGTTATAAATATGTAACTCAGCATTGTGATGTTAGTTGTATGTTTGCATGGCAACTAGGATCGGTCCTGGTATATATAAACATGATACATAGCGTCATGACGTTGAAGGCCTGAGGAAGAGTGTTGATGCAAAACGGCAATCACCGCCTGTGGTGCCTGTGTGGCGCTCTGCAACCCTGTTGCTATTGCATAATTTTTGGATGAAAATAAAGACTATTTGAATAATTATGGTGAGTGCCATCGTTACTCTTTCATGTTGGAATTAATGGAATTACTTATGTATAAAACAATGTCAAGAACCCAAAATCTGTAGGATTAGAAAACTATTTCACCTCAATTACAGAATCAAGGCCTAATGAAATTCATTATCTATAACACAAGGTTTAAAACTAAATACATGAAACAATATTTAGAGCGCTATTTCACCCCAATGACAGAATCAAGCCGGTATAGAATTACGTATGTATAAAAAAATGTGGACACCACATTAGCAGTAGTATAATTAGACTGCTTTGTAACCCCAATTAGTGCAGCAAGGTATAATACACTGACAAAAATATAAATGCAACACTTTCGGTTTTGCTCCTATTTTACATGAGCTGAACTCAAAGATCTGAAACATTTTCTATATACACAAAAGACCCATTACTCTCAAATATTGTTCAAAAATCTGTCTAAATCTGTGTTAGTGAGAACTTCTCCTTTGCCAAGATAATCCATCCCACCTCACAGGTGTGGCATATCAAGGTGCTGATTAGACAGCATGAATATTGCACAGGTGTGCCTTAGACTGCCCACAATAAAAGTCTACTTTGAAATGTGAACATTTTTGCCTTACTAGGGGGAAAGGGTAAGAAAACCAGTCTGTATCTGGTGTGGCCACCATTTGCCTCATGCAGTGGAACACATCTCCGTCACATAGAGTTGATCAGGTTGTTGATTGTGGCCTGTGGAATGTTGGTCCACTCCTCTTCAATAGCTGTGCGAAGTTGCAGAATATTGGCAGGAACTGGAACATGCTGTCGTATACGCCGATCCAGAGCATCCCAAACATCCTCAATGGGTGACATGTCCAGTAGGTATGCTGGCCATATAAGAACTGGGATGTTTTCAGCTTCCAGGAATTGTGTACAGATCCTTGCAATATGGGGCCGTGCATTATCATGATGCAACATGAGGTGATGGCAGTGGATAGATGGCTCAACAATGGGCCTCAGGATCTCGTCACTGTATCTCTGTGCATTCAAAATGCCATCAGTAAAATGCACCTGTGTTCGTTGTTCATACCATACGCCTGCCCATACCACCCGCCTGCCAACCCCACCAGCACAATGGGCCACTCGATCCACAACGTTGACGTCAGCAAACTGCTCACCCACACGACACCACACACGCTGTTTGCCATCTGCCCTGAACAGTGAAAACCGGGACTTATCCGTGAACAGAACGCCTCTCCAACGTGCCAGACACCATCGAATGTGAGCATTTGCCCACTCAAGTCGGTTACGACGACAAACTGCAGTCAGGTCCAGACTAGGGTTGTTGCGGGTATCGAAATTTCGATACGCGATCGATACTTTTGTCCCGGTATCGATATGATACTGGGATTTCCATTTTTTCGATATTGGGCTGCGCTGCTGAAGCTGCCACCAATCAAGAAGGAGAGAGGGGCGGAGGAGGGGCGGGCGCACTGTGCCACCAATAATAGGGCTTTTTCTGGGTCCAGACTTTAAGTGTTAGGCTACACAGAGCGGCCCCCGGAGATGTCCCAGCGCTTACTATTATTCCTGGGCGCCGCTCTGTTCGCCCGCTGTGCCCCATTACAGTCTCCTGCTCCATATGCTAATTACTATCAGAGCAATGGGGAGGAGACATCAGCTTTTCTAGTGGGCATTCCTTCTCCCTGGCTGTAGCGTTGTCCAATCGCAGCGCAGGGAGAAAGAACGCCCACTAGAGAAGCTGATGTCTCCTCCCCATTGCTCCGATAGTAATTAGCATACGGAGCATGAGACAGTAATGGGGCACAGAGGGCGAAAGGAGCGACGCCCAGGAATAATAGTAAGTGCTGGGACTTCTATGGGCGCGGCTCTGTGTAGTCTAATACTTAATGTCTGGACCCATATAAGTTCGTCTTTAACACATAATACAGGAGGCAGGTGCCAGCAGCAGAATCGCATAGCCGACACCCTGCCTCTGACAGGAAGCTGCGATCAGCAGCAGGGAGCCGACTATGGCAGCTAGGGCTTCAGTAGCGTCCTGGCTGTCATGGTAACCGATCGGAGCCCCAGGATTACACTGCTGGGGCTCTGATCAGAAGCTGCCACTGCCACCAATGAGGGGGAGGGGAGAGGACACTATGGCCACTGCGACCAATGATTTTAATACTGGGGGGTTGAGAGGGGCAGGCGCCCTGTGCCCCCAATGATTTTAATGGGAAGGGGGGGCGCACTGCACCACCAATGATAATTACCCCTTAATACAGGAGGTGGGTACTGGCAGCAAATCAGCGGCAGTTAACCCCTTATCCCCTCCTCAAATTCTCTGAAACGCCTTTGGAGACAACTTATGGTAGAGAATTGAACCTTCATTGCACGGGAAACAGCTCTGGGAGACATTCCTGCAGTCAGCATGCCAATTGCACACTCTCTCAAACATTGCGACATCTGTGGCATTGCGCTGTGTGATTAAACTGCACATTTCAGAGTGGTCTTTTATTGTGGGCAGTCTACTGCACAACTGTGCAATATTCATGCTGTGTAATCAGCACCTTGATATGCCACATGGATTATCTCGGCAAAGGAGAAGGGATGGATTATCTCAGCAAAGGAGAAGTGCTTACTAACACAGATTTAGACAGATTTGTGAACAATATTTGAGAGTAATGGGTCTTTTGTGTATGTAGAAAATGTTTCAGATCTTTGAGTTCAGCTCATGCAAAATGGGAACAAAACCGAAAGTGTCGCATTTATATTTTTGTTTAGTGTAGAATGGCTTAACTATTAGCCAAGTATTACACTCTTCTATTGGCCCATGCACTCTATAGTGTGGATAACATCTCTCTACTATATCCCTAAACTATCTCTAAGCTGTCCCTGAACTGTTCCAAACTAATATTTTGTAAATAAAGTCTTTCCTAATCACTGTCCCTAGCACCTGTCACGTCTCTCTCAGGAGCGGAGGTGTGTGTTATGAGGTTCTGCAGCAGCTGAGGTGTGTATTATGAGGTTCTACAGCAGTTGTGGTGTGTATTATGAGGTTCTACAGCAGTTGAGGTGTGTATTATGAGGTTCTGCAGTAGCTCAGGTGTGTATTATGATGTTCTACAGCAGCTGAGGTGTGTATTATGATCTGGAGGAGTTGAGTTGGGTATGCTTTGATGATCTTCAGCAGTTGTGGTGTGCCCCAATGCAAAATCTGTTACAGGCCATCAAGGTACTATTTCAATACTGGTGTCTTGTTACATGGAAGAGGGATCTTTGGCCCACAGGTCTGTATGTGACTTTTATCTATTCAATGGCTAAAGAGACCTTTAAGTCCTCTGGAGAATGAAGAAGAAAAAACGTTTTGGTTATGAATTAGTGGATAAAATACTTTACTATTCTATGTCTGCACCTTTTACGATATTTTCAAATTAATTTTATTAGTAATAATGGTTGTTTTTAATTAATTCTACACAGGGGGCACTATTTACCTAAACTACATGCAGAACCAAAATACCTTGTCGCAGCCCTGAGTATGTTCTGATTTCAACTGGCTCCTGATGATGTAGATATACTTGAATGCTATGGTGGACCGGGAAGCCCTCTGCTCCCTGCCCCACTGGCCACTGCTGTCGCCAGAAGCAGGTGAGGTTATTCCATTGAGCCTTCTGAACGGGGCTGGAGATAAGAGCGTGGTGAATGGAGGGGTGGGCACATATGTGCAGCTTGCTCTCTATTTACTTTGTGGCCCTTTTCTTGAGACAGGAGTGGATTCCAGATGTGGAACTTGCAGTACGCCATGGGACATTTATGGGATATCCTATGCATAGGTTATAAGTAGGCCAGATGGGACAACCTCTTTAAGTATTATCTGGGTATTCTTTTCTCCATTACATGTTTAACTTAATGCTACTAATTTAACGTATTAATTACCCGATAATGGTTGAAGAGGTGTATGTATATGTGGAAAGGGGGGTGGCAAAAAGCCTTCTCCCATGGTGCCATATAACATGAGGCCAGAGCATTGGGAAAAGGACAAGCTAGCAGAGGCAGTATGATATTCTGGATATTCTGCTGGCACTGGCGTACCGCCCATATGGGCAGACTAGGCAGTAGCTATGGGGCCTGTGAGTGTGAAGGGCCCAGCCAAGCTGAATGGCCCCGCCCCCTTTTCCTACCTAAATGCACAACTCCCTTCCTCCTTCCCCCTGCAGCTGCTGCCATCTACCTAATTCCTCTATTAGATACAGAGTTGGTCAACAAGCATGGAGATGCTGTGTTCCCTGCTCTGCTTATTGACCAGCTGAATTTTCGGCACGGTGACCTGACCTGTCCTACTGTGTTTATTATCACAGCAGCAGAGCCCCATTAGAGAGAGGGGAAAGTCCAGCAGAGTTTCACTGCTCTGACCTCCCAACCACCGACCTGCAGAGGTAGGGATTAACTCTTCCAGCTATCTACACTACAATGTTCATGGCTGACGGCTATATGTGTCTGCTGGCTGAGGCTAGGTGTAGGTGTGTAATATATGAGTAGCAGGGACAAGGTGGGGTTAGTAGGACTGCTGGTGTGTGTTTATTATACTGTATATATACACACACTGCTTACTGACGACACAGCAGCCACCACATGCTTCCTACTACTCACAGACACAGTTCTTGCCCCCCATTGCCCTATTACGAATAGCATATTTCTAATAGGGCAATTAGACACAGGGACTGAACCCTCTATATATTTATATGCACCTTCATTACACTTATCATCATACAAGAGATTATTGAAAGTGTACCCCTCCCACGGCGAGGTGGAGATATAAATAAATTACTGCTAAAAAGGGAGGCTTACTGGATACATAGATTACAAACGATTGAGCCCCGTGGACTCAATCGTGAATACAACGTACAGAGCTTCCTTTGATAGATCACCTTACTAAAATACATTGAAAATATATTTCCCTTTTTTTGATAAAAATATCAAAAGTTTTTCTTTTAAATAAATAATTTTTTTAAAAATAAATAATTATTTTTTTTATTTTCTTATAGCGGACCTAAGGAAGAGGAGAACACAATAAGGAAGGAAATACTAATACAGTTTGACACATTGAATCCAAAGAAATGCTACTACAAAGCTTGTCTTCATTTTTGTTCATATGTTTCGATTCAACACTTATTGGTGGGAGTGGTTTTCTGTGTGATGTCATTTCCATGTGTTTTGGCGGTCTATTTAAACATGAAAATTTTCTTGTATGATAATAAGTCTGATGAAGGTGCGGTAGCACCGAAACGCGTCACTTATTCTCTTTATATGTGACTGACTAATAAATACAAGATTGATCTACAGCGAGTGCCGGTCTTCTCTGCAATATTTCATTGGGGACGCCATCCCACAGACACGCGCACCGCGACTTCAAACAAGCAGTGCCGACCTGCGATTATTATATATATATATATATCTATACAGTACAGACCAAAATTTTGGACACACCTTCATGCCAAGAGTGTGCAAAGCAGTAATCAAAGCAAAAGGTGGCTACTTTGAAGAACCTAGAATATGACATATTTTCAGTTGTTTCACACTTTTTTGTTATGTATATAATTCCACATGTGTTAATTCATAGTTTTGATGCCTTCAGTGTGAATCTACAATTTTCATAGTCATGCAAATAAAGAAAACTCTTTGAATGAGAAGATGTGTCCAAACTTTTGGTCTGTACTGTATATATATATATATATATATATATCTATATATATATTCAGGGGTGTAGCTAAAGACTCATGGGCCCTGGTGCAAGAGTTCAGCTTGGGCCCCCCTTCACTCAGCGCTGGTGCACCTAGCTTTTCTGCTGCCCAAGGCAAATATTGAAATGCCCCCCCCCCCTTCCCTCCAGTCCTACTGTTAAAGGGGTTGTCCTCTTTTTACTACTGATGACCTTTCCTCAGGAGAGGTCATCAATATCAGTTCTGCCGGGGTCCTCCGGCACCCCCCACGATCAGCTATTTGAAGGGAGGGTAGCGCTCATATGAGAGCTGCTTTCTCTGTTCTGTTCACCTGATCACCGTAGCATTTGCAGTGATGAGCAGGTAAACAGAGCAGAGAAGGCAGCGCTCATACAAAAAAAAAGCGGACAACCCCTTTAAAGACATACTTGGAAAACATTACATACAGCGCTTCAGAACATACAGGGTAATACAGCGCCACATATGTACCTCTTACATCCAGTGACTTCTCTTCTCTGATGTAGATATTCTCTTTCCTCTTCTTCTCCTGTCATACCAGACCGCCATGGTGACTTCTTTCATCCGCCCCTCGTCTCTCTGCAGAGTTTAACAAACTTTCCAACTTTTCCATCCTCCACCTCACCTTCTCAACACCCTATCCTGCCACCCCCAATACTGTGCACACTGTGCGTCCTGATGCTGCAGGCAGCCAGAACACAGCAGTGCCGGCCCTGAGAACAGCAAGCAGGAGGAGGGGTAAGTACTGTACAGCGCTCACAGCACTTCTCTCCCTTCCTCCTGCAGACTAGTGAGCGCTTCCATTATGGAAGCGCTCGCTAGAATTCCCTTTATGCACTACGTGCAGAATTATTATGCAAATGAGTATTTTGACCACATCATCCTCTTTATGCATGTTGTCTTACTCCAAGCTGTATAGGCTTGAAAGCCTACTACCAATTAAGCATATTAGGTGATGTGCATCTCTGTAATGAGAAGGGGTGTGGTCTAATGACATCATCACCCTATATCAGGTATACATAATTATTAGGCAACTTCCTTTCCTTTGGCAAAATGGGTCAAAAGAAGGACTTGACAGAAAAGTCAAAAATAGTGAGATATCTTGCAGAGGGATGCAGCACTCTTAAAATTGCAAAGCTTCTGAAGTGTGATCATCGAACAATCAAGCGTTTCATTCAAAATAGTCAACAGGGTCGCAAGAAGCATGTGGAAAAACCAAGGGGCAAAATAACTGCCCATGAACTGAGAAAAGTCAAGCGTGCAGCTGCCAAGATGCCACTTGCCACCAGTTTGGCCATATTTCAGAGCTGCAACATCACTGGAGTGCCCAAAAGAACAAGGTGTGCAATACTCAGAGACATGGCCAAGGTAAGAAAGGCTGAAAGACGACCACCACTGAACAAGACACACAAGCTGAAACGTCAAGACTGGGCCAAGAAATATCTCAAGACTGATTTTTCAAAGGTTTTATGGACTGATGAAATGAGAGTGAGTCTTGATGGGCCAGATGGATGGGCCCGTGGCTGGATTGGTAAAGGGCAGAGAGCTCCAGTCCGACTCAGACGCCAGCAAGGTGGAGGTGGAGTACTGGTTTGGGCTGGTATCATCAAAGATGAGCTTGTGGGGCCTTTTCGGGTTGAGGATGGAGTCAAGCTCAACTCCCAGTCCTACTGCCAGTTTCTGGAAGACACCTTCTTCAAGCAGTGGTACAGGAAGTAGTCTGCATCCTTCAAGAAAAACATGATTTTCATGCAGGACAATGCTCCATCACACGCGACCAAGTACTCCACAGCGTGGCTGGCAAGAAAGGGTATAAAAGAAGAAAATCTAATGACATGGCCTCCTTGTTCACCTGATCTGAACCCCATTGAGAACCTGTGGTCCATCATCAAATGTGAGATTTACAAGGAGGGAAAACAGTACACCACTCTGAACAGTGTCTGGGAGGCTGTGGTTGCTGCTGCACGCAATGTTGATGGTGAACAGATCAAAACACTGACAGAATCCATGGATGGCAGGCTTTTGAGTGTCCTTGCAAAGAAAGGTGGCTATATTGGTCACTGATTTGTTTTTGTTTTGTTTTTGAATGTCAGAAATGTATATTTGTGAATGTTGAGATGTTATATTGGTTTCACTGGTAAAAATAAATAATTGAAATGGGTATATATTAGTTTTTTGTTAAGTTGCCTAATAATTATGCACAGTAATAGTCCCTGCACACACAGATATCCCCCTAAAATAGCTAAAACTAAAAACAAACTAAAAACTACTTCCAAAAATATTCAGCTTTGATATTAATGAGTTTTTTGGGTTCATTGAGAACATGGTTGTTGTTCAATAATAAAATTAATCCTCAAAAATACAACTTGCCTAATAATTCTGCACTCCCTGTATATATATATATACACTCAAAAGCCTGCCATCCATGGATTCTGTCAGTGTTTTGATCTGTTCACCATCAACATTGCGTGCAGCAGCAACCACAGCCTCCCAGACACTGTTCAGAGAGGTGTACTGTTTTCCCTCCTTGTAAATCTCACATTTGATGATGGACCACAGGTTATCAATGGGGTTCAGATCAGGTGAACAAGGAGGCCATGTCATTAGATTTTCTTCTTTTATACCATTTCTTGCCAGCCACGCTGTGGAGTACTTGGACGCGTGTGATGGAGCATTGTCCTGCATGAAAATCATGTTTTTCTTGAAGGATGCAGACTTCTTCCTGTACCACTGCTTGAAGAAGGTGTCTTCCAGAAACTGGCAGTAGGACTGGGAGTTGAGCTTGACTCCATCCTCAACCCGAAAAGGCCCCACAAGCTCATCTTTGATGATACCAGCCCAAACCAGTACTCCACCTCCACCTTGCTGGCGTCTGAGTCGGACTGGAACTCTCTGCCCTTTACCAATCCAGCCACGGGCCCATCCAGACTCACTCTCATTTCATCAGTCCATAAAACCTTAGAAAAATCAGTCTTGAGATATTTCTTGGCCCAGTCTTGACGTTTCAGCTTGTGTGTCTTGTTCAGTGGTGGTCATCTTTCAGCCTTTCTTACCTTGGCCATGTCTCTGAGTATTGCACACCTTGTGCTTTTGGGCACTCCAGTGATGTTGCAGCTCTGAAATATGGCCAAACTGGTGGCAAGTGGCATCTTAGCAGCTGAACGCTTCTCAGTTCATGGGCAGTTATTTTGCGCCTTGATTTTTCCACACGCTTCTTGCGACCCTGTTGACTATTTTGAATGAAACGCTTGATTGTTCGATGATCATGCTTCAGAAGCTTTGCAATTTTAAGAGTGCTGCATCCCTCTGCAAGATATCTCACTATTTTTGACTTTTCTGAGCCTGTCAAGTCCTTCTTTTGACCCATTTTGCCAAAGGAAAGGAAGTTGCCTAATAATTATGCACACCTGATATAGGGTGTTGATGTCATTAGACCACACCCCTTCTCATTACAGAGATGCACATCACCTAATATGCTTAATTGGTAGTAGGCTTTCGAGCCTATACAGCTTGGAGTAAGACAACATGCATAAAGAGGATGATGTGGTCAAAATACTCATTTGCCTAATAATTCTGCACTCCCTGTATATATATATATATATATATATATATATACATATGTATAGATTTATCAAACTGGTGTAAAATAGAACTGGTTTAGTCGCCATAGCAACCAATCAGATTCCACATTTTATTTTTCAAATCTCCTTTGGAAAATGAAAGGTGGAATCTGATTGGTTGCTATGCGCAACTAAGCCAGTTCTACTTTATACCAGTTTTTTTTTTCTTTAGCCGCTTCCTGCTCTGCTATGTACATGTGTAGCACAGTGTGTCAGCTATATAGCTGATACATTGCTGAAACTGACAGGACTGGAACTAGCTCCAATTCTGCCATTTTAACCCTTAAAGGGGTTGTCTCATTAAGGACAATGAGGGCATATTGCTAGGATATGCCCCCTTTGTCTTATAGGTGCGGGTCCCACCACTGAGACCCGCACCTATATCGAGAACAGAGCTCCACAAGTAAAGGAGGGCGCACTGCGCATGCGCAGCCGCCCTCCATTCATTTTCTATGGTGCTAGCGAAAATCGGCTCCATTGAAATGAATGGGAGTGGGGGCCACGCGCTCTCATTCACTTCTATGGGGATCTGGCTTGGTGGTGGCCGTTCTCGATATAAGTGCGGGTCTCAGCGGTGGGACCAGCACCTACGGTATAAGACAATGGGGGCATATCCTAGCAATATGCCCCCATTGTCTATGATGAGACAACCCCTTTAAGATGCTGTGTGTGATCATTACAAACACAATGCACATGAAACGATGCTTTTCTTATTAGGTTAATGCAATTATTTTGGGGGGGGGGGGCAAATCTGAGTTTGCTATGGGGCCCCATCATTTCTATGTACGCCCCTGTCTGCTGGGAAACCTTGAATCCTGACATGCTTTGATGTCTATCACCTACTTAAACATTATTGTAAAACAAGTACACCCATCATGGCAACAGAATTCTCTAATGGCAGTGGCCACTTTCTGCAGGATAATGAGCCCTGCCATACTGTAATACTCCTTCAGAGGTCTTGTTGAGCCCCTACTGTCATGTTAAAGAAAAAACATACATTTAACTTAACTTTAATTTTTTTTATAGATTCCCATGTCTCAAAGATGCCTCCAGAAGACGTCATCCATTGGCCATCTATCCCCATAGGTTTTTATCATCTGCTCTGATGAAGTGTAAGGTCACCTCTTATAACTAGGCTTTTGGTTATGTCTCTTCCTTTAGGATTTCCCATTGATATTGCCTTATGTGGATCTGTGGCAGAAGGAATTGTATTACAGCTGTATGTGTAAAATAAGAGACCACACTACTAAATCATTTATTATCCAAGTGTTCAAATTATTTCAGAAAAGAAAACACAGACACAATGAATAGAATCTAATAGTATTTATTCATATCAATTAATACATTTGTACTAATTTACCCATCCAGGACAATTTAAGATTTACTGCATAATAAGGTGTGAACCAGACGAAGGCAAAACATAACCCCCCTGTGGGGGGAAAAAATTCCTTCCTGACCCCAAGAATTGGCGATCGGCTAATCCCTGGTTCACTGCAGTGATGACCCTGGATGGGGGCCCTGTCACACAGATGTATCTATAACAGTCTATATTATAATCTATGTTCTATCTTATATATAATCTATTTTATCTAATGTCTGTATTATTATCCAGATACAAGTTATAAAGCAGATAATATAAGAAATATCTGTTACTAATCTGCTTTATAACTATAGTATATAATCACTTTACCTTATAGCTAGGGTTTATCTTATACTCCTTAGTATGTACTCTATATATCCTCTATACTACATTTATACTACCACTAGAACTAGTAAGCTATGTTTTTTTTTGTATTTTTGTGTTTTTTTCTAGAATATCTCTATGCTCTATATATCATATTATATCTAAAAGGGAATATTCTAAATCGGTATACATATCATATTTATCTTAGGGTACATAAACATCACTGCAAATATATATGTATATATTCCCAATTTCTTTAAGGTAATTTTCTTGGGAGATTTAAAAAAAAATGTTATAAATAACAGAGGACCATTTCTCACCTACACTGCCGTATTGCTGATTGGTGAATGGGCCTTTCCTAGCATTTCTGGGCTGTGGAACTGGCAAAGGAAAGAACAGTAGGGACCAAAACAGCGTTGAAATGGCAGCTATGGCAGATCGTAAGTAAGGATCCTTTGCTATTAACAATATTTTCTGTCCCATTTACTAATCTACCAAGAAAACCCTTATAAAAATACATTTTTTACATTTTTATATAATTATTAAAATGAAATCTACCTTATTTATGAAATAAAAAAATGCTGATATAAGATATATATTATAAAACCTATAACTCTGAAGATAAATTAAAACAAAAACTAATCTTGGTCTTTGCCTTTCAAATCCTTACTGGAAGGCAGGACCCGGTGCAAGATTTTATTTTATTTTATCTAAGATATTAGAAATAACAAAGACTCAGATGAACCCTGCCACTGCTCTGGTACCTGAGCCAAGCCAATCACTGTCCTTGGGGTTGACCCTCCTCACCCTTTAATGGGAGGAGCTGGCAGTTCCTAGCATTTCTGGGGTGTTGAGCAGGGACCAGAAGTCCAGAGCAGTGGGGATCAAAGCTGCAGGAGAAGGGCAGCGGAGGGGATTGGTGGAGGTAAGTAGAAAGTCTTTGCTATTTTCAACATCTTCTACCTGTCATGTTGACTATGATAGTTGAGCCAAACATAGCATGCTATAGAGAAGGAGCATATATATATATATTTATATATTTAAATGTCTGCTCATTCTGGGCTGTGAAGTCCCAGGGGGGATGTCCTATGAGTGATTGACGGCTATCTCTGTGCGCACATATAGGGCAGTCTGTCAGTCACTGATAGGACCCCCTCCTTCATGTCAAAGCCCAGAATGAGCAGGAATGTAAATCAATGAAATACAAGTTATACTGAATCTTTTCATATAAAACAATATATGAATCTGCTCAGCTCCTTCTGCTCTATAACATGCTGACTGCAGACATATGCTGACAGGTTGACTCTAAAATCTATGCAGTAAACCCTCATTTATTTTTATTTATTTTTTCCACTTAAACTTACCTTACCTAAGAGAAAAAGGTAAGTTATATAAACATAAAATATGCTTAGTACGAGTATATTAAATAATAACTCTAACTCTGTAAATAAAGGGAGTGATCCTGGTCTTTGGCCATCTCATAATCCTTACAGAGAAGTAGGACATGGCAGAAGATATTTCTTCTTCATCTACTTCTAGAGATGTTAAAAATAACAAAGAATCATTCCTCACCTATACCAATCCCCTGCCACTTCTCTGGTACTCACTACCTGTACATCCTGTCCTGGCTGAACATCCCAGAAATGCTAGGAATGGTCTGCTAGGCCAGTGACTTGTCTTAGGGGGGTGACATGCTTTATCTTATGATTGAATGACTGGGCCTTTCCTAGCATTTCTGATGTGTGAAGCCAGGACACGAAATGCGGAGCAGTGAGGACTGAAGCATGGATTGTGTGGCAGCTATGGGGGATCACTGGAGGTATGTAGTGCTTCGTTGTTTTGTTTAACATCTTTGGCCCACTTTAAATCTACCCAGAATACTCCTTAAGATTAAAATGTTTTCTTTTACACTAAACCTACCTTACCTAAGCTATATATATATATATATATATATATATATATATATGACTATGAACTAAATAAATTCTATAACCCTGTGGAAGAAAGTAGTAATCCTGGTCTTCGCCCTTCTCATCATCCGTCTAACTGGAAGGCAGGACCTGGTGCAAGATGTTTCTTCTTCATCCACTTCTTGGTCTTCATTTCCCTCTTCACTTTCTTCTGCATCACTTTCTTCACTGTCCTCTTCTTCTTCCTCTCCTTCCATTCCTTCTTGATCTTCTTCCTCTTCATCTTCGTACTCTTCTTCATCACTTTCTTCCTCATCTCCAAATTCTTCTGTATCTTCTTCCTCTTCTTCATCTGCTTCTCCATCTGACTCATATCCTTCTTCATCCTCTTCCTCTGTATATGACTCTAGTGAAAGATGTTCCTAGAAACACAATTCAATCAGATTAAATACTGTAAGATCTACCTCATGCTTTTCTACTTAAAGGGCTTCTGTCACCCCACCAAAGTCTTTTTTTTTTTTTGGCTACTTAGAATCCCTATACTGCGATATATCAATCTATAATGCTATTACTCATTTTGGTTCAGTAGTTAATTCAAAAAACGGACTTTTATAATATGCAAATTACCTGTCTACCAGCAAGTAGGCGGCTACTTGCTGGTAGCAGCCGCATACTCCTTTCATAAAGAGGCCCCATCCTCATGTTGATTGACAGGGCCAGCGAACGCGCTCGTCCTCTGCTGGCCCTGTCTGTATTCAAAATCTGGCGCCAGTTGGACCAGGCGCACTGAGAGGAGGCCGCTCGCTCAGCCGCTCCTTCCTCAGCGCGCCTGCGCCAGGTGTAGATGTGACCAAAATGAGTAATAGCATTATACAGGGTGGGCCATTTATATGGATACACCTTAATAAAATGGGAATGGTTGGTGATATTAACCACTTCAGCCCCGCTAGGTGAAACCCCCTTCATGACCAGAGCACTTTTTACACTTCGGCACTACACTCCTTTCACCGTTTATCGCTCGGTCATGCAACTTACCACCCAAATGAATTTTACCTCCTTTTCTTCTCACTAATAGAGCTTTCATTTGGTGGTATTTTATTGCTGCTGACATTTTTACTTTTTTTGTTATTAATCAAAATGTAACGATTTTTTTGCAAAAAAATGAAATTTTTCACTTTCAGCTGTAAAATTTTGAAAAAAAAACGACATCCATATATACATTTTTCGCCAAATTTATTGTTCTACATGTCTTTGATAAAAAAAAAAATGTTTGGGCAAAAAAAAAAATCGTTTGGGTAAAAGTTATAGCATTTACAAACTATGGTACAAAAATGTGAATTTCCGCTTTTTGAAACAGCTCTGACTTTCTGAGCACCTGTCATTATTCCTGAGGTTCTACAATGCCCAAACAGTAGAAAACCCCCACAAATGACCCCATTTCGGAAAGTAGACACCCTAAGGTATTCTCTGATGGGCATAGTGAGTTCATAGAACTTTTTATTTTTTGTCACAAGTTAGCGGAAAATGATGATGATTTTATTTTTTTATTTTTTTCTTACAAAGTCTCATATTCCACTAACTTGCGACAAAAAATAAAAAATTCTAGGAACTCACCATGCCCCTCACAGAATACCTTGGGGTGTCTTCTTTCCAAAATGGGGTCACTTGTGGGGTAGTTATACTGCCCTGGCAATTTAGGGGCCCAAATGTGTGAGAAGAACTTTGCAATCAAAATGTGTAAAAAATGACCGGTGAAATCCAAAAGGTGCACTTTGGAATATGTGCCCCTTTGCCCACCTTGGCAGCAAAAAAGTGTGACACATCTGGTATCGGCGTACTCATGAGAAGTTGGGGAATGTGTTTTGGGGTGTCATTTTACATATACCCATGCTGGGTGAGAAAAATATCTTGGTCAAATGCCAACTTTGTATAAAAAAATGGGAAAAGTTGTCTTTTGCCAAGATATTTCTCTCATCCAGCATGGGTATATGTAAAATGACACCCCAAAACACATTCCCCAACTTCTCCTGAGTACGGCGATACCAGATGTGTCACACTTTTTTTCTGCCAAGGTGGGCAAAGGGGCACATATTCCAAAGTGCACCTTTCGGATTTTGCAGGGCATTTTTTACACATTTTGATTGCAAAGTTCTTCTCACACATTTGGGCCCCTAAATTGCCAGGGTAGTATAACTACGCCACAAGTGACCCCATTTTGGAAAGAAGACACCCCAAGGTATTCCGTGAGGGGCATGGCGAGTTCCTAGAATTTTTTATTTTTTGTTGCAAGTTAGTGGAATATGAGACTTTGTAAGGAAAAAAGAAAAAAAAAGAAAAATCATCATTTTCCGCTAACTTGTGACAAAAAAGAAAAAATTCTAGGAACTCGCCGTGCCCCTCACGGAATACCTTGGGGTGTCTTCTTTCCAAAATGGGGTCACTTGTGGCGTAGTTATACTGCCCTGGCAATTTAGGGGCCCAAATGTGTAAGAAGAACCTTGCAATCAAAATGTGTAAAAAATGGCCTGCGAAATCTGAAAGGTGCACTTTGGAATATGTGCCCCTTTGCCCACCTTGGCTGCAAAAAAGTGTCACACATGTGGTATCGCCGTACTCAGGAGAAGTTGGGCAATGTGTTTTGGGGGGTCATTTTACATATACCCATGCTGGGTGAGAGAAATATCTTGGCAAAAGACAACTTTTCCCATTTTTTTATACAAAGTTGGCATTTGACCAAGATATTTTTCTCACCCAGCATGGGTATATGTAAAATGACACCCCAAAACACATTCCCCAACTTCTCCTGAGTACGGCGATACCACATGTGTGACACTTTTTTGCAGCCTAGATGCGCAAAGGGGCCCAAATTCCTTTTAGGAGGGCATTTTTAGACATTTGGATCCCAGACTTCTTCTCACACTTTCGGGCCCCTAAAAAGCCAGGGCAGTATAAATACCCCACATGTGACCCCACTTTGGAAAGAAGACACCCCAAGGTATTCAATGAGGGGCATGGCGAGTTCCTAGAATTTTTTTTTTTTTTGCATAAGTTAGCGGATATTGATTTTTTTTTGTTTTTTTCTCACAAAGTCTCACTTTCCGCTAACTTAGGACAAAAATTTCAATCTTTCATGGACTCAATATGCCCCTCACGGAATACCTTGGGGTGTCTTCTTTCCGAAATGGGGTCACATGTGGGGTATTCATACTGCCCTGGCTTTTTAGGGGCCCTAAAGCGTGAGAAGAAGTCTGGAATATAAATGTCTAAAAATGTTTACGCATTTGGATTCCGTGAGGGGTATGGTGCGTCCATGTGAGATTTTATTTTTTGACACAAGTTAGTAGAATATGAGACTTTGTAAGAAAAAACAAAAACAAAAACAAACAAAAAATTTCCGCTAACTTGTGCCAAAAAAAATGTCTGAATGGAGCCTTACAGGGGGGTGATCAATGACAGGGGGGTGATCAATGACAGGGGGGTGATCACCCATATAGACTCCCTGATCACCCCCCTGTCATTGATCACCCCCCTGTAAGGCTCCATTCAGACGTCCGTATAATTTTTACGGATCCATGGATCGGATCCGCAAAACACATGCGGACGTCTGAATGGAGCCTTACAGGGGGGTTATCAATGACAGGGGGTGATCAGGGTGATCACCCCCCTGTCACTGATCACCCCCCCTGTAAGGCTCCATTCAGATGTCCGCATGATTTTTACGGATCCATGGATACATGGATCGGATCCACAAAACACATGCGGACGTCTGAATGGAGCCTTACAGGGGGGTTATCAATGACAGGGGGTGATCAGGGTGATCACCCCCCTGTCACTGATCACCCCCCCTGTAAGGCTCCATTCAGACGTCCGCATGATTTTTACAGATCCATGGATACATGGATCGGATCCACAAAACACATGCGGACGTCTGAATGGAGCCTTACAGGGGGGTTATCAATGACAGGGGGTGATCAGGGTGATCACCCCCCTGTCACTGATCACCCCCCCTGTAAGGATCCATTCAGACGTCCGCATGATTTTTACGGATCCATGGATACATGGATCGGATCCACAAAACACATGCGGACGTCTGAATGGAGCCTTACAGGGGGGTTATCAATGACAGGGGGTGATCAGGGTGATCACCCCCCTGTCACTGATCACCCCCCCCTGTAAGGCTCCATTCAGACGTCCGCATGATTTTTACGGATCCATGGATACATGGATCGGATCCACAAAACACATGCGGACGTCTGAATGGAGCCTTACAGGTGGGTGATCAATGACAGGGGGGTGATCAGGGAGTGTATATGGGTGATCACCCGCCTGTCATTGATCACCCCCTGTAAGGCTCCATTCAGACGTCCGCATGTGTTTTGCGGATCCGATCCATGTATCCATGGATCCGTAAAAATCATGCGGACGTCTGAATGGAGCCTTACAGGGGGGTGATCAATGACAGGGGGGTGATCAATGACAGGGGGTGATCAGGGAGTGTATATGGGTGATCACCCGCCTGTCATTGATCACCCCCCTGTAAGGCTCCATTCAGACGTCCGCATGATTTTTACGGATCCATGGATACATGGATCGGATCCACAAAACACATGCGGACGTCTGAATGGAGCCTTACAGGGGGGTTATCAATGACAGGGGGTGATCAGGGAGTGTATATGGGTGATCACCCGCCTGTCATTGATCACCCCCTGTAAGGCTCCATTCAGACGTCCGCATGTGTTTTGCGGATCCGATCCATGTATCCATGGATCCGTAAAAATCATGCGGACGTCTGACTGGAGCCTTACAGGGGGGTGATCAATGACAGGGGGGTGATCAATGACAGGGGGTGATCAGGGAGTGTATATGGGTGATCACCCGCCTGTCATTGATCACCCCCCTGTAAGGCTCCATTCAGACGTCCATATGCTTTTTGCGGATCCGATCCATGTATCCGTGGATCCGTAAAAATCATACGGACGTCTGAACAAAGCCTGACAGGGGGGTGATCAATGACAGGGCAGTCATCAATGACAGGGGGGTGATCAGGGAGTTTATATGGGGTGATCATGGGTGATCAGGGGTTTATAAGGGGTTAATAAGTGACGGGGGGGTGTAGTGTAGTGTGGTGTTTGGTGCGACTGTACTGAGCTACCTGAGTCCTCTGGTGGTCGATCCTAACAAAAGGAACCACCAGAGGACCAGGTAGGAGGTATATTAGACGCTGTTATGAAAACAGCGTCTAATATACCTGTTAGGGGTTAAAAAATTCGGATCTCCAGCCTGCCAGCGAGCGATCGCCGCTGGCAGGCTGGAGATCCACTCGCTTACCTTCCGTTCCTGTGAGCGCGCGCGCCTGTGTGCGCACGTTCACAGGAAATCCCGGCCCTCGCGAGATGACCCGTATATGCGTCGTCGTGCGCAGGGCTGCCACCTCCGGACCGCACATCTGCGTTAGGCGGTCCAGAGGTGGTTAACTTCCTGTTCGTGGCACATTAGTATATGTGAGAGGGGAAACATTTTTTAAGATGGGTGGTGACCATGGCGGCCATTTTGAAGTTGGCCATTTTGAATCCAACTTTAGTTTTTTTAATAGGAAGAGGGTAATGTGACACATCAAACTTATTGGGAATTTCACAAGAAAAACAATGGTGTGCTTGGTTTTAATGTAACTTTACTTTCTTTACTTACTTTTCTTTCATGAGTTATTTGCAAGTTTCTCTTTGTTTACAGCCATTGACATGTTTCCGAGGTTAACACGTGCGGAGCAGATAGAAATGATGTTGATGTCTGGTAAATGCAGTAACCGGGTCATTGCAGCAGATTTCAATGCAAGACAGCTTACGAGACCACCCATCTCCCATGCTACAGTTAGCAAACCGCTTGTTAAGTTTCGTGAAACTGGTTCAGTGTTGGATTTGCCAAAATGTGGACGCATAAAATCTGTCACTAATGAAGAAACATCAGTGGCTGTCCTAGCTTCATTCAGCAAGAGCCCACAGCGTAGCACTCGCCGCATGTCACTGGAGAGTGGCATTAGTCGAACATCCCTTCGACGGATATTAGCTACTCACAAATGCCCCCCCTACAAACTCCAGCTACTGCAGCATCTCAACGAGGATGACCCAGATCGGCACACTGAATTAGCAGAATGGGCAAAACCATAATTGGAACAGGACCCTCAGTTTACGCAGAAGATTTTGTTCAGCGGTGAGGCAAACTTTTATGTGAATGGGGAAGTTAACAAACAAAATCACCGCTATTGGTCTGACACTAACCCACATTGGATAGATCCCTCCAAGACTGTTGGAACCCAAAAATTGATGGTAGGGTGTGGTATATGGGGTACAAAGATAGTGGGGCCATTCTTCATCAATGGAAACCTCAAGGCCACTGGATATGTGAAATTGCTACATGATGATGTGTTTCCCTCTTTATGCACTGAAGCTGGCACGTTCCCTGAGTTTTTTCCAGAAAGATGGTGCACCACCACATTATGGGTGTCAGGTCCGAGCATTCCTAGATGAACAGTTTCCTGAAAAGTGGATTGGTCGTCGTGGGCCAGTTGAATGGCTCCCAAGGTCTCCTGATCTGACCCCCTTAGACTTTTATCTTTGGGGTCATCTGAAGGCAATTGTCTATGCAGTGAAAATACGAGATGTGCAGCCCCTGAAACTACGGATACTGGAAGCCTGTGCTAGCATTTCTCCTGCGGTGTTGCTATCAGTGTGTGAAGAGTGGGAGAAGAGGCTTGCATTGACAATCCAATACAATGGGCAGCACATTGAACACATTTTATAAGTGGTCAGAAACTTGTAAATAACTCATGAAAGAATAAAGTTATGTTAAAACCAAGCACGCCATTGTTTTTCTTGTGAAATACCCAATATGTTTGATGTGTCACATGACCCTCTTCCTATTGAAAAAACAAAATTTGGATTCAAAATGGCCGCCATGGTCACCACCCATCTTGAAAAGTTTCTCCCCTCACATATACTAATGTGCCACAAACAGGAAGTTAATATAACCAACTATTCCCATTTTATTAAGGTGTATCCATATAAATGGCCCGCCCTGTAGATTGATATATCGCAGTATAGGGATTATAAATAGCCAACAAAATTTTTTTACTTTAGTGGGGTGACAGAAGCCCTTTAAAGAATGTTTGGTCATGTGCAAGGTAACTGCCATATTGACAATGACCTCAGGAAAATGATTGCTCATCATGTTACTGCTCAATATAATAAAGTATACATAATAAATTAATCTTATTCATCCTATGGATTATTGTATAGGATGTTATTTTATTAACTAAATTCATTTCACCAGTGTATAAGACAATGGAGGGTGAAATACAGATCTATATAAAATATTGGCAAATTTTTCAATGTTTCATTCCTAATGCAGCATTTCACATCACTTACTTCATCCAAGAAGATCCTTATGCCATCATCCAGCTTCATGAAGATGGGCTACAATATAACAGGTAAGAATTAGCTCCTCTCTCACTGTTATTATCTCCATTCTTCCAGAATACTTTAGAATGTAGAGAAATAGAGGCTCTTACCCCGTCCACAGAATCATCATTGCCGTCTTCATCCTTAGGGACAGAAAAAGATAAAACAGATTGTGAGTAACTATTTATATTAGATTTTCAGAGGGAATCAAATATTTTTCCATATTTTTCTATAGTTTATCATTGGAGCAGTGGTAGGTATAATAATTGCATTATCTCTTAGTTCTTCTGCATACAATTATGGTGTCTTAAAGGGGATGCAGAAGTATTCTAATGGGAGGCCCAATCATTTATCCATTCTATTAGCCAGAATGTAGTTTAAAAAAAAGGACAGTTCTCTGGAGGAATCTGTGGATGGTGAATTATTAGGATAATGTGTGATTCCAAAGGGCCCCTAGTGTAAAGAACAAATCCTAAGACAGCGGATGGTGTAAGACCCACTTCATGATCAGCTAGTCATAGGAGAGAATGGCCCCTGAACATGGCTATAGAGATCAGACAACCCCTCTATCACCAACAGTAAGATATAATAAGGATCAGTGTTTTTCCAATTAAGCCTCAATTATACATGATTGGTAAAGTGTCACTTCTGTAAACATTAGATATAATAAAAACTGACAAATTATCTCTCTCTCTCTCTCTCTCTCTCTCTCTATATATATATATATATATATATATATATATATATATATATACCCCTTAGATAATATATCAGGTGCAGTTCCTTAGTTGATCCTGGACCCAGATCTGCAGATACAGAAAAGTAGAAAAAGAGGCAGCACTCTGACTTCAATGAAATTTACTGAAAGCGGAGTGTTGCCTCTTTTTCTATCTATCTGTATATCTATATCTAGGGGACGACTCATTTACCATTTTGTGCGCCAGTTTCAGGTGTAGAAAAAAGTCTCAATGTAACACATCTCGGAAGCTTACTTAAATTTAGAAGCAGCGCTGGATACGCCAAAGTTATATAACTTCAGCAATCCACCACCAGCGATGAGGCTTTATTAAGACCGGCGTCTAAAAAGCCATGTCTAAATATATATGCCCCACTGTGCCTTATAATAATTATTTGAAACATCACTTACGTAGCATTCAAGGATCTTCATTCCGTCTTCTCTTCTCTGTCCAAACGGGATTGAATATTGTAAATTAAAAAAAGTTATAGATAAATTAGAGAGTTATATAATATTATCTGGTGTGAAGTTAATGAACCTCAGCAGCGGTCCCCTTAAGGGAGTAGGTTCGATCTCCTGAACGAATTTATAAACAGAAAATGCGGGAACCGCGCTCTAACAAACAGGGATCTTACGTCTTAAGATCCCGAGGGTATTGCACCATTTGTTCTATTCCTTCTTGAAGGTATCCGTGTCCGGGGTTTTGGATTCCATGGTTGGTGAACCTTTATAAGACCTGTGGACCAGCAGGAGGCGGTTTATACATCTGTTCGTACGAACATTATTTTCGCCTCTGCGAGCTGGAGTGGACGTCCGGTCTTCTGTGGTTGCAAGGTTCAAGAACTGACATTAACTGATAGATAAATTAGAGATGAAAATTATGAAACTGCTGCCTATGTAACAAATAAGCAGATGTAGTATACTACATGAGGAAACCCGATAAACACAGATAAACAGGTCAATGAGATCTGTCCCAGAACTGATCACACACTCCTTCTGGTCTACAATGGTGTAGACAGATACAACTCCAACATGTCCAACTGGTTACAGTGGTGACTGGGGGCAACCGCTGCTTCTTTTACCTCACCCAAATACCTAAACCCACCTCCCGCTGCCTTCCTCCTGGCAGGTCCAGCTGGCAAACCTGATACACTTCAGGCACCTTCCCCTATTAGCCCAAAGCCAAATCTGTTGGTTGACTCAATTTCTCTACACCCACTGCTGTATCACAATTTATTTCCTTAGATATCCTCAAAGACATTAGACAACCCATTAAAACTGGTCCAATTTGCGATAAATAAAAATCTAATGGTTATTACCTCTGGATATACAATGTAATGTGAGAAATATGAATATCTGCTGATATCACTTACTTCTTCCTCAAACAGCCGAAGCATCTCTCTCATGTCCTCCATAGCGGTGACCTAGAACAGAGCAGATTCTACTTAGCAAATAAAATATTAGTGTTCAGTGATAAATTATATCTATAAATTATATAAAACATAATTATACTGCCTAATAGTGTATTAAATGGGAATTATCTAAGTAATAGTCTAAGTTTTAGGCTAAAGTTATATCCACATACGGCAGGAAGCCTAAGGGTACAGTGTATTTAAATGGCAGATTTTCTATGTAGATTTTATCATGTTTTTTCATATATTTTATGGAATCTGCTTAAAATCTGCCCTCCATTACTGTTAGTGGTAATTATGTATCGTATGACCCTTTTTGCTTTGGAGAATTAATGAATGGAGATAATTTATGTGTGGACTCATGGATGCAGAACGGCTGCGGACCCATTCATTTCAATGGGGACACAAAAGATGTGGACTAGGCCGTCTGAATGAGCCCTAACACTGAGGGGGCACAGAGAGGGCATAACTACTGTGAAGGGGGCACAGAGAGGGCATTACTACTATGAAGGGGGACATAGAGGGCATTACTACTGTGAAGGAGGAACAGACAAGGTATTACAACTGTGACAGGGGCACAGAGAGGGCATTACAACTATGAAGGGGGCACAGAGAGGGCATCACCACTGTGACAGGGGCACAGAAAGGGCATTACTACTGTGACTGGTGCACAGAGAGGGCATTACTACTGTGAAAGGAGCACAGAAAGAGCATTACTACTATGAATGGGCGCAATATGGGCCTAATTTTAGTGAGGGGGAAAACTGAAGGCATAACAACTGATAGGGGCACAATGTTTTACCCGCCCCAGGTGCCAAACACCTTAGGCACGCCACTGCTTCATTCATTAAAATTTTGCAGGTATGTGCTCTGGCCCCTGCCTCATATTAAAGAATACCCTCCCTTACCTGGCGATACAAGGACAAATTAGTTTTTTCAAAGATTTTATTTAGGTGAGGGAGGGGGTGTGTAAAAAATCTGCTGTGGGGCCCAGCCAGTTCTAGCTATGCCCCTGGCCCCTTTTGTCCAATAGGTGTGGTTCCCGTCTCTGAGACCCACAGCTATCTCATAATCAGAGCTGTTAAAGTCCTGGGGGGTCACCGCACATGCGTAGCCGTCCTGCATTGATTTCTAGGTGAACCCTGAAAATAGCCAATCGTTTGCTCGGCAATTTCCGTTGGCCACATAAAAATGAATGGAAGTGCAATGCGCTTGTGCGGCCACTGCTTCTATTTACTTCAATGAAGCCAACGGAAATATCTGAGCCAGTATTTGGCTATTTTTGCTGGTCCAATTGATATGAATGGAGGGCGGTCATGCATGATGGTGCGCCCTCTGGAACTCAGAGGTGGGACCCACATCTATCAGACAATGGGGGCATAGCCTAGCAATATGCCCCCATTGTCTGAGATGGGAATACCCCTTGAAGTCCAATAGAACCCATTATATATAAAGTATTGATAAGAATAGAAGGTTTTATATAAAAATAACATTTTCCACACCTTAACATATTGACTCTTTATTTGTATCTAAAGGAGAAATGAAAGTCAACACAAACATGGCCATTACCTCGTCCTCCTCAAAGGAATCCATGCTGTTGTCGCTCTCCATCTACATACAAGTTGAATGAAATGTAACAAGATGTTAAGGAGTTAAATACAGTGAAATGAATATGTTATATAGGACAAATAGCAGTTTAAGGCCACTTTCACACAGTCAGTGTGTTCTCAGTATTTTCTCAGTATTTATAAGCCAAAACCAAGAATGGAATGATTTGGACCTGCCCCTGATATTAGGTTACAAATACTGACACAAAATACTGACCAAAATATGTCCATGTGAACTTTCCAATATATTTTCTGTACCAGGTCCTCATGGATTTCTGCTGCAGAAGGTACAGATATAAGAGCAGATTATGAGGCTCTTGTGTCCCAATAGCTCATCATACAGCACCCCCTTTATGTATTCTTAAGAATCTAGTGACCCCTGTCTGTCAACTAATGTCAGATGCTTTCCCCATAGAAGTAAATGAAGAGGTGGCTCTGCTTACTCTCTGCCCCCCCTTTAAAGTTTACGAAAGTTTGGCCACATTCGAATAGTGCAGATGTAATCACTATTCTGTATCTATATTTGTAAACCAATAGATTAATTTGATTTTCTTTCTCTGAATTACTCCCAACATTATGGCTACAAAATAGTGATCAAATCTCTACTGTGGGACAGTGATCTCATGGGAAGAGCTGAGTTCCCACTATCCGACTGACTTGAGTGTGGCCCTGTCCATTAAAGTGTATGGGAGTTACAGAAAGAGACATAGATATACCATAAATGTGTAAGCCTGGAATACCCTGTAAGAAGAGCTTTAGTGCTATTACCCCCAACATCCTAACCGGAGGTCACTACAAGAAACCTGCCACTTTTTATCTCCTAATTCACTGGATTTAGGTTCCATTATCTGAGATAATTATATGAAGAAGAAACAATCCCATTAGAATATACATTACACAATGAAGAGGAGGAGAACGCTATATACAATGAGATCCAACCATGAATGGTCCTGCTCAGTACAGATGATGGGAGTAGACTGTCCTGTGTGTAGTGTGTGATGTACAGTATATAGAGCAGCACTTACTGATAGACGTCCAGCAGAATCGGGTAGAAACCTGTAAAGGTGCCTGTGGGGCTCAACAGACGCTCGTCGCTCGGTCGGGAAATCAGCAGTTTCTGCACAATCTCCTGAAAAGGGCAGTTAATATTCAAATCAAACTGTGCATGTGCCAGTAGTGACCAATCATATGCCAGCTGCCAATCATATGCCAGTCCCATGACCTCTGACCTCCAGCCAGCTGCATTTCATACTGTAAACTGGCAATACCTATAATGCCCTCTGACATGAAGGAATCAATCAGATGGAATATGACATATAGCAATGTCCTGTTCTCACCAGTCCTGTTCTCACCAGTCTGCCCAGTATGAAATGGATGCCTTCATAAATACCTCTCACCATTGATCCTTCTGTCTGTAGTAAAGTGACGCTATGACCAGAAAGTGATATACGGTATTCATCCGCTTTATACTGGTAAGAATGTCATTTCCTCATCCCCACTATACAGACTGACAAAGGATTGTGGTTTTCATACTAAGCACTACAGGCCTATATTATAGACATACCCACCAGGAAAGTACTCTTGATATGAGTAGTACTACAGCATACCTCCCCACTTTAGAACATTTCAGAGAAGGACAATACAGTATGCAGACGCACGCCGCAGCTGCGACATTTTGCAGATATCAGTCAGGTCTCCTCTGGCCAGGCCGGTATCAGCAGAATGTTGTAGGTGCACAATGATGTCATTGCACCACTTACATGACACAAAAGTGGAAAGTGGTGAGGCAGGTTACCAGGAGTTCCCTGCTCCACCATTTGGGATTTTTCTTTATGATGGAGGTAGAGCGTGAAACGTTCCTCAGATGCAGGCCTGTCCAGAAATGGTTATAGCATGAGGCAAACTATAGAGGGGCACAGCCCATGAGGCACATTATAAGAGGGTGAAGACCATGAGGCACACTATAGGGGTATACAGAACATGAGGCACAATATGGGAGGATGCAGACCATGAGGCACATTATTACAGGGTGAGGACCATGAAACACACTATGGGAGGACACAGAACATGAGGCACATTATAGAGGGGTAAAGACCATGAGGCACACTATAAGGGGATACAGAACATGAGGCACATTATAGAGGGGTGAAGACCATGAGGCACACTATAGGAGGGCACAGAACATGAAGCACACTATGGAACGGCGCAGACCATGAGGCACAGTATAGGGGGATAAAGACCATGAGGCACACTATAGGTGGGCACAGAACATGAGCCACACTATGGGAGGATGCAGACCATGAGGCACATTATTAGGGTGTCAAGACCATGAGGCACATTATGGGAAGACACAGAACATGAGTCACATCATTGGGGGTTAAAGACCATAAAGCACACTATAGGAGGGAACAGAACATGAGGCACACTATGAGAGGATACAGACCATGAGGCAAACTATAGGAGGGAACAGAACATGAGGCACACTATGAGAGGACACAGACCATGAGGCCCACTATAGGAGGGAACAGAGCATGAGGCACACTATGAGAGGATGCAGACCATAAGGCACATTATTGGGGGTCAAGACCATGAGGCACCCTATGGGACGACCAAGACCATGAGGCACATTATAGGGGGGGCAGGGGCGTAGCTATAGGGGGTGCAGAGGTAGCAGCTACCGGGCCCAGGAGCCTGAGGGGCCCAAAGACCCTTGTGCCATATAAGACACTGGCATTATAGAAAGTGCATGCTGGTCAATTTACACCTCTATCTGGAGGGAAGGGGTTAGGTGAAGAATTTGGCATGGCGGGTGCCCTTTCAATGTTTGCCGCAGGAAGGCTACGTGCTCCCCTGCCCCTTTCCAACAAGCACTGAACTCTTGCACTAGGGCCCATGAGCTTTTAGCTACGCCCCTGAGGGGGGCACATAACATGAGGCACTACAGAGGGACACTAGTATGAGTAGCTATATGTTCACATAAAAAGAGGCACTGTATAAAGGGGGAACATAGCAAGAGTTACTACATTAGATATTCATTGTGTTTTGGTATGCACACAAGACTGCTGCTGGAGTGTAAAAGATGTCTCCTTCACTTTGTGCTCATCTCCTGGCCGATAAATGGCCATGTGCCTTTGAATGATGGTCACATTGATCCCTCTTTCACAATCCATGTGGCTTTCTTCTTTGGTTCAGTGGCCTCCACGGCTCGCAGGTAGATAAGAACCTATGGCGATCCATGTGTATGCAGTGCTGTACCAAATAGAATCGGTCCTGATTAAGTGTCGGGAGACGTTAGATGAACCTCAATATGTGGAATAAATTTCCAGGACTGTCAACTATGCCATTAATTCCACATATCGAGGTTCATCTTTGCTTTGCTCCTAACTCCTGAAGATGCCGGTTCCATGGTGAAACATGTCGGGGGAGCATTGTTTGTTACTATAATTCACTGCTCTCTCTCCTGATCGCTGAGTATGAAGGTGGTTCATATGCTGCAGGCATAGAACCATGGATAATATCTGCAATTCCAAATGGGCATGAACCCTATCTAAAGGGCGGCTTGTTAGGGATCACAGTGATCTATAGATCACGGAGCTTACTGTGACAAGGTAGCTGAGTAAAATAGCTCTAGTCACAATACCCTTGCTTTTCGTTTGGAAACGGTGAGATTTCTAATTGCTCCACCAGAACACAAAGGGATTTAGATTTGACCCCTGACAGGGAGTCCTGGGGTTTTTCTACTAACAGAGGATTCAAATAAGGATAGGGCAAGGGTAAGGCTACTCATGGAGGGAAAGTATGAGTTAATACACCCTCACCAATGATTATTTAGTAATCCCAGCAGGCAGGACACTCAATTAATGCTACTAGAAATAAGCAGATACAGAGAAAGTCAGTCAACTTTTAACAGTTTTGGTTCAGTTCTTTTATGGGGATTTTATTTAAAAGAAAACAGAATAAAGTTCACATTTTAATAGGAAGGTCAGAAATAGGACTATATATGGGGGTCCCACTTTAAGAGCACCATGTGTGGAGTGCTTTATTTTTAGGGAGTATAGTATGTGACATGATTGTACTCAGTGTATGTTACCATTAGAGATGAGCGAATAGAAGCAGATGAAGTGGAATTCGATCCGAATTTCAGGAATTATACAATTCGCTCTGAATTTCCTCACGCTTCATCGTAACGAATCACATTTTTTAAACGTGTTAGGACATGGAACTAGGAACTCTGGGAATGAAGGATCACCCACAATGCCATGCATGCAGCCAATCAGCAGCCCTTTGATATCACAGACGCAAAAATAGCCTCAGCCATCTCGGATTCTGACATTTTCCAGTGTAGTTAGTGCAGGGAGAGACGTCAGCAGGTGCTAGGGACTGTGCTAGAAAAGACTTTAAAACTTTTATTTAGCTGTATAGAAGTTCAGGGAAAGGATAGGTAGTAATCATTGCTCAGTATTGAAGTAGAACAGGGTTCAGTAGGGGAGTTTACAGCCTGGGTAATAGGAACAATCCTATTACAACTTGCTGCACTGACTGCGGATCCAAATTGCTATTATACAGCTCTGTAATTTCAGCAAACCGTTCTTGTTATTGGGGTGCAAGTGCCATTAACAGGGTTTATTGCAAGAAAATATTTCTGTCTTAATTGCCCTTGTGTGGTGCAGTTATATGTTCCAAAGCAGGCATGCTCAACCTATGGCACTCCAGCTGTTGTAAAACTACAACTGCCAGCATGCCTGAAGAGCCTATAGCTATCAGCCTACAGCAGGGCATTGTGGGAGTTGTAGTTTTACAACAGCTGGAGGGCCACAGGTTGAGCATACCTGTTGTAAAGCATTTTTTGGCTTGTATTAATCGGAAAAAAAGAGCAAATTAGCCGTTGTGTGGTTAAGTGAGAAAATTACAGCCCTTTTTGGCGTTTATTAGTGGCAAAAAATACATATATTTGCCGTTCAGTGGTGTAGTTATATGTTCTAAAGCCCTTTTAGGTGTGTATTAGTGGCAAAAGTATATATATTATTTGCTGTTCAACGGTGTAGTTATATGTTCTAAAGCCCTTTTTAGCGAGTATTAGTGGCAAAAAATATATATTATTTGCCGTGCAACAGTGCAGTTATACAAACCGGATTCCCAAAAAGTTGGGACACTATACAAATCGTGAATAAAAACTAAATGCAATGATGTGGAGGTGCCAACTTCTAATATTTTATTCAGAATTGAACACAAATCACGGAACAAAAGTTTAAACTGAGAAAATGTACCATTTTAAGGGAAAAATATGTTGAATCAGAATTTCATGGTGTCAATAAATCCCCAAAAAGTTGGGACAAGGCCATTTTCACCACTGTGTGGCATCTCCCCTTCTTCTTACAACACTCAACAGACGTCTGGGGACCGAGGAGACCAGTTTCTCAAGTTTAGAAATAGGAATGCTCTCCCATTCTTGTCTAATACAGGCCTCTAACTGTTCAATCGTCTTGGGCCTTCTTTGTTGCACCTTCCTCTTTATGATGCGCCAAATGTTCTCTATAGGTGAAAGATCTGGACTGCAGACTGGCCATTTCAGTACCCGGATCCTTTTCCTACGCAGCCATGATGTTGTGATTGATGCAGAATGTGGTCTGGCATTATCTTGTTGAAAAATGCAGGGTCTTCCCTGAAAGAGATGACGTCTGGTTGGGAGCATATGTTGTTCTAGAACCTGAATATATTTTTCTGCATTGATGGTGCCTTTCCAGACATGCAAGCTGCCCATGCCACACGCACTCATGCAACCCCATACCATCAGAGATGCAGGCTTCTGATCTGAGCGTTGATAACAACTTGGGTTGTCCTTGTCCTCTTTGGTCCGGATGACATGGCGTCCCAGATTTCCAAAAAGAACTTCGAATCGTGACTCGTCTGACCACAGAACAGTCTTCCATTTTGCCACACTCCATTTAAAATGATCCCTGGCCCAGTGAAAACGCCTGAGCTTGTGGATCTTGCTTAGAAATGGCTTCTTCTTTGCACTGTAGAGTTTCAGCTGGCAACGGCGGATGGCACGGTGGATTGTGTTCACTGACAATGGTTTCTGGAAGTATTCCTGAGCCCATTCTGTGATTTCCTTTACAGTAGCATTCCTGTTTGTGGTGCAGTGTCATTTAAGGGCCCGGAGATCACGGGCATCCAGTATGGTTTTACGGCCTTGACCCTTACGCACAGAGATTGTTCCAGATTCTCTGAATCTTCGGATGATGTTATGCACAGTTGATGATGATAGATGCAAAGTCTTTGAAATTTTTCGCTGGGTAACACCTTTCTGATATTGCTCCACTATCTTTCTGCGCAACATTGTGGGAATTGGTGATCCTCTACCCATCTTGGCTTCTGAGAGACACTGCCACTCTGAGAAGCTCTTTTTATACCCAATCATGTTGCCAATTGACCTAATTAGTGTTAGTTGGTCTTCCAGCTCTTCGTTTTGCTCAAATTTACTTTTTCCAGCCTCTTATTGCTACTTGTCCCAACTTTTTTTGGGATTTGTTGACACCGTGAAAATTGTGAATCATTGTATTTTTCCTTTAAAATGATACATTTACTCGGATTAAACGTTTGATCTGTCATCTACGTTCTATTACAAATAAAATCTTGACATTTGCCATCTCCACATCATTGCTTTCAGTTTTTATTCACGAATTGTATAGTGTCCCAACTTTTTTGGAATCCGGTTTGTATGTTCTAAAGCTTTTTGCGGCGTATATAAGTGGAAAAAAAGAAAGGGCCTGTTTGCTGTTCAGTGGTGCAGTTATATGTTCTAAAGCCCTTTTTGGCGTGTATTAGTGACACAATAAAAAGTATTTGTTGTTGTGTGGTGAAGTGAGAAAATTACAGCCTTTTTTGGCATATATTACTGGCAAAAAAAATAATGTTATCTTCCGTTTAGCATTGCAGTTATATGTTCTAAAGCCTTTTGTGGCGTGTATAAGTGGAAAAAAATAAAGGCCTATTTGCCGTTCAGCGGTGCGGTTATATGTTCTAAAGCTCTTTTTGGTATGTATTAGTGTGGAAAAAAAGAGCTTATTAGCCATTGTGTGGTGAAGTGAGAAAATGTTTGACTTTTTTTATTTTTTATTTCCTTTTTATTTATTTTTGGGATCTAACAGCATGTGAGACGAGAAGTGCCAGGCCCAGCACAGGGGAGTGGCAGAGGCCTAAGGTGCAGCAGAGTAAGGGGGCATGGCAGCAGGAGTCGCAGAGAGAGGCCTGAGCATCTAGCGGTCGTGTCTTGACCAGCAACCCAGCGGTTCTTGAATGGTTGCCTCGGTCATCCACTTCGGGAGAAGACAGTGGCAGCTTGCCCGTGAGGCAGCAGCGGAGACAGCAAGTAGGTGAAGCGTGGACAGGGTGCCAATGTTGGCATCACGGCCCTGCATCAACATATGCAGCGTCACTATAAAGTGGCCTGGGAGAACCGTGGCTCCGATGTGGTGGTCCAGCCTGCCGCAGCAACCGCTGCATCATCCAGTGGCACGCACCCGATTTAAGGCAGTCAAGGCCCACTTCACCGACAATGGGAACATAGTGTCAGCGCTGCGTCAAGGAGGGCTGAGCCATGCACCCTGCATGGCACACATGTTCAATCTGGTTGTCAAGAGGTTCCTGAAGTCTTCCACCCATCTGCAAGACATCCTAAAAATGGCCAGGAAGCTTTGCATGAACTTAAGCCACTCGTACACCGCAAAGCACAACCCCCATGAGCTGCAGTGGCAGAACGGCATTCCCCAACATAGGCTGATATGCGAGGTTTCCACCTGTTGGAATTCCACCCTTCATATGTTGGACCGACTACACAAACAGAGAAAGGCCATAAACAATTTCTTTGTGATCCAATCAGACAGGAGTACTCCCCTGTGTCTTGACCAGCAACCCAGCGGTTCTTGAATGGTTGCCTCGGTCATCCACTTCGGGAGAAGACAGTGGCAGCTTGCCCGTGAGGCAGCAGCGGAGACAGCAAGTAGGTGAAGCGTGGACAGGGTGCCAATGTTGGCATCACGGCCCTGCATCAACATATGCAGCGTCACTATAAAGTGGCCTGGGAGAACCGTCGCTCCGATGTGGTGGTCCAGCCTGCCGCAGCAACCGCTGCATCAATCCAGTGGGAAGCACCCGATTTAAGGCAGTCAAGGCCCACCACCTCAGCTGAATGGAGCGGTCTGTCTTCCCATCATCTGCTGGTTCTGATGCTCCTGCTTCTCCTCCTCCTCCTTATCAGTCATTCCATCAGCAATCAATCACCGAAGCGATTGCCAAGAGACAACAGTACGCGTGCACTCATCCAACGACGCAGAAGCTGAATGTGCTCCTGGCCAAGTTGCTGGTTCTGCAGTCCTTCCCTTTCCAAGTGGTGGACTCTGCACCTTAAAGAGAACTGATGACTTGTACCGAGCCGAGGTGGAGAGTCCCAAGCCGTTATTTATTTGCCAAAAAGGCAGTACCAGCCCTGCACCAGTATGTAGAACAGAAGGTGGGCTAGTCCTTGAGCCTGTGGGTGCATGGCAATGCCGACGTTTGGAGCTGTACCTACGGTCAGGGACAATACATGTCCTTTCCGGCCCACTGGGTGAATGTGGTTCATGCACAGCCACACCAGCAACTTGGCCAGGTGATGCCGCTTCCGCCTCCACGTTGTCACGCCGTTGGTCCTGCGTAATGTCCGCCTCTGCCTCCTCATCCTCCACCGCGTCCTCAGCCCCCACTGCAGGGACAATTCACAGTGCCCCTCCAGCATACCACATGTGCAGGGCACGGTGGTGTCACGCTGTTATGCACCTCGTTTGCCTGGGCCAACGGAGTCACACAGGGGAGGAACTGCTCTGTGTCCTTCATTGATAAATCGAATCCTAGCTTTCTCTGTGACAACTGAAATTTAACCATGTTGACCGACAATGGGAACATAGTGTCAGCGCTGCGTCAAGGAGGGCTGAGCCATGCACCCTGCATGGCACACGTGTTCAATCTGGTTGTCAAGAGGTTCCTGAAGTCTTCCACCCATCTGCAAGACATCCTAAAAATGGCCAGGAAGCTTTGCATGAACTTAAGCCACTCGTACACCGCAAAGCACATTCCCCATGAGCTGCAGGGGCAGAACGGCATTCCCCAACATAGGCTGATATGCGAGGTTTCCACCTGTTGGAATTCCACCCTTCATATGTTGGACCGACTACACGAACAGGGAAAGGCCATAAACTATTTCTTGGTGATCCAATCAGACAGGAGTACTCCCCTGTGTAACTTTGATGTCAGCCAGTGGCAGCTTATGCGTGACACCTGCCGTTTGCTCAGGCCCTTTGAGGAGGCCACGTTATTTCTCAGTCGCCAGGATTACGGGATGAACAACGTCATTCCACTGCTTCATGTCCTGGAACAGATGCTGGTAAATCTGGCTGGTCAGGGGACTGTAGACGTGACGCCTAGATCTCACGGCCACATGAGCCCTGTGGGGACTGAACTGGAGGAGGAGGACATTAGAGAAATGTTTAGCAAAATAGGTGGTTTTTCTACACAGGTGACAGGAGAGGAGGAGCAGGAGCAGCCAGAGGAGCTACAGAGCGATGAGTAAGACAAGCCAGAGGACCCAGACACACCGTGGCAGTATGCAGAGGAGAGGGAGGCAGGGAGTCCTTCCGGGTCACTTACACAAATGGCCCGATGCATGCTCACTTGCTTGCAAAGTGACAGTTGAATTGTCACCATTCGGCAGAGGGAGGACTTCTGGCTCTCCACCATGTTGGACCCTCGCTACCGGTCCAAAATGGGGGCCTTTTTACACCCGCTGAGAAGGAGGACAAACTGAACTACTATAGAGGCATCCTATGCAGTCAGTTAGCCGCTGCCTATCTGCGCCATCGTCCTTGCTCTTCCAGGTCTAACCGGGGGGGCCCTCTGCGCTCACGTTCCTCTGCCATGGCTTCTGCGGCAAGGTGGAGGGGGGGAGGTAGGAGCAGTACCAGCTCCATCAGCAGCAACTTGAGTCTAGAGTCGCTGATGAGCAGCTTTCTTCACCCGCCTAGTGAAGAAACTACTCAGGAGCAGCTAGACCTGGAGCAGGACCTGAACCAGCAGGTGGTGGCATACTTGAACAGCATCCTGCCACCCTACATTGAAGATCTGCTGGACTACTGGGCAGCCAAACTGGATTTGTGGCCACAACTGGCAGAGTTTGTCCTGGAAAAACTGTCCTGCCCGGCCAGTAGTGTGGCATCAGAGCGAGAGTTTAGTGCGGCAGGGGCCATAGTTGCCCCAAGAAGAACTCGCCTGTCCATCCAAAATGTGGAGAGACTGACCTTTGTCAAGATGAATCAGGGTGGATCATCCAGGATTTCCACCCACCAATGCCTAATGCACCAGACTAGATCATGCATGGTGCCACACCAAAATTTGACAAAAGAGACCGGTTTCTTCTGGCTACCAGCCTCAGCTACTGTTCTGATGCTGCCACCCGCCTGATGCCAAGTGCTTCTTCTTTCACCCACCATATTCAGCTGGTACTGGTATTGCCACCCACCTCCCCACTCTGTCATCGGGTCACTCTGTGGTCTCTTCATGCTGCTGCCACCTCCACACTATGTCATCTTGCTACTCTGTGGTCTCCTGATACTGCTGCCACCTCAACACTGTCACATTACTAACCTGTGGTCCCGTGAGGCTGCGGCAGCCACCTCCACACTGTCATTGTTCCACTCTTTGGCCTCCTGATGCTGCTGCCACCTCCACACTGTCATTGTGCCACTCTATGGCCTCCTCCTGATGCTGCTGATGCTGATACCTTTACACTCTGTCATTGTGCCACCTCCACACTGTCCTTGTGCCACTCTGCAGCCTCCTCCACACTCTGTGGCCACCTCCACACTCTGTAATTGTGCCACTCTGTGGCCTCCTGATGCTGCTGCCACCACCACACTGTCATTGTGCAACTCTGTGGTCTCCTCATGCTGCTTCCACCTCACCACTATGTTATAGGGCCACTCTGTGCACTTCTGATGCTGTTCCCACCCTCCCCACTTCATGACTGGGCCACTATTTTGCCTTTCGGCCTGGCTGACATCATCATTTATTTGACCCTTCTTTTGATCTGTCAGAAGAAAGTTAAAATGAGACGCACAATGCATCCTGTCTATGTAACAGCTGTTAGGCCTGCATGACATGGTCCCTATTTTGCATCAGAATTAGCTTATGATTTGGTAGCCAAAAGCAGGAGTGGGTACAAAACACAGAAGACATGCAAATATTCCATTCATTTTTTTTTTTTTTTTTTTTTATTTTTTTTTTCTTTTATCCCTCCCCCCTAATCCCTAATCTGTGGTGCGTCAAAGCAGGCCCCCCGTAAATAAACCAACTTGACCTCGACTAATCAATCAATCTTCCAGCCATCCCATATCTTATTCCACTGTTCCTCAACCTCCCTCCGTTTATATAAAATTTTCTCGTAGTTTTTAACCTTATCGGTTAGGTTTATCCATGTGTTGATGTCTGGAGTGGAACGGGCAAACCAGGTCCGGCTGATCAGTACTCTAGCCAGCATCAATATTCTACTCAGGAAGATCTTTTGATACTTATGATTTTTTAATTTGGAAAGATCATTAAGCACGAATACTTGTGGTTCAAAAGGAATTCGAATTTTTAATTTGTAGATAATACAATTATTGATGTTATTCCAGTAGTTTGTGAGTTCTGGACAAGTCCATATCATATGGAGGAAGTCCGCTCCTACAATGTCACATTTGGGGCAGTTGGACATATCTCTTAACCCACATTTATTCATCCATAAGGGAGTAATATATAATCTGTGACAAATACAGAATTGTATTAAAACATGGTTGAAGTTCTGGGATACTGAAACCAAATTCCCAAAAATATTCTCCCAACCTTCTACTTGTAAATTCGGACAATCCGCCTCCCACGCTTTTTGTCCGGCGTCGCATGGATCTCTTGGCGTCTCTGTAACGCTCCCCGGCCGTGTTTCCTCTATGTTGCCGCTCCGACGATTTCTCCGTCTGCTCTACCTGTGAGGAGTTCATCTCAGCTTATACTTCCCCGGTCTTCGTCGATCCTCTCCCCTCCTCTCCATCCCGCTGTGGAAACTTGGAGTCGGTACCGCCTGGATTTGCCTGGATCGCTGGATCGCTGAACGGGTCTGGATCCTCACTCCTGTTGCCTGCATCACTGTATGTATCGGTCCTCAGACCTGCTGATTTCTGCTGATCTCCCGTCCCTCTCTCTGTGCCGTTCTGATTAAATTATGCTGTGTCGTTTTTGGCTGAAAAGAATCAGGCCGGGCTGTTGAAATATCTATGGGACTCTCTCTTACCTGATCGTCCGACTTACAGCCGACTTCTCCCTTCATTTGTTCTCACTGATTTGCTTCCCTGTCACTGCCGTGACTAACCTCCCTGTGACTGTGTCTTTGTAATACTGGGATCAACCCTATAAAACTTTATTTTTGATAGGCTGCTGGATATTCGGCTTCTCCGTTTTGGCTGCTGGTGTCTCTGAGGAGTCTCTGATCCTGGGGAAGGTTGAAACCCGGTGAGATTGTTCCTTTCTTTTGTTACCCCCCTTCCTTTTGTCTCCTATACGTCCTCTCCTGCGGATGATATTTACTAACTAAAATCTACTTCACCATCCTAAAAACACACTTGGTGCCTACAAATATTAAAAGTAGTAAACCATACAGTATCAGGTGGAAAGTGGAAGTGGAAGAGTGGAAAAAGTATAAAAAAAAAGTATAAAAAGGAAAAAAAAAAAAAAAAAGGGTTAAAAAAAAAAAAAAAGAAGGGGGCGAAAGAGGGAGAAGGAGCAAAGAAAGAGAGAAGAAGAGATACAAATATAAAAGGAGAGTAAGAAAAACAAAAAAGGTAAAAAAAAAAAAAAAAAAACACACAGGGAAAGGGGGAGGAAAAGAAAAGGAGGAGAAGAAAAAGAGAATAAAGAAAAGGAGGGGAGACGGGAAGGGAGAAGGAGGAAAAGGGGAGATAAAAAAAAAAAAAAAAAATAAAAAAATACCAAGGAACCGACCATGGCTCCAAAAGCTCCCAGGCGATCGGCTGACCACTCAAGTCAGAAATCGGGGTCTAAAACTTATGAAACAACTAAAATAGACCAGTTCTTGAGATCTCCGAGGATTAATACGAGGGGCGGACAAAAGGAACTTGCCACAAAAAAAAATGATGATGATTCTGAGGTGATTGTAACAGAATTACAAAAAGCTTCTAGATACCCCGAAGAGGAAGACGGCATAATGGGGGAAGTCATCCCTAATGATAACTCCTCCCCGCTAGAAGAAATACTGTTAGCGGTAAAACAGAATGGGGATCTAATACAAGCTGTTACAACCCAACTTGGGTTTATTCAAGTCGACGTCGGATTAATAAAAGATGATGTGTCCAAAATGCGAGATAGAGTTAAACTCCTTGAGAGTTCCGTCACCCTTATACAGAAGGAATCCAAAAAAACAAATATGGAACTATCTACATTTAAATCAGAATATAATCTCTTGAAGAAAAAGCTAGTGGACCTTGAGGATAGGTCACGAAGATATAATGTGAGAATAATTGGGATTCCAGAGGGTGTGGAGGAGAGAAACCCAACCCAATTTATACAGAAGTTAATCCTTGAGAATTTCGGGAAGGAGTCATTTTCTTCCTTTTTTATGATTGAACGAGCCCATCGGGTCCCAGGGGGAAAACCAATTCCAGGGAGACAACCTTGGACATTCCTCGCCAAGCTACTGACTTCAGGGGACAGAGATATCCTCCTGAGAAGGGCAAGGGAATCCCCACCGGTTATATATAACGGGATTAGACTGGCTTTTTTTCCCGACTTCTCGAAAGATGTACAAGAAAAGAGACGCACATTTATGATCGTTAAAAAGAGGCTAAGAGAAAGGGATATTAAATATTCTCTCATATTCCCAGCCAAATTGCGGATTGTTTTTAATGATAAAACCTTTTTTTTTGACACCCCAGAAGAAGCTGCGGACTGGCTTGATCGAAATAATTGATAATTCAATTGGGTTATGTTTTGGTGGGAATAATTAGTATTACAAGGGGCTTATACCCCCAAAATGTATTTTTTCCTTTGCTTCTTAATGAGGATGGCTGAGTGGGGGGGAAGGTGGGAGGGATGGTCATAGGAAAGAAATCTACTACAAATGTGGTGGATTGCTTGTAGGCGGGGGGTGGGGGGAGGGGGAGGTGGGGCTGGGCTGTGGTGCGTCAAAGTAGGTGTGGTTTCCCTTTTTTTGGTTCTTTCTTCTTCTTTCTTCTATTTCTCCATTTTGACCTTTCCTGATGACGCTGATTAGAATTTTTGCGTGGAATATACGTGGCTTGGGGGATAGAGGCAAGAGACAAGCGATTTTTGATTTGACACAGGCCCACTTACCAGCAATAGTATGCCTGCTAGAGACCCACCTTACTGAGGAGACCACTAGAGTGCTCGACAGGGGATGGGCTGCGCACACGTTCCATTCTACCCTCTCCAACTATTCGAGAGGTGTCACGGTGTTGATACACAGACTTATTGATTTCGTCTGTGAGGCATCCTCTGTCGACCAACAGGGGAGATTTATTTTCTTATACTGTAAGATAGGAGGGAAGATATGTATTTTGGCCTTTGTCTACATTCCACCGCCATTTTCTTTCTCGGTTCTTAATTCTCTTTTATTATTTATGGATAAATGGCCAGAATGTCCAACATTGATTATTGGCGACTTTAACTGTGTTATCGACCCTCTTCGTGATAGGATTTCTATGAGTGCTAGGAGTGACAGTCCGGTCCAGGGGTCCCCCCTGGCACGGTTCTGCCTGGAGGCTGGATTTGAGGACGCTTGGGAACATCTGGGTCAGGGGAAAAGGGCTTTCTCATGCTTTAGTAAAGCAGGTAAATCGTTGTCCAGAATAGATCTTGTATTGATAAATAGTAAATATGTGAATCAGATAAAGCGAATGAAATACGAAACAAGGTCAGTATCTGATCACTCTCCGATACTATTTGAATTATGTTTATCTCAGGAAAGATATATACCAAAATCTCCTTTTAGATTAAATCCCTATTGGTTATCAGTTATAAAGACACATGAAACAATTCAAAACGAAATAGGTCGATTCTGGGAAATTAACTACGGTTCAGCAAAAACTCAAGTAGTATGGGATACTTTCAAGGCGTACATGAGGGGATTGATGGTTAGTAACATTGCGAACCTTAGACAGGAATATGGAAAGAAACAGAAAAATCTAAAAGAACACGCAGTGTTAGCAACAGAATCCTTCTATAGGAACAAGACCGAGAGGAATAGGCAAAATATGCAAAGAGCCACACAAATATATGCTAATTTTTTATTGGATAAGGCCCAACAGAACCTTTTTTTTAAAGGGCAAAAATACTTTACAGAATCAGGCCGACCTGGTAAACTCCTTTCCAGGGTAATCTCCAATCAACAACCCAAAAAACATATAGATAAACTTCGTTTGAGTGATGGTAGGATAGTCACTACACAGGGCCCGGTGGAGAAGGCCTTTCTTGATTATTTTACTGATTTGTATAAAGCTGATTCTAACATCACAGATGATAAGATAGATCTCTACTTAGATAGGATCAAGTTTCCAACTATTACTGAGTCGGAAAAGAAAGCACTAGAAATGGAGGTCTCAATGCAGGAACTTGAGGGAGCTACTAAACTATGCTCGGCTAACTCCACCCCTGGTTCAGATGGGCTTCCATATGAATTTTATAGCAAATATGGGGACTGCATTCTTCCCAGACTGTTGGAGGTCTTTGCTGAATCAGTGGAGGATGGGATGCTGCCAGATTCAATGATGGAGGCCATAATAATACTAATACCGAAAAAAAACAAGGACCCCTTAGAATTAGAATCATATAGACCAATTTCACTGCTCAATGCAGATGTAAAGCTCCTTGCGAGGGTCCTGGCAACAAGGCTTTCCAGGGTCATCTCCTCCATTGTCCATTCGGATCAGTGCGGCTTTATCCAAAATAAGGGTACACATCATAATTTACACCGGCTCTTCTCCAATATTCAGGCCCCGGGGGGGACTGCCCGCTCCATCCTGTCATTGGACGCCTCTAAGGCCTTTGACAGGGTGGAGTGGCGTTTCCTCTGGAAGGTTCTTGCAAGGATGGGCTTTGGAGAAAGATTTATACGCACTCTTAAGCTACTGTATAGATCTCCAAGGGCAAAACTGAGTCTTAATGGAATCCTGAGCGGCAGTATTGATTTAAAGAGAGGCACCCGCCAGGGCTGTCCACTATCTCCCCTGCTATTCGATATTTATATCGAACCCCTTGCGATGGCCATCAGGCAAGATGATCAGGTTAAAGGATTCGGTACGTTAGGAACACAAGACCGCATCTCATTATATGCAGATGATGTTCTGTTTTTTATAGATCATACGGAAACTACTCTTCCTAGGATCATTCATATGGTTAAATTATTTGGTGAGGTGTCTGGTCTTTGTATAAATTGGGCCAAGACCAGTCTGCTCCCAATAGACCCTCTGCCACAGAAGGAGGTTCCTGTTATACAGTTGGATATTGTTGATACTTTCCAATATTTGGGTCTGACTATATCGCCTCGGGTTGAAAATTTTCTACAACTTAATTTGGTTCCCATAATAGTAAAGACCAGAGCTAAAATAGGAATCTGGCTGAAACTTCCCCTATCCAGAGCTGATCGAATCTCACTAGTTAAAATGGTGATATTACCACAATTTCTCTATGTGCTCAGGAATACACCTATTTGGATACATGACAAACACTTTAAACTTATTGAAAGAATAATTAATGATTTAATATGGGGAAGAAAGCGAGTTCGAATTAAGTTGGAATATTTGTATAAATCCGTGGAGTCTGGGGGTTTAAATCTCCCCTACTTTAAAGGGTACTTTATTGCAGCTCAGCTATTGTGGTGTTATGAATCAGAGAACAGCGCACTCTTGAGGAAGCTGGTAACTAGCCATGCTCACAATAATATTTTTACTTTGTTGGAATCCGGTTTATTGAAGAGTTATGAGCACGGCTATAGAGAAACTATTAATCTACTTTTGAAAATGTGGAATACAACTAGGACATGGTTGAAGGTTAAGGGTTCATTCACATTTTCGCCTCTTTGGCATAATTTCTATTTACAAAGCTTAGATGATATTGCAGCTGACATATTTTGGCAGAAGAATAAAATCTTATATATTTCACAGGTAGTTAAAGATAGAGAAATTAAATCCTTTATAGAAATGACACATAATATAAGAAATCTTTCATGGTTTAGGTACCTTCAACTGCGATCTGTATTATCCAGTTTGGATGATAAGCGATTGTTGGATATAGATAATTTATCTTTTTTGAATGAGTGGGTAGGGGGTGCACTTGTTAAAATAAAGATTTCAAATATATATAAGTTATTACTTAAGGCACGGTTTAGTGATACACACTCACCAGAGCAAATATTCCATTCATGTGTCATCTTTGTTTTAGATTCTCTCCTGTTTTTTTTGGCTTTAGCAATGTGTAAGGCCAATTTATTGGCCTGTATTTGTGGGAGGGGCATGGCTGCCTACTTCAACAGCCAGCGTCCCTCTCACTCTGTACGTCGTTACACCGTTTGATGAGCCACACCTGGCTTCCCAGTGAGAGGAGTTCAGCATACCTGGATATCCTGACGTCGTGAGGGTGAGAAGCTGCTTCTCTGCAGCGCACAGTGTTAGGGTCTGGCCGGCGGGGGGCTCGTTCCCCTAGGTTAGGGGGGGGCTCCCCCGCACCGGAGCATTATGCCAGGGAGTTGCACGGCTCCCCACGCGGTACAGGTGTCCAGCCGGCGGTGGGTCGGCCCCTGACTGATGGGGGCTCCCCCGCACTGGTGCACTCTGCCAGGGAGCTTCGTGGCTCCCCACGCGGCATCGACTTCAAAATGCCAGGGTTCATAATGCCAGGGAGCTGCGCTGCTCCCCACGTGGCAGGAGTGACCAGCCGGCGGTGGGTCGGCCCCTGGCTGATGAGGGGCACCCCCGCACTGGTGCACTCTGCCAGGGAGCTTCGTGGCTCCCCACGCGGAATCAACTTCAAAATGCCAGGGTTCACAATGCCAGGGAGCTGCGCTGCTCCCCACGTGGCAGGAGTGACCAGCCGGTGGTGGGTCGGCCCCCGGCTGATGGGGGGCACCCCCGCACTGGTGCACTTTGCCAGGGAGCTTCGTGGCTCCCCACGCGGCATCGACTTCAAAACCGGTGGGGGGCTGAGCCCCTGATGGAAGTAGGGCTCCCCCTGCCCCGGTTCATAATGCCAGGGAGCTGCACTGCTCCCCACGCGGCAGAAGTGACCAGCCGGCGGTGGGTCGGCCCCTGGCTGATGGGGGTCACCCCCGCACTGGTGCACTCTGCCAGGGAGCAGCATGAGCTCCCCACGCGGCACACAAATTTTGCTGATGGGGGGCGGGGGCCACGGTGTATGAAGGGCTCCCCCTGGCCCGATTCATGGTGCCAGGGAGTTGCGCGGCTCCCCACGCGGTACGGGTGTCCAGCCGGCGGTGGGTCGGCCCCTGGCTGATGGGGGTTCCCCCGCACTGGTGCACTCTGCCAGGGAGCTGCGCGGCTCCCCACGCGGTTATCATGTAGGGACACAGGGGACACCGTGACCCCGCTCCTTATCTTCGTTAAAGTCTGGCACGGGCCGCTGTGCCATTAGTGAGGCAGGGATCAGGGATGAGAGAACCAGGCCGTTCAGGGGGAGCAGGTCATAGCCGGTGGTTAGCTTCCTTCTGCCGGCTGCACACAAGGTCGCCAAGAGGGTCATTTAGGCACGGGGGATTAATTAGTCCATACAGGTAAGTACTAGGTCTCCGGGGAGGGGTGTGTTACAGAGTACTGCACGGTCTACAGACCTGGTCCACCGTAGTAAATCCTAGCTGGGATTGCTGGTCAGGAGCCGAGGTTCACTCGTCTCAGTGTCAAGCCAGTACAGGGGCTTAGTAGGCGCAGCTTGCGGTGGTAGCTTCCCCCCCAGGTTAGGCAATTCTTATTGGCAAGGGTTAATGGTAACAAAAAAATAGAAAAATTTAAAAAAGAAATCTAAAAAATAAAAAAATGATTATTTTTTTTTTTATATATTTTTTTTTTAACTTGTTTGCGTCGTTCTTTACGACGAATGCACAATCCAGAGTTAATGTCTTGATTGTTTTGCTTCTATGTCCTAACTTGCCCTGGCTACACCCTGATTTGTGGCTTATCAGCAAGGTACTAGGGGTACATGTCGGGGGGGAGGGGGGGGGAGAGGAGTCACAAGCTTGGTTTTTAATAAAGTCTGGCACGGGCCGCCATGCCGTTAGTTAGGCAGGTTTCAGGGGTGGGAGAACTAAGCTTGGTTAGGGTGAGCACGTTATAGATGGTGGCTGCCTTCCTTCTGCCAGCCGTACATAAGGTTTTCCAGGGGGTTATTTAGATACAGGGTGTTATGAGTCCATGCAAGTGATTTATTTTAATTTGCAAAGGGTTGATTTCATTAATAAAAAAAAAAAAGATAATAATGCTGCCTGCACGTCTTGCACTCTGCCATGGAGCAGCGCGAGCTCCCCGCGCGGCAATTGCGTAAAAGTACAGGGGACAGCATGTCCCCGCTCCTTGTCTTCAACAAAGTCTGGCACGACCCGCCGTGCCATTAGTTAGGCAGGGATCGTGGCTGGGAGAACTAGGCTCGGTCAGGGGGAACAGCTCATAGGCGGTGGCTGGCTTCCTTCTGCTGCCCGTACATAAGGTTTCCCAGGGGGTTATTTAGCTACAGGGTGTTATTGAATCCATGCAGGTGATTACCAGGGATCTTAGACGGGTGTGTTGGGTCTGGTTTAGTAGGGACGGGTTTTAAAAAAAAAAAGGAAAAAAAGAAAAGGGAATTTATAGTTGGCGAAGCAAGGTCTCCGAGTACCGCGCGGTCTACAGGCCTGGTCCGCTGTGAGCAACCCTAGCGGAGGCTGCAGGTCAGGGGCCTAGGTTCGCTGGTGTCAGTGTTAAGCCAGTACGGGGGCTTAGTAGATGCGGCTTGCCCTGGTATTTTACCCTCCCTAGGTTTCCAGGTTAAGTAAATTTTAATTCGTAAAGGGTTAATTTGTAAAAAAAAAAAAAACATGCTGCTCTTGTTCCATCATTCACGTTTTACACATTTGCAGGGTTTCCTCACGACATGTGCACAACCCAATTGTTTTGTTTCTAGGTCCAAACCTTGTCTCAAGTTACTTCCTGAAATTTGGCTTATCGGCAAGGTAGTAGGGGTACACGTCGGGGAGGGGGGAGGAAGCTTGGTTTGTGTCTCATGCACCGTCTCACGTCCAGGTCGTGCTGTGTTACTACCATTCTGCGGTTGTCAGTCCGTAGGTATTCTGAGCAGGTAAGTGCATGGTCACCCTCTGGGTGTTACTTTCTGGGTGTCTGTTCGAGTTGGAGAAGGGTTTTGATCGGTCTTTTTGAAGTGCCCCCCTTTCAGCGGTGGAGAGTTAGTCCCAATGGGGTGGTCACAGGTAAGTTTAGCAAGAAGGAGAGACTTATCATCGACCTGTCAGCCCCACATGGTTCCCACGTCCCTAGTCTTAACTCCCTCATTCCTTCAGAGGAAGTGGGCATGAGGTATTCTTCTATTGATAAGTGGAAGGTCCGATACTACTTTCCCACCAAACTCACTTTCTGTTCTAGGAGCAGCCCGTGGCTCTTTGATCAGTTGGCTCAGGCCTCCATCGGGTTTTAGAATATAAGGTACGCTCTGAATTTGTTATTCCTGACTTCCTGCTTATCTAGAGGTCAGGGTCAGCCCCCTTAGGGCTGGGGAGATTGTTGAGCTGTTTTCCCAGTTAGGTGTCCCGGTCTCCCCCAAGAGACCTGCTAGCTCAGGTTTTGCTGCTATTTTGGCACCCACTTGGTCGCAGGCGAGTGGCCTGCTGAGGTGAGACAAATCCCAGGTTTCCTGCAAACCTCAGCACTTTTCGAGCCTTACCCCATTGTGGTGGCCGCCCGTGTTTGGGGCAGCAGCTGGGTAAATCGCACACCGACAACGCTGCAGTGGTAGATATTTTAACCAATGGGTTGTCTAAGTCGTCTTATGTCATATGTCTCTTGAGACGTCTAGTTCAACTCTCCTTGCGACATCATTTTTGTGTTAGTAGTACGCATGTGCCAGGTTCTCAAAATGTGGCAGCTGATGCTTTATCGAGGGCTAATTTCTCCCTTTTCGCAGGTCACGCCATAGGCGGATGTTGTGGGCGCTACCGTCCCCCTTCACAAGTCACTAATAATGGTTTAAATGGTCACCCAGAGACGGCCCACTCCTTACTAGTCAAGCCCCTTTCGCCGTATACAACTAGGGTGTATCGCACTGGGTGGAGGGCATTTGCAGGTTTTAGGGAATATGCCCTCAAAGGGAGTCCAGTTTTGTTGAATACATCCTTGCCTTCATTGGCTACTGCCACTCGGAGCTCAAGCTGTCCCACAACACGGTGAAGTCGTACTTGTCGGGGGGGGGCAGCATTTCCTCTCTGTCAGTCATCCTGAACGAGCATCGGCGTTCTCTGTGCATGCTGTTAAAGCTACGTTGAGGGGTTTGAGCAGATGTGGACCAGGAGGCCAAGTACGCAGACAAGCTGTTACTGGACTGCTTTTCGTAACCTATCTGACATTCTGGATAGGAACCTTTCGGGGTTTTGCCCAGCCTGGTGCTTAAATCCGCTGTTTATTTAGCCTTCTACGGTTTCTTGAGGCCTGGAGATAGTAGCAAGTTTCTCACAGTCAGCCAGTTGGTCCAGGGTCCCGAGGGTAACGTGCTGCTGCTGAGGACATCCAAGACCTCGCAGACAGGTCCCCCAGTCCCAACGTCCTAGTTCCCTATGTCTCATGGATGGTGCCCTGTCAGAGTTCTTCATCAGCTGCAGGTTCAGGCCAGATAGTCCACTATTGCCATTCAGGGTGGTACCACTCGCTTCTCACCAGTTCATGTCTCACATACGCTCCTCAGTTGCCAGTTTGGGCAGCGACCCAGCTACGATCTCAGGACATCTATTCGTATAGGTGCAGCATCCACAGCCTACAAGAATCAGGTACCAGCGCATGCCATCCAGAAGTTGGGTCGTTGGCGCCCCTCGTGTTTTTTGCCGCTATATACCTTACCCCAAAACTAAGATGTCAATGGCTTTCCAAAGTCTGGTTTTGTGATCTATGCTGTAATAATTACTCCTGCTACTCAGTATGTCTTTTGCCCTCTTTCAGGTGTCCCTACTACGGCGTGGTTGCGGCATAACTCTAACCGCTTAGGGGCAGGGTAGTCTCAGGTGGGACGGGGTGCATTCTCTTGGTTGCCACGACCACAAACTGATGGATTACTGACAAAATGCTGACCGAGTGAAGGCGGATGCTCAACAGACAGGATACTTTTTTGGGGGTTATTGTTCTGACGGAACAGAGGAAGGGCACAATAATCAGTGACATCAACACAAACTTACTGCTGACACCCTCTCTACTCTGACGGAGAGGGGGCTCTACTTGTATAATTGTTTAATAGAACAGGTTCTGTAGACATATATGTGGAATCAGCTGCCGACTGGGTAAAAGGAGTGCTCTTCTTCTTGAAGCTAACATTGCCCTGTAAGGCTGAGTTTACACTTGAGTTATTTGGTCAGTTTTGGCCCCGTAACTACCCAAATAAGTGAAGTGTGCAGTGATTCTAAGAGCGACGCCTGTCATCTGCATGTCATACTGACACAGTATTGTTTCACTACCACAGCAGACTCCCTATGCGTATTACTGCAAAGCAAAGTGTTCTACACCACTATAAAGGCTCTCTGCAGCCAGGAAATAGCAGTTTTTAATGCAATTCGCCGCAAATAGATTCGGATCGAACCAATTTTTTGCAAAGAATTCGTTGAACCGGCCAAATCGAATTTTGGAGAAATTTCGCTCATCTCTAGTTAACATTGTAGTATGTGGCACTAAGAAGAGTTTAAGTTAGCATATAGGATGCTGATTTGTTAATAAAGCGAGAAGCTAAAGGCATCTGGGCAGCAAGGCCAGGGCAGGGAGAAGTCATTAAAGTCGTCTGAACCGGATGGTAAGAAAAGGAAACAGAATAACTTGAAAGGATATATCACCTGTAAGTCACAAAATGTAAATGTTTAACCTGCCACTGACTGTGCCTGATCAGTGCTGTAGTCACTCATACGTCAACAGTGTGATGATGGGTGGTAGGATTCTCTTTTGTAATTCTTGTATTTTAAAGGGAACCTGTCACTGGGATTTTGGGTATAGAGCTGAGGACATGGGTTGCTAGATGGCCTCTAGCACATCCTGCAATATCCAGTCCCCATAGCTCTCTGTGCTTTTATTGTGTAAGAAAAACGATTTGATACATATGCAAATTAACCTGAAATGAATCCTGTCCCTGACTCATCTCACGTACAGGACTCATCTCAGGTTAATTTGCATATGCATCAATTCGGTTTTTTTTTACACAATAAAAGCACACAGAGCTATGGGGACTGGATATTGCGGATGTGCTAGCAGCCATCTAGCAACCCATGTCCTCAGCTCTATACACAAAATCCCGGTGACAGGTTCCCTTTAAGCTAGAAAATGTGCTGCTCTTAGGAACTTTTAGGAATATCTGCAGTTTTAGGATTTAAATCAATGGTATGAGTTTGACATAATCTTAAGGCATATGAATCTGAGAAGTTCTTTAAAAATGGAACCGAACCAGGAGTCTTCTTTCAGAATACCCAAATACCTATTAATGGCCCAAGTCTTCATAGCAGTCAAAAGTGGCAATAAACATAGATCTGTCCTGAGTCTGACTGGGTCCTGACCCTAAATACCTTACTGTATCCCAGAACTTCCTGCCTTCCTCAAGTAACATTTTTTGTGTTCTCCCTATTATACTTCTGCTATACTAATTCCTCAGTCAACATATTACTCTGTGCCACATAGTCATAATCTTCACTGCATATCCTATAGACTATTATACACTGACATTCAGTATCCCCTTACCACATGTTCTCTATTACCCTTTGTCTGTGCCACAATGAGCTGCTTTTTTGGAATCAGGTGGGGGCACATTTTATTTTTCTGGCACATTGTCTTTTGTACAGGACCCTGAAGAAGCTCCTTTCCTCATCATAGACAGTGATTTACAGCTTCCAGCATAATTTCCTTACTTTAATATATAAATACTTGCTTTATCTGTCTTGGTTTTCTTAATCTTTTTTTTTTCTCACTTGAATCTTAATTTTCACTTAGTTTGGAATAATTATTTGGAGCTTTGGAACTAATTACCAGCTTTCCATGGCGTCGTGGACTTAAGTTACAATGGTTTCAATTTAGAAATGATCATCCTGAGGGATATTGTAACCTGAGGGATCACTGCATTTTATTGTTCTGCTGTAACTCTCCTGTGGCGGTCATGGAGTGGCTTGACGCTAATAATATATCATTTACATTAGTGGTATGTTTTAAGCGATGTACATTTTGTTTACTGTAGGAAGGCATGGGTGGAAGGAGTGGTTCTAGGTAGGACATCTGTCGTTTTGCAGCCGCAAATCAATCGGTGGGTTGAGGGAGTTGGAGTGATTTAGATAGGGGAGAGTCGGGTGTGGGAGGGTTGGGTAGGAGAAGGAGGAAGAGCTTCTCCCTTCTTTTTTTTTAAGCAAAAATGTCTATAAAAATGATGGCATGGGATATGCAGAGTTTTGGAGAGAAGATTAAGAGATGTGCTGTTTTTGACTTAATATACACCTACTAGCTATTTGCCTATTAGAGACCCATCTCACGAAGGAAACCTTACAGCAAGTAGTAGTTGAGGCGTCACAGGTCTATCACTCTACTTATTCTAGTTATTCTAGAGTTGTGACAGCACTTATCCACAAAAATATTGATTTTAATTGTGAAGCCATTTCTGTTGAAAAAGAGGGAAGATCTGTGTTTCTATACAGCTAATTGCCTGAGATTAGGCTACCTTCACAGTAGCAGAAAAGGACTCTGGCAGGCTGTTCTGGTGGGTGAACAGCATGTTGGATCCGCGCTGCCGCTAGTGAACGCGTGCCCCCGGACTACTGCTCCGGCCCCATTGACTATAATGGGGGCGGGCCGGAGTTCCGGCAGCAGCACGGCAGCATATGCCGAGAGGCGGCCGTAATAAAAGTACGACATGACGTACTTTTATTCTGGCCGCCTCTCGGCATGCGCTGCCGTGCTGTCGCCGGATCTCCGCTCTCCCCTATTATAGTCAATGGGTCCAAAGCGGTAGTCTGATGGGCACGCGTTCACTAGCGGCAGCACCGATCTGACAGGCTATTCACCCGCCGTAACAGCCTGCCGGAGTCCCTAGCTGCTAGAGTAAAACTAGCCTTAACTGCATTTATATACCACCCCTTTCTCCATACACATATTGGGTCTTTTATTGTCATTTGCAAAGATAAAAGAGGATTGTCCTATATCTATAAATGGTGATTTTAATTGCGTTATGAATAGGGATGAGTGGATCGGTGGATGTTCAGGTTTGACAGGCAGTGGATGTTCTGGTCAGATGGGTTCTGACGAACTTTGTTTCAAAGTTCTGTTTGGGTTCCAAACTTGACCCGAACTTGACCCCAAACACCAAACCCCATTGATGTCAATGGGGACCCAAACTTTGGGGCTTGAAAATTGACATAAAAAGTCATAGAGAGGACTAGAAGGCTGCAAAAAGCTCCAAATTGGGCGTAAGAGCCCTGTAAACAAATGTGGATAGGGAAATGAATTAAAATAATATAAAATACATTTAAAAAAATATATATTATCTTGAAACAGGAGGCGGAAGTCCAAGTGGATTAGGAAGTTGAGGAGGCTGTAGAAGTGGCAGTGTAGGTGGAAGAGGCGGAGGTTATTACAGTCTCTCCTGTGACAGGGGTCACAAGTTCTAAGAGACTGGCTGCACGTGATGTGATCTGACAGCCTCTTTGGTTTCACTTCTTTCTGTGTTGTTGCTGGTTATGATCACACGTCTTGTCTCAGGTGTAGCTTAAGTGGTCATTCCAACTCCTCTATTTATTCTGGTCTCACACATCATGCTATGCAGTTGATAGCTCCATTTTTGTTCGAAGTGATGGTCTTTGGATCTCCAATGAGTTCCTGCTCGTCCATGTTAAGTGTTTTCTTCCTATTTCAACTTTGTTGTATTCCCCTATCCTTTAGTATAGGGCTGAGGGAGTCTCCTGTTCCTTCATCTGGGAAGGAACAGGTCGTCTGTTGCCCTGACATTATTTCCAGGGCCCTTTAGGGTCAGATAGGGCTTTAGGTTACTGCATATGAACATTCCTACCTTTGAGGTCTGTTCATAAAGATAGTAGTCAGGGCTCGGATTAGGGATTTACTATGTGGTGACCATCCCCCTTTCCATAGTTTCCAGGCCTAGTACGTTTCCTCCTGTGTTCGGTGTGAAACTTACCACACACACACCGCCGTGACAGAGGTCAACACAGTTTTTGTTTTTTTCTTAAATCTTTTTTTTTTGGTCTGTTAATTCTGTGTGACCTATAGCCGTTTTTTTTGGGGTGCGGCCGGTATACTTCTCTAATCTGCTAATATAAGACATAATCTTGAGCCTTAGGTGGAGGTCCGAGTGAAGGCTGAAGAGGCGGACGTGGCGGAAGAGACAGAGGAGATAGCCAACAACATTTTTGTTTTTTATTTAGTTTTTTATAATTTTTTTATTTTTCTAAAAATTATTTTGTTTTGTTTGTGGAGGCCCCAAAACATTGGGAAATAGCAAAGTAGCAAAGAGAACGCACAAACTGCGCTGGAGTATAACAATGGCTAGGTGCTGTGGGATCCAGGCCTGGTTTATTTTAATAAACGTGACCTTGTCCACGTTGGCTATGGACAGGTGGATGCGCTTGTCTGTGATCACCCCCTGCCATGCTAAACCTACATTCTGACAATATGCGAGTACAAGTGCACTGTCAATAGGGCAGGCAAGCACCTCCGAGGTGTAAAGGGCAAGCTCATGCCATGGGCCCAATTTGGAGACCCAGAAGTTAAATGGGGCAGACCCATCAGTCAGTACATGCAGACATGTGGACATGTACTGTTTCACCATGTAACTCTGCCTTCTGCTAAGACTGTCCTTGTCAGATGGTGGTGCTGGATGTTATGGCGTGCTGTCAAAGCTTTTCCACATTTCGGCCATGCTCCCTTCTGAGGTGGTGGCGGTCCCCAGCTGTGTTGGCAACTTCCTCCTCCTCCTCTGCCTTTGCTTCGTTCTTCCACTGAGCCCCCACTGTCAGGTGGGAACGCCATCAGTAGTACACGTAGCGTGCACTTGTACTTCCACATCTTCCGATCACGCTCCAGTGACGGAAGTAAGGACAGCATGTTGTCCTTGTAGAGAGGATCCAGCAGAGTGGCCACCTAGTAATCAGCACTGGTAAGAATGTGGGCAACTTGGGGGTCATTGCGCAGGCACTGCAGCATGTAGCGGCTCATGTGTAGAAGGCTGCCCAGCGGCAACCACAAGCAGTTTTCGGTGGGAGGTGTATCGTCTGTGTCCTCTGTTCTCTCCCCCCCTCCAGCCATGCTCCAGTGATGCCCCTGAGTTAATTTGGGTGGCACATCCTCGTCCATCATTGCCCAAAGCGTTTTTTCAAGGAACGCCGAGGACGGCATCTTCTGCGCTGGCCATGTTGGTGGAGTACTCGAAACAGCGCAACACGGCACACACGTCCCCCATGGAGTCCCACTCGCTGGGGGTGAAGTTGTGCTGTTCCGAAGAGCGACTCATCTGTGCGTGCTGCAGCTGAAACTCCACTATTGCCTCCTGCTGCTCGCACAGTCTCTCCAGTATGGGCAAGGTGGAGTTCCACCTTGTGGAATATAAGACTGTGAGCGGGAAGGCAGAAGTTACTCTACAGCACAGACAGGCGAGCAGCAACAGGGTGAGAACGCCGAAAGCGTGCAAAGATGGCCCAAACCTTCTGCAGCAGCTCTGACATATCAGGGTAATTTTTCAGAAGCCTCTGCACCACCAAATACAGCACATGTGCCAGGCAAGGGATATGCTTCAAACCGGGTAGGCCGGGCTTGAGGCTCAGCGGCACCAACCACTCATCGGTCACCCAGAGCTCCTGCGCGGTGTGGGTTTTTTCCCCCTAACATATGAGTTTTAGAACAGCCTGTTGGTTGTGCTGAAGTTGGTGGTGCAGATGTTGCACTGACGTGATAAGGAGGCGGTAGAGGAGGAACAGGGGGAGGAAGCACAGTAGGAGGAGCAGCAACGTGGGGGCACTGAGAAACATACAGCAATCCTTGGTGGCATTAGGACATGCGCTAAACCGTTGTCCTCCTCAGGTCCAGCTGCCATTACATTTACCCAGTGGGCATTTAGGAAGATAAAACTTCCCTGCCCATGCTTACTGGTCCACGTATCGGTGGTTATGTGGACCTTGCCACAGATGGTGTTACGCAGTGCACACCTGATTTTTTTTCCACCACTCGTTCGTACTGGCAGGGACGGCCTGCCTGAAAAAGTAGTTACAGCTGGGAACCATGTAACTATGCATGGCAGCATTTTAAAGGCCAGGAATTTTGAAATTCTGGCAATCAGGGCCAATGCTCGCAGGTGGTTAGGGGGGTACTTTACTTCATCTTTTTCTCCAGTGTTTGGGGGATGGACAGCTGAATGCTCCCATGGGACAGTATGGAGATGCTCGGTGACACTGGTGGTGCTATTGCTGTCACATCCTCACTCTGAGGGGTGTTAGGTGGCCCTATTGCTCCAGAGGTGTTTCATCATCATCATCATCAGAGATGTGCTACGTTGGTCCTACCACGTTCTCATCATCAAACATAAGTGGTTGGGCATCAGCGCACTCAATCTGTTCCACTTCTGGAGCAGGGCTAGGTGGATGGCCCACGGAAACCCCGCCAGTCGAGTCATCATAAAGTATAAGTGACTGCTGCATGACTTAGGGCTCAGCAGGGGTTGAGGTGGAAGACAGATCCCCATAGGCCACGGGTGCCAACTCGTGCTTTCAGCAGGGGACCGGGTGGAAGACAATGTGAAGGAACTGGAGGCACTGTCAGCCATCCAATCTACTACCGCCTCCACTTGTTCTGGCCTCACCATTCATAGAGCGGTATTTGGGCCTACAAAATTATGCAGAACCTCCTGTCGCCTGCATGCACCAGCTGGCACAGATCGACAACGTCCTCTTGCTACAGCAGGAGCTCCACCATCATCAACTCCAACAGCACCAAAACCATGACCACGTCCCCTAGTTGATTCTCCTCTCACTTTTTTTACTGTCATCCACTAAATTGAATGACAAATGAACAACTGTATTTCTGTGTCTGTGTTTTACACTCCAAAAAATGGCTATAGGTCACTGAAACAATTAACAGACTGATTAACTCTACTATTACAGTAAGACGGATGCAAAGGGTGCTTTGGAACCCCAAAAAATTGCTTTGTGTCACCAACACAATTAACAGACTGATTTACCCTGCTATTACAATAAGACAGATGCAAAGGCAGTGTGATAAACTCCCAAAAATTGCTTTGTGTCAAGGACACAATTAACAGGCTGATTAACTCTCCTATAACAGTGAGACGGATGCAATGGGGGAGTTTGGAATGCCAAAAAATGGCTTTGAGTCACTGACATAATTAACAGACTGATTAACTCTTCTATTACAGTAAGACAGATGTGAGGGGGGAAATTAGAACCCCCAAAAATGGCTTTGTGTCACCGAGACAATTAAAAACTAATTTACTCTCCTATTACTGTAAGACAGATGCAATGGTAGACTTTGGAAGCCCCAAAAATGGCTTTGTGTCACCGACACAATTAACAGACTGATTAACTCTCCAATTACAGTAAGTCGGATGCAATGGGGGACTTTGGAACCCCAAAAAATGGCTTTGTGTCACCGACACAATTAACAGACTAATTTATTATCCAATTACAGTTAGACGGGTGAGATTGCAGTGTTATTAATAAATAAAAAAAATAGCTTTTTCTCACCGACACAATTAAGACTGATTAATTATTGTATCTCTGTGTCACAGGGGCAATTGAAAGGTTTTGCACCCCAAAATATTGCTATGCGTCACCAACACAATTAACAGACAGATTCGCTATTGTGTATTTCTGTCACAGGGGCAATTGAATTAATTTGATCTCCATAAAAATGGCTATGTGTCACCGACACAGTTAACAGATAGGATTAACTATTGTATTTCCTTGTCACAGAGGCAAATGAAGTGTTTTGCACCCCAAAAAATAGCTGCACAATTAACAGATTAATTTACTCTTCTATTACAAGGTTAAGGTGGATGAAAATGCAGTGTGATTAATAAAAATTATTTCCTTTGTGTCACCGACACAATAAACAGACTAATTAACTATTGTATTTCCATGTCAGAGGCAATTGAAGCGTTTTGCGTACAAAAAAAAAAAAGCTGTGTCACCAACACAATTAACAGATGGATTATCTATTGTATTTCTGTGTCACAGAGGCAATAGAAGTGTTTTGCACCCAAAAAAATAGCTATGTGACACCGACACAATTAACAGACTGATTAACGATTGTATTTCCGTGTCACTGGTGCAAAGCAGTAGTATTGCACTGACCAAAAATAACTACAGGTCACCCACAGACTGAAAAGCACGATTAAGAATTGTATTTCTGTGTCACTGGTGCAAAGGTGTTGTATTGCACCCACAGAAATGCCTAAAGGTCACCCACAGACTTTTTAAAAACAAACATAAAAGCCTAGCACTGTCCCCCGGTGCAGCAGTGTCCTGTCTGTACAGTAGTCAGAGCACAATGGCGGCGCACCACATGATCCGGCATGTTTGCATGCAGGGATATATTTTGCGCTGGCCAATCACAGCCATGCCAATACTAGGCATGACTGTGATGGTTTCCAAATGCCTACAGCTTAAATGCTTGTTGATTGGCTGCGCTGTAGCCTTTCAAGGAGCTTTATTTAAACTCCAAACAATGAACACAAACAGAGACTTTCTTGCCAATGTCAGTGTTCGGGTACCCGGACACCGTAATGTTCTTTACGAACCCGAACAGTATGCTTCATGTTCGCTCAACCCTAGTTATGAACCCAAATAAGGACCGCTTTTCATTTGATGGCGTACAATCTGTCAAAGCTGGTCTTAAGCAGACCTCCAAGTTCTCCCCAGGTTCTGCAAATTAAGGTACCCCCAAGGGGTTAATATCCACGCGTGGCTGAGAGACTAGACGCTGACACATAGCTGGTTAAGGCAATCTCTACGTTTATTACAATAAGTAAAACAGTTATTCATCTTCAGGGAGGCGGTTCTTCCTGAGGCACATGCCATAATTTCATTGGCTTAGGAAGGAAAAGAAATAAGATAAAACTTGGCTTCTGGGCAGTATGCACTAGATAATAAACTTTGGAATGTAAACATCTATGGGTCCCCGCTATGTTGTAATGGTGGTCTTACTAAAATCAATAACACATACTGTACGTGATATGTGACACTTCAAAGAGGTGCTTTTCTATAGGCTGTGAGTATATATGTATATGTATCATCTAAACAATTGGCTCAAGCATTCTTCTACAGTCTATACATCGTTTGACACATCTGCAGGCAGACAGAAGTGAAGATGCACTCAGCCCAGCTGTGCACCCCTCCCCCCTCTCTCTTCACTGCTGAGATAAGAAAGAAGCATCTTGTAACAGCTACAAAAGAGTTAACTAGTTACAGTCCTAGAGATACAAAATGTAGAATAAAATTCACAAATCTCTAACAAATCTGTCCCTGTCAGGAGATGGGATTCATGGAAGCATGGAGAGATCAATACGTACTGGTTGTCTTGTCTATTATTGAGAAGCATGATTCTATCAAACAGGAGATTGGGTCCTTTTGGGCCAGTAATTATAGCTCCTCAGGTATTCATAATGTCTGGGTTGCACTCAAGGCCTTCTCACTGGGAGTCTTTATTAGCAATATTGCATCGTTAAGAAGGGAGTAAGGTAGAAAAGAGATGAGCCTATGAGAGCAGGATGTAGTAAAGAGTCAGGAGTTTTTCAACTGTGGGTCAGAGGAGAACAGAGATGCTATGCATAAAGCGAATCAGGAATATCAGGATTGCTTGCTGGATAGGGCAAAAATTATTCTGTGAATCTGGAAGGCCTGGGAAGTTGTTGACGAGGGTTATTAGAAATCAAATACCTAGAGATGACATCAATAAGATCAGAAATATACAGGGTATAGTTATAGAACATCAGGAGCAAATCAGGGAAAAATGTCTTAACTACTTCAGTGAAATCTATTAAACTGGGATGGTATATCTTCCAAGAAGATAGACTTATGTCTGAATGCCCTTCTGTTCCCCTTCTATCAGCTTCATAGGGGAATATGCTTGAGGAGAACATAAATAAATATATGGAAATAAAAACAGCACTTCAAGCATATATAGGGAATTCAACTCCAAGTTCTGATACCCAAATCCATGCTTAAAGCAATTATTACTTTTTTGCTAAAACAAAACAGTTCTCTGAAGGGGGGTTCTCCTCCATCTTGTCGCTCAATGCCACTAAGGCCTTTGACCAGGTAGAGTGAGAAGATTTGGTTTTGGGACTAGGTGTGTGATTAAGCTCCTATATAACCACCTAACGGCTAGAGTTAACTGAATCATTACAACTTTTTTTTACCTGAATAGAGGCACCCATCAGGGATGTCCTCTTTCACCATTACGGTTTAATATCTTAATTGAGCCATTGGCAATGAGTGCTAGACATGATGGTATGATTAAGAGTTTGGGGTTAGAAGGTGAAGAAGATCATATAGCTCTATATGCAGATTACATATTTTTTTATGTAAACCATACTAATAACTTGCTTCCAGAAATCAGCCAGTTGGTTGAACGTTTTGGCAAGGTATCAGAATTAAAGATCAACTGGTCAAAATCTGCCCTCTTGCCTCTAGATCAGGGATGTCAAACTCGTGGCCCTCCAGCTGTTGCAAAACTACAACTTCCATCATGCCTGGGCATACTACAGCTATCAGGGAATGATGGGAGTTGTAGTTTTGCAACATCTGGAGGGCTCTAGATGGTTTTAAATTGGAAAATGGGGGGACGCTGAGGGTCTGGGGTGCTTCTGAGTCATTTGAATACTTGAACACTAGATTTATTGCCATTAATTTGTAAATTAAGTTGTAAAATGCCATCTGTCTCAGATTACCACTCTCCAAAGCTGATAGAATCTCGCTGATTAAGATGGTGATTCTCCCGCAGTTTCTGTACTTTCTGGATATTCCATTCTGAATGGGAGCAAAGCCTAGTGCTTAGGGTGCTGGTAAAACAATCCCCTTTTAAGGATATATTCACTTTGTTGCAATCTGGGCGGCTGAGGTTTGCCAAAAATATGTCTTGAGCCACTAGTCTTTTTTGAATAGGTGTCGGGTTTCAGTAAAGGAGTTGCTGGGGATTAAAGGTGTGTTTTCTTGTACTCCACTGTGGAATAATCACTGTATGGAAGATTTTTTTTTAAATAGCTGATCACCAATTCAGGGTAAAAAAGAATATAAATTATGTTACACAAATGGTCACTGATAATAAATTTGTCTCATGTGGGGACTTAATGTCAAGAGATAATCTTGGGCCACAGGGTCTCTTTATATATTACCAATTGAGTTAAGCTTTTTGTCGCACAAGCGACAATTCTTTCTTTAGTACAGTGAAGAGCGATTTTATGGAATATCTTATTAAAAATCACAGTCGTAAAGCCACTGTCGCACATATATATGGGATAATGATTATAGAGTTGCAGCACGCCAGACCTGCAGGGTATAGCGACAGTGAGTTCACGGTATGGGCAATCGAGGGTTACTCACTTTTTGGAGGACCCTGGGCAGATGTGCAACAGTGAATGAGAGGCAGACACTAGTTCCTCTGGGGCACACTCTGGATGTAGAGACCTGGCCTGATGTTGGGTGAGGTGCCCTGGATGTTTCAGGTGTTTAGAGTGCCGGAGGCAAGGTCCCTTTAAGGATCGTGACGCCAGTGCCTGTAACGGTGGCACACCGGTTGGTAGGAATAGTAATTGAGGTACATAGGTTGTATGGTGAACCAAATGTTGCTTTACTTGGAAAACAGTCCAACTTTGTACAGTCAATTACAGTTGTTAATGATGATGCAGTCCCTTGAACAATACTTCACAAGCAGGCTTACTTTCAATGATGGCAGGTATTAATCATGCAAGATACTTGGAGGCCAAACAGTTAATGCTTTGCAGTACAATGCTGCTCTATCCCCTCAGCTATTCTAGCTGGCTGGATCCCAAGGCCCGGATGCCTAATTGCTGGCTTTAATCCTTGGTATATAAATCCTTCCTCCAGTATAGACCCTTGCTCTTCACTTTATAGTACTTCTGCCCATCAGGTTACTTATCTGTACTTGGTTGTATTATCCTCGCTTGGTAGGGAAACTGCAGGTTGCTCCCAGGAGGTCCTCTCCTACTACTGGGGTATCTCAACTGAGCTAAGCTTAGCCTCAGGAGCTTCAGGCTGACGAAGTGACTCCTCTAGTCCTCTGGAATACACTCGGTCTCCAAGCAGGCTGTACTCCTTCTAGCCTCTTGGTACAGCTAGAAACCAGGACTGTCTAGCTGCATGTCAGGAGAAGTCCCTCAGCATATCCTGGGCTGGTGCCTTCTCACTTCTGTCTCCACAGACTCCTGACTATGAACTAACCCCTCCCTGTCTTGGCCTGGACATTTATACTAGGGGCTCCCTATCTCCCTCTAGTGTCTAGGATGCCTAACTACACCCAACTAGGCCTGCCATGCATAATACAGGGGAAATCATTGCACATGTAAAAACACATAGAAAATGCATTAAAGTGCACAGTCAAATAGAATAGAATACTTCTAGAGTAGAAGTAACACGTTACCCAATTGACCCTTGTGTAGTGCCCACTCCTACCTAGTGGGACACTACAGAGTGCTCTGAGGGTCTCATTTCTGTGATGCAAAGGGCTTGGGGTCAGGAAAACTTGGCCAGTCCACAGGATAATTGGGTTAATATCGATGAGAATATGGCATCTGTGCAGGGTTGCCAACCAGAATATATATTTTTTTTCTGGACAAATAATCCCAAAATCATGGACAGCCAACATTTTTTGCAATTTGGAATAATATAATGAATGATATAGAATATAAGTAATCCATGTCTATAGCTCAATATACTGCTAAGTATACTGCCAGAAATTACTGTGAGCTGTTAAATTATGATAATTACCAAAATAATCTAGTTAAATACCACCAGCCTCAAAAAACATTACGGGCACATCTATTTCTTTTTACTGACACAGGAAAAAAGTCAGCTGTTTTTACTGACCATCCAGTGAAAATTTCCATGAAATGTCTGGACGGTTGGCCACCCTGCATCCGTGTCCCATATTTTCTTTCACATTTTAGTACGATAATATAATTAATATAATTCACAGGCTATACATTACTCCCACCCTTATGAGTAAGATGGTATAAAGGATACCTCTGACTGTGGTGTGAGTATCACTCGGCTGACCTCCTACACCTGCTGTGGACCTGTCCGCAGATAGGACAGTTCTGGCGTAAGGTATTGGATGTTATAAAAGAGAGATTAAAACTACAGATTCCATTCACGCCACAAGTCTTCATACTCAATAATCTCTCAATAGTTGAGTGCTGTAAGACGAGGGGAACATTACTTCCGAAGTTAGTGTTCCTGGCCAGATTGCTAATCACCCGTGTTTGGTACTCAAAATACACCCCCAACAAGGGATCTTGGTTGTGTATGAATATATTCTGTATAATAAAAAGGAAATTTAAAGAAGTGGAGGAAGATCTGGACCCCTTGGGACATAAATCAAGTTTCCACATAGGAGCCGGTTCTATATTCCTGTTTTTTTTCTTTTCTTTTTTTGGTCTTTATTGTACCCTTCACACACCCTTTTTCAACTGCCCTTCCCAGATGAGTGGCAGTTTGGGACATAACACAATGGGAAATGAATTAGAACCATTGGGGACATTTATATCACATGTGTCATTTTCTGTCTATTTTTTTAAACTACAGACGTGGACAAAATTGTTGGTACCCTTTGGTCAATGAAAGAAAAAGTCACAATGGTCACAGAAATAACTTTAATCTGACAAAAGTAATAATAAATTAAAATTCTATAAATGTTAACCAATGAAAGTCAGACATTGTTTTTCAACCATGCTTCAACAGAATTATGTAAAAAAATAAACTCATGAAACAGGCATGGACAAAAATGATGGTACCCCTAACTTAATATTTTGTTGCGCAACCTTTTGAGGCAATCACTGCAATCAAACGCTTCCTGTAACTGTCAATGAGACATCTGCACCTCTCAGCAGGTATTTTGGCCCACTCCTCATGAGCAAACTGCTCCAGTTGTGTCCGGTTTGAAGGGTGCCTTTTCCAGACTGCATGTTTCAGCTCCTTCCAAAGATGCTCAATAGGATTGAGGTCAGGGCTCATAGAAGGCCACTTTAGAATAGTCCAATTTTTTCCTCTTAGCCATTCTTGGGTGTTTTTAGCGGTGTGTTTTGGGTCATTGTCCTGTTGCAAGACCCATGACCTGCGACTGAGACCAAGCTTTCTGACACTGGCTAGTACATTTCTCTCTAGAATTCCTTGATAGTCTTGAGATTTCATTGTACCCTGCACAGATTCAAGACACCCTGTGCCAGACGCAGCAAAGCAGCCCCAGAACATAACAGAGCCTCCTCCATGTTTCACAGTAGGGACAGTGTTCTTTTCTTGATATGCTTCATTTTTTCGTCTGTGAACATACAGCTGATGTGCCTTGGCAAAAACTTCGATTTTTGTCTCATCTGTCCACAGGACATTCTCCCAGAAGCTTTGTGGCTTGTCAACATGTAGTTTGGCATATTCCAGTCTTGCTTTTTTATGATTCGTTTTCAACAATGGTGTCCTCCTTGGTCGTCTCCCATGTAGTCCACTTTGGCTCAAACAACGACGGATGGTGCGATCTGACACTGATGTTCCTTGAGCATGAAGTTCACCTTGAATCTCTTTAGAAGTCTTTCTAGGCTCTTTTGTTACCATTCGGATTATCCGTCTCTTAGATTTGTCATCAATTTTCCTCCTGCGGCCACGTCCAGGGAGGTTGGCTACAGTCCCATGGATCTTAAACTTATGAATAATATGTGCAACTGTACTCACAGGAACATCTAGTTGCTTGGAGATGGTCTTATAGCCTTTACCTTTAACATGCTTGTCTATAATTTTCTTTCTGATCTCTTGAGACAGCTCTTTCCTTTGCTTCCTCTGGTCCATGTCGAGTGTGGTACACACCATATCACCAAACAACACAGTGATTACCTGGAGCCATATATATAGGCCCAATGGCTGATTACAAGGTTGTAGACACCTGTGATGCTAATTAGTGGACACACCTTGAATTAACATGTCCCTTTGGTCACATTATGTTCTGTGTTTTCTAGGGGTACCATCATTTTTGTCCATGCCTGTTTCATGAGTTTATTTTTTTACATAATTCTGTTGAAGCATGGTTGAAAAACAATGTCTGACTTTCATTGGTTAACATTTATAGAATTTTAATTTATTATTACTTTTGTCAGATTAAAGTTATTTCTGTGACCATTGTGACTTTTTCTTTCATTGACCAAAGGGTACCAACAATTTTGTCCACGTCTGTATATCTAGAGATGAGCATGTTTTAAAAAAATTCGATTTGGACCCTTCACCAAACTTTTCCCCCCAAATTTTATTCAATCTGAATACATTTGTGACAAAATGCATTAAAAATCAGCTATTTCCAGGCTGCAGGGAGTGTGCTGTGGTAGTGACACAATACTGTCAGTATGACAGGCAGGTGACAGGAGTCACTCTTAGAATCAGTTCACACTTTACTTAATTGGTCAGTTACAGGTCAAAAACTGATTAAGTAATTGTTTTTTTGCCCTTCTTCTCATCCCTCATAAGAACAATCCCAAAAAAACTGATCCTGTCTTTTGATCATCCGCCTTTACACGGTCAGTATTTGTTCAGTAATTGTATCAGTGCTGTAAAAAACGATGTATACATTCCAAAATCAGTAGGATTATAATGCTATTTTACCCCAATTACAGAATCAAGGCCTAATTAAATTACTTATCGTATTTTTCACCCTATAAGATGTACCGGCCCATAAGACGCACCTAGGCTTTAGAGGAGGATAATAAGAAGAAAAAAAATATTCATTAGACCTCAGGTCAAACCACCAATCAGTCCCCCAATCTTAATCAGACCTCAGCTGACAGCCCCAATCAGACCCCCAATGTTAATAAGACTCCAATAAGACCCGAGATCAGACCCCAATGTGAATGACCCCCAATGAGACCTCAGATAATATCCTCATGCCTCTCATCAGCCCCGATATGCCTCATATCAGCCCCCATTGCCTCTTATCAGCACCAACAGCCTCTCTGATAATGTGTCACTGCGGTCGCTTCTATATTGACAAGACAATAAGATGTCTGTTTGAAAGGGTAAGAGAACATTTTAACTCCATAATGTCTGGAAAAGGATATCCTTGTTTGATCGAGCATGTCAGGGAGTATCATGGAGGAGACCACAGGGTTCTTACATTTTCAGGTATAGAGATAGTCACAAGTCCACCTGTAGGGGGTGATAGACACAGACTCCTACTACGCAAGGAAGCCAGTTGGATAATACAGGCTAATGCCATGGGCACTGAATGCTAAAAACGATCTAAGTGCATTTTTGCAACTGTTTTATAATGATAAACAAGTACTGACCTTGTTATAAATATTTAACTCAGCATTGTGATGTTAGTTGTATGTTTGCATGGCAACTAGGATCGGTCCTGGTATATATAAACATGACACATAGCGTCATGACGTTGAAGGCCTGAGGAAGAGTGTTGATGCAAAACGGCCATCACCGCCTGTGGTGTCTGTGTGGTGCTCTGCACCCCAGCTGCCATTGCATAATGGATGAAAATAAAGACTATTTGGACAATTATGGTGATGTCACGGCTGAGGATGGGGAAAACCCTCAGCCGTGCGGTATCAGAAGGTGGATGGTCAATGCCAGGCCAGGACAGGAATCAGGGAGCAGGTCACCTCCTACACATCCCTAATTCTGACCCTGTCTCCTATCCGTATGAGCCAACCCTGATGGTAGGAGGGCCCATACTCCGGAACCTGATATTCCTGCTAGCCCTCAGGGTGGCAGGGTAAGACGACCTGTTCCTCTTAGACACGGAGGGACAGGAGTCTCACTGGCCAAGCTACATAGAAAGGGGAACATGAACAGACATATGGCAATGACAGGTAAGTGAGACAAATACCACACTTACCTGCCACAGACACACAACCTGGAACCCAAGTACAAGTGCTGCTGTCCAGAACAACACAAAGGACACAGCACACCACAGACATCACGCGGGAACCCAGGAAACCATATGCTGCAATAACAAGGAGACCAAACAAACATCTTCTAAACACCATACGTGAACTTATGACCACAAGGGTGGCCCCTACTGGCAGATGGAATTACACAGGAGGCTGCTCCAGCTAACCATGGCTGAAGTACCCCTCAGACTAGAGATATTCACTGAGGCTTTATAGGCCCAAGTAGCCACACCCAACAGACACACCCAGTGTTCACACACACAGAAGGGAATTAACCCTTCCAACACCAGGCAAGGGAAGACGGCCACTTAAAGGGGAAGTACACACATAAACCCACACTTCACCTGTTGCCGTGGGCAACGGCAGGCGTGGCAATCATGTCCCGGGGATCAGCCATAGGGCTGAGACACTGCCACCACATGCACACAACACCACACGTTGCCACGGGCAACCAAGTGAAGGAAAGTGTCACAAAACACACCATGGCCGTGACAGGTGAGTGCCATCGTTACTCTTTCATGTTGGAATTAATTGAATTATTTATGTATAAAACAATGTCAACAACCTAAAATCTGTAGGTTTAGAAAACGATTTCACCTCAATTACAGAATCAAGGCCTAATGAAATTCATTATCTATAACACAAAGTTTAAAACTAAATACATGAAACAATATTTAGAACGCTATTTCACCCCAATGACAGAATCAAGCCGGTATAGAATTACGTATGTATAAAACAATGTGGACACCACATTAGCAGTAGTATAATTAGACTGCTTTGTCACCCCAATTAGTGCAGCAAGGTATAATACACTGACAAAAATATAAATGCAACACTTTCGGTTTTGCTCCTATTTTACATGAGCTGAACTCAAAGATCTGAAACATTTTCTACATACACAAAAGACCCATTACTCTCAAATATTGTTCAAAAATCTGTCTAAATCTGTGTTAGTGAGCACTTCTCCTTTGCCGAGATAATCCATCCCACCTCACAGGGTGCAGCATATCAAGGTGCTGATTAGACAGCATGAATATTGCACAGGTGTGCCTTAGACTGCCCACAATAAAAGACCACTTTGAAATGTGAACATTTTTGCCTTACTGGGGGGAAAGGGTAAGAAAACCAGTCAGTATCTGGTGTGGCCACCTTTTGCCTCATGCAGTGCAACACATCTCAGTTGCATAGAGTTGATCAGGTTGTTGCTTGTGGCCTGTGGAATGTTGGTCCACTCCTCTTCAATAGCTGTGCAGTTGCAGAATATTGGCAGGAACTGGAACACGCTGTCGTATACGCCGATCCAGAGCATCCCAAACATCCTCAATGGGTGACCTGTCCGGTGAATATGCTGGCCACACAAGAACTTGGATGTTTTCAGCTTCCAGGAATTGTGTACAGGGGCCTTGCATTATCATGCTGCAACATGAGGTGATGGCAGTGGATAATTGCCGCAACAATGGGCCTCAGGATCTCGTCACTGTATTTCTGTGCATTCAAAATGCCCTCAGTAAAATGCACCTGTGTTTATTGTCCATAACATACGCCTGCCCATACCATAACCCCACTAGCACCATGGGCCACTCGATCCACAACGATGACGTCAGCAAACTGCTCACGCACACGGCGCCACACACGCTGTTTGCCATCTGCCCTGTACAGTGAAAACTGGGACTCATCCGTGAACAGAGTGCCTCTCCAACGTGCCAGACACCATCGAATGTGAGTATTTGCCCACTCAAGTCGGTTACGACAACGAACTGCAGTCAGGTCCAGACTAGGGTTGTTGCGTGTATCGAAATTTCGATACGCAATCGATACCTTTGTCCAGGTATCGATACGAAACTGGGATTTCCATTTTTTTTATATTGGGCTGCGCTGCTGCGCAGTCTAGTATCTCTGAACATGACCGCGCTGCTCTCAGCGCGCTCATGTTGCCTCAGCAGCACAGGGGAGAAGGAAGCTGTCTCTCCCTCCCCCCTGTGCCGCTGCTGCCGCTGCCACCAATGAACGGAGAGAGGGGCGGAGGAGGGGCGGGCGCACTGTGCCACCAATGATAAGACTTTTACTGGGTCCAGACTTTAAGTGTTAGGCTACACAGAGCAGCGCCCAGAGATGTCCCAGCACTTACTATTATTCCTGGGCGCCGCTCCGTTCGCCTGCTGTGCCCCATTACTGTCTCCTGCTCCATATGCTATGGGTAGGAGATATCAGCTTCTCTAGTGGGCGTTCCTTCTCCCTGGCTGTAGCGTTGTCCAATCGCAGCGCAGTGCAGGGAGAAGGAATGCCCACTAGAGAAGCTGATGTCTCCTCCCCATTGCTCCGATAGTAATTAGCATACGGAGCAGGAGACAGTAATGGGGCACAGAGGGCGAACGGAGCAACGCCCAGAAAGAATATGCAGTCTGTGTAGTCTAATACTAAAAGTCTGGACCCATATAAGTTCATCTTTAACACATAATACAGGATGCAGGTGCCAGCAGCAGAAACGTATAGTCGGCACCCTGCCTCTGACAGGAAGCTGCGATCAGCAGCAGGGAGCCGACTATGGCAGCTAGGGCTTCAGTAGCATCCTGGCTGCCATGGTAACCAATCGGAGCCCCAGGATTACACTGCTGGGGCTCCGATCAGAAGCTGCCACTGCCACCAATGAGGGGGAGGGGAGAGGACCCTGTGGCCACTGACACCAATGATTTTAATACTGGGGGGTTGAGAGGGGCGGGCGCACTGTGCCCCCAATGATTTTAATAGGAAGGGGTGAGGGCGCACTGCTCCACCAATGATAATTACCCCTTAATACAGGAGGTGGATACTGGCAGCAAATCAGAGGCAGTTAACCCCTCAGGTGCTGCAGTTGAGGTGTGCATTATGAGGTTCTGCAGTAGCTGAGGTGTGTATTATGAGGTTCTATAGCAGCTGAGGTGTGTATTATGATCTGGAGGAGTTGAATTGGGTATGCTTTGATGATTTTCAGCAGTTGTGGTGTGCCACAATGCAAAATCTGTTACAGGCCATCAAGGTACTATTTTAATACTGGTGTCTTGTTACATGGCAGAGGGATCTTTGGCCCAAACGCTTGTGTAACGGATCTCCTGGCACCCCGAGCGGGTACCTCCGTCGATGGATGCTCCTAGCGCTTCCCGAGGACTCCCAGCACTCCACTCGACACCGTAAGCACTGCAGACCCCACGAACCGCCGAAGCTTGGTTGAGGTCTTGCCATCTCCTACCCACCCTGGACATTTGACAAGGCTCCAGGCTCCAGTGGGTGAACCTCTCTTCCGTCAGAGATTGATGCAGGAACAAGTAACTGGAACAAGCTCTTACAAGAGCTAGTAGTTATAACCAGGGGAGTAAAGCAAATCTTCAGCGTATAGCAATCCCCAGTGTCGATTAGTTACCCAAACACCAGCCTCAACATGATGAAGGGTAAAACAGGAACTCTTTATTGAACACACAAGCATTGACTTATACACATTTTCCAACAAGTTTACCACCCCCCTGGACCTGGTTGGGAACTGAGGACATGACCTAGCAGAAAATCCTTTACAGCTTTACAGCCTAAACACTCCCATACAGAATCCTCACCCTCTGCCTGTGACACAATTGCCTTACACAATGGGTTGATGTAATTATCACAGGCAGGAGAATACATAGTTTTAAACAATGTCTTCTGTCCTGGAGACAACCGAGGAGTAATTCAATTATCTCTCAGGACAAAGGGAAATCGCCAATACACACATGGGGACAATAGGGCAGACATCACTATTCAAATATACAATGTCCCAACCATTACAGTAAATATAGATATTTAATATATCTCCAGATGGCTTGGATCTGAGCGCCCAATATATCCAAACAGCACTCAGATGCCACAAACACAGTCAAATCGCCATTGAGTTTAAGTTTAGCATGGGCTGATGAGAGGGCCCATAATCCTGGGGCAAGAGGCTGGCAACCAGGCTTCACCAGCGCTCAGTGGCGAGGTCGCCACATTTCTCCCCTTTTCCAAACAGACTAACAGGGTATCTGACCTTCTGCCGGTCAAAGCCCTTGTTAGTCCAGCAGCCCACCCACAAAACCGAAACAGCAGTACAGCCCATCCACAATAAATGGTTACTACACCTGAGCAAGGGATAAACCTGTCCATGTCCATGTGCCTCACCACGGCTGTGTGGGGGACTGGAAGACTGCCTTGGTGGGTTGTTGAGTGGGCAGAGACCAGCGGTACTCTGCCCTGCTGCCAGCGCTACCACGGAAGTAGCCTGGTTGGAGCCTGGTTGTTGGAGGGGGAGACCGACTTTCTCCCCTTTAGATAGACCACCATGCTGCTGTGGGGGGGAGACCGACTGTCTCCCCTTTGGCTAAATAGCCCTGTTGCTGGGGGACAGGACTGACTGTCCCTACCCCCTGTGCTGTGAGTGCAGAGACCACGGTCCCATCTGCAATGTTGTGGGGCTTACTGTCTCCCCCTGGTGCGTTAAACTGCTGCTGGGGGATGCAGACTGGGCTCCCAATTCTCTGTAAATGACATGGCCGATGGGGAATGGAGACTGTACTCCCAATTCCCTGTAAAACATATTGCCGTTGGGGAGCAGGACCGACTGTCCCTACTCCCTGAAACTCCTGGCTGCCGTTGGGGATCTGGGCCGACTGCCCCACATCCCTGTAGGGCCGGTGGAGAGATCTCGGTCCCATCTCCACCTGCCATATGGGATTCCGCCAGGACCAGTCTATGAGGTCCCCTACCTCTGTAGCTGGTACTGAAGCAGGAGATACTTCAGTTGGGTCTTCCCAGCTGAAGAGCTCTGGACCTGGGTCTGACACTCTGCTGTCTCGCTGAGCCCTCTTACTGGAGTGGAACAGCTGCTGGTAGTCCTGTTCCATCTCCATCTCCCAGGTCACCAGGTGGACCAGGTCTTGCTCAATTTTGTGAGTGTCGTCCCAGTCATACCTACATAGTTTTAAACAATGTCTTCTGTCCTGGAGACAACCAAGTAGTAATTCTATTATCTCTCAGGACAAAGGGAAATCGCCAATACACACATGGGGACAATAGGACAGACATCACTATTCAAATATACAATGTCCCAACCATTACAGTAATTATAGACATTTAAGATATCCCCAGATGGCTTGGATCTGAGCGCTCAATATATCCAAACAGCACTCAGATGCCACAAACACAGTTAAATCGCCATGGGGTTTAAGTTTAGCATGGGCCGAGGAGAGGGTCCATAACTTTTACTTACTTATACTGATAAAATTATACACATTAGTGAATCACCGGTGAAAAGAATCTTGTGAAACAAACGATAGAAAAGAAAAAGCATTTGTTTAAACAGGGTAACCAACCATTGATACGGTTCAGAAGGTTGGTGAACACAGGGCAGCAATGGGGAGTGTTGGGATGTATCTAGCCTGTCCCTATACTCACCCTATATATTTCCTCAGCCCAGGGACGTCCCCTAGTAGTGGAGACTCCCTGTCCTAGTACCTGGACTGACTGCCCTCATGTTCACCCTCCTTTCAAGAAAACACAATATCACGGTACCCCGTAAGCCGACGGATATTTTCTGTGTCACAGGTGAATTGGTACCTGTACAGACAACAGCCCATGTAGATAGAAAAATAAAAATAAAACGGATGCAGTTGGTGTGGAGGTGTAGATATCACCTATCACACCAATTAAAGAAGCTAACACAGGGGCATCATCAATAGCAGTACGCTCCCAGGTTAGTTCTCACAGAACCCCTACGCGTTTCCCCTATTGCTAGGATCATCAGGGGGTATTAACAGTCATGGGTAAACCGTCATAATCAAATAGATAAATCATATAGATATACTTATGATACAGCAGAGGACGCAGGACCAGAAACGCAAGCAGTAACGTGCATAGGACCAGGGGGACCATTAGATATACCCCACCTGTAAATGGAAGATAGAGAAAATATCAGGGTGGGAGCTTGATGGAATATATAGTTCCGCCCCCTAAATCTCATTACTTACTTAATGTCCTAGGCAGTCAAATGGCTCACAGGCTCATTCAGATAAAGCCAGCACATTATCCAAGAGGCTGTAAAAAATATATATGATATAAGGCTCCATTGATGCCATGGTTATAACCTGCCAATTTGGATCACAAGGTCCTTACTCACGTTTAAGTTGCGTCTCAGTATCATCCTGTTCCTCCTACTGATCACACAAACTATATTACCTGCTTCCCTATATACCCCATTGCCAGCTGTTCAAAATCGCCGCTGAATAGGATGACGGGCAGGTCACTTCCGGTCGCGGGACGCCACCACATGCGTCACTTCCGGTCTATGGACCGCATGTGTCGCCTGCACCGGTCTTTGGAGTGCAAGCACTCATCATATCCGTTTAATGTATTGTTCTGTCTCCTCACCGGTACTAGCTGTTACTATCTGACACTGCAGCTCGTCACCTCCGTATCATGGACCGCAGACATCGGCCGCATCCGGTCCTTTGGAACGCACTGCAGCGTCACATCCGGTCTGTAGGCCGTATTGTACTTTATCTGTCAGATCTCTTATAGTGGGAGACAGTCCCACAGTCCGGACCATACCGCACATTAACGTATGCTGCCAGACTGCCCACAAGCAATATTTGATGATAAAAATACACTTTGCTGAGGCCCATACTGATCGACACAGCTGACAGACCTTATTATGATGTGTGACATGCACCGATGGCCATACTTAGGAGACATTATTAAAAGGGGTAATATGTGACTGCTCAGCTAGCATCCATGAGACCATACTCAAAAGACCATACGATACATATAGATATATAATGTATCTGGGTAGTACCCAACGGCTATTATATCATGGAATTCCCTCTTACGCCGCCATGTCACCACCCCTCAACGTAGTGACGAGATGATAGGTGCTATCAATACTGTCCCCGTCCTGTGTTGAGGCTTCAATAGTGTCGTCACAACATTCAAACATGGGGAAAGATTGCAGATGTACAGTCCGAGATACCCCCCCGGGTAATGTGGTCCCTAGGGGCAATCCACTGTGTGGCCATTAAATGCAACACGCATAGCAGGGGGAGTAGGGTGTATATAGGGAAGATAAGTGTGAATCATATAAGATGAACAAAAAACATGTTACACAGTATTTCACCTACATGCATGCTCTAGATGGTAGGCATCACCAAGCGCATGTTAGATAATTAGCGCTGTACAGTCAATATTTGGATACTTCATGTATCCTATTATTTTACCCTGGCTAAAATATTTTACCGAGCAGGTCTATTCATGATCAGAGAGCTCAGGAGAGAGCACAAAACCACCCCCAATAGATCATAAAAAACATGAGAAAGTGAGTCTCTCGTTAATCCCAAGGGGTGCCTGGGATTTGAAACGATGGATCCAGACGCACTCCTTCTGAAGAATTTTTCGATCCCTAATCGCCACCCCTTGGCGATGGGGAAATGGTCTCCAGGACCGAGAACTTCAAACTATTAGGGTTACCTCCATGGACATCGTTGACATGTGACGCGACCGGTGTGATGTTCTTTTTGGCCACATCGTTCACATGCTCACATATCCGCCGCCTGACTTCTCTGATGGTTTTTCCTATATAATCCATAGGGCATGGGCATTGACATATATATTCCACACCCTTACTCCTACAATTATAGAAGTCCCTGATTTTGTAGGTGTGCCCAGTTACCGAACATGTGATCAACTTTTTTTTGAGAGGAGGGTGAACAGAGGGCAGTCAGTCCAGGTACGAGGACAGGGAGTCTCCACCACTAGGGGACGTCCCTGGGCTGAGGAAATATATAGGGTGAGTATAGGGACAGACTAGATACATCCCAACACTCCCCATTGCTGCCCTGTGTTCACCAACCTTCTGAACCGTATCAATGGTTGGTTACCCTGTTTAAACAAATGCTTATCTTTTCTATAGTTTGTTTTACAAGATTTTTTTCACTGGTGATTCACTAATGTGGTGTAATTTTATCAGTATAAGTAAGTAAAAGTTATGTTTTAAAGGGTCAAATCTGCTGGAAAATTCTAGATTCTATGATCCTTAAAGTATTCATTAATTTAGCTGGACATTTATGATAAAATACTTTACTATTCTATGTCTGCACCTTTTACAATATTTTCAAATTAATTTTATTAGTAATAATGGTCGTTTTTAATTTATTCTACACCTAAACTACATGCAGAACCAAAATACCTTGTCGCAGCCCTGAGTATGTTCTGATTTCAACTGGGTCCTGATGATGTAGATATACTTGAAAGCTATGGTGGACCAGGAAGCCCTCTGCTCCCTGCCCCACTGGCCACTGCTCTCCCCAGAAGCAGGTGAGGTTATTCCATTGAACCTACTAAACAGGGACTGGAGATAAGAGCGTGGTGAATGGAGGGGTGGGCACATATGTGCAGGTTGCTCTCCATTTACTTTGATGCCCCTTTCTTGAGACAGGAGTGGCTTCCAGATGTGGAACTTACAGTTCACCATGGGACATTTATGGCATATCCTATGTATATGCCATAAGTAGGCCAGATGGGACAACCTCTTTAAGTATTATCTGGGTATTCTTTTCTCCATTACATGTTTAACTTAATGCTACTAATTTAGCGTATTTAATACCCGATAATGGTTGAAGAGGTGTATGTATATGTGTGTATGTGGAAAGGGGGGTGGCAAAAAGCCTTCTCCCATGGTGCCATATAACATGAGGCCAGACCTGACACAGAGCATTGGGAAAAGGACAAGCTATCAGAGGAAGTGTGATATTCTAGATATTCTGCTGGCACTGGCGTACTGGCCATATGGGCAGACTAGGCAGTAGCTATGGGGCCTGTGAGTGTGAAGGGCCCAGCCAGGCTGAATGGTCCCGCCCCCTTTTCCTACCTAAACGCACAGCTCCCTTCCTCCTTGCCCCTGCAGCTGCTGCCATCTACCTAATTCCTCTATTAGATACAGAGTTGGTCAACAAGCATGGAGATGCTGTGTTCCCTGCTCTGCTTATTGACCAGCTGAATTTTCGGCACAGTGACCTGACCTGTCCTCCTGTTTTTATTATCACAGCAGCAGAGCCCCATTAGAGAGAGGGGCAAGTCCAGCAGAGTTTCACTGCTCTGACCTCCCAACCACCTGACCTGCAGAGGTAGTGATTAACTCTTCCAGCTATCTACACTACAATGTTCATGGCTGATGGCTATATGTGTCTGCTGGCTGAGGCTAGGTGCAGGTGTGTAATATATGAGTAGCAGGGACAAGGTGGGGTTAGTAGGACTGCTGGTGTGTGTTTATTATACTGTATGTATACACACACTGTTACTGACTACACGGCAGCCTCCACATGCTTCCTACTACTCACAGACACATGCTTGAAATTCAGGGAATTCCGTCCTTGCCCCTCATTGCCCTATTACAAATAGCGTATTTCTAATAGGGCAATAAGACACAGGGACTGAACTCCCTCTCTCTCTCTCTCTCTCTCTCTCTCTATATATATATATATATATATAGACAGGGGTGTAGCTAAAGGCTCATGGGTGGGCCCTGGTGCAAGAGTTCAGCTTGGGCCCCCCTTCACTCAGCGCTGGTGCACCTAGTTTTTCTGCTGCCCAAGGCAAATATTGAAATGCCCCTCCCTCCAGTCCTACTGTTAGACGGGTTGTCCTCTTTTTACTACTGATGACCTAACCTCACATTGTGTTACATGCATCAAATTATAATAAAAAACAAGTGCGCCACCCCCATCCGGATTATCCAATTGCAGGCAATGGCACAAATACACCAAGGAAAATGTGTGTTCACTTTGTCTAATTCACCTATATGCCTCACCTGAGTCTCCAACAATCCTCCTGAAGGTTAACCCCATCATCGCATAACGTCTGTTTTTGCTCAATCTCAAATATAAAACAAAATAACACTTGCCATGTCCGGCGTTCCTTACCGCTCAGTGCGCATGTATACCCAGCTGTCTAATCATTCACATCATCATTGATGGCCTACGGACTGCATCCGTCAGTCCGCCCCTAAACGTCATGTTGCTCCGTCCTCTACTGCCGACATCATCCGGTCGCGACAAGCGCTCCTGATTACATCATCCTGGTGTCGACGTGCAACCTCACAAAGGGCGTCCCAGTGTTACCGCGGCAACACACAAAAACACTGAAGGTATCCAGGGATCCATAGGAGTCCCATACCTTCAAACCGTGATCAATCACATGCGTAAGGGGAACTAGATGATCAATAATCCCACTCCATATAGGTATGGATTATGAAATAATGCCCCCAGACTGTCCGGACGATGAATCTACATATTATAATAAAGTCAGATATGCATATGATCAGGGTAACCCCTATATGTTCTAATCTACAGAGGCATAATCTGATGTCACTATACACACTCCTCATAACCTAATTCTGTCCCCCCAACAACTAAAGCGGGTAGCAGGCATATCCTGCTCCGCCATTGTCAATGGACAGAATGCCAAATACACTCCCTCAGATAATCACGGATGGGGAAAGGGCCACTGTATGTAAAAAACAATACTAGCATTGTACACCCACAAAGAATTCACAGAACCCAAACTTAATCTATTGTGGCAACATTAAACTCAATGTTTAATCCATAGGGTTGGAGTGACTTCAGATTATATATCCATTTGAGTTCTTTTTTTCTCAAAATCTTGTTCTTGTCCCCTCCCCTTCGGAGATAACAAACCCCATCTATTGCACGAAACCGTAATTGATTTATGGAATGTCTACATTCAATAAAGTGCTATGCTACAGGTTTGTCAATCATCCCTTTCCTTATTGTGCTCTTATGCTTATTGATCCGCTCCCTTAGTTCCATTGTCGTCACACCAACATATATAAAACTGCATGGGCACTGTATCATATAAATGACATCTCTAGATCTGCATGTATAGAACTTCAATATTTTGCCACTGTATGGATGTGGGAAGTTATCACCTCTCATGATGCCACTACAGTTGCAACATGAGAGACAAGGGAAATTCCCATATTTTTGTGGGGCCAGGAGTAGTTGTCTATCTAGATTTTTTCCTCCAACATCTGCCTTGACGACTCGATTACGAATGTTGGGGCCCCTTTTGTATGCCATCATGGGAGGTAATTCAAATTCCTTGATAGTGGGCAGGCCACGATGTAGGATCTGCCATTCTTCTCTAAGGATTGTGGCGATTTTGCCATTATCTTCACCATAGATGGACACAAAAGGGATACTCGTCTCAATTCTGTTGTGGGGGCTCACATTTAGAGTGTCCTTGCGCTCCGTGTCTCTAATCCTCTTCCTAGTGTGTCCAATTAACCTCTTGGGATATCCCCAGTTTGTAAACTTCCTACACATCTCATCAAAAGTATCATCCTCTGACACAACCTGGCGTACCCGCAACAACTGGCTCCATGGCAGCGAGTCAATCATCTTGTGTGGATGATTACTATCATACATCAAAAGTGTATTTTTGTCAGTGGGTTTCTGAAAGAGATCAGTTTTAAGTACCCCATCCTGCAGATACACCCTGACGTCCAGAAACTGCAGCTCCCTGTCTGACATAGTCACAGTGAACTGGAGTCCCCGGACACCAGTGTTCAAATGTTGGTGAAACTCCTCTTGTTCAGTTTCGCTGCCTACCCAAATCATGAAGATGTCGTCGATGTAGTGCCACCAGCATAGGACTTAAAATTGGAGTGATATACCAGTCGATCCTCGACCTCCGCCATGAAGATGTTAGCGTAGGTCGGGGCCACATTGGACCCCATGACCACCCCACGCTTCTGCTGGTAGAAGGTGACACCAAAGAGGAACTGCAAATGCTATAAGCAATTGCACAACATACATTGGGGCATTCAGTAATTATGAACACAGTATAGTCAGTACACGCAATCAATAACAATGACACGTGTACGCCTCATTCTCATAAATCTAAGACGTATTGGCAGATTGGAGCAATAGACGACCCAAGGTCCCCTTTAGTTGACCCACAAGGTACCATTCCGTTAGTGTGAACGGACTCATTATTAATCAGATCTCCTCATCAGACATACAGTGAGCAATACATGGTTTCCATTTCTGGAATAATCCTTTGGCTTGTCGCTCTATTCCCGCAAGGGAATTCAATCTCTCCAAATAAAACACCCTTTTTAACTGTTCTATTATACTTTGTACTCCCGGTGCATCAGCTTGCAGCCATGTTTGCAAAATACTCCGCTTCACCACCATGCATATCGTGTGAAACAAACGAGGTAACCCCCCTTGACCAACCTCTCCCTCCTCATAATGAAACAAATATAATCGGGGGGACAATGGAAACTCCCTTCCCCAGATTCTCTTAACTAAGTTCCCTACTTCCTCCCACACCCTCTTACTCTGTGGGCACGTCCAGATTCCGTGGAATAGATCCGTGAAACCGACTCCACACTTCGGGCAACTGGTTATCCTATCCGGCTTCGCTGGATGAGGGGGGATATTAAAGCCATAAAAATGCCACGATACATTAGCCTAAACTGCGTATCCCTCCATGACTCGTTAACCACATGTCTCCTAACCACTTCCCAACCTTTCACAATCTTTTGTGCCATATCCTCATCTTCCAGTTGCTCGGCCCATTTCCCAAACCTGATACTCCTATCTCCGATCCCATCTTCCTTTCTCATGTCAGCATAAATTGTGGAGATCGAGACCTTCCCACCGCCCAGATCCAAGATTCTATCAAGAATATTCCTACGGATCTCCTTCTGCACCAGCCCTAGCTGGTTTATCACCGCTTCCTTTACCTGAGACCATTGAATGGTTTGAAAGGGCGACAGTGAGAACTTTGCAATCAATTCTACACATGTTAACCAACGAGATTCAGTGTCATGCAATAAATGTTTCACAGTTACAATCCCTTTCCTCCTCCACTCCTCAAATAATTTATTCTTATTCCCTTGTATAAATTCAGGATTATTCCATAGGGGAGGTGTTTGGAGATCCTGTAGGACAACCAATACTTTTTCCGGAGAATCCTCCACGCAGCTATCGTATCCTTAAATAACAAAGACTGTTTAATCCACCCCGGAATCGCCGGCAACCTTGCGTGCAGCAACGCCACCATAGACCAGGGAGCACAGAATTCCTTCTCCAACGTCAGTGCTGAGTAAAAACCGGATCCGTTTATCCAGTCACAAATATGCCTCGCCATGCAAGCCAAATTGTATCTTCTAATATCAGGAAAAGCAATCCCTCCCTGTTCAATCCCCTTCATTAAGGAACTCATTGGAATCCGCGGTCTTTTGCCATGCCATAAGAAATTCTTAAATGCTTTAGCAATTTTAGTGATATCTCTATGTTTTAACAGAATAGGGATAGTCTTCATGGGATACAGCAGCTTGGAGACCGACATCATCTTGATTAAATGATTTCGCCCCAGTAACGACAACGGAAGATCATGCCATCTCTGTAGTTCCTTAATTATTTTATGTATCAATGGGTCATAATTTAGTCTATATATGGACTCGGGAGTGGCCCCCACCTTGATACCCAAATAAGTTATGTGGGAACATGCAATTGGTATACCTCTCAAGTCCCCCCCCCACCCACCTTCCCCCACCCTTCAAAAATAGGAACTCGCTCTTTGATTTATTAATTTTTAACCCAGAAAGAGAGCCAAATTCCTCCAGCGCATCGATAATCCTCCCAATATCTCTAACAGGATTAGACAAAAAAAGCAAAATGTCATCGGCAAATAGAGCCGAGCGCATCTGCTGTTTACCTACCCTCAAACAACTCCTCTGAGTTCAGCCATCTCGATAATGGCTCTATCGCCAGATCAAATAAGAGGGGAGATAAAGGGCAGTCCTGTCTGGTTCCTCTCTGTAACTGAAACGAATCCGATAAATACCCTCCCGTACATACCCTCGCCCTCGGGCCTAAATACAACCCATCTAGGAGCGTACGAAACATTCCCCTAACACCTACCGAATCCAGGGCAAGACCCAGCCACTTCCAACTGATACTATCAAAGGCTTTTTCTGCATCTAAAGTGAGAATGGCTGGGTCCTGCCCAAGATATTCCGCCTTCCCTGCCACTGATTGAGCCAGCAGCACCTTCCTTAAATTAGTGACAGCCGTCCTACCTTTAACGAACCCTACCTGCGCAGGAGATATCAAGGAGGGGAGGACGCCCGCCAGCCTATTGGCAAGTAATTTCGATAGAATTTTAAGATCATGGTTTATTAAGGATATTGGCCTATAAGACGCCATGTTCTCCGGGTCTTTACCTGATTTATGAAGCAATGTTATGTGAGCCGTATTCATACGCTCTGGCAATACCCCCCCCCCCCCCTCAACCAAATGGGAATAAAACAACATCAAATACGGAACTACCTGCGTATCCATTACTTTGTAAAAATCAGACGTATACCCATCCGGGCCTGGGGCTTTCCCAGAGGGAAAAGATTTAATAGTAGCCTGTATTTCCGCTGCCGTTAATGGAGCGTTCAAGACCTCCAGCTGCTCATCCGTCAGACTTGGCAGAGAGATCCTTTCCAAAAAGGCCTTCCCCTCTTCCACCTTATCCCCAGCATTCTGGTAGAACGCCTCCATAAAACGTCCAAATAACTTGTTAATCTGTTGGGGTCTGTGCTCCCTGGTCCCATCCCTATTTCTTACCACCTGAATATGATTTAATGGGCGCCTACCTTTGGCCAATGAGGCCAACAACTTTCCAGATTTATTGCCAAACCTGTGCAAACTAGCCTCTAACTGAGACTTTTTTGATACTTCTAGTTTCTCTGCCCATGCTTCAAAGTCTCTCTTAGCTGAAACCCAGCGACCTTTGGCAGTCTGGGTCTGAGTTAAGAGAAAGTTACTGTATGCATCCCGTAAACATGTGCTTGCTTTTTCATACTGCGTCCTCGCAACCTTCTTAATAGCGGAGACATAAGCTAGCAACCTACCTCTCAGGACAGCTTTAGCCGTCTACCAGAATAATACCGGATCATTTACATGCTCCCTATTGTCATCAACAAATTCCATCCACCACCCCCTCATTAATTTCACAAACTCCTCATCCTTTACCAGATAATTGGGAATCCGCCAAATGAAGTCACTCCCCCCAGTATACATTTCTCTAATATCCATAAGAATTGGAGAGTGATCAGAGATTACCATGTCACCTATGGCAATGTCCGCCACTCTATGCAACATTGTTGAGGACAAGAATAAATAGTCAATTCTGGACCAACTCTTGTGCGCATGCGAGTAGTGGGTAAATTCCTCCCTTGAGGGTCAGAGTACCTCCAGACATCCCTGAGAGACAACGACTCAGCAAAGTCCCCCAGAGAGTATTGATGACAACTTCCCCCAGCTGACCTCCTATCCTCATTCTGATTCATCACCTTGTTGAGATCCCCTCCCACTATTTTTGCGCTGTGCGTATCCTGCAAAATTCTGGCACCCATGGAGTCAAAGAAAGCTTTTTGGCCCTGATTTGGAGCATACAAATTATATAAACTAAAGTCACCAAAATGACCCGAAATGTGAAGATGCAACATCCTCCCCTCATCATCTGCCTCTTCAAAGTGAACTGTATGGGATAAATGGCGACCTATAAGAACCAAGACTCCTGCCTTCCTATTTACAGCTGCAGAACGATACACCTCTCCCACCCACAACTTCTTCATCCTATGAAAGTCTGCCGTCGACAGGTGGGTCTCCTGCAACAGGCAATATCCGCCTTCATCCTACGTAATTGTCTCAGGACCTGCATGCACTTGTTAGGAGACTTCAAACCTTTCACATTCCACAAGATTATTCTCATGAATTTGTCTGCAGCCCAAGACCCACCTGTCGACAGGAAACCCCTCCCCACCTTTCCGTCATTGCATAAATAGTATCCATCAAAGCACTGCCTCCCAGCCCGACAGCACTCCGGTTATCATTACATATTGATCGCTCATATGGTGCCCCTAAACAAAAAAAGAAAGCAAAGAAGAAAAAACCCAGCCATATTAGAATCATGACCGAGAGAAGCTAATAACTCTAACAAAAAAAAATTGTAAAACCAGTTATTAAAACACCACAATTAGGTTGAGAACTTCCTTTTTCAGGCAATAGACGCGTCCCATCACCGCCGACTAGTTGTTATAGCAGATAGTCCCCAGGAATTATGTAATGTCCCTGTAAACCTTCATACCGAACTGTAATAACACAAAATTATCGGAATAGGTCTAATTAACCATAACTGAACCTGACAAAGGAATCACAGTCCTCCTGACTTTCTCACGAGTTTGGATCCCGAAGGCTTCTGGAACTTGGACATCCTCTGCGGAAGAGATGAAGAGTTCTGAGACACCCGATTCCACCCATTGCCTCCATCTCGTGCTTCAGCTTGAAAAACAGCCTGTTTCAGTTTATTCGTTGTTTTCATTAAATTGAATGCTCAAAAAATGTTTTGTCTCACTCCCTTTTCTTCTTGTTGCATGTTGAAGCTCTACTTGGAACCTTGTTAAGATCCAGCCATGCAAAATATGATTTTTTGCCTTTTTTCAAGTGGTCTTAAACTTTTGATCAGGACTGTACTTTACTGGATTGATAATTGTCAAGCTCTCTGTACCACTTATCTCTTTTCACACGCTCGACCTCCACTCTATGACGAGTCACATGCTGAGACTGTATTTGTGCCATTGCCTGCAATTGGATAATCCGGATTGGGGTGGCGCACTTGTTTTTTATTATAAATTGATGTATGTAACACAATTTGAATAGGCTTGACAAAGGCTGTGTATCAGCCGAAACGTTGCAATTTGTTTTACCGCTTTGAAGTCCGAATAAAGTCGATGATGTGAGATGCTGCTGATACCGTCTGCATTTTTCTACATATTCTGGCCGTTGGATCCAAGGCCATCGGTGAGGCTGTTGCATTCTATCTGGATACATCAACAAGGACCAAGTGGTGCTGCTTCTACATTTTGTTTATTGCTATCCTCATGATAGGTCATCAATATCAGATCAGCCGGGGTCCTCCGGCACCCCCATCGATCAGCTATTTGAAAAGAGAGGGCAGCGCTCATATGAGAGCTGCTTTCTCAGTTCTGTTCACCTGCTCGCCGTAGCACTTGCAGTGATGAGCAGGTAAGCAGAGCAGAGAAGGCAGCGCTTATACAAAAAAAAAAACGGACAACCCCTTTAAAGACATACTTGGAAAACATTACATACAGCGCTTCAGAACATACAGGGTAGTACAGCGCCACATATGTACCTCTTACATCCATTGACTTCTCTTCTCTGATGTAGATAGTCTCTTTCCTCTTCTTCTCCTGTCAGACCACACCGCCATGGTGACTTATTTCAGCCGCGCCTCGTCTCTGGAGAGTTTAACAAACTTTCCAACTTTTCCATCCTCCACCTCACCTTCTCAACACCCTATCCTGCCACCCCCAATACTCTGCACACTGTGCTCCCCAATACTTTCCTGCAGAAACAGTCCCCCGAAAAATACTGGTACCACACAGATACAAAAAAAAAACTTTATATTGTGCGCTAGTACAAAAAACCTCCCCTTCCTTTCAGATCAGACCCCCATATAAAACCCTAAATGACATCCCCCTATCTCAGACCAAACCCCCTTTAGACCTCTATGTTAGACCCCATATAAGACCCCAGTTTTAGACCTCAGATCAGACCCCCATTAGAACTCCATGTAAGACCCCCAACCACAATCAGACAGTCAGTTAAGATCCCCATCAGACCTCCAGACCCAATATAAGACCCCCATTAGATCTCCAGACCACCCCCATATCAGACCACAAGACCCCCATATCAGACCTCTAGACCCCCACTAGACCTCCAGACCTATTATCTGACCCCCATTAGACCTCCAGACCTCCATATCTGACCCCCATTAGACCTCCAGGCCCTCAATCAAACCTTCAGACCCCAATCAGACCCCCATTAGACCTCTAGATCCCCAATCAGACCCCCAGTCAGACCTCTCCAGACCCCCAGTCAGACCTCTCCAGACCTCCCAGTCAGACCTCTCCAGACTCCCTCGTTAGACCTCTCCAGACCCCCCGTCAGACCTCCAGACCCCCACATTAGACCACTTCAAACACCCAGTCAGATTTCCAGACCCCCAGTCAGACCTCCAGATCCCCCCATTGGACCACTTCAGACCCCCAGTCAGACCTCCAGACCCCGAGTCAGACCTCCAGACCACCCCAGTCAGACTTTCAGACCACCCCAGTCAGATCAGACTGTAAAATAATAAAGTAACTTACCTCTCCTGCCGCCACTCTCCTGGCTGTCTTCTCTTCTCAGGGCCCACGCTGCAGTCAACTGACCTCCTGCAGCGTCAGGTCAGAGTGCGCTCTGTATGTCCTGACGCTGCAGGCAGCCAGGACACAGCATCACAGGCCCTGAGAAGAGCAAGCAGGAGGAGGGGTAAGTACTGTACAGCGCTTCTCTCCCCCTCCTCCTACAGACTAGTGAGCGCTTCCATTATGCTAGTATTCCCTTTATAAGATGCACTGGATCTTATAAAATAAAAAGTACAGTACCACTGGCAAAGGAAAAAGAGAGAGAGAAAGAATAAGATCTTTCTGTCACTATATGTATATACAGGGTGGGCCATTTATATGGATACACCTTAATAAAAATGGGAATGGTTGTTGATATTAACTTACTGTTTATGGCAAATTAGTATATGTGAGGGGGGAAACTTTTTAAGATGGGTGGTGACCATGGCGGCCATTTTGAAGTCGGCCATTTTGAATCCAACTTTTGTTTTTCAATAGGAAGAGGGTCATGTGACACATCAAACTTATTGGGAATTTTACAAGAAAAACAATGGTGTGCTTAGTTTTAACGTAACTTTCATGAGTTATTTACAAGTTTCTGACCACTTATAAAATGTGTTCAATGTGCTGCCCATTGTGTTGGATTGTCAATGCAACCCTCTTCTCCCACTCTTCACACACTGATAGCAACACCACAGGAGAAATGCTACAGTATACTGTGTATATATATTGATTTATTAAACTGGTGTAAAAAAGAACTGGTTTAGCCGCCCATAGCAACCAATCAGATTCCACATTTTATTTTTCAAAGCTCCTTTGGAAAATGAAAGGTGGAATCTGATTGGTTGCTATGTGCAACTAACCCAGTTCCACTTTATGGCTATGTCTCAAAGATGCCTCCAGTAGACGTCATCCATTGGCCATCTATCCCCATAGGTTTTTATCATCTGCTCTGATGAAGTGTAAGATCACCTCTTATTACTAGGCTTTTGGTTATGTCTCTTCCTTTAGGATTTCCCATTGATATTGCATTATGTGGATCTGTGGCAGAAGGAATTGTATTACAGCTGTATGTGTAAAATAAGAGACCACACTACTAAATCATTTATTATCCAAGTGTTCAAATGATTTCAGAAAAGAAAACACAGACACAATGAATAGAATCTAATAGTTTTTATTCATATCATTCATTAATAAATTTGTACTAATTTACCCATCCAGGACAATTTAAGATTTACTGCATAATAAGGTGTGAACCAGACGAAGGCGAAACATAACCCCCCTGTGGGGGGAAAAAAATTCCTTCCTGACCCCAAGAATTGGCGATCGGCTAATCCCTGGTTCACTGCAGTGATGACCCTGGATGGGGGCCCTGTCACACAGATATATCTATAACAGTCTATATTATAATCTATGTTCTATCTTATATATAATCTATTTATCTAATGTCTGTATTATTATCCAGATACAAGTTATAAAGCAGATAATATAAGAAATATCTGTTACTAATCTGCTTTATAACTATAGTATATAATCACTTTACCTTATAGCTAGGGTTTATCTTATACTCCTTAGTATGTACTCTATATATGCTCTATACTACATTTATACTACCACTAGAACTAGTAAGCTATGTTTTTTTTTGTTTGTTTTGTTTTTTTTCTAGATCATATCTATGCTCTATATATCATAATATATCTAAAAGGGAATATTCTAAATTGGTATACATATCATATTTATCTTAGGGTGCATTCACATTACTGTAAATATATATGTATATATTCCCAATTCATTTAAGGTCATTTTCTTGGGAGATTTAAAAAAAAAATCTGAAAATGTTATAAATAACAGAGGACCATTTCTCACCTACACTGCCGTATTGCTGATTGGTGAATGGGCCTTTCCTAGCCTTTCTGGGCTGTGGAACTGGCAAAGGAAAGAACAGTAGGGACCAAAACAGCGTTGAAATGGCAGCTATGGCAGATCGTAAGTAAGGATCCTTTGCTATTTACAATATTTTCTGTCCCATTTACTAATCTACCCAGAAAACTCTTATAAAAATAAATTTTTTACATTTTTATATAATTTTTAAAACTAAATCTACCTTATTTATGAAAGAAAAAAGATATAAAAGATATATATTATAAAACCTATAACTCTGAAGATAAAAAGAAACAAAAAACTAATCTTGGTCTTTGCCTTTAAAATCATTACTGGAAGGCAGGACCCAGTGCAAGATTTTTTTTATTTTATCTAAGATATTAGAAATAACAAAGACTCAGATGAACCCTGCCACTGCTCTGGTACCTGAGCTAAGCCAATCACTGTCCTTGGGGTTGACCCTCCTCACCCTTTAATCGGAGGAGCTGGCAGTTCCTAGCATTTCTGGGGTGTTGAGCAGGGACCAGAAGTCCAGAGCAGTGGGGATCAAAGCTGCAGGAGAAGGGCAGCGGAGGGGATTGGTGGAGGTAAGTAGAAAGTCTTTGCTATTTTCAACATCTTCTACCTGTCATGTTGAATATGATAGTTGAGCCAAACATAGCATGCTATAGAGAAGGAGCATATATATATTTATTTATATATTTAAATGTCTGCTCATTCTGGGCTGTGAAGTCCCAGGGGGGTGTCCTATGAGTAATTGACGGCTATCTCTGTGCGCACATATAGGGCAGTCTGTCAGTCACTGATAGGACCCCCTCCTTAACGTCAAAGCCCAGAATGAGCAGGAATGTAAATCAATTAAATACAAGTTATACTGAATCTTTTCATATAAAACAATATATGAATCTGCTCAGCTCCTTCTGCTCTATAACATGCTGACTGCAGACATATGCTGACAGGTTGACTCTAAAATCTATGCAGTAAACCCTCATTTATTTTTTATTTATTTTTTCTACTTAAACTTACCTTACCTAAGAGAAAAAGGTAAGTTATATAAACATAAAATATGCTTAGTACGAGTATATGAAATAATAACTCTAAGGCCTCTTTCACACTACAGTATGTCCATTTCAGTGTTTTGCGGTCCGTTTTTCACGGATCCGTTGTTCCGTTTTTTTGCTTCCGTTGTGGTTCCGTTTCCGTTCCGTTGTTCCGTTCCGTTTTTCCGTATGGCATATACAGTATACAGTAATTACATAGAAAAAATTGGGCTGGGCATAACATTTTCAATAGATGGTTCAGAAAAAACGGAACGGAAACGGAAGACATACGGATGCATTTCCGTATGTGTTCCGTTTTTTTTGTGGACCCATTGACTTGAATGGAGCCACGGACCGTGATTTGCGGGCAATAATAGGACATGTTCTATCTTTCAACGGAACGGAAAAACGGAAATACGGAAACGGAATGCATACGGAACACATTCCGTTTTTTTTTGCGGAACCATTGAAATGAATGGTTCCGTATACGGACCGTATACGGAACGCAAAAAACGGACCGCAAAACGGAAAAAAAAAACGGTAGTGTGAAAGAGGCCTAACTCTGTAAATAAAGGGAGTGATCCTGGTCTTTGGCCATCTCATAATCCTTACAGAGAAGTAGGACATGGCAGAAGATATTTCTTCTTCATCTACTTCTAGAGATGTTAAAAATAACAAAGAATCATTCCTCACCTATACCAATCCCCTGCCACTTCTCTGGTACTCACTACCCTGTACATCCTGTCCTGGCTGAACATCCCAGAAATGCTAGGAATGGTCTGCTAGGCCAGTGACTTGCCTTAGGGGGGTGACATGCTTTATCTTATGATTGAATGACTGGGCCTTTCCTAGCATTTCTGATGTGTGAAGCCAGGACACGAAATGCGGAGCAGTGAGGACTGAAGCATGGATTGTGTGGCAGCTATGGGGGATCACTGGAGGTATGTAGCGCTTCTTTGTTTTGTTTAACATCTTTGGCCCACTTTAAATCTACTCAGAATACTCCTTAAGAGTAAACATTTTTCTTTTACATTAAACCTACCTTATCTAAGATATATATAACTATGAACTAAAAAAATTCTATAACCCTGTGGAAGAAAGTAGTAATCCTGGTCTTCGCCCTTCTCATCATCCGTCTAACTGGAAGGCAGGACCTGGTGCAAGATGTTTCTTCTTCATCCACTTCTTGGTCTTCATCGTCTTTGTCTCCATTTCCCTCCTCACTTTCTTCTGCATCACTTTCTTCACTGTCCTCTTCTTCTTCCTCTCCTTCCATTCCTTCTTGATCTTCTTCATCTCCATACTCTTCTTCATCACTTTCTTCCTCATCTCCAAATTCTTCTGTATCTTCTTCCTCTTCTTCATCTGCTTCTTCATCTGACTCATATCCTTCTTCATCCTCTTCCTCTGTATATGACTCTAGTGAAAGATGTTCCTAGAAACACAATTCAATCAGATTAAATACTGTAAGATCTACCTCATGCTTTTCTACTGAAAGAATGTTTTGTCATGTGCAAGGTAACTGCCATATTGACAATGACCTCAGGAAAATGATTGCTCCCCATGTAACTGCTCAATATAATAACGTATACATAATAAATAAATCTTATTCATCCTATGGATTATTGTATAGGATGTTATTTTATTAACTAAATTCGTTTCACCAGTGTATAAGACAATGGAGGGTGAAATACAGATCTAGATAAAATATTGGCACGTTTTTCAATGTTTCATTCCTAATGCAGCCTTTCACATAACTTACTTCATCCAAGAAGATCCTTATGCCATCATCCAGCTTCATGAAGATGGGCTACAATATAACAGGTAAGAATTAGCTCCTCTCTCACTGTTATTATCTCCATTCTTCCGGAATACTTTACAATGTAGAGAAATAGAGGCTCTTACCCCGTCCACAGAATCATCATTGCCGTCTTCATCCTTAGGGACAGAAAAAGATAAAACAGATTGTGAGTAACTATTTATATTAGATTTTCAGAGGGAATCAAATATTTTTCCATATTTTTCTATAGTTTATCATTGGAGCAGTGGTAGGTATAATAATTGCATTATCTCTTAGTTCTTCTGCATACAATTATGGTGTCTTAAAGGGGACGCAGAAGTATTCTAATGGGAGGCCCAATCATTTATCCATTCTATTAGCCAGAATGTAGTTTCAAAAAAAGGACAGTTCTCTGGAGGAATCTGTGGATGGTGAATTATTAGGATAATGTGTGATTCCAAAGGGCCCCTAGTGTAAAGAACAAATCCTAAGACAGCGGATGGTGTAATACCCACTTCATGATCAGCTAGTCATAGGAGAGAATGGCCCCTGAACATGGCTATAGAGATCAGACAACCCCTCTATCACCAACAGTAAGATATAATAAGGATCAGTGTTTTTCCAATTAAGCCTCAATTATACATGATTGGTAAAGTGTCACTTCTGTAAACAGATATAATAAAAACTGACAAATGATATCTCTCTCTCTCTCTCTCTCGCTCTCTGTAAATATATATATATATATATATATATATATATATAAAGCAGCACCCCTTAGATAATATATCAGGTGCAGTTCCTTAGTTGATCCTGGACCCAGATCTGCAGATACAAAAAAGTAGAAAAAGAGGCAGCACTCTGACTTCAATGAAATTTACTGAAAGCGGAGTGTTGCCTCTTTTTCTATCTATCTACTGTATATCTATATCTAGGGGACACCTCATTTACCATTTTGTACGCCTGTTTCAGGTGTAGAAAAAAGTCTCAATGTAACACATCTCGGAAGCTGACTTAAATTTAGAAGCAGCGCTGGATACGCCAAAGTTATATAACTTCGGCAATCCACCACCAGCGATGAGGCTTTATTAAGACCGGCGTCTAAAACGCCATGTCTTAATATATGTGCCCCACTGTGCCTTATAATAATTATTTGAAACATCACTTACGTAGCATTCAAGGATCTTCATTCCATCTTCTCTTCTCTGTCCAAACGGGATTGAATATTGTAAATTAAAAAAAGTTATAGAGAAATTAGAGAAGAAAATTATGAAACTGCTGCCTATGTAACAAATAAGCAGATGTAGTATACTACATGAGGAAACCCAATAAACACAGATAAACAAGTCAATGAGATCTGTCCCAGAACTGATCACACACTCCTTCTGGTCTACAATGGTGTAGACAGATACAACTCCAACATGTCCAACTAGTTACAGTGGTGACTGGGGCAACCGCTGCTTCTTTTACCTCACCCAACTACCTAAACCCACCTCCCGCTGCCTTCCTCTTGGCAGGTCCAGCTGGCAAACCTGATACACTTCAGGCACCTTCCCCTATTAGCCCAAAGCCAAATCTGTTGGTTGACTCAATTTTTCTACACCCACTGCTGTAACACAATTTATTTCCTTAGATATCCTCAAAGACATTAGACAACCCATTAAAACTGGTACAATTTGTGATAAATAAAAATCTAATGGTTATTACCTCTGGATATACAATGTTATGTGAGAAATATGAATATCTGCTGATATCACTTACTTCTTCCTCAAATATCCGAAGCATCTCTCTCATGTCCTCCATAGCAGTGACCTAGAACAGAGCAGATTCTACTTAGCAAATAAAATATTAGTGTTCAGTGATAAATTATATCTATAAATTATATTAAAAAAATGGGTTAAGCAGCACTCCAGGTCCCAATCTAGGGACAGTTGCCAGTAAAAAAATTGATAAATCGGTGCTCGCTGATGGGGATCCTGGCTGGGGGTCCCATAGGTATGCAATAAATAGAAAATCCACAGCACTCCGCAGTTCTGATGAACAAGCTGGTTACTTTATTGGTAACAGCAGCATAGGGAGAGCAAGCTTGAGAAAGACCAGAGATGGTTGAAACGTTGCTATCGCTATGCCGCTTTTTCTATTTGTATAAATTATATAAAACATAATTATACTGCCTAATAGTATATCAAATGGGAATTATCTAAGTAATAATCTAAATCTTAGGCTAAAGTTATATTCACATACGGCAGGAAGCTTAAGGGTACAGTGTATTCAAATGGCAGATTTTCTATGTGGATTTTATCTTCTTTTTTCATATATTTTATTGAATCTGCTTAAAATCTGCCCTCCATTACTGTTAGTGGTAATTCTGTATCGTATGACCCTTTTTGCTTTGGAGAATTAATGAATGGGGATAATTTATGTGTGGACCCATGGATGCACAGCGGTTGCGGACCCATTCATTTCAATGGGGACACAAAAGATGTGGACTAGGCCGCCTGAATGAGCCCTAACACTGAGGGGGTACAGAGAGGGCATAACTACTGTGAAGGGGGCACAGAGAGGGCATTACAACTATGAAGGAGGCACAGAGAGGGAATTACAACTATGAAGGGGGCAGAGAGAGCTATCACCACTGTAACAGGGACACAGAGAGGGCATTACTACTGTGACTGGGGCACAGAGAGGGCATTACTACTGTGAAGGAAGAACAGAGAGGGTATTACAACTGTGAAGGGGGCACAGAGAGGGCATTACAACAATGAAGGGGGCACAGAGAGGGCATCACCACTGTCACCGTGGCAAAGAGAGGGCATTACTACTGTGACTGGGGCACAGAGAGGGCATTACTACTGTGAAAGGAGCACAGAAAGAACATTACTACGATGAAGGGGCTTAATATGGGCTTAATTTTTGTGAGGGCAAAAAATTAAGACATAACAACTGATAGGGGCACAATGTTTTACGCACCCCAGGTGCCAAACACCTTAGGCACGCCACTGCTTCTTTCATTCAATTTTTGCAGGTATGTGCCCTGGCCCCTGCCTCATATTAAAGAATACCCTCCCTTACCTGGCGATACAGGGACAAATTTGTTTTTTCAAAGATTTTATTTAGGTGAGGGAGGGGGTGTGTAAAAAATTTGCTGTGGGGCCCAGCCAGTCCTAGCTATGCCCCTGGCCCCCATTGTCCAATAGGTGTGGTTCCCGTCTCTGAGACCCACAGCTATCTCATAATCAGAGCTGTTAAAGTCATGGGGGGTCACCGCACATGCGTAGCCGTCCTGCATTGATTTCTAGGTGAACCCTGGAAATAGCCAATCGTTTGCTCGCCAATTTACGTTGGCCACATAAAAATGAATGGAAGCGCAATGCGCTTGTGCGGCCACTGCTCCTATTTAGTTCAATGAAGCCGACGGAAATATCCAAGCCACTATTTGTCTATTTTTGCTGGTCCAATTGAAATGAATGGAGGGCGGTCATGCATGAAGGTGCGCCCTCTGGAACTCAGAGGTGGGACCCACATCTATCAGACAATGGGGGAATATCCTAGAGATATGCCCCCATTGTCTGAGATGGGAATACCCCTTGAAGTCCAATAGAACCCATTATATATAAAGTATTGATAAGAATAGAAGGTTTTATATAAAAATAACATTTTCCACACCTTAACATATTGACTCTTTATTTGTATCTAAAGGAGAAATGAAAGTCAACACAAACATGGCCATTACCTCGTCCTCCTCAAAGGAATCCATGCTGTTGTCGCTCTCCATCTACATACAAGTTGAATGAAATGTAACAAGATGTTAAGGAGTTAAATACAGTGAAATGAATATGTTATATAGAACAAATAGCAGTTTAAGGCCACTTTCACACAGTCAGTGTTTTCTCTGTATTTTCTCAGTATTTATAAGCCAAAACCAAGAATGGAATGATTTGGACCTGCCCCTGATATTAGGTTACAAATACTGACACAAAATACTGACCAAAATATGTCCATGTGAACTTTCCAATATATTTTCTGTACCAGGTCCTCATGGATTTCTGCTGCAGAAGGTACAGATATAAGAGCAGATTATGAGCCCCTTGTGTCCCAATAGCTCATCATACAGCACCCCCTTTATGTATTCTTAAGAATCTAGTGACCCCTGTCTGTCAACTAATGTCAGATGCTTTCCCCATAGAAGTAAATGAAGAGGTGGCTCTGCTTACTCTCTGCCCTCCCTTTGAAGTTTAAGAAAGTTTGGCCACATTCGCATAGTGCAGATGTAATCACTATTCTGTATCTATATTTGTAAACCAATAGATTAATTCGATTTTCTTTCTCTGAATTACTCCCAACATTATGGCTACAAAATAGTGATTAAATCTCTACTGTGGGACAGTGATCTCATGGGAAGAGCTGAGTTCCCACTATCCGACTGACTTGAGTGTGGCCCTGTCCATTAAAGTGTGTGGGAGTTACAGAAAGAGACATAGATATACCATAAATGTGTAAGCCTGGAATACCCTGTAAGAAGAGGTTTAGTGCTATTACCCCCAACATCCTAACCGGAGGTCACTACAAGAAACCTGCCACTTTTTATCTCCTAATTCGCTGGATTTAGGTTCCATTATCTGAGATAATTATATGAAGAAGAAACAATCCCATTAGAATATACATTACACAATGAAGAGGAGGAGAACGCTATATACAATGAGATCCAACCATGAATGGTCCTGCTCAGTACAGATGATGGGAGTAGACTGTCCTGTGTGTAGTGTGTGATGTACAGTATATAGAGCAGCACTTACTGATAGACGTCCAGCAGAATCGGGTAGAAACCTGTAAAGGTGCCTGTGGGGCTCAACAGACGCTCCTCGCTCGGTCGGGAAATCAGCAGTTTCTGCACAATCTCCTGAAAAGGGCAGTTGATATTCAAATCAAACTGTGCATGTGCCAGTAGTGACCAATCATATGCCAGCTGCCAATCATATGCCAGTCCCATGACCTCTGACCTCCAGCCAGCTGCATTTCATACTGTAAACTGGCAATACCTATAATGCCCTCTGACATGAAGGAATCAATCAGATGGAATATGACATATAGCAATGTCCTGTTCTCACCAGTCTGCCCAGTATGAAATGGATGCCTTCATAAATACCTTTCACCATTGATCCTTCTGTCTGTAGTAAAGTGACGCTATGACCAGAAAGTGATATACGGTATTCATCCGCTTTATACTGGTAAGAATGTCATTTCCTCATCCCCACTATATAGACTGACAAAGGATTGTGTTTTTCATACTGAGCACTACTGGCCTGTATTATAGACATACCCACCAGGAAAGTACTCTTGATATGAGTAGTACTACAGCATACCTCCCCACTTTAGAACATTTCAGAGAAGGACAATACAGTATGCAGACGCACGCCGCAGCTGCGACATTTTGCAGATATCAGTCAGGTCTCCTCTGGCCAGGCCGGTATCAGCAGAATGTTGTAGGTGCACAATTATGTCATTGCGCCACTTACATGACACAAAAGTGGAAAGTGATGAGGCAGGTTACCAGGAGTTCCCTGCTCCACCATTTGGGATTATTTTTATGATGGAGGTAGAGCGTGCAACGTTCCTCAGATGCAGGCCTGTCCAGAAATGGTTATAGCATGAGGCAAACTATAGAGGGGCACAGCCTATGAGGCACATTATAAGAGGGTGAAGACCATGTGGCACATTATAGGAGGATGAAGAACATGAGGCACACTATAGGGGGACACAGAACATGAGGCACAATATGGGAGGACGCAGACCATGAGGCACATTATTAGGGGGTAAGAACCATGAGGCACAATATGGGAGTACACAGAACATGAGGCACATTATAGGGAGTGAAGACCATGAGGCATACTATAGGGAGATACAGAACATGAAGCACAATATGGCAGGACGCAGACCATGAGGCACATTATTAGGGGGTGAGGACCATGAGGCACACTATGGTAGGACACAGAACATGAGGCACATTATAGAGGGGTGAAGACCATGAGGCACACTATAGAAGGGCACAGAACATGAGGCAAATTATAGGGGGATAAAGACCATGAGGCACACTATAGGGGGGGCACAGAACATGAGGCACACTATTGGAGGATGCAGACCATGAGGCACATTATTAGGGTGTGAAGATCATGAGGCACATTATGGGAGGACACAGAACATGAGGCACATCATTGGGGGTTGAAGACCATAAGGAACACTATAGGAGGGAACAGAACATGAGGCACACTATGGGAGGACGCAGACCATGAGGCATATCATTGGGGGTTGAAGGCCATAAGGCACAGTATAGGAGGGAACAGAAGATGAGGCACAATATGGGAGGACGCAGACCATGAGGCACATTATTAGGGGTGGAGACAATGAGGCACACTATGGGACGACCAAGATCTTGAGGAACATTATAGGAGGGCAAATAACATGAGGCACATTATAGGGTGGGTGTAGATCATGAGACACAATATAAGGGGACACACAAACCTGTGTCCTTCCAGCTGTTTCAAAACTACAACTCCCAGCATGCCCAAACAGCCTACAGCTATCAGCCTACAACAGGGCATTGTGGGAGCTTTAGTTTTACAACAGCTGGAGGGCTGCAGGTTGAGCGTGCCTGTTCTAAATCATTTTTTGCTTGTATTAGTCGGAAAAAAAAGCCTTATTGCTGTTGTGTGGTGAAGTGAGAAAATTACAGCCCTTTTTGGCGTGTATTATTAGTGTAAACAACATATATTTTTACCGTTTAGCGGTGCAGTTATATGTTCTAAAATCCTTTTTAGCATGTATTAGTGGCAAATGAAAAGTATTTGCCGTTGCGTGGTGAAGTGAGAAAATTATAGCCCTTTTTGGCGTATATTAGTGGCAAAAAATACATATATTTTTCGTTCAGCGGTGCAGTTATATTTTTTAAACCCCTATTTAGGCGTGTATTAGTGGAAAAAATATATATTATTTGCCGGTCAACAGGGTAGTTATGTGTTCTAAAGCCCTTTTTGGTGTGTATTAGTGACAAAAAATATATATTATTTGCCGTTCAGCGGTGCAGTTATAAGTTCTAAAGCCTTTTGTGGAGTGTATAAATTGAAAAAAATAAGGGCCTGTTTGCTGTTCAGCGGTGCAGTTATTTGTTCTAAAGCCAATTTTGGCATGTATTAGTGGCACACAAAAAAAAGTATTTGCCATTGTGTGGTGAAGTGAGAAAATTACAGCCCTTTTGGTCTGTGTTAGTGGCAAAAAAATATATAATATTTGCCGTTCATCGGTGCAGTTATATGTTATGAAGCCCTTTTTGGCGTGTATTAGTGGCAACAAAAATATACATTATTTGCTGTTTAGAGGTGCAGTTATATGTTCTAAAGCCCTCTTTGCCATGTATTAGTGGCACAAAAAACTGTATTTGCCTTTGTGTGGTGAAGTGAGAAAATTACAGCCCTTTTGGTCTGTGTTAGTGGCAAAAAAAATATAATATTTGCCGTTCATCGGTGCAGTTCTATGTTCTAAAGCCCTTTTTGGGCTGCATTAGTGGCACAAAAATATATATTATTTGCAGTTTAGAGGTGCATTTATGTGTTCTAAAGCCCTTTTTGGTGTATATTAGTGGCAAAAAAATATATATTATTTGGCGTTCAGCGGTGCAGTTATATGTTCTAAAGCCTTTTGTGGCGTGTATAAGTGGAAAAAAATAAGGCTATAAAATTCAGACAGCCTCTAATCTCTGTGGTTACTTATCGGCGCTGCAGATCCACCAAGCAACGTGGGTAAAGTTCGCTTCACAGTCAAAAGTTCCAAAAAGATGATGATCGTGCTGCCTATGAGTGTAGGATTCCACTCCCAGATTATTTTCCCAAATGTGCAGTTGTTTCACCTTGTAGCCAAACAATCGGATTACAGAGGCTGGCGCACTCACGTGCACCCGAACCCTAGAGAGAAGTTTTTACACAATAGTGAAGTTCCACCAGGTAATTCCGCTAAAAGCAATTTATTCTACTTACAAAATAGACATAAAAATTCAGCCTTCTAAAATCTGAATGTCCTTATCTCAAGAGTCCACCCAAGGACATTCTGATTTTAGAATGCTGAATTTTTATGCCTATTTTGTAAGTAGAATAAATTGCTTTTAGCGGAATTACCTGGTAAAATTAAGGGCCTTATTGCCCTTCAGCAGTGCGGTTATATGTTCTAAAGCCCTTTTTGGCGTGTATTAGTGGAAAAAAAGGCTTATTAGCCATTGTGTGGTGAAGTGAGAAAATTGGACTTGTTTGGGGTGTTTTAATTTCCTATTTTTATTTGATCTAACAGTATGTCTGACAGATAAGTGCCAGGCCCTGCACAGGAGTGTGGCAGAGGCCTAAATGTCTCTGGCGCAGGCACAGGTCGCAGCAGAGTAAGGGGGGCGTGGCAGCAGGAGTCGTAGCGGGAGGCCTGAGCTCCCGGTGTCATCTAACGGTCGTGTCTTGACCAGCAACCCAGCGGTTCTTGAATGGTTGACTATGTCATGCACTTCATCCCAAGTGACATCAGACACGCCCAGCCAAGAGTTGGTGGGTTCGTCAGCTACAACCCTTAGTTGGCATGGCAGCCCCTGTGCCTTCACCTGTCTTCAAACTGCCTCTGTCCTTTTCTGTTCCCTTAGCCAGAGAAGTATTATATGCTGTGGGCTCAGCTCCACTATACAGCGAGGACGAGCTACAGGACAGTCAGAAGCTACTGACCAGCCAAGACGTGGAGGAGACATCTGCCGCTTTCTCCGGTAGGCGGGCAAGTAGTGATGAGGAGAGTGGCATGGGAGCTGGTAATGCGAGCGGTCAGGCTCCTGACCCAGAGACTGTTAAGGAGGACATCAGTGATGTGTAGACAGTACTTGGGAGTCAGGTGAATTAGGGGCTTCATCATCATCGGGAGAAGATAGTGGCAGCTTGCCTGTCAGGCAGTGGTGGAGCCAGTAAGTCGCTAGCGTGGCCGAGAGTCAGCAGGGTGGCAGCAGTGGGAGGTCGGGTGCCCAGGGTAGACCACTCGCTTCACAAGAGCCTACCTTCCCAGAAAGTAGTGGTGTAGGGGTTCACGGAAGCAGCGGCGGTAGCAGTCAGTCAGCAGTGATGGCCAGTTTGCAGTGTTTGCCGACGAACACATAGAAACATAGAATGTGTCGGCAGATAAGAACCATTTGGCCCATCTAGTCTGCCCATGCGATCTGCCATCTTTATCGGGCTGTTCTCGGAACTGCCTGCTCCCAGTAACAGCATGTGTTTCAGAGCGGCTCGCGGCGCAGGCACAGGTAAGGACTTAACTCTGCATCGCCGGACTTGGGAATAAAGATGGCAGATCGCATGTGTTCGTCGGCAAACACTGCGAACTGGCCATCACTGTCAGTCAGTGCGGAGTGGGGTAAAATCACCTACTCGATGGTGTGGTAGTTTTTTGTTAAGCCTCTGGAGGAGGTGAACATGGCCATTTGTAGAATCTGTGGGCAGAAGGTGAAGCGTGGACAGGGTGCCAATGTTGGCACCACGGCCCTGCATCAACATATGCAGAGTCACCATAGAGTGGCCTGGGAGAACCGTGGCTCTGAGGTGGTGGTCACCCAGGGGCATGCACCCGATTTCAGGCAGTCAAGGCCCACCACCTCAGCCGAAGGGAGCTGTCTGTCCTTCCTATCATCTGCTGATCCTGATGCTCATGCTCCTCCTCCTACTCCTTATCAATCATTCCATCAGCAATCAATCACCGAAGCGATTGCCAAGAGACAACAGTATGCGTGCACTCATCCAACGGCACAGAAGCTGATTGTGCTTCTGGCCAAGTTACTGGTGCTGCAGTCCCTCCCTTTCCAAGTGGTGTACTCTGCACCTTTAAGAGAACTGATGGCTTGTGCTGGGCCGAGGTGGAGAGTCCCAAGCCGTAATTTCTTTGCCAAAAAGGCAGTACCATCCCTGCACCTGTATGTAGAACAGAAGGTGGGCCAGTCCTTGAGCCCGTGGGTGCATGGCAATGCCAACGTTTGGAGCTGTACTTACGGTCAGAGACAATACATGTCTTTTCCGGCCCACTGGGTGAATCTGGTTCCTGCACAGCCACACCAGCAACTTGGCCACTTGGCCAGATTATGCCGCTTCCGCCTCCACGTTGTCACGCCGTTGGTCCTGCGAAATGTCCGCCTCAGCCTCCTCACCCTCCACCGTGTCCTCAGCCTTCACTGCAGGGACAATTCACACTGCCCCTCCAGCATACCACATGTGCAAGGCAGGGCGGTGTCAAGCTGTTCTGCACCTCGTTTGCCAGGGTGAACGGAGTCACACAGGGGAGGAACTGCTCCGTATCTTTCATCAATAAATCGAATCCTGGCTTTCTTCGCTACAACTCAAAATCCGAACCTTGGTGACCGGCAAATGGAAGAACATGGTGTCGGCACTGCATCAAGGAGGGCTGAGCCATGTGCCCTGCATGGCACACATGTTCAATCTAGTTGTCAAGCGGTTCCTGAAGTCTTCCACCCATCTGCAAGCCTAAAAAAAAGGCCAGGAAACTTTGCATGCTCTTCAGCCACTCGTACACCGCAAAGCACATCCCTCTTGAGCTGCAGAACTGCATCCCCCAACATAGGCTGATATTTTTACCTGTTGGAATTCCACCCTTCATATGTTGGACCGACTATACGAATAGAGAAAGGCCATAAACGTTTTCTTGGTGATCCAAGGGGACAGGAGTACTCCCCTGTGTAACTTCGATGTCAGCCAGTGGAAGCTCATGCGTGACACCTGCCGTTTGCTCAGGCCCTTTGAGTAGGCCACGTTATTTGTCAGTCGCCAGGACTACGGGATGAACAACGTCATTCCATTGCTTCATGTCCTGGAACAGATGCTGGTAAATCTGGCTGTTCAAGGGACTGGAGACGTGACACCTAGATCTCACGGTGACTTGAGCCCTCTGGGGGCTGAACTGGAGGAGGATGAGGACATTGGAGCACAAGCAATGTTTAGTGAAATGGGTGGTTTTTCTACACAGGTGAGAGGAGAGGAGGAGCAGGAGCAGCCAGAGGAGCTGCAGGGTGATGAGGAAGACGAGGCAGAGGACCCAGACACACCGTGGCAATATGCAGTGGAGATAGAGGCAGGGAGTCCCTCTAAATCACTTGCACAAATAGCCCGATGCATGGCGACTTGCTTGCGTAGTGACAGACGAAATGTCACCATTCGGCAGAGGGATGACTTCTGGCTCTCCATCTTTTTTGGACCCTTACTACCGGTCCAAAATGGGGGCCTTTTTTACACTCGCTGAGAGGGAGGACAAGCTGAACTACTAGAGACATCCTATGTAGTCAGTTGGCCGCTGCCTATCTGCGCCATTGTCCATCCTCTCGCAGGTCTGACCAGGGGGGCCCTCTGCGCCCACGTTCCTCTGCCATGGTTGCTATGGCAGGGTGGGGGGGTAGGAGCAGTTCCAGCTCCATAAGCAGCAACTTGAGTCTAGAGTCACTGATGAGCAGCTTTTTTCACCCGCCTAGTGAAAAAACTACTCACCACCAGCAGCAGCAGCTAGACCTGGAGCAGGACCTGAACCAGCAGGTGGTGGCATACTTCAACCAAATGCTGACCAAGTGAAGGCAGATGCTCCACAGACAGGATCCGTTTTTTTGGGGTTATTGTTCTGACGGATCAGAGGAAGGGCAAAATAATCAGTGACATCAACACAAACTTACTGCTGACACCCTCTCCACTGTGTCCGGAGGGCTCTACTTGTATAAGTGTTTAATAGAACAGGTTCTATGAAAATCTATGTGGAATCAGCTGACGGCGGTGTAAAAGGAGTGCGCTTTTTCTTGGCGCTAACATCGACTTGTAAGGCTGAGTTCACACTTGAGTTATTTGGTCAGTTTTGGCCCCATGACTGCCCAAATAAGTGAAGTGTGCAGTGATTCTAAGAGTGACGCCTGTCATCTGCATGTCATACTGACTCACAGTATTATTTCACTACCACAGCAGACTCCCTATGCATATTACTGAAAGGCACAGTGTTCTACACCACCAGTGTTCTACACCACTATAATGGCTCTCTGCAGCCAGGAAATATCAATTTTTTTACGAGATTCGCTGCGAATAAATTTGGATCGAAATGGGCGAAAAATTTGCTCATGTCTAATTATAAGCCTTCTAACGTCCTAAAAAATAAAATGATATTTTCAAAATGAAGTGTGTATACATATGTACAAAGATCTCAGTCACTGATAGTTGACGGGAGCGGTCTTAAAGGGATTGTCTCACTTTAGCAAATGGCATTTATCATGTAGAGAATGTTAATACAAGGCACTTACTAATATATTGTTATTATCCATATTGTCTCCTTTACTGGCTGGATTAATTTTTCTATAACATTACACACTGCTCGCCTCTGTGGTTACAACCACCCTGTAATCCAAACCGTGGGAGCTCACATAGTCTGGTGCTTTTTTCTATAGTCTACAAGCACCCTGCTGGACCACATGGAAATTTTCTCTGCATAATAAATGCTATTCACTGAAGTGGCAAAACCCCTTTAAGTCAGTGTACCATATGCCACTACATACTAAAGTTTCCTAATAACGGAGAGGCCTCCCAATCGCTTTAGCACACAACCCTTTGCAGGCTTACACTGAGGGAATGCACGTAAAAAGATAAAAACTACAGGCAGGCAGAAGACCCGAATTAATTTGAATGGGATCTGAGCTGCAGTAACTCAGCATGGCCACTATTCTTTTAACAGAGCTGTGCTCCTGGTTCCCACTTAGGGTGGCCAGACGTCCGGTTTTAGGCCAGACAGTCGGTTTTCAGGCTCCCTGTCCTCCATCCGGCGCAGAGCCTGGACGGACACAGGGATGTCCACCCTTGCAGTAGCTCATGCTCAGACAGCAGCATTACGCTGTCTGAGCTTGAGCTGCAGCAACTGACTGAGGCTTTTCTCACCCCCAGTCAGTCACTAAAGCCACAGATATGGCTCCCTGTGGCTGACTGAGGGGGAGAGAAGCATCCCGGCTGCCCCCAGCTCACCTCCCTTCTTCGCTCTCCTCCTCCTGTTTTTGCGGGTGGTGGTGGGGGTACCTTGGGGGCTTGGCCAGTGAGGTCCGGCTTTCTTGGGTGAAGCCAGTGGCCATCCCACTCCCACTTCAAAGTGCTAGCTGTGGAGGCTGCAGGTAACTACTGATGGTAGGGATGCTGGGTGATGAACTCCTATTGTTCAAATATTGATGATCTATCCTGAGGATAGGTAATCCATGTTAGGACTTTGAAAACCCCTTTATGTAGAGTTATGTCTTGGTGAATTGTAAAGTGTATGCGTTGAGCACGCTCTGTATGCGGAGGGTGTTGGCTGTTTAATACAGACAACACCTGCTGCAATGACTGGGATTAGTGATGATACTGATTCTTGTCATGTAACCCAGCCACGGCAATCAGGGCCGTCTTTAACGCGGTACTAATGAAGCGCTTCCATTATGGAAGAGCTCATTAGTACAAGAGGACCAGGAAGCAGTGAAGGATCTGTACTCACCGCTTCCTGGTCCTCGGTTCGGCTATCGGCTGTGCAGGGCTGCGCACAGCTTGAGGTGGCTCTGTGACCTCACACTGTGCGCCGTGATACACAGCCGACAGCAGGATGAAGAGGATCGCGATGGTGACCTGGAGCAGGAGAGGTAAGTGTTTTTTTTATTTTTTTTATTTGCGCTGACAAAGGGGGGATGGCTGACCTAGGGACTGGGGGATGACATATGGCTGATGGCTGACAAAAGAGGCTGATGGCTGACATTGGGGGCTGATGGCTGACATGGGGGGCTGATGGTTGACATAAGGGCTGTGGGCTGACATAAGGGGCTGATGGCTGACATAAGGGGCTGATGGCTGACACAAGGGCTGGGGGCTGACATGGGGGCTTATGGCTGACATAAGGGCTGGGGGCTGACATATGGCTGACATAAGGGGCTGATGGCTGACATGGAGGGCTTATGGATGACATGGGGGCTGATGGCTGACATAAGGGGCTGATGGCTGACATGGGGGGCTTATGGCTGACATGGGGGGGCTGATGGCTGACATGGGGGGTGATGGCTTACATAAGGACTGGGGGCTGACATATGGCTGACATAAGGGGCTTGTGGCTGACATTGGGGGGCTAATGGCTGACATGGGGGACTTATGGCTGACATTGGGGGGCTAATGGCTGACATGGGGGGCTTATGGCTGACATAAGGGGCATATGGCTGACATGGGGGGCTTATGGCTGACATAAGGGGCTTATGGCTGACAAGGGGGGCTTATGGCTGACATGGGGGCTGATGGCTGACATGGGGGCTGATGGCTGACATGAGGGCTGATAGATGGCTAAAGGTTGGGGGGTTGATCTGAGGAATTGGGGGTCTGATCTGAGGTCTGATTAACATTGGGGGTCTGATTGCTGGAGCAGGAGAGGTAAGTGTTTTTTTATTTTTTTTATTTGCGCTGACAAAGGGGGGATGGCTGACCTAGGGACTGGGGGCTGACATATGGCTGATGGCTGACAAAAGAGGCTGATGGCTGACATTGGGGGCTGATGGCTGACATGGGGGGCTGATGGTTGACATAAGGGCTGTGGGCTGACATAAGGGGCTGATGGCTGACATAAGGGGCTGATGGCTGACACAAGGGCTGGGGGCTGACATGGGGGCTTATGGCTGACATAAGGGCTGGGGGCTGACATATGGCTGACATAAGGGGCTGATGGCTGACATGGAGGGCTTATGGATGACATGGGGGCTGATGGCTGACATAAGGGGCTGATGGCTGACATGGGGGGCTTATGGCTGACATGGGGGGGCTGATGGCTGACATGGGGGGTGATGGCTTACATAAGGACTGGGGGCTGACATATGGCTGACATAAGGGGCTTGTGGCTGACATTGGGGGGCTAATGGCTGACATGGGGGACTTATGGCTGACATTGGGGGGCTAATGGCTGACATGGGGGGCTTATGGCTGACATAAGGGGCATATGGCTGACATGGGGGGCTTATGGCTGACATAAGGGGCTTATGGCTGACAAGGGGGGCTTATGGCTGACATGGGGGCTGATGGCTGACATGGGGGCTGATGGCTGACATGAGGGCTGATAGATGGCTAAAGGTTGGGGGGTTGATCTGAGGAATTGGGGGTCTGATCTGAGGTCTGATTAACATTGGGGGTCTGATTGCTGGTCTGACCTGAGGTGTAATGAAAAATATTTTTTTCTTATTGTTCTACTCTAAAACCTAGGTGCATCTTATAGGGCGAAAAATATGATACAGTGCAGCAGAGACCCTAGTCAGCTTATATAGTTGTTATATAGTGTTTATATTTGAATATGCACCTTGTGTTTTGTTATGCGCGTGAATCAGTCAGCGCCCACTAGCACCCCCTTAGCCCTCCCCCTTCCCCCCCACCCGGTCCCTGGGAAAATGGTTTTGCGTGAAACTGGTCCTTGGTGCAAAAAAGGTTTGGGACCACTGATGTAATCTCTCAGATACTGCCATCAATAAAGATCACAGCATCTGAGGGTTAGGGCTCGTTCACATGACCGTTGCCCCTCCGTGTCCCTGCTGTGGACCGCAAATTGTGGTCCGCAGTGCACGGGCACCGATTGTGGGCTAGCCGCATGCGATCGCGGACCCATTCACTTGAATGGGTCCGCGATCCGTCCGTTACGCAAAAAGATAGAGCAAGTTCTATCTTTTTGCGGTGCGGAGGCACGGAACGGAATCCCTTGAAGCACCCTGTAGTGCTTCCGTTGGGTTCCATTCCGTGCTTCCGTTCCATTCGGCACCGCATCTCTGGATTTGCGGACCCATTCAAGTGAATGGGTCCGCATCCGTAATGCAGAATGCACAAGTATGCGGGCCACAATACAGCAACGGAGGGGCAACGGTTGTGTGAACAAGCCCTTAGACTGAGAGAGGAGGCTCCCTCTGTCCTCCAATTGTAGCCGCTGTGGTGAAATAACAGGGCTCTGACCAGCTGAAATGGCACCCCCAAACCCATGCCAAATTCTCTTTCCATACCTTACTACTAAAGGCATATTTGAATTGAAAATTACATAGACCATCAAATGCCTCTTACATTCAGTGAGGTCTCCCCTGACATAGACGTTCTCTTTCCATATCTTCTTCATTCAACCAGAGCGCCACGGCAAAGTATTTCAGCCATGTCTCACGTGCCCCCATTAGTAATAATTCCCTCCATATTGTGCCCAATAATAATGCCCCACAGTACAACTAGTAGTAATAATGGAGTTATAATATCCATTTGTAGAGCCCTTAGTTTTTATAATACCCCAGTAGCACTGCCGGTATGACTAATATCCCTTCAGTAGTGCCACCAATATATAATATCCTCAGTGTTTATAATTGTCCCCGTATTTATAATGGCCCCTAATTACTGCTCGCAGTAGTGACCCCTGTACTTTTATAATGTCACCCTGCAGTGCTCCCTATATTTTTATAATATACCCCAGAAGTGCCGTCTTTTTTTATAAAGCCCCAAATTATGCCCTCTGTAATTTTATATTGTCCACAGTTGTGCCCCTTTATTTACAAATGTCCTCTCTTCTGTTCTGCTCCCAGTATGACTATAATGTCCCTAGGAGTGCCCCTTTATTTATAATGCTTTCTGCTCTGTACTGAAGAACTGGGCTGAAAAAAAGTTGTCACCTCACTCCTGCGCTATGTCGCCACCTGCAATGCATTGCCTGTGTCCCAGTGCAGGTGATGAGATTACATCATCACATCTGACTGTGCGATTACATTATCATGTCTGCTTGTCATAGGCGGATCACATTATCGCATCACCTAAGGCCCTGCACTGGTGGTCACATTCAAGGCGTTGTACTATAAGAAGTCTGAGAGAACGACTGTGGCATTATCTGACCAGGAGAGGCCCACTGGCAGGCAGGAGCCACACGCAATTACGTGATTTGTGTGGTGGTCACTGGGTACTGCGTTTAATAGTGCTGTAGGGAGGAGACAGGTTCACTATAATCATTTTCATAACCCAACTTTGCAATGTTGAGGAGAATCTGTCTTCAACATCTACTGGGTGCTGAAGACGACTACGTAGAACATGCAGAAGCAGGCTTCTCAGCTTGCCTCTTATCTCACTATTCTTATTTCCATTTATAGGATCTAATGATCTCTGTGTCCCTGCCTATCTGACTAAATGCTTGCAGCTATGCTCCTTTATTTCCATTCCCTATACTTCTATGCTTCTATACTTACCCCCGGAAGAGAGGGAAACAGGACTGCTAACACTAAAAGTACATAGTACACTTTCGTTCAGCTCTAAGCCCTGGCAGACTCATTCTCTCATTCCCTGTGCTCAGTAACTAACAGAGAAGCAAAGGGTAGAGAGAGATATACAGAGCTGCCACCTAGTTACTGCTGGCAGCAAGTCAGATAGGCAGGGACACATACAGAGAGGGCACATATCATAAGCCACTGGCTAAGGTACTGAGATAATTGGCAGGCAAAGAAGCCTTCTCTGTATGTTCCACATAGTCATCTTCAGCATTCATTAGATGCTGCAGACAGACTCCTCTTAGCAATGTTCAGAGCATTGCAAAGGAGTCTTATTACACATTGTGTTATAATAAAAAGAAATACCTTTCCCCTAATAAAATGTGTTGCAAAAGTGCTTAAAGGAGTTGTCCGGAAATAAATAATTTTCCTTATGCCCACAGTCTGCCTCCTATAGGGAAAGAAGTATATTTATCTTCTGCTAAGTTCCCCTTGCTGGCTCCTGCATGTCCATCTTCTGGTCCAGTGTAAATATTAACACCCAGAAATGTGTCATATTCTGAAGGCATAACAAGTAATAAGAAAGACTAGTGACTAAAATTTGAGACACTGGGAAATACTTTGTCACTGAAACGCAGCAAGATTGTCACGAGGGTGTCACTACCTATCGCTAACCCTGTTGTGCCTGGGGTCAGAAGGTTGCAGCGGGTGGCTACTCACTTGGTTTCAAGAGATAGCTCCATGACCTAGTGGTGGGAATGGATTCCGATCCAAGTTTTCCTACTTAGGTTTGCGGTCCTTTTTCTCCCATTTAGGAATCTGTAGCTTTTCCTTTCAGCTGTTTTCTGTCAGCCACTCCTAACTACTATATATTCTCCATTTCTGCTTCCCTTGTTGCCACATATAGACGTTCTTTCCAGATCTTCTATTCTGACCTCTGGTGGAGTTGGAGTTGCTGTGGAGGTGTTGGAACTGGAGCTGTTGGATCTCCGGTTCACTTCTGTTGTCTCCTGTTTGTTGTCTCCCTTTGGGGATTGTTTGTGGTATTTGTGTTGTTTGTCCTTCCCCTGTTGTTACCCTAGCTGTCAGTGATGAGGACTATTGCTTCCACTGCCCTATTCACTACCTAGAGCTTATTTCAGGGTAAGCAAGGGACGAGGCACGTGATCGGCGTACGTGTCTAGGGACGTCAGGGCAGCCAGGTGCCAGTGCTAGGTAAGTTAGGGGTCACCACTCCTTCTCCCTCGTGAAAGGGTACTCTTCCTTCCCTCCCCTCTGTGCCGCACATCTGTTACCTGCCATATCAGACATAATAAAGATCTTTTACTTTGACTTCTTTTAGCAGTATGTACAGTATGCATAATTGTTACGGCAGTGAGAGTGAAACCACTGTGCCAACCAACCAGTTTGACTTTGGACTAAACCTAAAGATCTTATCCTGGCGGCTCACTGATATTCACCCTTTAACCCCTATACAGGCATATGGACTTTGCTGCAGGGAGACAAGAGACTGCTACCTCCTGCAGTCCCGGTGTTGTTGACAGTCAATCCATGGAAGACAGAGACACCAGTGCAGGGCACCGAAGAATAAGGAAAACTAGGTAGTCATAAACGGACCGAGGTCAGGGCAGGAAGCTGAGAGTTGGAATCAGGTAAACAGGCACAGGTCGGCACATGGCAGACAATAGAAAACAAAAACCATTGCAGGAACTTAGCAAGCTAGGAACCTAATTGCTCTGGTAAGGAAATCAGATCAGCTGCTCAGTGTTATAGCTGAAGCTAATTAGCAATTAGAAATTGCCACTCAGCCTAACACAGAGCAAGGAGAGGAGGGGAGTGGTAATGAGAGCACAAATAATAGTAGCAGCTCAGTGAGCAATGAGCCCAAAAAACACAGCGGGCAGCCATGGGCACGAGCAACTAACATAACCATGACTTATATCAGTTATATTCAGAAGTGTAGTTATAAAATAATATGGTTATAATGTTAACACTGATTAGGTAATATCTGTCAGCATCTTGTTCCACACATTGTTTGCCCAACACTGATTATTCATTGGTATGAAGGATCCTTTGATTCCATTTTATCATGGACACTTCTTACATCAACATGTGAAAAATTCAAGGTAATTGATTTTACTGTACATGCTGCTGCAGTATGTTTCTGGGTTAAAAGTTTAGGTTTTGATATTGATGATTTATAACGAAACATATTATTTGGGGTTATACTGTAGTTTGGCAGGTCCAATGTGTTTAAGATACGTTATTAAAGGGTCTTTTCCAGTTTCTAGATATTAATGAACTATCCTTGGGATAGGTCATCAATATCAGATCGGTGGAGGTCTGACACCCCTTTCAATCAGCTGTTTCCATCAGCTGCCAGAGACAGAAGGAAACAGTGGCCCAAAGCAGGATAGGTCATCAATATCTAAAAACTGGCAAATCCATTTAACAGATTTTCAGATTTTGAATGGTTGAGTTGCATATTTTTACCATCAATACAAGAGATTCCTAGTGGCTGCTTCTCCTCTCTGCATATGCAGTTATGCTCATGGTTAGAGATGGCCTTGCGGTTCGCCCGGCGGTCGTTTCGCGGTGAACTTTGCTTGTTCGCGATTCGCCGAACATGCGAACATATGCCAATATTCGCACAAGCCATATTTTTTTGCATAGCGCAGAACTTTGACCCATGACACATCCATCAGGTGGTACAGGACATCCAATTTAGACATTTCAGCACATGGACATACCCCCTACCCTATAAATAAACCCGATCTGGCCGCCATTTTTAATTCAGTCGTTTGCCAGTGTAGGGAGAGGTTGCTGTGTGGAGCAGGGACAGACTGTTAGAGAGTATAGAGACACCAAACCCTAGCTAATAGGGCCACAAATAGTTTTAAGGACTGGTATAGGTGTGCTATTGATAGGTGTGACATACTGAGGGGTGTATTACACTTATAATATAACATAGAAAGTATATTATAGTGCATTTGTATTGTGCAGCAGTTGTGTGCGGTTCTGCTGCAATACTGCAGCTATACAGAGGGACAAACACTATTGGAACAACTAATTGCAACATGTGTGCTATACCATTTGCACCCAAAAAAATCTGATTGAGGTGAGGGTGTGATATACCTATAATATAATTTCTATTAGTGCATTTGCATTGTGCAGCAGTTGTGTGCAGTTCTGCTGAAATACCGCAGCTATACAGAGGGACAAACGCGATTGGAAAAACTAATTGCAACTGGTGTGATATACCAGTTGCCCCCCAAAAAATCTGATTGAGGCAGGGGTGTGATATACCTATAATTTCTATATAGTGCATTTGTATAGTGCAGCATTCGTGTGCGGTTCTGCTGAGATACCGCAGTTATACAGCGGGACAAATGACATTGGAACTGCTAATTGCAACTGGTGTGATATACCAGTTGCCCCCCAAAAAAACTGATTGAGGCAGGGGTGCGATATACCTAGAATATAATTTTTTTATAGTGCATTTGTATTGTGCAGCATTTGTGTGCGGTTCTGCTGAGATACCGCAGCTATACACAGGGACAAACGACATTGGAACAACTAATTGCAACTGGTGTGATATACCAGTTGCCACCAAAAAAATCTGATTGAGGCAGGGGTGCGATATACCTATAATATAATGTCTATATAGTGCATTTGTATTGTGCAGCATTTGTGTGCGGTTCTGCTGAGATACCACAGCTATACAGAGTGACAAACATCATTTGAAACAACTAATTGTAACTGGTGATATATCAGTTGTCCCCCCAAAAAAACTGATTAAGGGGTTCTATATACCTGCGCACACAAATACTGCTCTTCTATAGGGACTTTGTCACAGGGTCATTTTGAAAATGACAGGCAGAGGAAGAGGCAGGTCGTTCTGCAGGGGTGGTAGGGGGCAGGCAGGTGCACCAGGCTGGAGCCTAAGTGGGGAGATGGAGAAGGTGCGTGCGATTACGTCAAAGGACGCACCAGAGTTTGTTGAGTGGCTCACTCAGCCTTCTGCTTCTGCACCTTTCTCATCCTCTGTATCTGCACCCTCCTCACTCTCTGCTGTGTGCACCCCCAGAGACACCACCATAACCACCACCATAGCCCCTCCACTCGAGTCAGAGGAATTATTTTCCCATCAATTCCCAGACCTTACCGATGCGCAGCCATTCTTGGTATCGGATGAGGAAGAGGCGGTAGCAACGGCCACCACCCAGCAGTCTGACGACAGTACCCAGATCAGCCCAAGGAGGGTAGTCCCCGCTGTTTCTGCCTACTCCGAGATCTCTAATGTCAGTGGTGGTGAAGGTGACGATGATGACGTGTCGATGGACGTGACGTGGGTGCCCACAAGAGAGGAAGAGGAGGGGAGTTCAGAGGGAGAGACAGAGCAGCAGATAGGGAGGAAAAGGAGGAGAAGCAAGCAGAACTCGCAGTGCATGGGAGGCAAAAAGCAGACTGCAAATGTATCTGAAGTGAGCCATCCACCATGCATTGTCACATCTTGCACTCTCAGGACGCCGGCACATGGCTCCGCAGTGTGGGCTTTTTTTAACTTGTCAGCTGCTGATAATAGTGTTGCCATCTGCAGCCTGTGCGGTCAACACATAAGTGGTGGTGAGCCCAACACTCACCTAAGGACGACCGCCTTAAGAAGGAACCTGGCCTCCCATCACCGAGCCCAGTGTGAGCAACGCTGCCAGAACCCACAAAGCCACACTCCTGGTGCTCCACGTCCTGCCTCTTCTTCTCCTCTCTCCTCCCATTTGTCCACCTTCCACTGTGCCATCGTCGCATTTATCTGGCACAAGGCAGGCTTCCGTGGCCCAAATGTACGAGCGTAAAAAAATGATGACGCCGGATAATCCTCTTGCCCAACAGCTGACAAGATAATATGCCTTTATTGTCACTGTACAATACAATGTAATACAATGTACAATACAATGAAATGTTGTTTGGAGCAATCCTAGATGCCATGGACAGAGGAACAAGAACTGGCATTTAAACTAAAGCATTACACTAGAAAAAAACAAAACATTGCACTAGAAAGCATTACTATTCACAGTTCACAGCATATATATAGGAAGTGCTTATGAGTATATATACACACTGATTCAGACACCACTGCAGACAAGAGATCATCATGGGTTCATGAATGCAGCAGTCTATTTCAGTCTGTGGTAGTTTCTATCCTAGGAAGGGGCAATAATCTCCGACCATTTAGGAGACTGATTGTTTTGGGGTAAAAGCTGTTCTTCAGCCTAGTGGTGCGGGCATGTAGGGCTCTAAGATGCCTACCAGAGGGTAGGGGAATGAAAAGGCTGTGGCTGGGGTGAGTTGGATTCCCACAGATAATGTTTGCCCTGTTGCTGCAGCAAGCAGTGAAGATGTCATCCAGTGATGGTAACTGAGTACCAGTGATTCTGCCAGCCATTCTGATGCGCTTGAGGGTCTTCTTGTCCTCAGAAGAGCAGCCGGAGTACCACACTGTAATGCAGTATGTGATAACAGATTCTATGGGCATCCCAGAGCTATATGGCCACGTTCAACGGCAAGTGAATGTATCTCTGGCACACGGTGTCGATGCCAAGATACATCTGACCAAAGACATATGGTCTAGCAAACACGGGCAGGGAAGGTACATAACTTTTACTGCCCACTGGGTGAACCTTCTCACGGGCGTCAAGCATGTAACCCGTGGCACCTGTGTGGACTCCATCCTCTGTCTCCTCCTTTTCCACTGCTACTGCCTCTTTCGCTGCACACCTTAAGCTCCCCAGAACCTATTCAACGTGCCAGGTAAGACGTTACCATGCTGTGTTGTGTCTGGAAGCCAAGAGCCAGACCGGTCCTGCACTGCTTTCAGCTCTGCGGTCACAGGCCGATCAGTGGCTAACCCTGGTCAATTTGACAGTTGGTAAAGTGGTGTGCGACAACGGTCCAATCTGCTGAGCGCTCTGAAACAGGGCAAAATGACACACGTGCCGTGCATAGTACACCTCCTTAACTTAGTCGTGCAGCAATTTGTTGCCAAATACCCTGGGGTCCAGGATGTCTTGCGGCAGGCCAGGAAAATCTCCGCCCATTTTAGAAGATCTTACACAGCCATGGCTTGCCTTGCTGACGTTCAGCAGCGACACCACTTGCCCGTCAGACATCTGATTTGTAACTGCCCGACGCGCTGGAACTCCACCTTGTATATGCTTGATAGGCTTCTCCAGCAGAAACGAGCCGTTAACGACTACCTGTATAAACTCTGCAGCAGGACTGGTTCTGGGGAGCTTGGTTTTTTATTTCACCGCGCCAGTGGCTGCTCATGCTCGACGCATACAGACTTCTGTGGCCATTTGATGAGATCACCAAGCTGGTCAGTTGCAGCCAGGGCACCATCAGTGACATCGTACCTTACGCCTTCTTTCTGGAGCGTGCATTGCGTCGTGTCATTGATCAAGCAGTCGAGGAGCAGGAAGATGAAGAAGTCGCAGTGCTGAATGAATTCCCAAGGGGGGGCTACTCCATCTGAGACAAGTCAGCAGGAGTCTGAAGAGGAGTCAGAGGAGGATGCTGCATGGGAGGAGGAGGAGAAGCAAGAAGAGCAGGCTTCAAACTTTTCTGGGATCCCTGGTGTTGTCCGTGGATGGGGGGAGGAGACAGAGGACAACATTTTCCTGGGCGATGAGTAGGAGCCAGGCCGCTCCACCGCTTCCAATTTAGTGCAAATGGGGGCCTTCATGCTCCAGTGTTTGAAGAGGGACCCCCGTATAAAAAGCATAAAGGCAAAGGACCAGTACTGGGTGGCAACGTACTCAGACCCCGGGTACAAACACAAAATGGCGGACATGTCACCAGCATCACATAGGGCTGTCAGAATGCAGCATTTCCAGGCCTTGCTGCAAGAGATTCTGCATTCTGCTGTTGCGGGCTCAGGCAGAGGAATTTCCACCCACAGAGAAACAGTTGCGAGTACCAATCCTACACCGCATGCAAGAAGAGGGCGGTTTGAAGATCTGTTGGTCACTTCAGATATGAGATCATTCTTGCAGCCAACCCATCGACAGCCGCCCTCCGGATCCAGCCTCAGGGAACGCCTAGACAGACAGGTGTCCGACTATATCGGGTTAAAGGCCGATGTGGACGCTCTGAGAAGCGAGGAACCCCTTGACTACTGGGTGTGCAGGCTTGACCTGTGGCCAGAGCTGGCACAATTTTCCATGGAACTCTTGGCTTGCCCCAAGTGTCCTGTCAGAAAGGACGTTCAGAGCAGCAGGAGGGATCGTGACCGGTAAGCGCACTCGCCTAGCTCACGACAGTGTGGAGTACCTCGCATTTCTAATAATGAATGAGGCATGGATCTCAGAGGAATTCAACACCTGTGACGACCATGTTTATTGAATTTTTCCTCATGACAGCCCACAAATATCCTCCACCATCCAGAACAAATAATGGTCCCTGTCTTAGGTAAATACAACGGCATAAAAGGCCTTTTCTGTCCGGTGAATGCCTAATGTTTGGGACCTCGGAGGAATTCAACACCTGTGACAACCACGTGTTATTGAATTTCAACTATTATCATTTGGGATTTTTTCAAGAGGAGGGATTTCGTTAGCCATGTTTTTAATAAAATTTTATATTTTGTGTTCTTTTAAACATATGTATTTGACATCTATTTGTACTGGCCAACAGTAAAATTGCTATACGGTGACCGCCTAATGTACCTCCAGATACTTTATCAATTGTTCTTTTCTGTACGGTGACTGAATAATTTTTGGGGCCTGTAGTCCACTGGCCGACAGTAAAATTGTTATATGGTGACCGCCTAATTTACCTACAGCGCTATTATCAATTGTGCTTTTCTCTGTGGTGACTGAATAATTTTGGGGTCCTGTAGTCCACTGGCCTGCAGTAAAATTGATATCCATTGACCATCTAATATACCTCCGGCCACATAATCACTTGATCATTTATGTATGTTGAATGCATACTTTTTGGGGCCTGTAATCTAACTGGCCAACAGTAAAATTGTTATACGGTGACCATCTAATGTACCTCCAGCCACATTATCAATTGTTCTTTTCTGTCCGGTGAATGCCTAAAGTTTGGGGCCTGTACTACACTGGCCTGCAGTAAAATTGATATTGAATGACCATCTAATATATCTCCAGCCACCTAATTACTTGTTCTTTTCTGTCCGGTGAATGCCTAATGTTTGGGACCTCGGAGGAATTCAACACCTGTTGACGGCGACCACATGTTATCGAATTTCAACTATTATCATTTGGGGCTTTTTCAAGAGGGGGGATCTCGTTAGCTATGTTTTTAATCCAATTTTATATTTTTTGTTCTTTTAAACATGTATTTTACATCTATTTGTACTGGCCTGCAGTAAAATTGATATCCAATGACCGTCTAATATACCTCCAACCACATAATCACTTGATGTTTTCTGTCAGGTGAATGCCTAATACATATTTTTTTGTGAGAATTTTTGCCATTGATCCCCCTCTGGTATGTCACTGTCCATGTTGTGGGACGATTTGTGCACTTCTTGTAAGTATTTAGGTGGAAGTGAGACCCCTAGTGGCCATGCCAGCTTTTTTCAGGTTTTCTAATGCTGCATGCAGCTGTTCAATTTTTCCGTCGGTTGTCAATCATTTTTTCAGCCTCATTTTTGTACAGTATGTGTCAGCCTCAGGTTGTATTTTGTTTTCCATATCATCACTAAGGATATTAAGGGAGTTTTATAGTAATTATGTAATAAAGATAGATTTTATTGGTATGTTATAACTCTGCCTTTTTGTTGTGTGATAGGTTTCATGCAGAGCTTGACTATGGTGAAGATAGTTTTTTAAGGACTATTTGCAATAGATAAATGGTGGTCAGTATTCCCTTCCCTTGTTGATGATCTAGGCAGCATTATAATCCCACTACTGCTTATATTGTGCCTGACGACCATGTATGTTAATTTCTGTGGTCTAGCACAATACGTTGCGTTGTGTGTGGGCTATAAAATTCCTCAAGTAGTTCATCGATCTGGGGGGATACTGTTTTTCCTTAATAAAAGTGCTTAGTAGACATAAGGAGTTTTATGGGCCAGGCAATGGTTCTCTGGTAAAATGGTACCAAAAGGGAGAAGAAAGTTGTGCCTCTGGTGCCACCTGTCAAATTTAAGCTATCTAACAGGCGGTGAGACATAATTTAGGATGATATCTTCTGAAGAAAAGCTTATTTACATACCATCTTCCAGAGGAGTAGTGGCCTATAAGACACCTTACACCTACAAGGTGCTCTCCATAAGGAGAAACAGAACACCCCAGACAAAGTCCCCTCACCCAACTAAGCCTGTTCTCACTACTCTGCCCTGATGTCTCATGGCATGTTTAAAAGGTCAGGCATTGACTTGCAGGACAGCTCCTTTCCAATAGGTGGTGACAGAGGCTCAGCTTTCTTTGTTGGGAAGACGGCTAATTAGCACATCAAGTAGCTCAGCATGAGGTGTTGCTTGTACAGAGCATCTGAGACACTGTATATTTTCTGTATATTAATGCAGTATGATGAAAGGGCTGTGACACTTCCCTGGAGAACTGTCCTAACCACTAGGGTATATCCACATGTGCCGTAAACACAGTGGTTTTGCTATTTTAAGATCTCATCCACGTGCTGCAGAGAAGACCTGCTGTGTGAAATGACTTGCAGTGATGGCCAGTTTACAGTGTTCGCCGATGAACACATGCGATCTGCCATCTTTATCCCTAAGTCCGGCGATGCAGAGGTAAGTCCTTACCTGTGCCTGTGCTGCGAGCCGCTCTGAAACACATGCGGTCACCGGGAGCAGGCAGCCCGATAATGGCTCCAGATGAAGGTCTCCCTCACTCTCAGTGGTTATTCACCGGATCAGGCTACATGCACACGACCGTGGTGTGTTTTGCGGTCCGCAAAACACGGATGGCGTCCGTGCGTGTTCCGCAATTTGTGGAACGGCACGGACAGCCTTTAATATAACTGCCTATTCTTGTCCGCAAAGCGCGGACAAGAATAGGACATGTTATATTTTTTTTGCGGGGCCGCGGAAGGGAGCAATGGATGCGGACAGCACAGGGAGTGCTGTCCGCATCTTTTGCAGCCCCATTAAAGTGAATGGGTCTGCATCCGAGCCGCAAAAACGGCGGCTCGGATACGGACCAAAACAATGGCCGTGTGCATGAGGCCTCAATAGAATCTCGCTATATGAGAAACGTAATGTTACTCTTAATGATACCAGAGAACAATACTCAAAGATATGGCATCCTTGGCTGAACTGTCCCTACTCCCCTAACTTGCAGTACGTCATCTCTCTGTACATATACAATAGCCCCTAGAAGACTTCACCTCCCTTTCTTCCCATCCCCTCCTTATCCCTTTGTCTCTTGGACCAGGGGAGTCATGGGAGTTGAGCCCTTTTTTCAAATTGTATCTAATATATAAATCTGAGTGTATGTATGTGTGTGTGTCCGCTAAAGTAATCCGCACCGTCGCATTTACAATCGCGAAATTTGGCACACATGTACATCAGGTATCCAGGAAGGTTTTAGACCAGATCTCAGCTCTCTAGCACGTATCGTTCCTGAGATATTCCCCCAAAAAATACAATGTGGTTGCCTGAATTTTTTTTTTTATTCTGTCTCTGAGTAGGAATGCACCTACAATGTGAATTTCAGACCCCTCCATGATTTCTAAGTGGGAGAACCACCAATCAGATTCCACCTTTAATTTTTCACAGCTCCTTTAAACATTGGTTTCTATGGGCAAACTAAGCCAGATCTACTTTACACCAGTTTGATAAATGACCCCAAATGTTCTTTGAACTCATATTTGGCATTGTCCATTGATGTTGGATGCTGATGCTTCTTTATATTCACATGCATACTTTGTGAATCCTTGTTTTTGTTGTTTTGCCAATAGTTTTTGAATACTGCAGAGGTGATCAAAGAATCATATACAGAAATATAAAACGTAACTTTTACTTATTCTTACCGATTAAAAGAACAAAAAGACCTGGGTGCTCGGTGGCTAGGCCATCAGGGTCAGAGATAGCGATAGCACCCCCCTTACGGCATTACTATGGCAAGTAATTCCATATTTTTGTTTGACAGTAACAATTATTTATTTGCGTACTGTCTCCCCCTTTATGCCCAGCTCGCAATGTACTTCCCCTGATGAGCATCCGTTTTGGAGTGTGAAACATGCATGTAGGGAATGACCAGGATAGGGCTTCTTAGGGCTTGTTTATTTAGGGCAAGGTTCCTGGACAGGGTTGCCCTTGTCAGGGCAGGGTGCTCTGTGGCTAGGCTATGAGGATCAGAGATGGCACCTCCCTCAGGGCATTACTAGGGCAAGTATTTCCCCTGGGTCTTTTTATCCATAACAATAAGTAAAAGTTACGTTTTAGATGTCGGTATGATTCTTTGATCGGCTCTGCAGTATTTAATTGATTTCTGGAGATCTATTACCTGCATCAAAATACTTTTTGAAACATAAAAGTCACACTTTTCAAGCTTTATACCACGCTTTCTAACGGTCCTATGTAAGTGAGGGCATAATTTCATAAATTCTTGAACTTTTGTATTTTACAGGCTGCACTTCATCTGATGATCTTCATCTAAAATTTTCTGAAGAGTTTAACAGATTGGTTGAAGATTTCTTACGCTCGGAATAGCTTTTCTGTATAACTACCTTGACAAATCTTGTAGCTCGGTTAGTAGTGGATAAAAATAAGCTTGATAAGAATTCTGCTACTAAATTGTCTTAAATTGCTGTCGCCATAACCACTAGAAACGCGACATTTACCATAATATAATGGTAAATATAATATAATTATGGCATTTACCATAATATAACAATTCTGGAGCATCTGTATGGATACAACCCTGTCTCTCGACCAAAGATCGCAGTGAAGCCATAGGAATGAATGGGCTTGCAAGGCAACTCACACATTCCTGCGGCTGCAATGCCATGAGATCGCCATGTAGACCTAGCCTTATGAATGAATTGACAACTTGATGTTACCTTTCCCTACTTGTCAGAGGTGTGTGTCCATAAAGTGAGCACCGACTGGATAGCTATAGATCATGTAGGAACACTCCCCAACTGGTGACAGTACATTTAATTTTCTAGGAGGAATAACAGATGAATGGCACAACATATAAAAGATTTTCCAGAATGGTTATATGATGGCAAATGCAAGTACTTACTAACAGCCAGTACTTAGCGCTGGAGAGCCAGCCTGTAAGGGCCACAGCTGTAGGGACACCAAAGAAGGTCACTGCAGACCAAAATAATGTGGACAGTTGTTATAGAGTTAACTGAAACAGGCCTAAGAAAACGTTACCCTGTCAGACAACCCCTTTAAAGGAGTTTTTCTGTAACAATGACACATGCACGGCTCTAGCCAATAATGTCCTGAAGCTAGTCATTGGCTTGAGCGGTGCATGTGACCATGTCCATGGCGAGGCGGATTTAAAAAGTGCAGAGACGGAAGATGGAGAGAGCACGGAGGACTGGAGTGGCATGGAGCAGGTTAGTATAAATCTTCTGTTTTAGAGGGGCAGGCTCTGGCAACTTGATAAATATCATTCACAATGGAAACCCGGTAAGTTAGATTTGGTGGAAAGGGTTATTTCAAGTTCCTTTATGCTACAATGAAAAAAATAATAATTTGAATAATTCAGACAACACAGAGCGCACAAATAATCTTTTATGATCTCCAATGCTAAGCAACATCTAAGAGCCATCAAAAACACTTCTACATGCTACTAGTATGGACCTCATTAATTAGAAGAACCTAAATGACTGTTGACATGGTTGGGGTCGCAAAAAATCAATCCTGACATCACTGACAATACAGTAGAAAAGGAAACACATGCTCGAACACAACACTGCTGCAGACAACATACTGGCTATGTAGAAACTGTGCCTTCTTTTTCTAAAAATGAGAGCCTTTCTTGTCATCAAGCTTCATCTTCTCCTTCTTCTTCAAATTCTCCTTGCTCATCAGCAGTGGCATCTTGGTATTGTTGATACTCTGAGACCAGGTCATTCATGTTGCTTTCAGCTTCGGTAAATTCCATCTCATCCATTCCTTCACCTGTGTACCAGTGCAAGAAGGCTTTTCGTCGGAACATAGCTGTAAACTGCTCAGATATTCTCTTGAAGAGCTCTTGAATGGCAGTGCTGTTGCCAATAAACGTGGCAGACATTTTGAGGCCTCGTGGTGGAATATCACACACAGCAGTCTTCACATTGTTGGGGATCCATTCGACAAAGTAGCTGCTGTTTTTGTTCTGGACATTAAGCATCTGCTCATCAACTTCCTTCATGGACATTCTTCCTCGGAAGATAGCAGCCACAGTCAGGTAGCGCCCATGACGGGGATCGCAGGCCGCCATCATGTTCTTGGAATCGAACATTTGTTGTGTTAGTTCAGGCACAGTCAGGGCACGGTATTGCTGACTGCCACGGCTGGTAAGTGGAGCAAACCCGGGCATAAAAAAGTGCAGTCGTGGGAAAGGTACCATGTTGACAGCAAGTTTTCGTAAATCTGCATTGAGCTGGCCTGGGAAACGAAGGCAGGTTGTTACCCCACTCATTGTTGCAGATACCAAATGATTGAGGTCACCATAGGTTGGTGTAGTTAGCTTTAAAGTGCGGAAGCAGATGTCATACAGAGCTTCATTGTCTATGCAGTAGGTTTCATCTGTGTTCTCCACCAATTGATGAACAGAAAGAGTGGCATTGTAAGGTTCAACTACAGTGTCTGAGACTTTGGGGGATGGCATCACGCTAAACGTATTCATGATTCGGTCTGGGTACTCTTCCCTGATCTTGCTAATGAGCAGTGTACCCATACCAGAACCAGTGCCACCACCTAGGGAGTGGGTCAGTTGAAAACCCTGCAGACAATCACAGCTTTCTGATTCTTTTCTCACGACATCAAGAACAGAATCAACCAGCTCCGCTCCTTCCGTATAATGACCTTTAGCCCAGTTGTTTCCAGCACCACTCTGGCCTAAAATGCAAACAGAATAGATTAACACTTGACTGAATGTTTGACACGTTTTAGTAATTGAGCACTCCAAAGAAGTAAAACCCAACTATGCAATTTAACACATACATGGCCGTATAAATAGCCCATGTGAGAGCTGTACGTTTTGGGCCAAAACAGGATTGGATCTTGTCAGAGAAAACTCTTTCTAAGGCCCCATGCGTGGAACTGCGGCCTGGATCCCTCCTGAGAGCAGGAGCGCACGGCGTCACTGGTTGCTATGACGCCGTGCGCTCCCTGCTGCCGCCGCAATACAATAATACACTGGTATGATCTATACCAGTGTATTACTGTACTGTGCCAGCAGCAGGGAGCGCACGGCGTCATAGCAACCAGTGACGCCGTGCGCTCCTGCTCTCAGGAGGGATCCAGGCCGCGGTTCCACGGCCCGCACACGGCCGTGTACATGGGGCCTAAAAGGGATGGCTTCCCTGCTTTACTTTGATGGGATTCGATCTGCCTTTGACTCACAATACTGGCCCCCATTTACTGTTGTGGCTGTGCCTGAATTCTGGCATAAATTAAATAGTCCACTGGACCTTGACTACCAAAGGGTTTAAAGGCTATGAACACCTTCGGGGCTAATTTTTTTTTTAAATACTGCACTCTATTCATTTTTGGCTACAAACTGTTTTTGCAATTGGTGTTTATTAAAAATTTTCAGCAGTTTTTGTGATACAGGAGTTAAATTTCAGTGTATTTGCAGACTGCCACTTTATGTTTAGATGACAGCTCATGTATAGCTCTCATCTCTTATGTTCTGACCTCAGAAACACTCATTATAGCTAACTATAGCAAACTGATAGGAATGTAGCTTAAATATGGCTTATTAATTCTTTGTAATTGTCTTGGTGCTATTTCAATATGTGGACCTACTGTGTAGAAATCTGAGTTTTTATTTTATGCTAATTAGCTCCCAGGTGCAATGAGGGTAGTGCAGTAGCACCTTGTTGCACCTGCGACTCTGCTCCTTTCCATTCTCTGCAACGCCCCTAACCACCATGACAGAAAGGACCAGTCAGTTACACAATTACAAAGTACTGACGAGCATCTCGCATGTAAGTTGGATTCATAATGACGTATCTGGGGACAGATTCCCTTTAACGGGGGTTGTACGGGTTTATAGTCGAACCTGGACATATCAGATATGAAAATTTGAGAATTTCATGCTCCCATGCTTCTGCCTAGCAGTGTTGCCACTAATAGGCGGGCTTAGGCTACTTTCACACTAGCGCTTGATCGGATCCGTTCTGAACGGATCCGATCATATTAATGCAGACGGAGGCTCCGTTCAGTACGGATCCATCTGCATTAATAACTTAGAAAATTTTCTAAGTGCGCAAGATGCCTGAGCGGATCCGTTCAGACTTTCAATGTAAAGTCAATGGGGGACGGATCCGCTTGAAGATTGAGCCATATGGTGACCTCTTCAAGCGGATCCGTTCCCATTGACTTACATTGTAAGTCTGGACGGATCCGCACGCCTCCGCACGGCCAGGCGGACAGCTGAACGCTGCAAGCAGCGTTCAGCTGTCCGCCTGTCCGTGCGGAGGCGAGCGGAGCGGAGGCTGAACGCCGCCAGACTGATGCAGTCTGAGCGGATCCGCTCCATTCAGACTGCATCAGGGCTGGACGGAGGCGTTCGGGTCCGCTCGTGAGCTCCTTCAAACGGAGCTCACGAGCGGACCGACGAACGCTGGTGTGAAACTAGCCTTAGGCGCTGCCCCAGCTGTTTTACAGACTAGGGCAGAGCTAAAGCCTGCCCAATTAGTGCTGGTGACATCACTGGGCTCACTGCTAGGCAGAAGCCTCCGCCTAGCTTTACCCATGGAGAGCCAGGTACTTCACCAAATCTCCAAATAAAAAGCCTTTGCCCTGCCCGATTCAGCACAGGGTAAAGGAGAGCATCGGAGCATGTAATACTCCAATGCTCATATAAGGGGGGGGGGGCTGCCTTGGGTAAAAATGGGCATATGTCTGGGTTCAGCTCTGAACCCGGACTACCCCTTTAAGAAAGGGAAGGAATAGCAGAGATCCGGGTTTGTAGAAATAATCAGTGGGAACTCTGGAAGAAGGTAGTGCTCGTATCCTGGATTGCAGGCCCATACATCCAAGTAGAAGAAGTGGATCAGCACTCATTTGTAATAAATCTTCACTTTATTTCCATAAACAGAATACAGGCAGATGCCAAAAACCTGCCCCTCTGCCTATGACATTTTCTACCACACGTGATTGCTTGGCCTCTCCTTGCCTAGGCATCAATCAATGGAGAAGGGGCAGGATTTGGGCGAGGCAACTTTGACTTCAGGCAAGAAGGTGCCAACCTCCTTGACTTTAAACCTCTGATTAGCATATTGTGGGAGCGGTGAATAAAGATGAACCATATTAGACTGTTCATGTCCTCCAAGCAGTTTGGAGGCCGATTTTGTGCTGACAGGATACTTTTAACAAATGTGCTGTTTTGTGTTTATTGTAGTCAGTGTTAGGCTATATATATATATAGTTTGTGCGGTCCATAAATTGCAGATCCACAAAACACAGATACTGGCTGTATGCATTCCTCATTCTGTGAAATGGAATGTCCAGCCCATAATCTAACAGTCCTATCCTTGTCCGTAATACGGAAAAATAAAATAAATAGGACATGTGGCTGCCACGGAACGGACATATGGATGCAGACATCACAAGGTATGCTGTTCGCATCTTTTTTTGTGGCCCCACTGAAGTGAATGGGTCCGCATTCGACCCACAAAAAATTTGGATCTGATGCAGAGAAAAAAAAAAAAAAAAAAAAAAAATCAGTTCATGTTCCCTTAGGCGATTGATATGGGAACTGTAGCTATTGATCCACACTGAGATCAGGACAATCAGTCAGTGTAGTAAACTGGGCGGAGATCAGACAGCTTCCGAATTTAAGTCTGCTCATGTTAATTTCAGTGATTTTATGGAAGCATCTCTGGATCTCATGAATTTTCCCAAAAATATTATAATGAAAATATAAATGAGAAAATAAATTGAGTAATAATGATATATTTATACAGGTTTCTGACAAATAGAACAACCACATCTTCACAGAGCACCTAAAACACTGGATTGTTGAGTCAGTCAACCCCCCTCCCCCCCAAAAAATAAAAATAAAATCATTTTAAATCATTTCCTTAAGTAATCCTGTGCTCACTTTTTTATTCATCTAACCTGCATTACTTCATGACAATAATCTTATGATGTGGAGAGCATCTCCTAAAATCCCTAATTATCCCATAAAAAAAAGCTTAATTAATTGATAAATAATAAACCATACATTAATGGCAGTACAAACCAAATACAAAGTTGTCAGGTCTAAAAATCTGCCCAAATGGTCCCGATCTCACAGAGTCCATTGTGCCAGGTTCCAAATCCACCAAGATTGCGCGGGGTACATATTTATTACCTATGGGTCGAATGGAAAATATCTTTTATGAATAAAACATACAATCAGAATCCCCCTTTGAAGAGCATTACGTCTCTTCGTATCACCGCCAGAAGTATTAATAAATATTGGATTACCGCTGGCTTCGTTATAGTAGACATTGATTCTTTCCAGCTGCAGGTCACTGTCGCCATGGTAACTGCCGGTAGGATCAATGCCGTGTTCATCGCTTATAACCTCCCAAAACTGGGCAGAAAAGCGGAAATGTATTGTTAATATTCCCTTTCATATTAATAACTTACAGGACAGATGGACCGAAATGCGACGCACGCGTAAAAAGCAGTAAATCCAGCCATCAGTATAATAAAGGAAAGCACCAAATATATAAAGGGAGGGGGCTTCCGAGATTATAACGTCGTAACTGCTGGATATTTCCATTTACGACTGTACGCCACACCCAGTGCAATAGTCTGCAGATATCTGTCCGCAGGGTAGGAAATTACACACAAGGATTGGATTATAAATTACAATTTGGGTAATTTACTATCGGTGCTGACCATTTACATACAAATATATATATATATATATATATATATATATATATATATATATATATATATATATATATATATATATATTGGCGTAAGCACAAATGTCCCCAATGTAGTCAAACCAAAACCCCTATAATGGGGTCTTCTATATGGACACAATAAGGGGACCAATTTAGTCCCTGATAGAAACCCTAGTTCACCCATTTTTCTGGCAATCAGTTTAGGAGTGTAGAATAAAAATGCATACATTTATTGGAAACATAGTAATATAATAAAATGTCACCATTACTACACGTACGATGTAAGCTGGCACGCCGCGTTGCCAAGGCAACCTGCTGTGCCCAGCACAAAGACCAGGCTGACACACCTCCCCCCACAGCTAATGAGAGGACCCCACCCATTGTCTGCTCAGGGTGTCTCCGCTGCCGGTGACAAAGATATGACACACTAGAATAAGAGGCACAGCACCCGCCATTGCTCACCTTAGCGCCGATCTGGTTGCCGCACTGGCCGGCCTGGAGGTGCACGATCTCACGCATGGTTACTGCTGTGTCTGTGGGAAGGCTGGTGCTCTGTCCTGGTGGTGTCTGGGCTGGCAGCTGGTCCTATGCGCCTACGTTTATATATGCGCGGGGCAGGGAGGATGGTGGCCCCTCCTCCTCTCTCCTGAGGGAACATCCATCTCTCCCATTGACTTGCACTTGTTTCTGCGCTAGATGATGTAATGGGGATGGGGCGGAAGGAGTGGTTACAAGAGGGAGATGGAGCCACATGCCAATGACAGGATTTGGGTGGTATGGGGTGCTGCATTGTGTAGCCAATAAAGAGGAGAGGGGTAGACTGCGACATTATGGAGTCTCACAGCTTCAGTGATGCCGTCCATGATGGGGTGGGGCTGCTCTGCAGCTGAGGGAGGCAGGAAGCCATGACTGGTGTGCATTGTGCCAGCAGCTGGCAGTCATCACATGTACCAACTGCATAGTATATGAGCTGTGCCCTCAGGTGATGGCTGAACATAATACTATGTAAATGCTGGCACCAAGAAAAAAATCCACTGTGTGTTTTCATGCTACCAGCTAGGCGAGGTTACCTCAAGGTGTGACTGTGCCCATCAGATATCAGTATTACACAGCGCACGGAAGATGTGCCGCCGAACGTGATCAGAAATGGCTTGTGGCGCCATTTCCTATCCACACACATGTACCATGGCTCACATCATAGGAAACTAATTAATCCAGTCAGTTACACCATAAAATTGCCATATATGCCTGGCTGGACTCGACCAGAGACAGGTTCGATTTCCTCTATCTGGTGTATATTAATTACAGTATTATATATTATGTAAAAAAAAAAAAAACATGCAATGCAACAGCACTCTGCTATATAGAGAGTCCCTGAATATAATGGAGGCCGTTTGGCACCAGGAAAGGTGGAATACAGAGTGGGCTCAGCATGCTAGTGGAACCTGCATTCCTTGAACATAATGGAGGCCGGCACCAAAGAGGCATAATATAATGTGGGCGCGGCATGCATGTGGAGCGTGCATCCCCTGAATATAGTGGAGGCCATTTTGGCACCATAAGGGCTGTTTCACACGAGCGGATGCCGTGCGTGGCATCCACTCCGTGAAAGAGTGCCAAGACCCGATGCAGACTGCAGAGGCACGGAGCATTAACATGACTGATAATGCTCCGTGCCTCTCTGTGATCTCTTTACTACGAAATCACAGTGAGATAAAGTTGTCACTGTGATTTCGTAGTAAAGAGGTCACAGAGAGGCACGGAGCATTATCAGTCATGTAAATGCTCCGTGCCTCTGCAGTCTGCATTGGGTCTTGGCACTCTTTCACGGAGCGGATGCCACGCATGGCATCCGCTCGTGTGAAACAGCCCTAAGAGGCATAATATAATGTGGGCTTGGCATGCATGTGGAACCTGCTTTCCCTGAATGTAACGGAGGCCAGTACGGCACCAGTTAATGTGATATTTAGTGTTAGGTTCCCGTCTTACTGAGATCGCCTTGACGTTTGGCAGACGGGCCCAAATAATGTTGTACAAAATGATTTGCCAAGAATCTCAAATTTATTAGCGTAGCATTAGCACCAGAATACTTTCTATTATTGTACTTTATTTGGTTTGCAGAGTGCTGTTGCATTGTATATTTTTTTGCCTTTGAGCTTTCAGCCATGGCAACGCGCACCTGCGCACTGGATGTGCTGACTGACCCCCAATTTTTTCTTTGCAGATTATATATTATGTGTATAATCCTGAAATGTGATAACATTCTGTAGTTACTGCATAGGTACAATATAGTTGTCTGAACACCCTATTGGTATTATCTCATGAAGACTAGTCCCCCCGCTAGACAGCTGAGCTCATTAAAGGGGGTACCATTGGCAGGGGTCCTGCTCCTATCATGACCCTGCAGTGCCTATATCACTACTCTCTTAGGTCAACAGGACCACCAACTTTCTATTACCATCTGCTGATGGATCCCCGAGGAAAAAGTGGTGGATCTGAATTCTGCTTTAACCTGCATTAATAGAATCATGGGGAGGTACTTTTACATATACTCAGGTCATCTATATCATAAAACCGCTGACAGAGGAACTGAATGACACTTCTTATTTCAAGATAATGGCACCAGAAAAGGGATGGAACCAAATGAAAAGTCGGATCTTGAAGTTGATGTGCTGGAAGCAGGAAAAATGGGACAAATGTGGACAACTTTGATGGGCCAAATTTTAATCACTGGGTCAGTGTGTCTCTGAAAGGGCAGGTCTTATCAGGTGTTTCTGGTATCCAGTGGTGAGTACCTTCCAAAAGTGATCCTGGAAGTGGAACTGGTGAAGCTCTGAGATGGCCATCAGCTCCCAAGGCTAATTGATGACTGCAGGAAGCAAAGGCAAGCCCATCCTGTGCCATTCAATACAGGAGGCACAATGGGGGGGAAAGCAAGTAGGCGGCAATGTGATGGTCTGGGCAGTGTTCTGCTGGGAAACCTTAGGTTCTGATACCATCTACCCAAGTATACCCCTTATTGTAACAGTATTCACTACTGGGAGTGGTGGCCTCTTTCAGCAGGATAATTCCCCCTGTCACCATTCAAAAGGTGTTCATGAATAGTTTGGGAAAAATGACAAGTTCAAGGTTTTGATATGGCCTTTAGATTCCCCAAATAATGTGAATGGGCATCTGTGGGATATGCTGAGAAAACAAGTGTGATCCATGGAGACCCCACCACACAACTTACAGGGGGGCCTATATGCAAGCGCTGCCTCCTCTTCAAACGTTACCTGCATGTTGACTTCTACGTAGCAGTGTAATTACAACTGATCCATCCCATTCAAGTGAGCATGTAATTACACTGCACCGCTGCTACAAGGGAGAGAGCACCCAGGTAAACTCTGAAGAGGAAGCGCTCTCACCAGTGCCACAGCCTCTTCAACCAGCTGATTGGCAGGGGTTACCGGGCTTAGACCCCTGCCAATCTGATATTGATGACCTATCCTGATAATAGTAGATAAAACTTTAAGAGCAGCACTCAATACCGTGTAGACACTGGAATGCATCAGCCCATCCACGACCTTAGATCCACCTTGGTCGTCCGATCAGCAAACAAAAGCAAAATGACGGCAGCATCTCCAGACGTGAATTTTATTCACAGTGGGTCCATGAAATAATGTGCCAATAACGCCAAAAAGTGCAACGTTTCTACTAACAAGTAATCTGTATCAAGCATAATCAAGAGTGAGCTAAAAACAACTTAACAACTTATTCTACATAGTGCCTCCTCAAATCAAAATGTACCAATCATGATAATGTGTTACTCCCAGTGACATCTGTTCATTAAAAACTCACCAAGAAGGTGTATACCTCTTATAAGTGTCAGCATAGTTGTCCAATCTAAAATCACAATCAATTACCTAAAGAAGGATGGCAGCATACGGGACACCCAGATCATGCACATGTTCGTCAGCTTCTGCCAAACTTCACTGCGCATGCCCAAGTGCATTCGTGCCAGATTTTGCCACAGTCACGTGGCCTATCGATCATCTGACCGGACATGTGACCAGAACATATATCCAACTCTCGATCACCTGACCGCACAGTGCGTCACCGTTACTATGGTGACCATCTTCTTGTCCATTCCGATGGGGGAGTGTATGTCTGGAAGTGTGTATGGTGTCTGGTATATCTTTGATGTAGAACGGAATCAATGCTATTTTTCCCCCTTTTTTTTTGGTACTGACTCCAATTTCAAGCATTTTTTGCAAATGTATTTTGATATTGTGATTTTTGATACTGACTTAATAGGGTAGAACAGACTGAGTGTATCTATTTGCATGTAAGCTTATCTGTTTCTCAGAGTGTATGCAAATTGTTGATAATCTTTAAAAAAAAAAATATGGTGACCATCTGTAACCTACAGAGGAGGATCTCGACCACACTTTTGGAAGATCCAATTCTGTGTATCATCGTATCGTCCTTCCAGGACTATCCCTATGGGATCTGGGAGTGTATATTCACATATTTTCAATATTATTTTCTAATGATCATAGTTCGATCCGGATCACGAGTTCAACTAGTGTGTGCATTATGGACGTCCCGAATGTCACCTCCTACATCTAAAAATTAAAAAGGCAAAGATTAAAATTAAAAACAACTCATTTATGTCTCATTGGCTAGCTACATGTATAATATCCATTAACCCAGTAAATGTGCCCTGTGTATGGGTGCGCAAAGGTTTCCCCTTTCATCATATTAACACAATTGCAGCATCCTTTTCCCTGGGGAAATTACCCTTTTCTCTGCGGAGCCAAATATGTCTGTTTGTTACTTCATTCACTCCCAATGTCTGTCTTGACGAGTCCGTCCCTCAGATTATTGTTTCTCCTATAGTCTATGAGTGGAGGGACCCCAAATTCATGAATAGACGGTAAACCCTTCTGTAAAATATGCCATTCTTTTTTAAGGATCTCTGCTATTTTTCCACTATGTTGACCATATCTGGAAACAAACGGGATCCTTATTGTTTCTTTCCTTTTGGGGTTCAACTGTAGAGTACTCTCTCTAGCCACCTCCTTTACGCTGTCAACTGATCTATGTAATAATCTACGAGGATAACCCCTATTCATGAATTTGTCACACATTTCGATCACTCATCCATCAAATTTCTGGTCGTCCGATACACTCTCCTAACCCTAAGGAGTTGACTCCAAGGAAGTGATTCAATCATACGTTGAGGATAATTACTATTAAATCTCAACAAATGATTCCTATCCGTCGGTTTTTGGTATAAATCAGTCATGATGCAATCATCCTCGACGTACACCCTCACGTCCAAAAATTGTAACTCTCTCTCTAGTGAATTGTAAACCTGGAATCCCAGTATTCAAATGCTGATGAAGTCTCTCCAACTCCTCCTCTGTGCCACTCCATATCATGAAGATAGCAGACTCTAGGAGTAGCCGACTCCGGTGTAGATGAGTAAATCACCCTATGATACACCCGTCACATGTGTCTCCTCTCTCCCTATTCATTCATTAAGAAACTTGGGAAGGGGGGGGGGGGGGAGTCTGTTTGCATGTTGTTCATAGTTAATTGATTTATGTTGTTAGACTTCTTGAACTTTATATATACAGAGTTGGTCTTCAATAAAGTCAGTTCCTGTTTTACCCTCAACATAGAGTCTCATCTCATGTGTGGGGGGGGGGGGGACAGCTTTATTTACTCTGGGGATTGCGATCGGTATTATACTCCCCTGGGATTACAACACGGTTCTACCCACTGGAAGCTGGATACTGGTCTTGGGCCCAGGGTGGGTGGAAGACGGCAAGATCCCAACCAAGCTGCGGCGGTTTGTTGGGTTGGCAGTGCTTACGGTGTCAGGTGGAGTGCTTGGAGCATCCATCAACGGAGGTACCCAGTCGGGTGCCAGGAGATCCGTTACAGCTATCGTACTAAATACCGAGCCTCTCCCCGAGACAAAAAGTCTACCAGGGGGGGTTGTATAGCCTTTTGTGATTTGAGGAGGCACTATGTAGGATATATAAGTTGTTTTTAGCTCACTCTTGATTATGCTTGATAAAGACTGCTTGTTAGTCAAAACGTTGCACGTTCTGGCGTTATTTGCACATTATTTCATGGACCCACTGTGAATAAAATTCATGTCTGGAGATGCTGCCGTCATTTTGCTTTTGTTTGCTGTCCTGACAATAGGTCATCAATATTACACCACTGCACAACCGATTTAACTCCTTCTTGGTGTTCTTTTTTCATTTTCCAGTAGTAGTGAACGTTGGTGTATCCAGTAAAAGTCCAGCTTAGTAAAAGTAAGACAATATTAGTATGGCATGATTATACTGGAGGTTTTTGGTCAATGGGAGCAGCGGTGTAGTAGCGACCTCTCCCCACTACAATATTGATGTGTTGTGTAGCCCTGGAAAATAGAGCTGCTCAGAAAAGCTGATCGGCGGGGTGTCAGACCCCCGCCAATCAGCTAGTGATGGCTTATCCTGTGGATAGATCATTGCTTAAAAAAGCCTGGGATCGCTTTAATGTTTTTCATGTAGCCCTACTTTTAGATATAATGCCATAAAGTCACAAAGTGGTTGCCTTTCCCACAACAAGTGCCCGGCAAGCGAGCACGCTCCATGTATAGGAACCTCTCAAAGGAATAAATGTGAGTCTGGAACTCGTTTACTAGTGAGTGATAGGAATACGGGAAATACATTTAAATAAGGTCAGTACTGGTTAAGATGGGTGTTCATCCTATTGTGTATGTACTTTCTCAGACTTATTCAATGTAAGGATATATATGCATAAAAATATGATGTATGCTATTTTTCTGCTCAAATGCCCTTAGTTCTATCTTTTTATCATGGATAATGTACTCCAAAGTCATGCTTTTTTTTTTTGTGTACATGTTTATTCTTGGAAAAATCGTCAATAAAAAGACAATTGATAAAAAAAGATGGGTGTTCATCCAAGGTAGATTTACTCTACGGTCCTGGCAAGGATCTGGACCTTTGTGAGAAGATTCCTGCTTTCTGAGCTTGCAGCTTTCCGCTGACATGCACACGTTTCTTTTTCCTTAGCTTTCTAGTACAGCAGCAAAGGAGGGGCAGTCACACACAAAGAAGCAAACAATGAGATGCCCAGAATTCATTCACATTCTGCAGGAATGGGAAAGATGCTTTTCCTGGAAACAGCCAAAAGAGGTGTCACTCTCCAGGAAGTGAGCTAGGAGAACTGAGTCACTGTTTACTATCAATCAATTTACTCATTGCAAATTGTTGACCTGCTAGGACTGGGTCTCGCTTTGTAAATTGCAGACTTAGTATGTTATGCTTTCTGCAGTTCCCAGAAAAAAATATATACAGTCCATAAGTTCATGGTACATGCTGTACAACATAATCATCATTAAAGGGGTTCTCTGGGATTTACATATTGATAACCAAACCTCAGGATAGGTCATCAATATCAGATCAGCAGGGATTTAACTCCCAGCCCTGCCACAGATCAGCTGCAGCACTCCCGCACTATGGCCTCCCCGTAGCTTATCATGTACATTGAACTGCGGCTGTGCTTGGTATTGCAGCTCAGCCCTATTCACTTCAATGGGGCTGAGCTGCAGCCAGGCCATGTGACCGATGAGCGAGACAGCACTAGGCCTAAATGCTCACAGAACGCCACAGCTTCTTCATACAGCTGTCCACTGTCAATCTCATATTCATCAATATGTAAATCCTAGAGAACCCCTTTAAAGGGAATCTGGCACCACCGTAAACCCTTTTTTAATGTTGCATGGCCCTATAGTCATGGGTAAATATACCTTTATGTCCCAATCCATGTTCTCTAACCTCCCAAAAACATGTTTTAATCGATGTGCTAATTAATTTAAAAATGAGCCCAAGGGGCTGTACTACTCAGTTGTGGAGCCCAGCCGGGCCCTTTAGCAGTGAGCACGGCACCTCTCCACTCTTCTTCTTTCCTTCTCCTAGCAGCGGCAAATAAAATCTTGTGCTAGCTGCTGGCGCATGTGCAGTTCAGTTAATGAAACCGCTTCATTACAGACCATGCAGGCCCATACAGAACAGTGACGGTGCACTGGCACAAGATTTTAGCCGGCAGCATGATGACATCATCACTGCTAGGAGGAGGAAAGGAGAAGAGTGGAGAGGAGCGGGGATCACTGCTGCTGGGTGCTGATTGGCTCCACAACAGATTAGTACAGCCCCTTGTGCTCTTTTCAAATGAATTTGCATATTGATTAAAACATTTTCTGGAGGTTAGAGAACATAGATTGGGGCATAAAGGTATATTTACACGTGGCTATAGTAGAGCTATAGGGCCATGCAAACAGTAGAAAAGGGTCTCTGGTGGTGACAGATTCCCTTTAATATTATTTTGTGGCAGTAACACATTTCTATCATGGGAGCATATGGCTGCTCAGGAATAGAGTTAAACAATGAATCATGATGACCTAATCACACAGACCTCCAGAATATTCTCCCAGTATCTATTACATTATGACTCTGGGCTGCCACTAGAGTTAGGGCTTATGCACACAAACATATTTTCTTTCCGTGTCCGTTCCGTATGCGGAACCATTCACTTCAATGGGTCCGCAAAAAAAACGGAAGTTACTTTGTGTGCATTCCGTTTTCGTATATGTCCATGTTTCCGTTTTGCAAAAAAACAGAGCATGTCCTATTATTGTCCGCATTACGGACAAGGATAGTAACTGTTCTATGAAGGGCCAGCTATTCCTTTCCGCAAAATACGGAATGCACACTGATATCATCCGTATTTTTTGCGGATCCGTTTTTTGAGGGCCGCAAAATACATATGGTCGTGTGCATGAGCCCTAATTGTGTATATTTAACATTATGGAGGAGATTTATCAAAGTGGTGTAAAGGAAAAGTGGCTTAGATGCCCAGAGCAACCAATCCAAACCGATTCCACCTTTCATATGCCAAAGGAGCTGTAAAAAATGAAAGGTTGCTATGGGCAACTTCAGTGGATATAAAAAGTCTACACACAGTCTATACCGCAGCATGCTGCGCTTTTTGCTCCGGCCAAAAATCCTGAAGACTTGCCGCAAGGCCGGATCCGGAATTAATGCCCATTGAAAGGCATTGATCCGGATCCGGCCTTAAGCTAAACGTCGTTTCGGCGTTTAGCTTTTTTAGAGTGGTTACCATGGCTGCCGGGACGCTAAAGTCCTGGCAGCCATGGTAAAGTGTAGCGGGGAGCGGGGGAGCAGCATACTTACCGTCCGTGCGGCTCCCGGGGCGCTCCAGAGTGACGTCAGGGCGCCCCACGCGCATGGATGACGTGATCGCATGGCACGTCATCCATGCGCATGGGCCGCTCTGACGTCACTCTGGAGTGCCCCGGGAGCCGCGCGAACTGTAAGTATACCGCTCCCCCGCTCCCCGCTCCTACTATGGCAACCAGGACTTTAATAGCGTCCTGGCTGCCATAGTAACACTGAAAGCATTTTGAAGACGGATCCGTCTTCAAATGCTTTCAGTACACTTGCGTTTTTCCGGATCCGGCGTGTAATTCCAGCAAGTGGAGTACACGCCGGATCCGGACAACGCAAGTGTGAAAGAAGCCTTAAATAGGAGTCAGCATACACCTGCCATCATTTAAAGTGCCTCTAATTAACCTCAAATAAAGTTCAGTTGGTCTTTCCTGAAATTTTCTTAGTCGCATCCCACAGCAAAAGCCATGGTCCACAGAGAGCTTCCAAAGCATCAAAGCGATCTCATTGTTAAAAGGTATCATTCAGGAGAAGGGTACAAAAGAATTTCCAAGGCATTAGATATACCATGGAACACAGTGAAGACAGTCATCATCAAGTGGAGAAAATATGGCACAACAGTGACATTACCAAGAACTGGACGTCCCTCCAAAATTGACGAAAAGACGAGAAGAAAACTGGTCTGGGAGGCAACCAAGAGGCCTACAGCAACATTAAAGGAGCTGCAGGAATATCTGGCAAGCACTGGCTATGTGGTACTGTCACCACCAGCTCTGTGAGAAGATCTGGCAGATGTTCTTCTCTACCTGTTGTATGATGTTCTTTGTTTTGGTTTCACTTTCTATTCTCCTTTCCTTCTCCCAGCTGTCACCTATTTGCACTGATTGTCTCCCTTTAAATTCCCTCCCATACTGCCTCGCTTTGCGGTTTATACTTCTTCCTGGATTGTGTTCACTTCTGGAGGCTGCTTCTCCTGATTCCTCAGATAAGTCTGTTTCCTTTATTTGTGTTTTCTTGATGGCTTGATGGTAGGTGACCCTGACTCTGTCCGTATTAAGTGCAGGGAGCCGGTGGTCGTGTCCCCTCACTATTGTAGAGTTTTCAGGTGTCACATAGTATAAGGTACGAGGGCATGCAAACGTCTACCATTAAGATCTTTGCATGGGCATAGCAGTCAGGGAGAGCTCTAGGGGTTTTATAGGGCTCACCCATATGCGCCTTAGTTTGGGATCAAGCCAGTCGGATGTTTATAAGTTCCAGCTTTCTGCAACACCATCCATGACATTATAAACCGCCATAACCGTCTTAAGCATGGATCCGGTTTCAGCCTTGATTGACTGCATGCAAGGTCTTTCACAGGAGGTAGCAGATCTCCGTAAAACTGTGTCTCAGTTTCAGGTGACCGGTTCTGCTTGCGTTCATGGAGTTTGTTCCGAGCCTAAGATCTCACTTCCAGATACGTTCTCCGGGGGTAGTGAGAATTTTGTTCGCTTTAGGGAGGCTTGCAAACTCCATTTTCACCTACTTCCCCATTCCTCTGGTGATGAGGAGCAGAGGGTGGGGATCATCATCTCGCTGCTCAGGGATAACGCTCAGTCTTGGGCCTTTTCGCTGCCGGTCGGGGCATGGCCCCTCCGATCGGTGGATGAATTTTTTGTAGCCCTGGGACAGATATATGATGACCCGGATCGTATTGCTCTGGCTGAATCCAAACTGCGTCTTTTATGCCAGGGTAAACAGTCCGCAGAGATATATTGTTCAGAATTTCGGAGATAGGCAGCTGATACTGGTTGGAATGATGCTGCACTCCGAAGTCAATTTTGCCATGGTCTTTTGGAAAGATTGAAAGATGCATTTGCTTTTCATGAGAGACCAGCCTTGTTAGAATCTGCCATGTCTCTAGCTGTTCGTATTGACAGGTGTCTTAGAGAGAGAGAGGAGACTACTCCTTCCTGTCATATTCAGTCCAAGGACAGTGGGGTTGTCTCATTCAGTGCGCAGGGGTCTCAGTCTCTCTTAATCCCCTCTGAGGAGGAGGCCATGCAGCTGGCTTTGCTTGCCTCTGATAGTAGAGGATTCAGCTCTCAGAGGAGGGTTTGTTTCTGTTGTGGGGGTATAAATCATTTGGCTAATGTTTGCCCCTCTAGGAGATTCATGGAGTTTTCTGAGGGTAATAAAAGAAAAACAAAAATAAAAAAACCCTCTAAAAACTTTCCATTTGCTACTATTGGCAAGGTTGATGCGGAAATTGAAGGTTTGCCATTTACTTGTAATTCCCGTTTTCTCCTACCTGCCAGGGTGGCGCTAGACAGCAAGAACATTGTGATATTTTTGTAGATAGTGGAGCAGCTGTCAATCTCATTGATAATCAATTTGCAATAACGCATGGTTTCCAGGTATGCACTTTGTAAAAGGATATACCTGTTTTTGCTATCGATTCCACTCCACTTTCTCAAAGATCGTTAAAGGGCATAGTTCACAATATTCGTTTGACTGTGGGTGACGCTCATGTTGAGGATATGTCATGTTTTGTCTTAAGCGGATTACCTACTCCTCTAGTGTTGGGGCTACCCTGGCTCAATAAACATAACCCCACCATTGATTGGCAAGCAAGGCAAATAAATGGTTGGAGTGAGTTTTGCAGAAAGAATTGCCTCACGGCGTCTCTTTCAGAGATTTCTACCAAGACTGTGCCATCTTTTCTCTCTGAATTTTCGGATGTGTTTTCCGAGAGTGGTGTCCAGAAGTTGCCCCTGCATCGGGAGTACGACTGCCCTATTAATCTCATCCCAGGCGCCAAACTGCCAAAATCACGTTTATACAATCTCTCCCAACCTGAACGAGTCACTATGCGTGCTTATATCTCTGAGAGCCTGAGAAAGGGACACATCCACCCTCGAAGTCACCTGTTGCCGCAGTTTTTTTTTTTTTTTTGTTAAGAAAAAAGATGGTTCTTTAAGAGGACCTTTCACCAGAATTAAACTTCTAAAGTAACTATACAGGCATGTAGAGCGGCGCCCAGGGACCCCCCTGCACTTACTGTTATACCTGGGCGCCGCTCCGTTCTCCCGTAATTGCCTCCAGTATCTTTACAGTTAGGCTCCACCCAGGGGAACCTGCCGGCGCCTCCTTCTCCCATGCTGTAGCGCTGGCCAATCACAGCGCTCCTGGGGTACCCAATGCTAAGACGCTGGCGCAAGCGTTTGTTGATCACATTGTTAAATTGCATGGCATTCCTTCAGACATCGTTTCTGATAGGGGCATGCAATTTGTTTCCAGATTCTGGAAGGTCTTCTGTTCTCGCTTGGGGGTTCAGTTGTCATTCTCTTCTGCTTTTCACCCGCAGTCGAATGTCAAAATGTGCCATGCTGATAGACTCATACCCAAAAAGACTAAGTGCTGTGATAAATCAAAAGGTGCTTCAACAAAGTATTAGTTACGTGTGCACACTTATGCAACCATATTATTTTATTTTTTATATTTTTTCTTCCCTCTACCTAAAAGATTTCAGTTTGTTTTTCAATTGAGTTGTACAGAATATAAGTCACATTAAAGGTGGAAAAAGTTCTGAAACGATTTATCTTTGTCTCCTTTTTTTTACATTACCAGTTTTGATAAATCTACCCTTATGTTATGTAAAATAAAGCTAAAAGATGGTAAGGAAGGATTCAGAACAGTGTGTACAACTTTTTTAAAAATTATTATGATACTTGCCAAAAGCATTTTAAGTATAATAGACAATTAGTGAGGCTCCAGGCATTCTTTTATTTCAGAAGTTGGTCAGGAGAAGGGGAGTATGCGGCTGCTGACTCTCCAACCTCGTGACAAAGAAGAGCCTGGATTTTAAATATTTTAGATTTGGGACAGTCAAGGATTCCTGGCACTGTTCCAAAATAGCGTACTTCTGCTTGGTAACAGATCTATGTGTAAATTACTGATCACTTGTGCCCGCTGGAATTCTCTGACTGTACAGGCTGGCACAGAAAGAAAGAACTGTATTCAAAGAGATATAAATTGGGGCTCAGATGTCAGTTCCTGTTAAGGTGCTTTCACACATGATACAAATGCTGCGCAGGTTTACTGTAACCAATGGGCTTTTCTACAACTTCACTCACAAACTACTCCCTGTAGTTTTTCTTCTGATTGTTTCCATTTATTTCATTCATCGGTTTGATTAATAGATGGTCAGTACAAACACTGTAGTTAGGGCATTTACCAAGACCCTCCTTCACGCAATATTTTGGGAGGACGCATCCCCTTTCTCATTGACAGATTCGGAATAGGGTTTGTCATGAAATATCAAATGATATTTTAGTGCAGCTACTACTGTGTCTCCTAGTGTAAATATAAATGCAAGATTAGTAAATGGCCCGGCCGCATCTACAGTGTATGGTGCTGTCTACAGTAATGCACATATTACACGAGCATCGGCATCCTCTTAGAATAAATGCATTCATTCTAATAAATATTGTAGAATATTCTTTGCGGCCGCATGGTAATGGATGATGGAGCATGTTCCAATTCACTTAACACCATGAACATCAGTTAGTGTTTTACTGATGCAATGAAACACTCCCCTCTCTAGCCGTCTCTTCAGCTTTTCCTTGTAAGCACCTAATCCGTTTTCATATTCTTTTGCTGAGGAAACACTTTTTTACATATACAGATGTGCTGATAAGGGCTCATGTACGCAAATGTATTTTTTGTCCATATCCGATCTGCAGTTTTTAGACCCCTCCACTTTAATGGGGCCACAAAAGATGCTGTGTGCTGTACGCATCCATATGTCCGTTCCATGGCATCCGCAAAAAAATAGAACATGTCCGGACAAGCATAGGACTGTTCTATTATGGGCCGGACGTTCTGACCGCTATCCGTGTTTTGCGGATCCGCAGATTGCAGACCACAAAACAGGCTACAGACATGTGCATGAGCCCTTAAAGGGGTTGGCTATTTGTGACAATATGCATGTAGGATGATTATATGGCAGTATATAGCCTTTGATGATGTTCTGTGCTGTTTGCTATATTTCATAAAACATGCCCCCTTGTTAGTCAAATCTTCTGTGCTCTATACTTAAAGGTCCTGTCCATAAGATGGCTGTTGATGGAAGGTCATGTTACCAGGCCCATGATTCAGTCTCCCCTACTCAAACACACTGCATCTTCACTAAGCTCCCAACAGAACAAGGACATATGATAAGGTGCAGTGTATTTGACCAGAGGAGACATCACATGGAGGTAATTTGCCTGGTCACAGGACCCTCCATCAGCAGCCATTTTATGGACATGACCCGTGTGTGGACAGCTCAAAAGACTTGGCCAACAAGGGTGCATCTCTTATGAATTTTAACAAAGGCTATATTAGTAAGTACCGTATAATCATTTCATAAACATATTGGTCAACAGAACCAGAAGGTGGCCAACCCTTTTAAGCTGATTTGCGGACCAATACTGCAGTCTAGCATCCACAAGCCAAAACATAGACAGAGAGATTTATCAAAAACTGATGCAAAGGAAAACTGGCTTAGTTGCCCATAGCAACCAATCAGATTACATCTTTATTTTTTTCACAGCTCTTTTTTTGGACCCACTCCTGGTTTTGGCTCATAAATACTGATGTAAAATACTGATCAGATAATGACTAGGTGAAAGTGGCCTCTCTCAGAGATGGCACAGGCTTAGTCATAGGCAATTGTGCACAATGTACAATTGTGTTCAAAATAATAGCAGTCAGACATCACTAACCTGATCAATCACTGTTTTTGGTAGAAATGATATTTCTACATGGCAAATAATTTACTAGCAGGTGTAGTAGAGTAATAGAAACCCAACAGACCCAACAGTCATGACATGCATGCTGCTGATTCTCTGTAATATAATCACTTATTGAAAGGGGCATGTTCAAAATAATAGCAGTGTGGAGTTCAATGAGTGAAGTCATTCATTCTTTGAAAAACAGGTGGCAATTATTGCCCTTATTAAAGGAAGGAAGGCAGCAAATGTTGTACATGCTGGTTACAGTGAACTTCTCTCAGAAATTCTGAGGAAAATGGGTTGTTCTAGACATTGTTCAGAAGTACAGCGTACCTTGATTACAAAGTTGATTGGAGAGGGGAAAACATATAAAGAAGTGTAGAAAATGATAGGCTGCTCAGCTAAAATGATCGCAAATGCTTTAAAATGGCAACCAAAACCTGAAAGACGTGGAAGAAAGCGAAAAACTACCATTCAAATGGATAGAAGAATAGCCAAAATGGCAAGGGCTCATCCAACAATCAGCTCCAGGAAGATCAAAGAAGGTCTAAAGTTACCTGTGAGTACTGTTGCAATTAGAAGACGCCTATGTGATGACAAGCTATCTGCAAGAAGTCGCCGCAAAGTCCCAGTGTTGAAAAAAAGACATGTGCTGAAGAAGTTACAATTTGCCAAAGAGCACATTGACTGGCCTAAGGAGATATTTTGTGGACTGATGAAAGTAAGATTGTTCTTTTTAGGTCTAGTGGCCGGAGACAGTTTGTCAGATGACCCCCAAACACTGAATTCAAGTCACAGTACTCTGTGAAGACAGTGAAGCATGGTGGTGCAAGCATCATGATATGGGGATGTTTCTCATACTACAGTGTTGGGCCTATTTATCGCATACCAGGGATCATGGATCAGCTTGAATACATTAGAATACTTGAAGAGGTCATGCTGCCTTATGATGAAGAGGAAATGCCCTTGAAATGGGTGTTCCAACAAGACAACGAGCCCAAACACACTAGTAAACGTACAACATCTTGGGTCCAGACCAACAAGATTGACGTTATGGAGTGATCTCAATCCAATAGGAAACCTGTGGGGTGACCTAAAAAATTCAGTTTCTGAGGCAAAACCAAGAAATAGTGAAGAACTGTGGAATGTAGTCCAATCATCCTGAGCTGGAATACCTGCTCACAGGTGCCAGAAGTTGGTTGACTCCATGCAACACAGATGTACAGCAGTTCTCAGATACAGTGGTTATACAACTAAATATTAGTCATGTGATTCAAAGGAAAGCAAAATCTTCAAACATTTTTCAATGTATATAGTGAATGTTTGAGTTTGTAAAGAAGAATACAAACACTGCTATTTTTTTTTTAACAGTCTAATATTCACTTTTCTTCAATTTGTTTAGAGGAACAAAAAAACTCTCCCTTTTTGAACGGTTGAACTGCATAAGCAGGGTCTCTCACAGCGCGTCATCGCTGCTGAGGTGGGACGCAGTAAGACAGTCATTCAGAATTTCTTAAATGATCCTGAGGGTTATGGAGCAAAAAAGTCAAGTGGAAGACCTGAGCCGGAGGATCCAGTTGGCTGTCTGTCAAGACACTGGACGATCCTCGACCCAAATTAAGGCCCTTACTGGTGCTGACTGCAGCCCCATAACCATTAGACGGCATCTGAGACTAAAGGGCTTCAAAAACAAAAAACTTCTTCAAAGACCTCATCTCCTTGAACACCACAGAACTGCTCATTTGGACTTTGCAAGAAATCACCAAACATGGGACATTCAAAGGTGGAAGAAAGTTTTGAGGGCCCTCGTCTGTGTGGTAATGACTGAATTTTTTAACAGGAAAATGCTACAGTACACAATGCCCGCAGGACAAGGGACTTCTTCCAGGAGAATAACATCACTCTTTTGGCCCATCCTGCGTGTTCCCCTGATCTAAATCCTTTGGGGATGGATGGCAAGGGAAGTTTACAAAAATGGACAACAGTTCCAGACAGTAGATGGCCTTCGTGCGGCCGTCTTCACCACTTGGAGAAATGTTCCCACTCACCTCATGGAAACGCTTGCATCAAGCACGCCGAAACAAATTTTTGAAGTGATAAACTATAACGGCGGAGCTACTCATTACTGAGTTCATGTTTGGAAGTTGGATTTCTGTTTTGGGGGGGTTTAGTTTTTTTTTGAGGTGTGGTCCTAAACTTTTGATCAGCTGAAAAACAGCCTGTTTCAGTTTATTTGTTGTTTTCATTAAATGAAATACTCAATTTTTTTTTGTCTCACTCCCATTTCTTCTTGTTGCATGTTGAAGCTCTACTTGGAACCTTGTTAAGATCCAGCCATGCTAAATATGATTTTTTTTGCAATTTTTCAAGTGGTCTTAAACTTTTGATCAGGACTGTATTATGCTACGCAGACCACTAATGCAAATTTATAATTGCACGGTTCCTGAACAGCCGCGTCTGGGAAGCTTCTAAAACAAGTGCACAGATAAAGATTGTGGGGATATGTCACAAAGTTAGTATTTAAAACATCTAAGACATTTCAATAGGCCAGCAGCTGTGGAAAGACTTCTCATACTCCGCCATGCACTGAATGTAAGATCTGTATAATAACTGGCCAGAAGTCTGTACACACTGAGTTTACATTGTCCATTTACCGTATGCTCTAGGAAGGCACAGTATTATTATTATTTTTTTAAACAGTACACTTCACTCCAATCAAAGCTTACTGTAAGGGCCCATTCACATGACCATTTTGTGTGCGCATACGTTCCATAATTTTGTAGAACCATTCATTTCAATGGAGCCGCAAAAGTTGCAGACAGCACACCATGTAATGTCCGCATCCATACTTCCGTTCTATGGCCCCGCAAAAAAGATAGAACATGTCCTATTCTTGTCCATAATTGCGGACGAGAATAGGCATTTCTCTCATGGAGAAGGACGTTCTGATCTGCAAAATGTGGAATGCACAAAGACTGTATTGATATTTTGCAGATCCACAATTTGAGGACCGCAAAAATGGATACGGTCTAGTGATTGCGACGTTACCCTAAGGCCTCATTCTCAAAACTGTGAAAAATAGCCGTATGACAGCTTTAGAACCAATTAACGTCTATAGGGCTATTCACATGGCCATTTTTTTTAACAGCCAGCGAATAGCAGCCGTCAAAATATAGGACATGCTATTTTTGGTCCAGATGGTCCCCAGTGAAATCAATGGGCTCTTTTTTTATTGGCCGTTAAAAACTGCATGATGACGCCACATGATCACGATGGGAGCGCAGGTCCTTCAGCATCCAGTGAGGGATGAGTGTCCCACCCTGTTCAAGTGGATGAGGTGAGTATTTTATAATACTGGGGGCACTGTATATATTGGGGACACTGCAGGGGTTGGGACTATGAAATCTATCTATTTTTTAACAGCCATTAAAGTTGGATCAAGGTCTAGAAAATGGATGCACACACTGATGCAAAATAGCCATGAAAAACGTAGTGGATCAGTTTATAACGCCCATTGTTTTCACTGTTGAGTGAATGTAGCCTGAAAAGTCACAGTTTACCTTAGATCAGAGACCTCCTGTGCCCAGATACCACAATGGCAGTGCCGCAAACTTTTATAAAACTGGTTCGCAGGGGCTTTCTATTTTTGTGAAACTACAGGGAGTGCAGAATTATTAGGCAAATGAGTATTTTGACCACATCATCCTCTTTATGCATGTTGTCTTACTCCAAGCTGTATAGGCTCGAAAGCCTACTACCAATTAAGCATATTAGGTGATGTGCATCTCTGTAATGAGAAGGGGTGTGGTCTAATGACATCAACACCCTATATCAGGTGTGCATAATTATTAGGCAACTTCCTTTCCTTTGGCAAAATGGGTCAAAAGAAGGACTTGACAGGCTCAGAAAAGTCAAAAATAATGAGATATCTTGCAGAGGGATGCAGCACTCTTAAAATTGCAAAGCTTCTGAAGCGTGATCATCGAACAATCAAGCATTTTATTCAAAATAGTCAACAGGGTCGCAAGAAGCGTGTGGAAAAACCAAGGTGCAAAATAACTGCCCATGAACTGAGAAAAGTCAAGCGTGCAGCTGCCAAGATGCCACTTGCCACCAGTTTGGCCATATTTCAGAGCTGCAACATCACTGGAGTGCCCAAAAGCACAAGGTGTGCAATACTCAGAGACATGGCCAAGGTAAGAAAGGCTGAAAGACGACCACTACTGAACAAGACACACAAGCTGAAACGTCAAGACTGGACCAAGAAATATCTCAAGACTGATTTTTCTAAGGTTTTATGGACTGATGAGATGAGAGTGAGTCTTGATGGGCCAGATGGATGGGCCCGTGGCTGGATTGGTAAAGGGCAGAGAGCTCCAGTCCGACTCAGACGCCAGCAAGGTGGAGGTGGAGTACTGGTTTGGGCTGGTATCATCAAAGATGAGCTTGTGGGGCCTTTTCGGGTTGAGGATGGAGTCAAGCTCAACTCCCAGTCCTACTGCCAGTTTCTGGAAGACATCTTCTTCAAGCAGTGGTACAGGAAGAAGTCTGCATCCTTCAAGAAAAACATGATTTTCATGCAGGACAATGCTCCATCACACGCGTCCAAATACTCCACAGCGTGGCTGGCAAGAAAGGGTATAAAAGGAGAAAAACTAATGACATGGCCTCCTTGTTCACCTGATCTGAACCCCATTGAGAACCTGTGGTCCATTATCAAATGTGAGATTTACAAGGAGGGAAAACAGTACACCACTCTGAACAGTGTCTGGGAGGCTGTGGTTGCTGCTGCACGCAATGTTGATGGTGAACAGATCAAAACACTGACAGAATCCATGGATGGCAGGCTTTTGAGTGTCCTTGCAAAGAAAGGTGGCTATATTGGTCACTGATTTGTTTTTGTTTTGTTTTTGAATGTCAGAAATGTATATTTGTGAATGTTATGATGTTATATTGGTTTCACTGGTAAAAATAAATAATTGAAATGGGTATATATTTGTTTTTTGTTAAGTTGCCTAATAATTATGCACAGTAATAGTCACCTGCACAGACAGATATCCCCCTAAAATAGCTAAAACTAAAAACAAACTAAAAACTACTTCCAAAATTATTCAGCTTTGATATTAATGAGTTTTTTGGGTTCATTGAGAACATGGTTGTTGTTCAATAATAAAATTTATCCTCAAAAATACAACTTGCCTAATAATTCTGCACTCCCTGTATATTTTTATGGGGAGCTATTCATAAATCCTGGATATCACGTCTGTGTATCAGGGATATGCATATGTATATCATACTGTATATGCTGTATAGCAGTGTTTTCTGTTCCTCTGTTCCTTTCAGTGTTAAACCTGATGACAAAGCTGCAGCTACAATATTACACTGTTAAAAATGCAAACGAAAGCACATCATGGTTCAGGAGGTCTTCTGCTAGAAGAGAGGCCTCGGTTTACAATACTTCATCTGTAATGGAGCTGGATTTGTCATGCTCAGACGTCTACACCCTGATGTTGCTAGTGTATCTGTCTGTCCTGAGGCTTTATTATCGGCAGTGACAATGCAGCTCAGTCACATATAAAATTAAGGCAAACCAGCAGGACACTCATTTTCCATCCTCTAACCATCTGCTGCTCATTTGAGTGGTGCAGACCAAGTTCATCTTCTAATAAACAGTGCTGGTATATGATGAATCTGTGGCAGAATATGTAACACACATATTATATGTACAACTCATCAGCTGCTGTAAGAAGGTGACAAGTGAGCATGCGCTCCCCATGGGAGGAGAACCTGATGAGCAGCAGATGGACCGAGACACAGTTTCACAAATGCATTTCAGTCTCCAGAAGCTTCAGAAGGTTAAGAAGTGACAGTTCATTCAGTAGCAGATGCTAGTATAGATTTACAGTAATGAGAGATTGGACTGACCAGCGTACACGCTTTGTGCCACATTTATTATGTAACTAAGATACTTTTCACAGCATGACTTAGTGGGAAAGGAACAAAATTTAGGTTCAAAGTAGGCCAACCAATAAGTGTTGCAAAGTCAGACTAAGGGCTCATGCACACGACCATAGCCTGTTTTGTGGTCCGCATATTGCAGGCCTGCAAAACACGGATATCGGGTGTGTGCGTTCCACATTTGGCGGAACAGAACAGTCCTATCCTTGTCCTTCCAATAATAGGACATGTTCTGTATTTTTGTGGGTGCCACGGAATGAACATACGGATGCGGACAGTACACGGTGTGCCGTCTGCATCTTTTGCGGTCCCATTGAATTGAATGTGTCCGCATCTAACCCACAAAAAATGTGGATCGGATTTGGACAAAAAGTACGTTCGTGTGCATGATCCCTAAGTTTGACTCCAGCATGAGCCACTTGCGCATCTTTAGACTGACTAGTCTAAGTTTACACTGTCTAAATATTAGACAGGAATAATCCTGATGTTTCTGAAATCTGAATTTGGAGTATTTAAAACTGGAAAACTTGGTGAGCAAAATCAGGGGGGTTGTCCAGGGGAATTACTAAGGCTACTTTTACACTCGCGTTTTGTGCGGATCCGTCAGATAATACAGCTGTCTGCATCCGTTCAGAACGGATCCGTTTGTATTATCTTTAACATAGCCAAGACGGATCCGCCTTGAACACATTTGAAAGTCAATAGAGGACGGATCAGTTTTCTATTGTGCCAGAGAAAATGGATCCATCCCCATTGATTTACATTGTGTGCCAGGATGGATCTGTTTGGCTCAGTTTCATCAGACGGACACCAAACGCTGCAAGCAGCGTTTTGGTGTCCGTCTCCAGAGGGTAATGGAGACTGAACTGATGCAAACTGATGCATTCTGAGCGGATCCTTTTCCATTCAGAATGCAAACTGATCCGTTTTGGACCGCTTGTGAGAGCCCTGAACGGATCCCACAAACGGAAAGCCAAAACGCGAGTGTGAAAGTAGACGAAGGGGAATTACACTTACTGGTAATTGGATACCCAGATGCCCCTAATGAAAGCACCACTGGGTGTAAGGGTGTTATCATGAGGGATGAACTGGTAATAAGTAATACTCAACTTACTGCTCCCTGGGCCTCCACTGGTCTCTACTTCATGACCCTCTTGACACAGGAAACGTCACCGTTCAGCCAATCACTGGCTGTGGTGGTGACCTGTCTCAGCCAGTAATTGTTATGTCACTGTGGTTTTCATAGATTCTCAGGTTACGGACCCCATGGACTTGAAGGCAAGGGAACATACTTGGCAGTCTCGTCTTGCTAAAGTATTTAGAGAGGACAATTCTCCTGATGTTTTTAATCGTAGAGATGTGAGCGAACTTCAGAACACAATGAGGTCTCTACTCCACCGTAAAATTAAGGTGTGGTGGAAGAGAGCATTTTTGGAGAACTATATTCAATGTGGCCTCATTCCTAGGGGCCTTCGCATCCAGGTGTTCCCATAATTTCCAGTGAGTGATGTAATCTTCATGGAAAAGTGGGAGGAAACCTGTACCAAGAGCTCAATTAAATTCATGGAGCTCAACACAAGGCCAATTAAAGACACTACTCACTAACGAAGAATGGGTGGCATATAATCGGAAATTGGATAGTCAATTAGAAATTTGGGAAAAGGAAATACAAATGTTGAAATATAAAAAAGGAGAGATTTAAATGTCGTACGTCAAAAGAGGGTATACCGTTGGAAACACCCGCAACGAACAAACACACTTTCTCGTACTTCCTCTATTACGTCATTATCAGCGGCAAATGATATTAGTAGTCAAACTAGTAACTACTCAAGTGGAGGAATGGAAACTTGGTGGAGGGGAAAAAACAAGAGAAGGTGGGACCATAGAAGACAACCATATAAGAAGAAACAAAATGGAGGCAATGATGGACATCAGGAAACTGATAATCTGAAGGTAATTCATTTATCTAATCACCAACTCTCTGACATCGATATCTCCGTCCTACAAAGGGGACTCACCTTTTCACCATGAGCACCTTTTGATGTCTTCACAGCAGTAAAGGATCTCCATATGTTTGGACGATCCTTTTTTTTTTTTTAAATGGTTCCACAAATCAGATGATATGGGCACTTTGAACACACCTTCTGAAAGAGAGGCCTTGGATGCATTGGAAAGTTTAGTACACGAACAACAAGTTGAATATTTAGGTAAGGTTCCAACAGTAATTAGAAAACGGTCAGAAAAATTTCCGCCCTTAACAATCTGTCCAGCTGTAGATTTCTTTGTGAAATCCGTAAAAGAGATCTTCAATTACCTAGAAAGGGGGTACCTGATAATCTGACGTACAATTAACGTCAGAGATGGAATAATTACAATCCCTGAAAAACGTGGTATTTAAGCCGGCAGATAAGGGCGGCAACGGCGTTACCTGGCCACGCAAAATGTACGAATCTGAGGCTTATCGTCAATTGAGAAATACAAAAAACTTACTTATAATCCACTCTCTTCTTTTAGTCAATCTCTACTGGATGTTATCAATACAGCCGAGAATACTGGGACCATTTCTCATCAATTAGGCCAAGTGTTGAACATTGAATCCCCAACGATACCCACTCTATATTTACTTCCAAAAATTCACAAGAATTCAACAAAGCCTCCTGGTAGGCCTATAATATCGGGGTGTGGTTGTCTTTTGGAAAACATCTGTAAATTTTTGGACCATAGATTTAAACCTTTGGTGGAATTTTTACTGTCTTACATCCGAGATACGTCAGACTTGCTTCAAAAATCCATCTCGACTCTGAAATGATGCCGGTTTACGTGAGATGTCGAATCGCTCTATACCAGCATTAGACATGAGGATGGTATCAAGACCGCATCATATTTCCTGTCTATGAGTGAGACTGAGGGTGAGTTCCGTACATACTTGATTGAGCTATTGAAGTTTGTTCTCACACATAACTTCTTTACTTTGATGTTACTTCTACCTGCAGCTCCAGGGCACAGCTACGGGGGTGGCTTGTGCGCCCTCGTATGCTAATCTGTTCCTGGGGCTGTGAGAGAGGGAGCTGTTCATGTTAGATCATAATGTGTCGAATGGACCGGGTTGTTTTTTGGGCCCGGTACATCGACAATTTTTTTTTTATCTGGCATGGCTCTTTACAATCTTTGGAATCCTTTATGTTGGAACGCAATACCAATCCATACAATATTAAGTTGACGTTTAAAGCAGATTTGAAGAGAATTGAATTTCTTGATGTGGTGATTAAACGGGATGACTTTGGATTTTTGCAGACGGATGTCTACAGAAAAGAAACATCGGTTAATGCACTTCTGCATGCGTCTTCCTCCCATCCTCTACAACATCCTCTACAAACGATCAGAAGTATATCTACTGGCCAGTTTATTAGGATAAAAAGGATCTGTTCAACAACTGAAGATTTTGAATGCCAGGCGAACATTCTGAGGAGACGTTTTTTGGAAAGAGGTTATAGTAAAAAATCTATCAAAAAAGCCTACAATCGAGCAAAATATGCACCACGTAAATACCTAATGTATCCACGCCTCAAAAAATCTACCGACAATATGGTAAGATACCAACTACCATTCACAATGGCAACATATGCGAAAAACCTTGGAAAGGTTCTGGCCAATTTTAAAAGCAGATCCAACTTTGGACAACATTTTACTATCATATCCATCTATAGTGGGCAGATGTGCCAAAAAGTTTGGGTGACCACCTGGTTAAATCTTATTATTCTCCTACAAAACCAGGGGGAAATCTTTGGCTCGAAAGAACCAGAGTGGGGCTGTATTCCCTGTGGGAAATGTATTGTATGCCCCAACATCTTGAGAGCAACCCACTTTACTGATTCGACACAGTCCAAGACATACCATATTACCCACCATATTTCCTGTACGACTACAGCCGTTGTGTACTATGCCACCTGTCCCTGCCCTAAGATTTACATCGGTCTAGCGACCAGAGAATTGAAAGTGTGTGTGAGGGAACACGTACGAGATATTGATAAATCTAAAGGTGCTGAGGATTCAATATCTTTAAAACCCATTCCTAAACATTTTAAATTACATCATGATAGCAATTCCTCTTTATTAAAGGTTCGAGGAATTGACCATGTGGATCTTGGCATGCGCGGCGGTAACACCTCAAAATGCCTTGCTCAATGTGAAAGCAATGGATATGGACATTGAACACAATGCAGCCACAAGGCCTCAATGATGTTCTGACTTTCGCTTCTTTTCTATAATTTTATACACATTTTTTAATTCTTTTTTTGTATTTGTTGAATGGTTCTCCCTATTTTTGTTATTAATTTGTTATTAATTGCATTAATCTATTTTATTTTATTTCAGTTTTCATTCCCACCGCTCTTGGACATCCTGTTGGACTATCTGAATGAAGTGCCACTGGAGCACATCACTATGCTTTTTTTTTGTTTTATTTTAGTTGTGTTATGCACGGTATGTGCATGCACTTCAACATACACATACCACTTATTGCATTTCATTGTGTTTTGTGCAAATAATAATTTTTTTCTTTTCACCCAATTCACATTTGTGCGTTTTTTCTTCCTTATTTACACTGATGAAATGCAATTCGAGCATTCTATCTACAGTCCTGATCAAAAGTTGAAGACCACTTAAAAAATGGCAAAAAATCATATTTAGCATGGCTGGATTTTAACAAGGTTCAACATGCAACAAGAAGAAATGGGAGTGAGACAAAACATTTTTTGAGCATTCAATTTAATGAAAACAACAAATAAACTGAAACAGGCTGTTTTTCAGCTGATCAAAAGTTTAGGACCACACCCAAAAAAATAACTAAACCCCCCCAAAACAGAAATCCAACTTCCAAACATGAACTCAGTAATGAGTAGCTCTGCCGTTATTGTTTATCACTTCCAAAATTCATTTCGGCATGCTTGATGCAAGCGTTTCCATGAAGTGAGTGGGAACATTTCTCCAAGTAGTGAAGACAGCCACACAAAGGCCATCTACTGTCTGGCACTGTTGTCCATTTTTGTAAACTTCCCTTGCCATCCATCCCCAAAGGTTCTCAATTGGATTTAGGTCAGGGGAATACGCAGGATGGGCCAAAAGAGTGATGTTATTCTCCTGGAAGAAGTCTCTTGTCCTGCAGGCATTGTGTACTGTAGCGTTATCCTGTTGAAAAACCCGGTCGTTACCACACAGACGAGAGCCCTCAGTCATGAGGAATGCTCTCTGCAACATCTGGACATAGCCAGCAGCCATTTGATGCCCCTGCAGTTCCTGAAGCTCCATTGTTCCACTGTAAGAAAAAGCACCCCAGACCATTATGGCACCCCCTCCACTGTGGTGCGTAGAAAACATCTCAGGTGGGATCTGCTTGTCATGCCAGTAACGTTGGAAACCATCAGGACCATCAAGGTTAATTCTTTTCTCATCAGAGAATAAAACTTTCTTCCACCTTTGAATGTCCCATGTTTGGTGCTCTCTTGCAAAGTGCAAACGAGCAGTTCTGTGGCGTTCAAGGAGATGAGGTCTTTGAAGATGTTTTTTGTTTTTGAAGCCCTTTAGTCTCAGATGTCACCACCAATAAGGGCCTTAATTTGGGTCGAGGATCGTCCAGTGTCTTGACGGACAGCCAACTGGATCCTCCGGCTCAGTGCTGATGAAATTTTTTGGGGTCTTCCACTTGACTTTTTTGTTCCATAACCCTCAGGATAATTTAAGAAATTCCAAATGACTGTCTTACTGCGTCCCACCTCAGCAGCGATGGCGTGCTGTGAGAGCCCTGCTTTTTTTGCCTTTGCCATCACAACGTGTGACTACCTGACAGAAAATGACAATGAATACACATCTTTGCACAGATTTGGCCTTTTAAAGGCATGTGGTCCTAAACTTTTGATCAGCTGAAAAACAGCCTGTTTCAGTTTATTCCTTGTTTTCATTAAATTGAATGCTCAAAAAATATTTTGTCTCACTCCCATTTCTTCTTGTTGCATGTTGAAGCTCTACTTGGAACCTTGTTAAGATCCAGCCATGCTAAATATGATTTTTTGCCATTTTTCAAGTGGTCTTAAACTTTTGATCAGGACTGTATGTTATTTGATAGTTTTCGCACCTGATTTTAGTCGCGCGTGCACGATATGTAGATCGGCCTTTCCTTCTTTCCAAGCAACGGGAAGTGTATGCGCCGACCTGCATGACTGGCCATCATGTGATGCGGCGCTCAGCCTCTCCTTCTCCTGTTTATGACGGGCACGGACATTTGCCCTCGTGACTGGCCATCACGTGGTGCGGCGTTCGGCCCCTCCTATATGCCCTATATCTATAAACTATGCAGTCTCATGAACTCGGAGCGTTGCTCCTATTTGTTAGTTCAGTGCCTGCCCATTAAATTAGTCATCATGTGGGGCGGCACTTACCACAGGAACCTCTATTACATCACATGTTTCCGTGTTCCCACACACCGGTAATGAGTTACTATTAATTTGGGTATTTGGCTTTTGAATGGTGGGTTACTGTTTAACTGGCTTTCGCCATTGGGGAGAACCACGCCCCCAGAAGAAGGTGTTTTTCTGCCGAAACGCGCGTCAGGGAGTGTGGTCCTCCTGGTGATGACAGCATTATTATGGGTAAGCTACAATCACAGTATATGCATATGTGTTATCTAATGGGCGCTATTATAAAACTTTGATCAGTCTCTATCTTCTGTAGGCCAGATGTTTGCTGCACTCAGCACTTTACTACTGTCTAGTACATAGATATCTGTAGTCCTTTTATGCATGTGTCCACTTCATGTTTATTGTTATGCACATACTTTGTGTAGGTGCCATTATAGATTTTTGATCGGTTTCTGCTTTGTAGGCTGTACGTTTTTTGCACTTAGCACTTTATAAACTGTGTAGTATTCAGACCTTTGCAGGCTCTCTTCATATGTGCTTACCTTGTACTAATCAGCTTTTGCATACCCTGTTTGCCAGGAGGTATCACACATTTTGTGTGTGTTTTGTCACCTCTATGCTTTTATATTTATGTATTCAATAAAGTTTATTTTTATATACATTGCCGTTTTAGACTATTTTGTTCCGCTGTAGGTTTATCAGCCAGTAATTGGCTGAACATTCACATTTAAGAGGGAGTAGAAGCTGTCAGGTGGAACTTGAAAGTACTGGAATGGGAGTGGCAGAGGACTGATAAAGTAATTATTCTTTTATACCACTGTGAGCCTTTTAAAAAAGGTTAAAATAGCATAATACAAGGAAACAAACTCCTTCTCTCTTACTAGACTTAGTCTAGAGGAATATACGGTATTAGAGCCTTTTCAGTAGATGTATTCTTTGTTTTAGGTTATTTATGCTATTATTAATTCAATATCGCATACTCAAAAATATTAATACACTGCACACCAGTATTCCTTTTATGTACGTGAGATCCTCACTTTTGCATTAGTTCTTTTCCAACAAGTTTACATTGATCTTTGATGTCTGGAATTGTGATGTATAGTATACTTTGATATTCTATCCAATTAAAAAGGTTGTCCTTCAATAACAACTATGGGTCTGCAAAAGAGAAGCTGGTACAGCACTTGGCTATCTCCGATATCTATAGAGTTTAATGGAGTATCAGCGTATATACAAGATTTGGGAGAAATGAATAAGAAATTCACATAGCAATCATTTCTGGTAATAATCTGGAAACCGAATTACAAAAATGCCCTGAATGTGTACAGTACACTCATCTCTTATTTATAACATATAAGTGCACTTCTCATTAAGTTCAGTCAGAGTAGCTATCTTAAAGAATGATCAGATGCAGCAGACTGACATTGGGGTAGAATCTGCAGCATGCTGTGATTTTTGTGTGGAATTTTTCTACTACATGTGGAAAGCGTTTTGAAAATACTATCCACTTGTATTGTACTGTAAACTGTTGAGGATTTATGCATAGTAAATCTGCAGCCTTTGAACATGGTATTATGTTTAACCCCCTTACAGTTTTGCTGGAGCTCTGCCAGTGTTTTGGGAAAAGGACCTAAGAATTCAGTCCAAACAGAGCTCAGACAGCAGGGTGAGGGAGGAGGCCTGCTTTAAACCTTTATATCCTGGGCCCTGTAGAATATATATGGGTCTTATTTGAAAGCTGGTAATCTAAGCTTTAATAAAGACCAGAATCACAGCATCAGGAGATACAGCTTTTTTTAATCGGGTAGGGAGTGACAGCAGCTGAAAGTGAAAGTAGGTTTCAGCGGCTTTCACTCCTGACCCAATTTCTAAAGGCTATATCTCCTGATGTAGAGGGGATAACGCTGAAATTCTGAGTTGAGTTTTAAAGTTTTGTCAGCTTTCAAAGACCATGCCCACCTCTCTTGTTTCTATAGAGACCAAAATATGATCTCTGGTATCAGCCAACTTGGAGGAGGAGAAGATGGCAGTGGGAGAGCTGACAGACTGCAGTATAGGAGAGAAAAAATATCCTCTTATGGTAAAAAAATTATCACTAGAAAGGAGTCTAATATATTAACAAAGTATGAAGCAGACTTCAGATTCCTGTTTTAAAATGTTTTTAAAGTTGTAGAATCAAAGGCCAAAGTTATTCACCGAAGTCCAAGTTTTTATTCTGCAAGTACAGGTGAAACTAAAAAAAATTGAATATCGTGCAAAAGTCCATTTATTTCAGTATTGCAAATTAAAAGGAATTGCATTAATGCAGCTTAAAGTTAGAATTTTGTGAAAAGGTTCAATATTCTAGGCTCAAAGTGTCACACTCTAGTCAGCAAACTAATCCATACCCGACCCCCCCCCCCCCCCCCCCTGGCAAAGGGTACCTGAAATTGTGACTTTGGGGTTTTAGAAGCTGTAAGCCATAATCATCCAAATTATAACAAATAAAGGCTTGAAATATCTCTCTTTGTCTGTAATGAGTCTAGCTCATATGTTAGTTTCACCTTTTAAGTTGCATTACTGAAATAATTGAACTTTGCACAATATTCAAATTTTTCGAGTTTCACCTGTACACTCAACAACATTGAAATTGCAACACCAAGAAGGAAAAGAAAGTCATGGAATTATGGAAATTACATGATTGTTAGACAAGATAATGATATGCAAATTATAAAAAATGTAAACAAAATATTCAAAACATCTCGATATAGTCAGTATTGAGTATAAGAATCATGCAAAGAAATACACACTTACATGCCTTGACATGCTATCAATGTGGTTATTAATAGTTGTCTGACAAATCTTCTGCCATGCTGAATGTACTTGAGCATGCCAATCATTAAGATCCACTGCTGGCAGCTGCCTTTGCAATGGTCAACCAATGACACCCCTAGATCTCCTCAATGGGGGCCAAATCCAAAGATGCTGCAGTTCAGGGTAGCACATTTTGGCCATGCAGGCTGCTCACAGTAGCATGAGCCTGAGTCTGGGACTCTTTGGTGTAATGCTCTCACTGTTTCCACAACCAAATCAAAGTAACACTGAGCTGTTAGTGTGCCTGAAATGAGGACTAGAGGGGTATGGCTATTTTATAAATTATACATCCCACAACATAATCCTCGGAGTGGGACTAGTATGAAGATCCATAGTGAAGGCCTCTTCATTGCGTTGCCGACGTGGTCTCCAGACCAATCTCCAACTATCATTGCATCCAAGACAAAAGGGGGACTCATCGTTGAGGAGGACAGACCTCTGATGCCGTCTTGCTGTGCACCATGATAGCCATTGAAAATGTTGGCATGGGGTCAGTGGAACACTTGTTGCTGGACATCTGGCTCATAGCCCAGTGTTGTGTAAATGTCTTCTGATGGTTTGTGTAGACACTGTGCTGCCTAAGGGCTCTTTTACATGAGCAAGTTTTCCATCCTGATGCAATGCAGACTGGACACATAGCATCCGGACTGAATCCTGACCCACTCATTTCAATGGGCCTGTGTATAGGAGTGTCGTTCTTCACACATCTTTGCATTCAGAAAAAACGCAGCATGTTCTATATTGTGGCTCCATAGAAGTGAATGTGGCTTGTGTGAAAAACAGATTGCATCCGGATGCAATGTGTTTTTCACTGATGGTTGCTAGGAGAAGTACATTGTTCTTCTTCAGTTTTTCTTCACGCGCGTGAAAAATGATTGCATCTGCGTGGAAAAACTGAAACACTAAACGCAATTGCAGACAAAGCTGATTGAACTTGCGTGCAAAACCATATGTTCTTTCATGAACAGATCCTGACACAATCCATATCGCTCGTGTGAAAGAGGCCTTAGGCTTTGAATGTGATCTCTAATTTCCCTTGCAGTACAGAATGGATCACTACACACCATTTTTCTAAACAGCTGATCTGTCCATGCTGAGACTCACCTCTGGGCACCTCTTGTCACTCCAGTTTGTTATTGTTCTTGCAACCACTGGAACACGCAACAGTATACAGTGATGACATCTCTGCCTAGGTGCATAGCCATCTGCCAGAGTGATAAACCAAGGTGTCTCAGTTGTGTCCATCTGAGTTTGCGACAAGTGCTGATAACTGGCACATTCACAAACAGGAGGCATAGCACAATCATCCCACACAACTTGATCCAATTTTTGAGGTTTCATGTGGCTAAAATATTTTTTGTTTGTTTCAATTTGGCTTTTTTGCCCCCTCAGATGCCACAGATTGGAGCTAGGTGCTTGAAAAATTGATCATCTGCAGATTTTACCTATTTCCTCAATTTGCATAACCCTATGGCTTGTCCCTCTTGGTGATGCAAGTTCAACGTTGAGGAGTGTATTATAACATAATAAAATTTATATATATTTGGCATCATCGTATGGACCCACAGAATAAAGTTACCATGTTATTTATACCATATAGTGAGTGCTGTAAAAATAAATTCCACAAAATAATATTACATTTCCCGTTTTTTTAAATCTTCCCAAAAAGAATAAAAGAAGTTATTTAATGTACTATATGTACCACAAAATAGTTCCTAAAAAAACAACAACTTAGCCTGCAAAATTCAAGATCTCATATAGCTAAATTGAAGGAAAAAAATAAAATAAAACTATGACCACTGGAACAAAGGTGGAGGGGGGAATGTTACTGATCTTTAAGGAGCCTCTTTCAGCATGATCAGTCCTATTAAAACAAGCGATCTGCCTGTTAGGGCTGATCTTGCTGATAAAAATGATACCTTCATTATGACTACCTATGGCCCTGTTGCTTAGAAAAATACATTTTTATTCATACATAAATGATCTAACTGGAGCACCAAGAAGCTGGCCGGAACCCAGAGAGCACCACTTTGATACACCCTTAAGCTTTAGTCCCTCCCCTCTTCCCCTGGATTGACAGGGCTAGACATCTCATCTAGCCCAGTCTTCTTGTGACTGCTGCCCTCCAAGCGCCGAGACCTGTCATCTTATGTCTCAGCACTTGCTTAGCGTATCTCCTGCTGCACTCCAAATGGGCTGAGATCTGTCATTCCGTGTCTGTGCTGTGTCTCCCGAGTGGGGGATTTTAAAGCCAGGCATCCTCACTGCTCCGATGCCTGGCCCTAAAATCTCCCAGTCACAGAGACACAGCGCAGACACTGGGAGAGGGAGTGGCAACATGGAGAGGTGAAGCGATGCTCCAAGGGTTCAGCCCCTCGGTGCTCCGGGCACCTTGTTTACTTATAACTAATACTAAGTTCTCTGCATCGGTAATACTGATTGCAGAGAGAAAGGACTCATTTTAATCATCATAAACAAACCTACCATGCAGTATGCCTGATTAAATAGGGTTGATCAGGGTGAAAGATGCCCTTTAAATAAAATTACCCATATATCAATAGAAAAAAAGCAAAGAAACTATGTAATAAGAGTGGTCCTGGGACATTCATTGTAAGTTATAAATATTGTACCTCTATGTAATGTAATTGAAAACTAGACGTTGGTTCCGAAGACCCCGAAATGTATTCTAAAAATAAGAAAAAAAATGAAAGAGCAGCGTAAACCTAGCGAGAGTGATGGTCAAGTAGGCTGTAAGACCAAGAATTCAAGGATTTACTCCATCAGCACATCAATTGCCCAGGAGGTGGGTTCCCTGAAGTGCAGGGCTCTGGGCTTTCTGCATGGAATGCTTCTCCAAACCTTCCCCTCTGTCTATGACTCTAACAGTCTCCTATTTGGATGCTGTATCTCTCATTAACAGCACAGGGGAAGGGCTGAGGAATGTTCAGTGCAGAAAGCACAAGGCATTGCACTTGAGGGGACCACCTCCTGGTACTTGTGATTGATGCCTTGGGGATTAAAACTTGGATTTCTTGATCAGGCATCCTGTGTGATCATCACTATCGGTATGCTTATATTGCTCTCCCCAACACCTATATAGCGCTGTAAGCAAAGTGGCCAAAACTGACACTCTTTTATGAAGAACAAAAGTAGATAATAATGAATACTGATAAGCAAGTCAGAAAAAGGTTTTTTCAATGTCATCTTTTTCTCTTATAAGTTACCTCTTAGAGATTTACCTTGAGCAAAAGGGAGAAAGAAAGGGAAGAAAACCACCAAACAACAGTTCATCTTTAGCAAAGGACCAAACATATTTTAATCATTAGTGGTGATATTTTATTGTTATTTACTCTTTTTATGTAAAAAAAAAAAATAGGTTTGTTTCCGTAAATTACAAACATTGTAACAAAAGCTGCTTGGAAGCGGATTCTTTGCTGGTCTAACGTGAGTCTTCTGTGCAGGCAAGAACAATATCTATGAGGTTTAGGCTTATGGGCAGGTTAATGTAATGTTAAGTGGGTAGAATAGCTATTTACAGAACTTTTTCTTGTACTTCTGACAACATCTTTACAGCCCAATCACACAGATCTGCTGGCATCCTGTTAAAAAATATATATAAATACATTTGGTGCAATTCTAGATGCAACTTTTTAAACTACTGTATGCAATCTCCATCAAAATTAAGAGTAAATTGTGACCCAGTCGGGAAGATTTATCAAAACTGGCAACCAATCAGATCCCACCTTTTATTTCTCAAAACAGCTCTGAAAAATGAAAGGTGGAATCTGAAGGGTTGCTATGGGCAACTAAGTCAGTTTTCCTTGATACCCGTTTTGATAAATCTCCCCCATTGTGTCTAAATTGATCTAAACAATGAGGCAAATATACTAATATATACACCTAGACCTGGTCTTAAAATGCACCAAAGTTTGGCACATAATAATGCATCACATTGTAGACCTATTTATGGAGCAAATTAGCCAAAAAATAATCCAATGCGCCTACAGTGCCTGTGTGACCACTGTAGCATCTAAACAGGAGACCACTACAGCTATGACTTAAAGCAGCGGGAAGGCGCTGTGAAACAGTTCAGTGGAGAGAGCAATTTGCAGTAAAGCTCCTGGTCATTTGCAGGAACAGAATCTAGCAGAATAAAAGTTCATATTCACACTACTCCTGTTCAGTGATGGTCAGTTCGCAGTGTTCACCAGCGAACACATGCGGGCTGCCATCTTTAGTAAGGTAGACTCACCCGTCCGGCGATGGACAGGTAAGCCCTTACCTGTGCCAGAAGCCGGTCTAAAAATCAAATGCAGTCACCGGGAGCAGGCAGTTCCGAGAACAACTGCCGAAGGCCTTCATCGGGCTGTTCTCGCAACTGCCTGCTCCTGGTGACTGCATTTGATTTCAGACTGGCTCCCGGCAAAGGCACAGGTAAGGGCTTACCTGTGCATCGCCGGACGGGTGAGTCTGCCTTACTAAAGATGGCAGCCCGCATGTGTTCGCTGGCGAACACTGCGAACTGACCATCACTGCTCCTGTTAGTACTCATGTTATGATTTTCTTTTTCAAAAATGCTTTTACTGTGTAAAATGTAACAAACATAAAAAATAGACATATTAGGTATTGCTTTGTCCGTAATGACCCGCTCTATAAGAATATCACATAATCTACCCCCTCAGGTGAATGCCATAAAAACAAAACAAAAAAAACCTGTGGCAAACAGACATTTTTTGGTAACCTTGCCCCAAAAAGTGTAATATTAAAAGATCAAAAAAACATATCTACCCAAAAATGGTACCAATAAAAATGTCAACTCTTACTGCAAAAATTGAGCCCCTACAAAAGATAATATAAAAATATAAAAAGAAATTTGGCTTTCAGAATACGGAGACTCAAATCATGATATTTTTTTTCAAAAATGCCTTTTTTGTGTAAAACTGAAATACATTTAAAAAAAGTACACATATTAGGCATTTCTGTATCTGTAACGACCTGCTCTATAAAAAATATCACATGATCTACCCCCTCAGGTGAATGCCATGGGAAAAAAAAAACTGGGCCAAAACAGCCATTTTTTGGTCACCTTGCACCAAAAAAGTATAATATTTAACAATCAAAAAATCATATGTACCCAAAAATAGTAAAAAAAAAAAAAAGTCTATTCTCACAAAAAATGAGGTACTACACGATGTTCGGCAGAAAAAAAAGCAAAAAAAATATGGCTTTCAGAAAATGGAGACACAAAAACATGATTTGTTTAAAAAACGCTTTATGATGTAAAACAAAATATTGAGGTTTGTTTAGCTGTTAACACTTGTTGTGTTGCAGGAAAAATTGATTACAATGGAAAATTTCACCTCCATTTTCCTTTAATTCTTGTGGAACACTTTAAGGGTTAACAGTGTTTATAAAATCAGTTTTGAAAAACTTGAGGGTGTAGTTTCTAAAATGGGGTCATTTATAGGTTGTTTCTATCATGTAAGCCCCACAAAGTGATTTCATAACTGAACTGGTCCTTAAAAAAAAGTGGGTTTTGGAAATTTTCTTAAAAATTTGAAGAACTGCTTCTAAAATTGTAAGCCCTGTTACATCCTAAAAAAATAAAACGACATATAAAAAAAAAATGATGCAAACATAAATTAGACATATGGGAAATGTAAAGTAATAACTATTTTATGAGGCATCACTTTCTGCCTTAAAAGCAGAGAAATTCAAATGTCATCAATTGCAAATTTTTCCAACTTTTTTAGTAAATTTCATTTTTTCACACATTGACTCAAATTTATCACTAACATGAAGTACAATGCGACAGGAGAAAACAATCTCAGAATGGCTTGGATAAATAAAATCATTCCATAAAGTGACACGTCAGATTTGCAAAAATTGGCCTGGGATTTAGGCCTCATGCACATGACCGTTGTTTGGGTCCGCATCCGAGCCGCCAAAATGGACCCATTCATTTCAATGGGGCCGCAAAAGATGCGGACAGCCCTCCGTGAGCTGTCCGCATCCGTGGCTCCGCTAAAAAAAAATATAACATGTCCTATTCTTGTCCGCGTTTTGCGGACAAGAATAGGCATTTATATTGCCAGCGCCCGTTCCGTAAATTGCGGAAGGAAACACGGGCGCCTTCCGTTTTTTGTGGATCCGCGGTTTGCAGACCGCAAAAAACTGCACGGTCATGTGCATGAGGCCTTAAGGTGAAAAGTGGCTCGGTGCTGAAGGGGTTAAAGTTATAGCAGGGACGTTGTTATGTTGGAAGACCCAGCCACAACCCATCTCCAATGCTCTGACTGAGGGAAGGAGGTTGTTGTTCAAAATCTCACAATAAATGGCCCCATTCATCCTCTCCTTAATACAGTCGTCCTGTCCCCTTTGCAGAAAAGTACCCCCAAAGCATGATTTTACCACCCCCATGATTCACAGTAGGGATGGTGTTCTTGGGATGCAACTCATCCTTCTTTTTCCTCCTCCAGTGAAGTTTAGACCAAGAAGTTCTACTTTGGTCTCATCTGACCACATGGCTTTCTCCCATGCCTCCTCTGGATCATCCAGATGGTCATTGGCAAACTTCAGATGGGCCTGGACATGTGATGACTTGAGCAGGGGAACCTTCCGTGTAATGCATGATTTGAAACCATGACGGCGTAGTGTTTTACTGACAGTGACCTTTGAAACTGTGGTCCCAGCTCTCTTCATGTAATTGACCAGCTCCTCCCTTGTAGTTCTGGGCTGATTCCTCACCTTTCTTATCATCAGTGATACCCCACGAGGCGAGATCTTGCATGGAGCCCCAGTCTGAGGGAGACTGACAGTCGCCTTTAGCCTCTTCCATTTTCTAACAATTGCTCCAACAGTTGATCTATTTTCACCAAGCTGCTTGGCAATTGCCCCGTAACCCTTTCCAGCCTTGTGGAGGTCCACAATTTTGTCTCTGGTGTCTTTTGACAGCTCTTTGGTCTTGCCCATGGTAGTAGTTGGTGTCTGACTGTGGGGTGGACAGGTGTCTTTAAAGAGCTCAGACAGGTGCTACTAAGTAAGATTAATGAGTGGAGTAGAGGTGGACTTTTTAAAGGCACAGTAACAGGTCTTTGAGAGCCAGAATTCTTGCTGTTTCTCAGGTGTTCAAATACTTATGTTCAGCAGTGCAAGACAAATAAATTCTTTAAAATCAATGTGATTTTCAGAATTTTTTTTAAAATTCTGTCTCTCAGAGTGGGAATGCACCTACAATGTGGGAGAACGTGCAAAATCGCAGGGTGTTCAAATACTTCTGTTCCTCGCTGTATACCAATAGCTTCTGCCTAAAAATAGTGCACGACTATAAGGAAATACACCTCTTTCTCTCAACACTTTGAAACTGCGAAGCTAGGTGTTATATAGCGTCAGAACACATAATACATTTTTGTCACATTTTACTAAATCTCCTGCACTGTGTTAACACCACATTACTGATACAAATCTACAAACCATTCTTTTTATGGGTCCATTAAAAATCATTTAGTATCCTACTATCCTTTTTTTTAATCATGATATATATATATTTATTTAGTACCCTTAAAAACATATTCATGACCTAAAGGCATTTGTAAATAAAAAATAAAATAAAAGACATAACTGAAATATAGCTGAAGCGTGGTGTGAACAGAATCTAAACGCTACTGATTGGTTGATCTGGTTTAGGGTATGTTTACATCTCTGGCATCCAGTAGGCTGTTCCTAGAGAGAACTCTATATCCAGCATAGCCAGATAGTGCCGAATAGCGCTGGACCACACAGATGATAATAGGATCCCAACACTTTCTGCGTGCAACGTTTTTTGTGTGGCCAAAAGCCGGCATTTCCTGGGAAGAGGTCGGATTCCATTATAGTCAATGGGGTCTGGTGGTACGCAGCACTATCTGGCTATGCCGGATGTGGAGTTCTGGATGGCGCAGATGTGAATTTACCTTAACATGTATGGGTAATATTTTTAAATCGGTAATCCAAACCAAATCACAACATCTTTATTCTGGCATCGGACACGATATTATGATAATCTGCCACTGCAGAATAATGAGGAACTTTGAAAAGATTGAACTGGCTATAACCATTAAGGAGCCTTTAACAAAGAAAAAAAATATTTCAAAAGTAAGTACATTACAGTTTGCAATTTGGATCCTGCTGGGGGTCATTTTTAAAGGTTTTATTTTTTTTTATTTTTTTGAGGAAACGTCCTGGTTACTCTCACAAATATTTTTTTATGTTTTCTAAAACTGTCTGATAACCCAGAATATATTATAATTAGGCATGAGCAAACTTGGGTTTTCAAGTTCGGTGTACAAGGTTCGGGCTATAAGTTATGGTCCGTGGTAGTGGAATCTAGAATGGAATTCTTCGATAACCCGAATCTTGTACGCTGAACTGGAAAACACAAGTCCGCTCAACACTAAATATAATCTAGCAAAAATTTAAGGGGCTGGGTTGTTCAAAAGTAATTAAGCCCTTAATGACCAATGATGTACTGTGTACGTCATGAGGTGGTGTTAGTTACTTGTGTTAGTTAATATACTTGCGGTGACACTGGCATCTAAACGGGTGTCACGGACAGCTGAGCTGTTCGGGCACCCGGCAGGGAACCATTCAGTGTGGTGCCTGCCTTTGGATCACTTTAAATGGTCAGTCAGATTTGACTGACCAATCACAGCATTGAGCAGCAGGCTCAAATCCTACAGCGCAGCTCCGATCTTCTCAGTGAGTGTTGAGATCAGGGCTGCGCTGTTAGGAAGTCCATGTAGCCCCGATCCCCCTCAAGTCAGGATGGCTCTTCCAAGCATCTCTGTTCCAGCGCTGACCGTCTGGTCCCTGTTGTTTTCAGTCCCCTGTGAACTGGAAGTATGACGTCCTGTCCTTTGTCCTGTGCAATAATGCAGTCATTCACTTGTCCCCAAGTGACACATGACTACCGAGGACAGTGAATTGTGATGACGAACGGAGCATCACACTTCTGGTCCACAGGGGACCAGAAGAAAAGTTAGGGGTCGAACAACTCCTTTATGTGGGAAGAAAATCACCAGCAGAATACGAGAAATTGCTTCTTATGGAGAAGCTGCTACTGCTGATTTGAAGTGGAGACATGTAGCGTTGCATCCTATTCTCAAAAGCAGCAAGATATTTTTCTAGTTCGATTTTAAGAAGAGAAAAATAATTCCCCACTGGGTCCGCTTATTATCCTGCCACATGCATGAGTGGTGGAACATTATGGTGACGTCTGTGTTCTTGATGTTTAACCGGTATGTGGTTATAGCAGGAGGTGTCACCTGTTTTTATATGGTACATGTGTCTCAAGCTTATGTTGTAGATTTAAACATTATTCACACATAACTCACTGTATAGCGTTCACACAGGCACAGAGCTCTTCAGAGGGAGGCTTGTACTTATACTGAAAGGGCGATCCATCACGGTGGGCCTGTGAAAAAGGAATTCAATCATTACCCACCGTATCTTTGCTAATATTACGATATAACTTTTTTTTTTTTTTTTTTTTTTTAGCTCCGTAAGGTGGTGGCTCTTTATTACTTATATATTTATGAAAGCAAAAGTTCCCTTTTCAGGTTTCAATGTATAACTAATCGCAGTGAGCTTAATTCAGGTTTTTGCCATTGAAATGCTGTTAGAATGTCAAAGTGCTAAAACTGAGCAGGAGTGAGGAAGTCAAATTCCCTGTGGCTGCTTTTTCTGGTACTTTCATCAGAATCGGTTTGGCTAATAGGTATATTTTAGAAACCTGCTGTAAATAAGGTGAAAATTTCACTCTGGTTACTATTTTAGATAGATTGACAGCGGGATGTCCACTAGGGATGATGGTTGGTACCTTGGAACCAAACCCGAGTTTGGGAAATGTTTTTTTACAGTACAAATTAACTTATGAAGTTATTACGCAAAGTCTTGTGAGACTTTGCAAAGCAATACCTTCGGCTCATCGGAGCCAATACATTCTAATACTTTAAGGAGCTCCTGCGTACAGTATTAGAACAAAGTTTTATGCGAATCGACTTCAGGTGTTTTGCTCATCCCTAATGTCCATACGTTCAGGTTTTTTGAGGTAGTGTTTTAGGTCAAAACCAGTTGCATCTTCATACTTGCTCTCCATTCATGAGGTATACCTTATTTTGGCTTCAAGAAACCTTAACGTGTGGCCATACAAGAGTTTTCAAGGGGTTTTATTATATTGCTCACTTATATAGCGCTGACATATTCTGCGGCACTTTACAGACATTATCATCATTTGATGGCCCCCATGGAGTTCACAATCTAAGGTCCCTATCAGTATGTCTTTGGAGTGTGGGAGGAAACCAGAGTACCCGGAGGAAACCCATGCAAATTTGAACCTAAGACCCCAGTGCTGTAAGGCTGCAGTGCTAACCACTGAGCCACCGTACGGCCCCCGCTGTTCACAATACAAACTTATCACCTATCCACACGATGTATCTGTAAAAGCCCTGGAGGTCCATGCTGATAAATATGTATTTGCAAATCCTGCTATAAGGCATGACGTTTCTGTGAACTGAAAGCCAGTACATGAAAGATTCATTATTAACATTAGAAACCCTTTGATGACCTGGTTAGAAAACAGCAATGTAGATCATTCAAGATAAAAATTACCGAATACAAGAAATGTCTACTGGGAGAGACAGACCTGCTTAGACTAGATTTAAAGAAGGCAGTCATCCAAGTAAAATAAAAATAAAAAAAAGTGCTACCCAGTCCTGGATGCAGACACACAAGGTCCCAAAGGCTTGTATATGACTTAAAGGGAACCTGTCACCAGGATTTTGTGTATATAGCTGAGGACATGGGTTGCTAGATGGCCGCTAGCACATCCGCAATACCCAGTCCCCATAGCTCTGTGTGCTTTTATTGTGTAAAAAAAACGATTTGATACATATGCAAATTAACCTGAGATGAGTCCTGTCCCTGACTCATCTCACATACAGGACTCATCTCAGGTTAATTTGCATATGTATCAAATCGGTTTTATTACACAATAAAAGCACACAGAGCTATGGGGACTGGGTATTGCAGATGTGCTAGCGGCCATCTAGCAACCCATGTCCTCAGCTCTATACACAAAATCCCGGTGACAGGTTCCCTTTAACACTTTCTTAAAAGGAGTTGTCTCATCTTAGACATTGGTGACATATCAATGTCAGCTAACTGCGGGTCCCATTTCTGGGACCCACAGCTACCTCCGAAAGTGAAGTAGAGCGCACTGCCACACTTGCACGAGTGCTATCCATTATTCTATGGGAGTTCCGAAAATAGTCGCGCAAGCTTCGAAGTCCCATAGAATTTAATGGAGAGTGCACCGTGCAAGTGTGGCCATTGCTCCATTTACTTCAAGTACCGCATCAGTCACTAAAACCATTGTAAGTCAATGGGTGCTGTATCCGGTTATTTTATGTCCAAAAAACCTGGATCCATCATTATTGACTTGCATGGTTTTTGGTGCCGGCTCAAGTATATTCAGTTTCTCATGCTGCACACAAAAACGCTGCTTGCAGCAGTTTTATGTCCAGCATGGGAACACAACAAACTGGAACGGAATGCATTTTGGTGAACTACGTTACAGTTTGCCCAGTTTTTTGCCCATTGACCATGAATGGGGAAAAAACTCAAGAGTTTTCCTCCGGTTTTGAGATCCTCTGCCGGATCTCAAAACCGGAAGGGAAAATGCAGATGTGAAAGTAGCCTAAGATGAGACAACCCCTTTAAGTCTCAACCTATAAATGCATTTTTGAGGTGCACCATACCCTTCTGTTGAAACCCAGAAAACATGTTTATAGTATGAAAGGTTCTTCTGATTGCATACAAACAATATACAATGCATCACTTTGTCAGATCGTGCCATATGGTATACAGACTTTTGAAGGGGTATTTCCATCTGAGACAATGGGGGCATATTGCTAGGATATGCCCCCACTGTCTAATAGGTGCGGGTCCCACCTCCGGGACCCGCACAGACACAGAGAACAGAGCGGGGAAGGAGGTGGCAGGAGGACCACGGGTTTTCCGGGGTCCGGCCACCACCAAGCGCTGCTCCCCCTTAGTAGTAAATGGGAGCGCACTGCACTAGCGATATGCCACCATTGTCTGAGATGGGAAAACCCCTTTAAGGTATCTTAAAGGCTAAGCTTTATGGGCAATATTTGAAAATGCCTGTCAAGATATTAATTAAGATAATACTAATTAAAGGGATTATACTTGTAGCTGCGGACACATCTTGTACCTACCTCATGTAATGCATGATATTTGTTACAAAAAAGTTATCCGATGCCAGACAAACTCATTTATTTCACATCTGGCCATCTTATACAATATACAGTTCCTTTGGAATTACCTCTGTGTTAATGATTTCTCCAAGAGCTAATTGGCAAAAGGTGTTTGAGTTAAGAAGATGAAATTGGAAGTGTGGGTTTCATAGGTGTTTTTTTAGGGCCTTGGGAGGCAACTGATTCCCTTTAGCAGAACACCCACTCCTAGGGAGAGGATCAACAGTGCTGACTTTTCTCCAAAAAACTAAAACAAACTAGTAACAAATTCCCTTTTAGTATCACATAGCAATAATCACAATGATCAGCTCTATTCCTCACCAGTTTAGTGGTTCCTACTTCCACGGTGTCTACTATGATCTTTTCTTTGGCCTGCAAAGGCAGAGACTGTCCATGCCTTTCCTTAGCGGGTGCTTCCTGTATGCAGACTTTACTTGTCTTAAGCCCCTTTGCAGTTAACTGATCATTTGCAGAGTCTTTAGTTGCGAGGATGTTTGTATTGCACACAAACTGTAAGATAGGTTTATGTCTTTTTATTCTCTTGTTGCTGGATTTATGATTTTTTTGGACACCTGAAACAGGCACTGCTGCTTCTCTTTTCTCTATATGCTTACTTATTGCAGTCTGACCACCATTATCAGACACTTTGTCAATTTCTCCAGCAGAAGGCAAAGTAGTAGTCAAACAATCTGGCCTGTCTACATACTCCGGCTCCTGCTGCTCCAGGTCTGAAAGAGTGCTCTCCAGATCCTCCAAAGTTTGCTTCCTCTTTGAGGCTTTCCTTGTTCTCGGAGAAGAGAATTTCTCTCTATCGATGTCATCACTTTTACTTTCAGGGTTGCTTTTCATTTCTGATGTATAAGACTTCATTGGACTTACATGAACTGTACTTTCCACTGACAAACGTCTCTGTGGTAAGTCTTTTACTGAGTCTTGAGTAAGATGTGTCAGACTGACAGAGGCAATACTGGTATTTAAGTTTCCTTGTCTGCAGTGAGGGTTAGGCTCACTACTGGCATGGGTAGGCTGGGTTTTACTTGTACTAGGCTGTTGTGGGTTGGAAACATGTCCTGTAAACAGCAAAGGGAAAATCTCTATCTTGTCATTACAAGAGTCATCCATAGATATATCTGCAACACTTGTGAATATATCAGGAGTGCTACTGTCTTGATCCGAGTCAACCTCACTCTCTCTTCTCTTTTGGGCACCAGAATGTGAGCACTTTGGCTGGGAATCTATAATGCAAGAACAGAAATGAAAACAACAATTAAATAGGTGCATAATAACCCAGTATATACAATGTAGATTGAAGAACAGATAGCATATTGTTTTTACGTTGTATATTTTAGTTAAACTACCTATAGATCTGTATTAAAAGAGTTGCATGAGACTTACACGAAGAAATTGTGGGGGCATTACATATTGTATGCATCTCTGGGGCTATATGTGAATATTTTCTATACAAGTGAGGGGTTAATACGAGCTAATTGCAATGCATCCTACTTAACTATATTCTGTGGGTCATCATGAATTCATACCGTTTTTGCTATGTTCTACCATTTTCTTTTCCAAAATATTTTTCACCCTACATAGATTTCAGCGGAGGAAAATAATATATATTTTTTTTTTTCATCAGACCTCAGATCAGACCCCCAATGTTAATCAGACCTCTGCTCAGACTACAGATAAGACCAATGTTAATTACACCCCCACTCAGACAAAAAAAATGCCGCCACCATTCCTGAGATACAATGTGACCTCAATGTTGCACAGTGCAAGGTCACAGAGCGTGCCTACGTCCTCACTCTCTGCACACATCTCAGCACAGCCGAGCCATGAGGAGGAAAGGACTGCCTGTAGAGTTCAGAGACAGGAAATTTGTGGAGGCACATGTCTGAAGAAGGGTACAAAAAAATTCTGCTGCACTGAAAGTTGCCAAGAGCACAGTGGCCTACAACATTCTTAAATGGAAGTAGTTTAAAACAAACAGGACTCTTCCTAGAGCTGGCAACTCCACCAAACTAAGTAATCACTCTGGCTGAGCTCCAAAGAGCCTGTGTGCAAATGGTAGAAACTGCCAGATCAATCATCACTGCAGCACTACACCAATCTAGGGTTTATGGCAGAGTGGCCAGAAAGAAGCCTCTCCCCACAGTAAAAGACAGATGAAAGCCCACCTGGAGTTTGCAAAGAAGTACCTAAAGGACTATCACACTGCGAGAAACAAGATTCTCTGGTCTAATGAAACCAAGATTGAACTTTTTGGACTAATCGTCATGTCTGGAGGAAAACAGGCACTGCTCATTCAGTGCCCAATACAATCCCTACAATGAAGCATGGTGGTGGCGGCAACATCATGCTGTAGGGGCGTCTTTCAGTGGTTGGGACAGAGAGACTGGTCAGGGTGTAGGGAAAACTGAATGGAGCAAAGTACAGACATATTCTTTTTTTATTTTAGCACAAGGCATACTGATAGGTAACTTACATTGTGAGCTCCACAGGAGACAGCAAGCAATGATAATGTCTGTAAAGCACTGCGGAATATGTCAGCGCTATATAAGTGAGTAAAATCTGTGGATGACACTGTTAAGGGAGCGGAGTGCTGTGGAGGTCACAGTTAAAGGGGCAGATAGGGTGGCCATTTAGGCCACCCTAAAAAAACGGACTTAAAAACCCGCCCCCAGGTCCCGCTAAGCCATGCCCCTGATCCGGTTAGGCCACGCCCCCTCCCACTCCACAGTCGACAGAGATTGGAAAAATGAAGATAAAAATCAACTTCTGTCAGCTGCAGGGGTGGGAGGGAGGGGGACTTTCTCCCTGCAGCTCACACTTAGACAGCACAGTGCTGTCCCTGTGTCTGTCCAGGCCCTGCACCGGACAGGGAGTCTGAAAGCCGGACTGTCTGGCCTAAAATCGGACCTCTGACCACCCTAGGAGCAGGCTGCTGTTGAGGTCACAGTTAAGGGGATGGTCGGCTATGGAGGTCAGTGTGAAGGGGCAGATTGCTGTAGAGGCTACTGTTAAGGGGACGGGGTATTGTGGAAATCACTGTTAAGGAGGTGGGGTACTGTGGATGTCACTAATAAAGGGACGGCCGCTGTGGAGGTCACTGATAAGGGGCGGGATGCTGTGGAGGTCACTGTTAAAGGGGTGGGCACTGTGGAGGTTTCTGTTAAGGCGACAGGGAACTGTGGAGGTCACAGTTAAGGGGACAGTCCGTTATGGAGGTCAGTGTTAAGGGGCGGGTGCTGTAGAGGTCACTGTTAAGGGGGCGGGGTGTTGTGGAGGTCAAATTTTAAGGTAACAGAGCTCTGTTGAGGTCACTGATAAGGGGGCGGGTTATTGTGGAAATGACTGTTAACGAGACGGGGTACTGTGGAGGTTACTAATAAAGGGGCGGCCGCTGTGGTGGTCACTGTTAAAGGGGAGGGCGGTGTGGATGTTACTGTTAAGGGGGCAGGCCGCTGTGGAGGTAACTGTTAAAGGGGCGGGGCACTGTAGATGTCACTGTTATAGTGGATACTGTCGATATCTTTTAACGACACACGCAAACATTAAATGAAAAAGATAAAATATACTCGTGCGAAGCAGAGTCCTTCTGCTAGTAAATAAATTTAAAAAAGGCTGCGACATAACAAAATGTGATAAAAGTGAAAGGATCTGACGACTTTCCGAATACACTGTATGTAACAATCAGAGACTATATATGCTGTCTATAATTGATATGGAAGGAGATAACAAGAAGGGTTTATGTCTAAACGCATATAGGGACAGGGGGAAGGTCTGTGTCTCTCCTCCAAAGGCTGAAGTGAGAACTGCAAGTACAGTATACACATCTTTCACTTCAAAATGCCCTAATTCAGGCTACAGTACGACTAGAGCTGTTTTCTTGGTCTTGTTTTAAAGCCAAGGTATTTGAAAACAAGACAAAGATTGCGGCTGTAGTTCTATACTAGCTTGAGCAATAGCCCTCTGAAGAGTCCCCTTCCTACCTGCAGCCACACAGCCCAAAACAGTATTGCCCTTTTCTGCTTGACCAAACCCTGCTCAGGATGATGTTTGTGTGTGTGTGTGTGTGTGTGTGTGTGTGTGTGTGTGGGGGGGGGGGGGGGGGGGGGATGGGGTTTATAAGGCCCTGCCAGTCCTACAGATTCGATCCTCATGGGGCTTGCAGCAGTGATGTGTCGCACATCATCCCCGTGACCGATGCAGCCAATCCCTGCCCTCAGCAGTCACGTGCCATTCATGCACATGTGACCATTGAGGCGAATGTTTGGGTACTGCGGTCATGGAAACTATAAATGTGACATTGCTACTGGTTCAGTGGGGTTTGGAGCAGCAGCGTGGGACAGGCAGGACATTTTAAAGAGGACCTGATACCATTCCAGACATGGCTGTTTTAGTAAATAATTGCAATCCACAGGAAATAATTTTGGAACATCTTTTCCGTTGTGCTGTTCCTCTGTTATTTATAATAAAAGTTTTTAAATAAATTGACAGCTGGTCATGACCAGATGGGGGGGGGGGGGGTGTACCTGCACAGTATGTCCAGTGACAGACTGTGTAGGGACACAACCACCACAAGGAATACACACAGTTCACAATTTATTCAGAATTGTTATTTCATGGGTAATGCAAGAAGAGGTGACAGGCCCTCTTTAAGGCAAGTAAGGTTCTTCTCTTCATTTTGCAAAAACCCCTGATCCATGCCAAATTTTAACAAACCTTGGAGAACCCCTTTATTGTTTACACAGGCACATTTGCTTGTTTATACAATTATTGCAATTATTGTTCACATAACATAAAAAACAGGTATTTGCAGCTCACTTGTCAGCTGTTATGTTCAGCGGGTGCAAACCTGCTGTCCCACGAGATCAACTCCTTTAGAGGGCGAGCTCTAAGTACAACCCTCGTTCTTCACACTACCTCTGATGGTGAGGATAGACTTTCCCAAGGGGTGTACCAGGTGCTACCTCTGAGGGGGGTTGGGACATAATGGTGTGGACCCACTGGACTGACCTCTAGGTGGTACGGTACACCCAGAGGGTGCTGGGAAGGCAGAGGCTGATCATACTGAAGCATAGTCAGGGCAAAGCAATGAGGCAAAGTCTGTTTAATCAAGAAGCAGGATCCGGTACACAGTAAAGCAGAATCACGCTAAACACCTTCACACAGGGCTAGACAAGCTCTTGTAGAAGGAGGCGGCTTTAAATACGTCCCGCAGACCAGCCATAGGATGGAAAGATAGAAGGCGTATGCATGCTGCCTCAGATAAGGAGGAGAGACACGCCCGCACACACCCTATATGTACACAACCAACTCTGAGCCGAAGCACAAGCTCAACTCAGAGCCAGGAGGGGAATGCCGGCGGCAGGAATGCAGACCGCAGCTAAGAACCCCGCTGCACGCAGTAGTAGGGAAAAGTGAGGAAGCCCGGCGCCAGTGAATAAATGTAGGGACATAATCGCAGGCACGGGGTACCAGGTTAACATCAGCATAGTTGTTGCCAAAACAACCATATGACGTATCACGCACAGAGCCTATTCTAATTAATAGACCCTGTGGAACATACTCACTGGGTGTTATATGGTTGTCCCACAACTGTACTGTTCAACATCCAATAATGTATCAATGCCCAATGTCAAATAAGATGCTTATTAGAGGGTCACTTTAATCCTTTCCGGACCTCCGCCATACATGTACGTTGGAAGTCCAGTCTTTAAAAAGTACAACTTGTTCCGCAAAAATCAAACCATCATACGGCTATGTGAACGGAAAAATAAAAAAAATTATAGCTCTATGAAGGCAGGGAGTAAAAAAAACTAAAACGCAAAAATGGAAAATCACAAGGTCCTGAAGGGGTTAAAGCAAACATGTCAGGTGACTTCTGCTGCCTTATCTGAGAGCAGGATATCCTGTAACGGAGAGAAAATGAGCTCTGTGATATATAGAGATTTATCAGATTTAGAGCAGGATTTCTAAGTAAAAATCGGAATAAATCCTGACAGGACTCCTGGGAGAGCCAGTGAGAGTCCTGATTACTCCACCTACACCGGATGATTGACAGCTCTCCCTGGATTACTGTGGAAATAGAAGGCTCTGTTAATCACTGTGTGTGTAGGCGGGGATTCAGGACTCTCATTGTCCCTACAAGGAGTCCTGTCAGGAGTTATTCAGCTTTTTACTCAGAAATCCTACTTTTCTGGAGTAAGAAACTTGCAAACCTTGCACTGGCGACTTTTTAAACACCAGTTGCAACAAATTTTTGCACAAGTGCCATTTCTGCGGCAACAGATCTGCCACATTTATCTCCAATTGCGCCTGTTATCAGTTGCAAATGACGTCAGAAATCTATGGCGGCTCACAGCTGCTGTACATTTCATTCTGGTGCACAGACTGCTGGAGGATGCGCCTAATTTATGAGGAGGCCTGCACCTTGTCATAAATTAGTGGCATCCTGTAGGAGATTTCAAAGACAATAAGTCTTCCTCTTTATGTCATATTTGTATTGTACTTTGCTTACCACTGAGATATATTTTCAATAAAAACATGTTAAAAAAGGCGGTATCCTTGCAATCTGCTGTTTCATGTTTGGGTTTATCTACTTCTGTATCTAAAGACTCTTTCCCCCTCTGTCCTACTCACCCAAACTTGGAGGAACACTGATGCAAAGGGAATTTAGCTTGTTCCAGGGATTTCCAGATTGACTGCTTGGCTCGACCTCAATGGTCTCCTCTGAAAGAGTAGACAACGCTGTACTGTATGGCTGTGCTGGACACATGAGGTATCAAGGGGGGAGAAATAAATAAATAAAATCAGCTAATCTTGAAAGGATACACATAACAGATGGATAGACACAGAACTTTGACTTGTGAGGGTCCAAATGCTGAGACCTCTGGTAATTTTAAAATGACAGTGACCATTTAGAACAGTAGACAAAATCAAACAAAATACCAAATTCCCAAAATAAAAAGTACAGTATGTACCGCATATGTCTGGGTACAAGCAAATGTTCTATTACTTAGATACAGAAAAATATAGACACACAGCTTATAAATATGGCAGTCTCAGAGGTAGAAGAGGATCCCCAGGGATTAGTGTTCTGTAAAGTGTTTTCCAAAGTAGAAGACAAACAAATCTTGATTACACAAGTCTGCAAAAAAAAGGGTGATGGAAGGTTACAGGGCAGAAAATCCGGTATATCGCCCCTTACCGCTATAGGCATCAAATGAAACCAAGATATACAGTTAGGTCCATATATATTTGGACAGACAACCTTTTTCTAATTTTTGCTCTGTACATTACCACAATGGATTTTGAACCAAACAATTCAGATGCAGTTGAAGTTCAGACTTTCAGCTTTCAGGAACTAAAGCATTTTTTAAACTCAATCCCTTTATTTCAGGGGCTCAAAAGTAATTGGACAAATTCTATAATTGTAAATAAAATGTTAAGTTGAAAACCCTTTGTTGGTAATGACTGCCTGAAGTCTTGAACTCATGGAAATCACCAGAGGCTGTGTTTCCTCCTTTTTAATGCTCTGCCAGGCATTTACTGCAGCGGTTTTCAGTTGCTGTTTGTTTGTGGGCCTTTCTGTCTGAAGTTTAGTATTTAGCAAGTGAAATGCATGCTCTATTGTAGGCATCCTCAAACTGCGGCCCTCCAGCTGTTGTAAAACTACAACTCCCACAGTGCCCTGCTGTAGGCTGATACCTGTAGGCATGCAGGGAGTTGTAGTTTTGGAACCACTGGAGCGCCGCAGTTTGAGGATGCCTGCTCTATTGGTTTCAGATCAGGTGACTGACTTGGCCATTAAAGATTATTCCCCTTCTTTGCTTTAATAAACTCCTGGGTTGCTTCGGCTTTATGTTTTGGGTCATAGTCCATCTGTATTATGAAATGCCGACCAATCAGTTTGGCTGCATTAGACCACACAGCATGTCTCTGAAAACCCCAGCATTAATCCGGCTGCTTCTGTCCTGTGTCACATCATCAATAAACACTAGGGACCCAGTGCCACTGGCAGCCATGCAAGGCCAAGCCATCACACTGCCTCCGCCATGTTTTACAGATAATGCCAAGGCGAATAAGATAATGGGTTGCATCAAAAGCTGCATAGATGCCCATGATGAGAACATAGTCCTGCCACTTTACAAATCATTAGTCAGACCACACATGGAGTACTGTGTATAGTTCTGGGCTCCTGTGAACAAGGCAGACATAGCAGAGCTGGAGAGGGTTCAGAGGAGGGCAACTAAGGTAATAACTGGAATGGGTGGACTACAGTACCCTGATAGATTATCAAAAACGAGATTTTTGTATAACTTACCAGTAAAATCTCTTTCTCGCTCTTTCCTTGGGGGACACAGAAGACCTTGGGTATAGCTCATCTCCATAGGAGGCGTGACACTAAGTGAAAACTGTTAAGCCCCTCCTCCACAGCTATACCCTCAGCCTGGAGAGAGAGACTGCCAGTTGCGTGTCCAAGCAGTGAGAAAAGGCAAAGTCCAACAAGGAACCAACAAGCCAACTACCCAACGGGTAACAAAAACTCGGAAAACGCACAGAGAAAAAACAATTAATGGGTGGGTGCTGTGTCCCCCAAGGAAAGAGCGAGAAAGAGATTTTACTGGTAAGTTATACAAAAATCTCGTTTTCTCGCCCAGTTTCCTTGGGGGACACAGAAGACCTTGGGACGTTCAAAAGCAGTCCAAAAGGGGGAGGGACCACAACACCAAGGCGAAGCACCCGAAAGGCATCAATGAACCGCCGCCTGTAAACCCAGGCGGGGTAAGGCAGCATCTGCCAAAGTCAGAGTATGCACCCTGTAGAACTCAGAAAGGCGTGCAAGGCAGACCTGTGGCCACCGTGCCCAAATGCACGGCCGAAGCCCAATGCCTCCGGCCCAGGAGGCACCGACCGCTCTGGTGAAAGGAACGGTGACACCAAAGACAGAATCCTGCCCTAGGTGCGGTAACCTCAGCAATAGCCAACCTGATCAAGCGGAGGAAAACCACCCTGGAGTCCGCCAACCCTATGAACAGACCTCCTGGAAACCCAAGAGGCCGAACGACTGCAAGAGTCGGAGATCTCCAAGTAAACAACGGCCAGGCCCAAACAACGTCCAAATAGGTGAGGTGTTGAAGCGAAGGCAACACCACCTTCAGAAGGAAGGAAGGAAGGAAGAAACGAGATGCAGAACAGCCCTGTCCTGGAAAGGACAGAAAACTCATAACAAAAAAAGGGGGCCATGCCGGCACCCGTCAGAGACACGACTGATACGGAACACAACCGTACAGGACAGAAGGATAGAGTGAACTCCTGTAACAGCTCCAAGGGCAAGATTGGAGCGCCGAGAGCTCTGGATATAGTCCCCAGGGCGGTACCGAAGGACAGCACAGAGGAACCAAAGAGCCACTCCGAGGAAGAAGGTCTTGGCAGGCCCAGAGGGTCGGGAACGCTGGAAGAGGAAGAACAGCGCCGACACTTGACACCTCAACCAAAAGACAGAACCATGGGGAAAGAACTTCAGAGTGGGGAACGCACAGCTTTCCACAGAACCCCAGACAAAAAACCCTAAATCTTACGACAGAACCTGGACGAGACACAGCCAGGAGTGGACAGCAGTGAACCCGCTGGAGTCGCCTGGCAAGCAGGCGAAACCCAATGAGAACAGGCGCAGACCAGTAACACGGGCAGAAGGGTCGACAAAACTAGCCCCGTCGGCCCCGAACAACGTTGACCCGCATCCACCCGAATGGGGAGCAGAAGGACAGATGCAAAGACCCAAAAGGATCCGCCAGACGCCAGGAGAAGGCAGGCTAAAGACCATGCTGATGTAACCACGTTGAACAGCCCCTGTGTGGGATCAAAGGACAATCTGAACCGAAAAGGTAGTCCCCCCAAGTTACCGAGAAGGTAAGTCTACATCAGGACCATCGTCTTAGAACGGGCCACGCAATCTGCACCCAGCGGGAGGACAGAACGCGGTAGACTCGGTAAATAAGCACACAGCTAATACAGCCAGCGCGAACAAGGGAGACCGTACGAGGCCAAAAGGAACACCGGAACCATCCACAGGAACAACCAGGCTCACCCCAGAGGGGAGGACAGTGAAAACACAGCCTCCGTAGTCTTGTGGGAAGCCACATCGGAGTGATCTGTATAGAGCGGGAGCCAAACAAAGCCGGCGAAAAGAGGCAGTCGAGACAGAGGCCGACATAACACCCTCCAACCGAAAGGAGGAGGAGTGGGCAACAGGGAAGCCATAAGACAGCTCAAAAACAGAACCCGCTACACTGTGAGACGCCCGGTCCACCGCCTCGCAGAAGGCGAATACCTTGAAGAACCCAAGGCGGAGGTCCTCCGGACCTGGGTAATCCAGCACCCAAGAGAAGTTGGGTGACCGTCCCGAGAAGAGCAGCCCGAACCCGGCAGCAGATCAGACAGAAAGCGTAGAGGCGCCAAGAGGAAGGACTCATACCACACTGCATCCGAAGAGGAGGAAATTGCGGCAGGCAAGGGAACCGCAGTCCTGACAGCGCCAATGAAGAATTCGAGAGGCCCGCAGACAACAGCACTCTCGACCATGGGACCACTAGCGCAGGGAAGCAATGCTGCAGAAGGACGCAAAGGGCATGCATCTAGGACCCACGAACACTCCCTGGAATGAAAGGCCAACTAAATGAATGAGCACCACCCAGCTCGGTGCAGCAGAGAGAAATAGAGCCTGTCCGGTCAAGAGGACAGAAGGAACTCCCTAGGGACGAGTGCAAGGCTGGCGGCAAGCATCGGCTCCCAAGAAACAAAGGTATGCCGCAGGAAGCAGGTGAGGCATACGAACGAGCAGCCCCGCAAGCAGCGAGAAGGCCAACCCACCTAGAAAAAAGGGGGGCTCGTCCCAGAGCGCCACAGCATGTACGGAATCGCAAAGTGCAACCTGAAAGGGAGTTATGCACAAAACCAGTATAGCATGCGACGGAACGCAATCAGTCCACCCCGAAAGGGGGGAAATTGTACCTGGCCAACTACAGTTGGCAAGAGTGCAAAGACCAGTCCCAAAAGGGAGTGATGCCTAAGGCCGAACCTACTTCAGAGAAGCAGGACATACCCTATAAACCAGCAGGAATGCAGGAGGTCCATCTAGTGAAAGGGGAACATGCACAGGGTATCCTAGCATTAAATGAGTGTGCAATAATACACCCAACACTGAACTCAGCGAGAGAGTAACTACTCTGCCAATGAATGGGGACATGTACAAGTCCAGCCCAGCCACATAAGGACAGCCGTGAATCCCAGGAGCGTGCCAAATTCTGCCCTTGAAGTGAGAAGTGGTCACGCACAAGGCCAGCACCGTATCCAATGGAAGTGCAAGCGTTCCACCCATGATAGAGGGCCATTCTCATGGCCAGCAATGTATCCGGTGAGTGTAGCACACCGCCCAGAAAAAGGGGGTAAAGCACATGGCCAGCATCTCCTCCAGGGAGAGTGCGAGCACACCGCCATGCATGGGAGTCATACACATGGCCAGCAACGTACTGGCGAGAGACAACCACAGTCACTAAGAACGCGTGCATGTCGCCTGAGGAAGGAAGGCATGCCCCTGGCTGGCAGCGAATCCAGCAAGAGTGCGTACACTGCCTACGGAAGAGGAGTCATGCCCATGGCCGACAGCGGATCCAGCGAGAGTGCAAGCACCCTGCCATGTATGGGGTACATGCACGTGGCCAGCAACGTACCTGCGAGGAAACACCCAAAGACAGAGGGATGTATGTATGCTGTCTGAGGGAAGGAGGCATGCCTAAGGCCGGCAGGGAATCCAATGAGAGTGCAGCATACCGCCTAAGAAAAGGCCGGCAGCGCAATCAGTGAGAGTGCAGCACAATAACATAGTACATAAGTACATCATAGCACATCAGCGAGAGTGCAGCATAATAACATAGTACATAAGTACATCATAGCACATCAGCGCCGCCTGGAAGGGGGTCGTGCACACAGCCAGTACCGTATCCGGTGAAAGTGCAGTATCCCGCCTAAAAAAGGGGGGATGCACATGATCGGCATCAGATCCAGTGAGAGTGCTGCGTTCCGCCCAGGAAGGGGGTCACGCACATGGCCGGCAGCGAATCCAGTGAGTGCAGCGTTCCGCCCACGGAAGGGGGTCACGCACATGGCCGGCAGCAAATCCAGAGAGTGCAGCGTTCCACCTATGGAAGGGGGTCGTGCAGAAGGCCAGCACCGTATCCGGTGAAGGTGCAGCATTCCGCCCAAGAAGGGGGTCATGCACATGGCCAGCCAGGGAGAGTGCAGTAGCCCGCCTAGGAGGGGGGGGGGGAATGCACATGGCAGGCACCATAACTGGAGAGACGATGAATGCTGCCTACAGAGGGCCGAATGCACTTGGCCAGCGCCGTATCCTGGAAGAGGCAAGAAAACCGCCTAAAAGGGGAAATGCCCTAGCAGCGACGCAGGCTGGGAGCGCAACACCATGCCGCCTGTGGAAGGAGGTCATGCAGACATGCAGCATTACTGATGAGGCTGCAGCGTCAAGCGCAGCCCAATAGAAATCATGATCTATTATTTTTATTTCATTTATTTTTTTTTTTTTTTTTTTTTTTTTCTTTCAACTCAGCCTCTGAGGCTAAAGGGGAGCCACCATATAGGGGCCCTGAGAAAAAAATGGGGGCCAACTATACAGACCCAATTTTGGGAGCCGGCCTGCACCCAAAGGGTTAACAGGGATCCGGCCTGGAGGGCGGCGTGCGATCCCCTGGGGGCGGAGGAACCTCCAGGCGGGAAAATTCGCGCCTGGAGAAGTTCCCGCCCCCTCCACCAGAGACCGGAAGATTGCGGCCTAGTAGGCCGCGAAGCCGGGGGCTAAATTGCGGCCCCCGGCCCGTCATACCGCCGGGACCTGGGGCGGAACGGCGCTTCAAACCGGCCGCGGGAGCCCACCCCGCGGGCCGGTCGGGATTGCGGCACAGCAGGCCGAAGCCTGGGACCAAGTAGCGGAGCCCCGCCGACCGCCACCTGCTGGGCGTAGCCCAATGCCGGCCGCGGGAGCCCACCCCGCCGGCCAGAAGAGATAGGGGCCCGGAATGGCGGTTCGCCGGCGCGGGAGCCCACCCGGCCGGCCGGAGAGACAGGACTGGAATGGTGGCTCGCTGGCCGCGGGAGCCCACCCCGCCTGCCGGAAGTAAGGAGGCCTGGAATGGCGGACCGCCGCGGGAGCCGCGGAACCTAAAATCTTTTGCGGCGCCTGGCCGCACCGGAATAGTAGTGCTGACCGGATCGGAGCCCGTGATGGACCAGGGGCAGCAAGGCGCGGGCCCTGTGGCCCTGAAGCAGTGGCCGGTAAGAGGGAGGGGGACCCTGAGACCGGGTCTGTGAGGGTGGGAATCCTGCCTAACCCCTACGTCAGGGGCAGCTAGGTCTGCAGCTCCCCAGGCATTCTTCTTGCAGGAAGAAGGGTGCCATGTCCTATGGGAGCAAAATGTCGCCCTGTGGCAGCCAGGGGCCAGCCTAGGGCTAGCAGGGACAAAAGGGTCCAGAGGCCCTGTCAGTATGGGAGTCAGGCACGCAGGAGACCGGGGTGGGGTGAGGGGTGAGGGGGGGGACGTAGGGCTGGAGAAGCCAATCTCTCACCATAGCCGTCTTCACCCTCGGTCCGTTCCAGCAGGGTCGCCCCTTCAGCTACTGGCACCGTAGTGGCAGGACGCTGGAAGAGGGACTTGGCGTGCGGGCGACCCTTGTGCTGGCGGGATGTAGGGGAGCTGGGCTGCCCTGATCCACCTTGCCTTCTGTGGGGGAGGCAGCAGTGCGGATGACCGGCACTGGCGCAGCTCGACCCCGGGAGAAACAGAGAGGTCTAGTGCGTCTCTGTTGTCCCTGATGATCTGGAACAAAAAGAAAGGAAAAAAGTAAAAATCAAAATTTAAAACAAGGGGAAAACAGCCCTGCAGTAGCAGGGAGTGTCTTGCCTCCTTGGACACTAAGCAAAAACTGGCAGTCTCTCTCTCCAGGCTGAGGGTATAGCTGTGGAGGAGGGGCTTAACAGTTTTCACTTAGTGTCACGCCTCCTATGGAGATGAGCTATACCCAAGGTCTTCTGTGTCCCCCAAGGAAACTGGGCGAGAAATTAGAGTTATTCACTTTAGAAAAAAGATGACTGAGGGGAGATCTAATAACTATGTATAAATATATCAGGGGTCAGTACAGAGATCTATTCCATCATCTATTTATCCCCAGGACTGTGACTGTGACGAGGGGACATCCTCTGCATCTGGAGGAAAGAAGGTTTGTACACAAACATAGAAGAGGATTCTTTACGGTAAGAGCAGTGAGACTATGGAACTCTCTGCCTGAGGAGGTGTGATGGTGAGTACAATAAAGGAAGTCAAGAGGGGCCTGGATGTATTTCTGGAGCGTAATAATATTACAGGCTATAGCTACTACAGAGGGGCCTGGATGTATTTCTGGAGCGTAATAATATTACAGGCTATAGCTACTAGCGAGGGGTCGTTGATCCAGGGAGTTATTCTGATTGGAGCCGGGAAGGAATTTTTCCCCCCTTAAGTTTTTTTTGTTGCCTTCCTCTGGATCAACTTGCAGCATAACAGGCCTAACTAGATTGACAGATGTCTTTTTTCGGCCTTATAAACTATGTTACTATGTTATGTGGTATGCTTTGGATCATGAGCTGTACCTTGCCTTCACCATACCTTTTTTCTTTCCCTCATTCTGGTAGAGGTTGATCTTGGTTTCATCTGTCCAAATAATGTTTTTCCAGAAGTGTGCTGGTTTTTTAAGATGTGTTGTAGCAAAGTCCAATCTAGCCTTCTTATTCTTGAGGCTTATGAGTTGCTTGCACCGTGCAGTGACCCCTCTGTATTTACTTTCATGCAGTCTTCTCTTTATAGTAGTTTTGGATATTAATACGCCTATATCCTGGAGAGTGTTGTTCAGCTGGTTGGCTGTTGTGAAGGGGTTTCTCTTCACCATGGTAATTATTCTGCGATCATCCACCACTGTTGTCTTCCGTGGGTGTCCAGGTCTTTTTGCATTGTTGAGGTCACCAGTGCTTTCTTTCTTTTTCAGGATGTACCAAACTGTAGATTTTGCCACTCCTAATAGTGTAGCAATTTCTCGGATGGGTTTTTTCCTGTTTTTGCAGATGAAGGATGGCTTGTTTCACCTGCATGGAGAGCTCCTTTGACCACATGTTTACTTCTCAACAAAATCTTCAAAATGCAAGCACCACACCTCAAATCAACTCCAGGCCTTTTATGTGCTTAATTGAGAATGAAATAATGAAGGAATTGCCCACACCTGCCCATGAAACTTCAAAAAAATGGCACGGTCGTTTGAACGAGCCCTTATTCAACGGAAGTACTGGCACTGGGTCTGGATCAGTTTGCGGAATCCACACGGATGTTGCCTGTGCATTGAGGATTGCAAATTGCGGTCCCTAATACACGGAACGGCTGAGCAATGGGCGTGTGCATGAGCCCTTCTTTATATTAATAGTATTATTTAACATATAAAAGTCATTTTCAATAAACAATGGAATGATCACTACTCTTTAAAGTGGTTGTCTTATCAGAACAACCCTTGACCACTAACCCTAATAGATCATAGACTGGTCCTCATACACAGACCTGAGGACTCAATATGGCCTGCAATTTTATTTTACCCACTAGCCACCTCAATGTGAAAACCATGCAGATAGCAATGAATGTAATGTGAAGAGAGCTGTCATGTAATTGTGTATGTTGTTAGCATAAACACTGTAATTAGCCTCCTGAGCACAGCACACGAGAGGTACACCAAATTAGAACATGAGTCCTTGGACATTTGACACTTACAAGAATTATCTTCTTCAGAAGATTCTGCAACTTCACTGGGGCACTGACCTTCATACCTGAACTCTGGGGAAAAAAATCGAATTAGTTACTCTACCATCAAGACCTAAAACATATATATAACACACCATATGTCTGCTCAACTGCCAAAGTTTAAGACTAAAAGCCCCCATACACAACAGTCTTTTGTAGACCAAACCCGCTGAGAACGGAGGGTTTGGCCAACACTCTTATGACTTTCCCCCTACAGTGATGTCCAAGGAAAGCAGCATCAGGAGAAATGAATATTTTTGCCCAATCCTTTTGTTCTCCCTGGAGAAAAGCCGCCACCAGAGGTGTCTGGCAGCTGCTTTTCCTGTAGAATACACATATACCTACTGCTGGGACCCCCACCGAACACAAGAACGGGGGCTCCGTACCCCCTGCAGCTGCCATGAAAAGAACGGAGCAGGTCAGTGGTAGGACCCTCCACCGATCATGTAGATAGGGGATAACTGTAACAACCCGGAATACCCCTTTAAGTTGAGTCCAGACAGTTTTTTTTATCAGGAGTCGGACACAACTGATATATTTATTCTTTGGTGCACCAGTGCAGCGTCCATGGCCTGAAAGCACCAATCTGAAAAATGCTGCTTGCTATCATTTTTTGTCCAGCGTTAGGGGACAATCAGCATTAAAACGGAGGCACTTCATGCTATGAACGATCTCAAAGAAAACAATGGGATCAGTCCTGGCATCAGTTGGTACAGAAATGCTGGAGGGAAACCAAAATGAATGGCCAGGAATATGTGAACTCGGTCTTACAAAGACTATACTATACCTAGAAAAATGCTATGTTACACAAACTGTTAGATTCAAAAGGTCTACTACCTGATCACTTAGAAGGGAATGTGTCACCACCCTAGTCCGTTCTTACCTGTTTGTATGGCATTGTAGCACTGAAATAGTCATTAGTAAGTATACTTTTATGTCAAAATCAAGTTCTCTATCCCCAAAAACTAGGTTTCCTAAATATGCTAATTAGGTTAAAAAGGGGCTGTACTTATCCATGCTGGAGCCCACTCACGCCCATCAGCAGTGATCTCCGCTTCCTTCTCCTTTTCTTCTCTCCACCAGCTGTGGCAATGTCATCATGCTGGCGCTCCAAATCTCGGGTGCACACAGAAAGGGAATGTGCGCCTGCACAAGATTTGGAGCGGCAGCATGATGTCATTGCAGCTGGGAAGTAGAGAGAAGAAGAGGAGGGGAGGAGCAGGGATCCCTGCTGATGGGCGCAGGTGGGCTCCAGCATGGATAAGTACAGCCCCTTGGACTCTTTTCAGCCCAATTTGCATATTTATAAAATAATTTTTTTTTTTAGGGAAGAGAACATTGATTTGGACAAAGGTATATTTACAAATGATGGACACACCGATGCAGGACTGCTTACCGTACAGTTATCAGAGTTGTCTTTTATAACGTGCCATGCACCAGTGTGTCCATTACATGACCAGCGATCAATAAAGGTTCCTAGATCTTAAAAACTGAGAAATTGATGCAGAAAGTATACTGGATAAATATGTACATTTTCATCATAAAGAATGTATTTCCTGAGCCATAACTATATACAGTATAAGTATGTAGTATACCAGCAGGAACAAACCCTTCTTCCCAGTATTGCACTAATTTCTCGGACCACTAACCGCTTTGCGCACCATGACGTACTGGGAGTTCTGTTAGGAAATTGTGAAAACAGCAATTTACATTATTATTAATATAATTGCTGTTGTCATCAGTGGGAAATAAAAATGTGCAGCCTATAGTAAAACAGTCTATAGCTCTACCACAGGCTGGCTGCATTGACTACTCCCCTACTAGTGTGTATTATTCCCAATACAGTGATCCCTCAAGACACAATGGCCTCAGGATACAATATTTTCAACATACAATGGTCTTTTCTGACCCATCGTAAGTTGAAACCAGACTCAACATACAATGCCTCACACCAATCAAGGCTGGATTAGTTGCTAGTTAGCAGCTATTCTTGACTGTTATATGTAAGGACTTGTTTGAGCTGTCTTAGTTATCTGCTTATCTTCATTTTCTTTTATCCTGGGCGACATTTTGGGGTTTTGGAACTAATCACTCAACTTACAATGGATTCAACATACAATGGTTTTCCTGGAACCAATTAATACTGTAACTCGAGGGACCACGGTATATAAGAGGACTGCTCTGTCAGGTGCCTTGAAGGCAGAGGTACCTTACAAAAGGTAACAATGCTGCAAACATTCCGTACCTGCCATCTCTTCCAGAACTGCTTCCTCATGTGGAGGAATAAGAAGCAAATCTACAGGGATAACTAATCTTTCTGTAGTCTCCTGAAAAAAAAGAAACGTTTCATGTTTATGACAAAAATTTGTGAAAAGTTGCTTTTATGGACTGTTCTACTAAGGGGTCCAAATGCATATTTAGTTGCTTTCAGCTTCTATTCAAGCCAATGAAATAGTGATCAGCTACATATGGATCAAAGATGGGGACGCAAAGACAATTTCTCAGTATTAGGTTGCTATTTCATGTAGCATGCGGAGAAACAAAAAATGTGTCAATTTGCAGGAAAACCACATTGTGCAGCACACCTGTGCCCTATGGCCACTACATAGGATAGCACTCATTACACTTCTCTAGTAAGGCTTTTATTTTTTTTATAGAGTAATCTAAACCTCAATGTGCAATGTTTAAGAAGCTTTCAAGCTATTTTCTTATTACATTTTAAAATATGCCTGGAAATCTACGCATGTAGCTGACAAAAAAAAAAAGAGAGATTAGAGATCTAGAGATTTTGAGAGATTAGAAATATGTTTCCATGGAAAGCGATTTCTTAACATTTTTTTAGTGAAAGATAAAAATAAAAAAATTCTAGCTATAGCCCTAGCCTAACCATAACTACCGGTATACATATGTTAACCCTTAGAGGACCTTGGATTTTCCATTTCTGTGTTTTCTTTTTTCACTCCCTGCCTTCCCAGAGCCATAACTTTATTTTTCCGTTCACATAGCCTTATGAGAGCTTGTTTTTTGCTGGACAAGTTGCACTTTCTAATTCCACCATTTAATATTACATATGATATAGTGGAAAGCAGTGGGAAACAGTTTTATGGGTTTTGTTTTTACAGTGTTCCCTATGCGGTAGAACTGACCTGTTACTTTCATTCTCCAGGTCAGTACAAATACTGAGATGCCACATATGTATAGTTTTTCTTGCGTTTTAATACTTGCGGCATATTCTGACCCCTTTAACTTTTTTGTAGTTATGTGCACAGAGCTGTTTTGCAGGGTGATCTGTACTTTTCATTGATACCATTTTAGGGTGTGTACGACTTTTTGATCACTTTTTATTTAATTTTTTGTGGGACGTGAAGAGTAGGGATGAGCGAACTCGAACTGTATAGTTCGGGTTCGTACCGAATTTTGGGGTGTCCGTGACACGGACCCGAACCCGGACATTTTCGTAAAAGTCCGGGTTCGGGTTCGGTGTTCGTCGCTTTCTTCGCGCTTTTGTGACGCTTTCTTGGCGCTTTTTGAAAGGCTGCAAAGCAGCCAATCAACAAGCGTCATACTACTTGCCCCAAGAGGCCATCACAGCCATGCCTACTATTGGCATGGCTGTGATTGGCCAGAGCACCATGTGACCCAGCCTCTATTTAAGCTGGAGTCACATAGCGCCGCCCGTCACTCTGCTCTGATTAGCGTAGGGAGAGGTTGCGGCTGCGACAGTAGGGCGAGATTAGGCAGATTAACTCCTCCAAAGGACTTGATTAACTGATCGATCTGCAGCTGTGGATCATTGAGCTGCTGATCCTCAATTGCTCACTGTTTTTAGGCTGCACAGACCGTTTGTCAGTCTCATTTTTCTGGGGTGATCGGCGGCCATTTTGTGTCTTGTGGTGCGCCAGCACAAGCTGCGACCAAGTGCATTTAACCCTCAATGGTGTGGTTGTTTTTTGGCTAAAGCCTACATCAGGGTGAAGCTGTGACACCAAGTGCATTTAACCAGCAATAGTCTGTTCATTTTTTGGCCATATCCCAGTCTAATTCTGTCACTAAATCCATACCGGTCACCCAGCGCCTAAATACTAGGCCTCAAATTTATATCCAGCTAAATCTGTCCCTAGTGCTGTAGCTGGGCGAGTTATTTAGTGTCCGTTCAAGCACATTTCTTGTTCTGGGTTGAAATACAATTCCCAATTTAGCAATTTCATAATTTAGTGGTTCCTGCTATATCAGAGCTCTTTGAAATCTATCCCAAAAAGGGTATATAATATTGAAGGTGCACATAGGGTCATTCAGAGTAACTTCACACACACCCGCTACTGTGTATTTCCAAGTCTAATTCTGTCACTAAATCCATACCGGTGACCCAGCGCCTAAATACTAGGCCTCAAATTTAATTCCCTCTAAATCTCTCGTTACCCACCGCTGTACTGTTGTTGCTGGGCAAGATATTTAGTGTCCGTCAAAGCACATTTTTTGTTCTGGGTTGAAGTACAATTCCCAATTTAGCAATTTCATAATTTAGTGGTTTCTGCTATATCAGAGCTATTTGAAATCTATCCCAAAAAGGGTATATAATATTGAAGGTGCACATAGGGTCATTCAGAATAACTTCACACACACCCGCTACTGTGTATTTCCAAGTCTAATTCTGTCACTAAACCCATACCTGTCACCCAGCGCCTAAATACTAGGCCTCAAATTTAAATCCCTCTAAATCTCTCGTTACCGTTGTCCTGTTGTAGCTGGGAAAGTTATTTAGTGCCCGTCAAAGCACATTTTTTGTTCTGGGTTGAAGTACAATTCCCAATTTAGCAATTTCATAATTTAGTGGTTCCTGCTATATCAGAGCTATTTGAAATCTATCCCAAAAAGGGTATATAATATTGAAGGTGCACATAGGGTCATTCAGAATAACTTCACACACACCCGCTACTGTGTATTTCCAAGTCTAATTCTGTCACTAAATCCATACCGGTGACCCAGCGCCTAAATACTAGGCCTCAAATTTAATTCCCTCTAAATCTCTCGTTACCCACCGGTGTACTGTTGTTGCTGGGCAAGATATTTAGTGTCCGTCAAAGCACATTTTTTGTTCTGGGTTGAAGTACAATTCCCAATTTAGCAATTTCATAATTTAGTGGTTCCTGCTATATCAGAGCTATTTGAAATCTATCCCAAAAAGGGTATATAATATTGAAGGTGCACATTGGGTCATTCAGAATAACTTCACACACACGCTTCTGTGCATTTCCAAGTCTAATTCTGTCACTAAATCCATACCGGTGACCCAGCGCCTAAATACTAGGCCTCAAATTTAATTCCCTCTAAATCTCTCGTTACCCACCGCTGTACTGTTGTTGCTGGGCAAGATATTTAGTGTCCGTCAAAGCACATTTTTTGTTCTGGGTTGAAGTACAATTCCCAATTTAGCAATTTCATAATTTAGTGGTTTCTGCTATATCAGAGCTATTTGAAATCTATCCCTAAAAGGGTATATAATATTGAAGGTGCACATAGGGTCATTCAGAATAACTTCACACACACCCGCTACTGTGTATTTCCAAGTCTAATTCTGTCACTAAATCCATACCGGTGACCCAGCGCCTAAATACTAGGCCTCAAATTTAATTCCCTCTAAATCTCTCGTTACCCACCGTTGTACTGTTGTTGCTGGGCAAGATATTTAGTGTCCGTCAAAGCACATTTTTTGTTCTGGGTTGAAGTACAATTCCCAATTTAGCAATTTCATAATTTAGTGGTTTCTGCTATATCAGAGCTATTTGAAATCTATCCCTAAAAGGGTATATAATATTCAAGGTGCACATTGGGTCATTCAGAATAACTTCACACACACACGCTTCTGTGCATTTCCAAGTCTAATTCTGTCACTAAATCCATACCGGTGACCCAGCGCCTAAATACTAGGCCTCAAATTTAATTCCCTCTAAATCTCTCGTTACCCACCGCTGTACTGTTGTTGCTGGGCAAGATATTTAGTGTCCGTCAAAGCACATTTTTTGTTCTGGGTTGAAGTACAATTCCCAATTTAGCAATTTCATAATTTAGTGGTTTCTGCTATATCAGAGCTATTTGAAATCTATCCCTAAAAGGGTATATAATATTGAAGGTGCACATAGGGTCATTCAGAATAACTTCACACACACCCGCTACTGTGTATTTCCAAGTCTAATTCTGTCACTAAATCCATACCGGTGACCCAGCGCCTAAATACTAGGCCTCAAATTTAATTCCCTCTAAATCTCTCGTTACCCACCGTTGTACTGTTGTTGCTGGGCAAGATATTTAGTGTCCGTCAAAGCACATTTTTTGTTCTGGGTTGAAGTACAATTCCCAATTTAGCAATTTCATAATTTAGTGGTTTCTGCTATATCAGAGCTATTTGAAATCTATCCCTAAAAGGGTATATAATATTCAAGGTGCACATTGGGTCATTCAGAATAACTTCACACACACACGCTTCTGTGCATTTCCAAGTCTAATTCTGTCACTAAATCCATACCGGTCACCCAGCGCCTAAATACTAGGCCTCAAATTTATATCCCGCTGAATTTGAATACAATACATTGGGCCAAATAATATATTTGTTGTTGTGGTGAACCATAACAATGAGAAAAACATCTAGTAAGGGACGCGGACATGGACATGGTCGTGGTGGTGTTAGTGGACCCTCTGGTGCTGGGAGAGGACGTGGCCGTTCTGCCACATCCACACGTCCTAGTGTACCAACTACTTCAGGTCCCAGTAGCCGCCAGAATTTACAGCGATATATGGTGGGGCCCAATGCCGTTCTAAGGATGGTAAGGCCTGAGCAGGTACAGGCATTAGTCAATTGGGTGGCCGACAGTGGATCCAGCACGTTCACATTATCTCCCACCCAGTCTTCTGCAGAAAGCGCACAGATGGCGCCTGAAAACCAACCCCATCAGTCTGTCACATCACCCCCATGCATACCAGGGAAACTGTCTCAGCCTCAAGTTATGCAGCAGTCTCTTATGCTGTTTGAAGACTCCGCTGGCAGGGTTTCCCAAGGGCATCCACCTAGCCCTTCCCCAGCGGTGAAAGACATAGAATGCACTGACGCACAACCACTTATGTTTCCTGATGATGAGGACATGGGAATACCACCTCAGCATGTCTCTGATGATGACGAAACACAGGTGCCAACTGCTGCGTCTTTCTGCAGTGTGCAGACTGAACAGGAGGTCAGGGATCAAGACTGGGTGGAAGACGATGCAGGGGACGATGAGGTCCTAGACCCCACATGGAATGAAGGTCGTGCCACTGACTTTCACAGTTCGGAGGAAGAGGCAGTGGTGAGACCGAGCCAACAGCGTAGCAAAAGAGGGAGCAGTGGGCAAAAGCAGAACACCCGCCGCCAAGAGACTCCGCCTGCTACTGACCGCCGCCATCTGGGACCGAGCACCCCAAAGGCAGCTTCAAGGAGTTCCCTGGCATGGCACTTCTTCAAACAATGTGCTGACGACAAGACCCGAGTGGTTTGCACGCTGTGCCATCAGAGCCTGAAGCGAGGCATTAACGTTCTGAACCTGAGCACAACCTGCATGACCAGGCACCTGCATGCAAAGCATGAACTGCAGTGGAGTAAACACCTTAAAACCAAGGAAGTCACTCAGGCTCCCCCTGCTACCTCTTCTGCTGCTGCCGCCTCGGCCTATTCTGCTGCTGCCGCCTCGGCCTCTTCCTCCGCCTCTGGAGGAACGTTGGCACCTGCCGCCCAGCAAACAGGGGATGTACCACCAACACCACCACCACCACCTCCGTCACCAAGCGTCTCAACCATGTCACACGCCAGCGTTCAGCTCTCCATCTCACAAACATTTGATAGAAAGCGTAAATTCCCACCTAGCCACCCTCGATCCCTGGCCCTGAATGCCAGCATTTCTAAACTACTGGCCTATGAAATGCTGTCATTTAGGCTGGTGGACACAGACAGCTTCAAACAGCTCATGTCGCTTGCTGTCCCACAGTATGTTGTTCCCAGCCGGCACTACTTCTCCAAGAGAGCCGTGCCTTCCCTGCACAACCAAGTATCCGATAAAATCAAGTGTGCACTGCGCAACGCCATCTGTAGCAAGGTCCACCTAACCACAGATACGTGGACCAGTAAGCACGGCCAGGGACGCTATATCTCCCTAACTGCACACTGGGTAAATGTAGTGGCAGCTGGGCCCCAGGCGGAGAGCTGTTTGGCGCACGTCCTTCCGCCGCCAAGGATCGCAGGGCAACATTCTTTGCCTCCTGTTGCCACCTCCTCCTTCTCGGCTTCCTCCTCCTCTTCTTCCACCTGCTCATCCAGTCAGCCACACACCTTCACCACCAACTTCAGCACAGCCCGGGGTAAACGTCAGCAGGCCATTCTGAAACTCATATGTTTGGGGGACAGGCCCCACACCGCACAGGAGTTGTGGCGGGGTATAGAACAACAGACCGACGAGTGGTTGCTGCCGGTGAGCCTCAAGCCCGGCCTGGTGGTGTGTGATAATGGGCGAAATCTCGTTGCAGCTCTGGGACTAGCCAATTTGACGCACATCCCTTGCTTGGCGCATGTGCTGAATTTGGTGGTGCAGAAGTTCATTCACAACTACCCCGACATGTCAGAGCTGCTGCATAAAGTGCGGGCCGTCTGTTCGCGCTTCCGGCGTTCACATCCTGCTGCTGCTCGCCTGTCTGCGCTACAGCGTAACTTCGGCCTTCCCGCTCACCGCCTCATATGCGACGTGCCCACCAGGTGGAACTCCACCTTGCACATGCTGGACAGACTGTGCGAGCAGCAGCAGGCCATAGTGGAGTTTCAGCTGCAGCACGCACGGGTCAGTCGCACTACAGAACAGCACCACTTCACCACCAATGACTGGGCCTCCATGCGAGACCTGTGTGCCCTGTTGCGCTGTTTCGAGTACTCCACCAACATGGCCAGTGGCGATGACACCGTTATCAGCGTTACAATACCACTTCTATGTCTCCTTGAGAAAACACTTAGGGCGATGATGGAACAGGAGGTGGCCCAGGAGGAGGAGGAGGAGGATGAGGAAGAGGGGTCATTTTTAGCACTTTCAGGCCAGTCTCTTCGAAGTGACTCAGAGGGAGGTTTTTTGCAACAGCAGAGGCCAGGTACAAATGTGGCCAGCCAGGGCCCACTACTGGAGGACGAGGAGGACGAGGATGAGGAGGAGGTGGAGGAGGATGAGGATGAAGCATGGTCACAGCGGGGTGGCACCCAACGCAGCTCGGGTCCATCACTGGTGCGTGGCTGGGGGGAAAGGCAGGACGATGACGATACGCCTCCCACAGAGGACAGCTTGTCCTTACCCCTGGGCAGCCTGGCACACATGAGCGACTACATGCTGCAGTGCCTGCGCAACGACAGCAGAGTTGCCCACATTTTAACCTGTGCGGACTACTGGGTTGCCACCCTGCTGGATCCACGCTACAAAGACAATGTGCCCACCTTACTTCCTGCACTGGAGCGTGATAGGAAGATGCGCGAGTACAAGCGCACGTTGGTAGACGCGCTACTGAGAGCATTCCCAAATGTCACAGGGGAACAAGTGGAAGCCCAAGGCCAAGGCAGAGGAGGAGCAAGAGGTCGCCAAGGCAGCTGTGTCACGGCCAGCTCCTCTGAGGGCAGGGTTAGCATGGCAGAGATGTGGAAAACTTTTGTCAACACGCCACAGCTAACTGCACCACCACCTGATACGCAACGTGTTAGCAGGAGGCAACATTTTACTAACATGGTGGAACAGTACGTGTGCACACCCCTCCACGTACTGACTGATGGTTCGGCCCCATTCAACTTCTGGGTCTCTAAATTGTCCACGTGGCCAGAGCTAGCCTTTTATGCCTTGGAGGTGCTGGCCTGCCCGGCAGCCAGCGTTTTGTCTGAACGTGTATTCAGCACGGCAGGGGGCGTCATTACAGACAAACGCAGCCGCCTGTCTACAGCCAATGTGGACAAGCTGACGTTCATAAAAATGAACCAGGCATGGATCCCACAGGACCTGTCCGTCCCTTGTCCAGATTAGACATTAACTACCTCCCCATAACCATATATTATTGGACTCCAGGGCACTTCCTCATTCAATCCTATTTTTATTTTCATTTTACCATTATATTGCGATGCTACCCAAAGTTGAATGAACCTCTCCTCTGCCTGTGTGCTAGGCCTAAATATATGCCAATGGACTGTTGCAGTGGTGGCTGACATGAAGCCTGATTCTCTGCTATGATATGAAGACTGATTCTCTGCTGACATGAAGCCAGATTGTCTGTTACGGGACCTCTCTCCTCTGCCTGGGTGCTGGGCCTAAATTTATGACAATGGACTGTTGCAGTGGTGGCTGACGTGAAGCCTGATTCTCTGCTATGACATGCAGACTGATTCTCTGCTGTCATGAAGCCAGATTGTCTGTTACGGGACCTTTCTCCTCTACCTGGGTTCTGGGCCTAAATTTATGAAAATTGACTCTTACAGTGGTGGGTGACGTGAAGCCTGATTCTCTGCTATGATATGAAGACTGATTCTCTGCTGACATGAAGCCAGATTGTCTGTTACGGGACCTTTCTCCTCTGCCTGGGTTCTGGGCCTAAATTTATGAAAATTGACTCTTACAGTGGTGGGTGACGTGAAGCCTGATTCTCTGCTATGATATGAAGACTGATTCTCTGCTGACATGAAGCCAGATTGTCTGTTACGGGACCTTTCTCCTCTGCCTGGGTTCTGGGCCTAAATTTATGAAAATTGACTCTTACAGTGGTGGGTGACGTGAAGCCTGATTCTCTGCTATGATATGAAGACTGATTCTCTGCTGACATGAAGCCAGATTGTCTGTTACGGGACCTTTCTCCTCTGCCTGGGTTCTGGGCCTAAATTTATGAAAATTGACTCTTACAGTGGTGGGTGACGTGAAGCCTGATTCTCTGCTATGATATGAAGACTGATTCTCTGCTGACATGAAGCCAGATTGTCTGTTACGGGACCTTTCTCCTCTGCCTGGGTTCTGGGCCTAAATTTATGAAAATTGACTCTTACAGTGGTGGGTGACGTGAAGCCTGATTCTCTGCTATGATATGAAGACTGATTCTCTGCTGACATGAAGCCAGATTGTCTGTTACGGGACCTTTCTCCTCTGCCTGGGTTCTGGGCCTAAATTTATGAAAATTGACTCTTACAGTGGTGGGTGACGTGAAGCCTGATTCTCTGCTATGATATGAAGACTGATTCTCTGCTGACATGAAGCCAGATTGTCTGTTACGGGACCTTTCTCCTCTGCCTGGGTTCTGGGCCTAAATTTATGAAAATTGACTCTTACAGTGGTGGGTGACGTGAAGCCTGATTCTCTGCTATGATATGAAGACTGATTCTCTGCTGACATGAAGCCAGATTGTCTGTTACGGGACCTCTCTCCTCTGCCTGGGTGCTGGGCCTAAATATATGCCAATGGACTGTTGCAGTGGTGGCTGACGTGAAGCCTCATTCTCTGCTATGACATGCAGACTAATTCTCTGCTGACATGAAGACAGATTCTCTGTTACGGGACCTCTCTCCTCTGCCTGGGTGCCGGGGCCTAAATATCTGAGAATGGACTGTTCCAGTGGTGGCTGACGTGAAGCCTCATTCTCTGCTATGACATGCAGACTAATTCTCTGCTGACATGAAGACAGATTCTCTGTTACGGGACCTCCCTCCTCTGCCTGGGTGCTGGGCCTAAATATATGCCAATGGACTGTTGCAGTGGTGGCTGACGTGAAGCCTCATTCTCTGCTATGACATGCAGACTAATTCTCTGCTGACATGAAGACAGATTCTCTGTTACGGGACCTCCCTCCTCTGCCTGGGTGCTGGGCCTAAATATATGCCAATGGACTGTTGCAGTGGTGGCTGACGTGAAGCCTCATTCTCTGCTATGACATGCAGACTGATTCTCTGCTGACATGAAGCCAGATTCTCTGTTACGGGACCTCTCTCCTCTGCCTGTGTGTGTGCTGGGCCTAAATATATGCCAATGGACTGTTGCAGTGGTGGCTGACGTGAAGCCTCATTCTCTGCTATGACATGCAGACTGATTCTCTGCTGACATGAAGCCAGATTCTCTGTTACGGGACCTCTCTCCTCTGCCTGTGTGTGTGCTGGGCCTAAATATATGCCAATGGACTGTTGCAGTGGTGGCTGACGTGAAGCCTCATTCTCTGCTATGACATGCAGACTAATTCTCTGCTGACATGAAGACAGATTCTCTGTTACGGGACCTCCCTCCTCTGCCTGGGTGCTGGGCCTAAATATATGCCAATGGACTGTTGCAGTGGTGGCTGACGTGAAGCCTCATTCTCTGCTATGACATGCAGACTGATTCTCTGCTGACATGAAGCCAGATTCTCTGTTACGGGACCTCTCTCCTCTGCCTGTGTGTGTGCTGGGCCTAAATATATGCCAATGGACTGTTGCAGTGGTGGCTGACGTGAAGCCTCATTCTCTGCTATGACATGCAGACTGATTCTCTGCTGACATGAAGCCAGATTCTCTGTTACGGGACCTCTCTCCTCTGCCTGTGTGTGTGCTGGGCCTAAATATATGCCAATGGACTGTTGCAGTGGTGGCTGACGTGAAGCCTCATTCTCTGCTATGACATGCAGACTAATTCTCTGCTGACATGAAGACAGATTCTCTGTTACGGGACCTCCCTCCTCTGCCTGGGTGCTGGGCCTAAATATATGCCAATGGACTGTTGCAGTGGTGGCTGACGTGAAGCCTCATTCTCTGCTATGACATGCAGACTAATTCTCTGCTGACATGAAGACAGATTCTCTGTTACGGGACCTCTCTCCTCTGCCTGGGTGCCGGGGCCTAAATATCTGAGAATGGACTGTTCCAGTGGTGGGTGACGGGAAGCCAGATTCTCTGCTATGGAACCTCTCTCCAATTGATTTTGGTTAATTTTTATTTATTTAATTTTTATTTTAATTCATTTCCCTATCCACATTTGTTTGCAGGGGATTTACCTACATGTTGCTGCCTTTTGCAGCCCTCTAGCTCTTTCCTGGGCTGTTTTACAGCCTTTTTAGTGCCGAAAAGTTCGGGTCCCCATTGACTTCAATGGGGTTCGGGTTCGGGACGAAGTTCGGATCGGGTTCGGATCCCGAACCCGAACATTTCCGGGATGTTCGGCCGAACTTCTCGAACCCGAACATCCAGGTGTTCGCTCAACTCTAGTGAAGAGACCAAAAAACTGTGAATGGGCCATTTTGATATTTATTTTCCTTTCACTGTTTGCGATAAATATTGTTTTATTGTTGTTATTTGTAATATTTTAATAGTCTGTTTGAGGCACCAGGTTATCACTGTAATATGACAGGTTCCCCGATCTCAGCCATGCGCTCCAGCTTCTTCAGATCACATTTGACCATGGCATCTGAAGGGTTGAATGTAGGCGATCAGCCTTAGGGCTGTTATTTGAAGAAGCAGTAACCCCGTGGCTATGGCACCTGCTACCCGCACAAGCAGGCACCATCTTTAAAGTGGTGACATCCGCCATACATGTACAGCGGTCACCAAGGGATTACAGTCATAACTGTGAAGGGATAGGTCTATTTGGGCTTTCCTAATATCTTTTTCAGTCTAATTCTTCCCCTCTTTAGCTGCACAGCTGGATGCATTTCTCTCAGACGCAGGGGGCATCTCCTTTCTGTTGAATCTGTCAGCACCTATAATTATTATTATAGGAGTTTCACACCAATGTTCTTTGTGCTGAATATGGTTGCTTAGAAGAGTCCAAGTCTCTCTTTAACTTAATGTCATGAGGCACAGACTCTTGGCATGTCTATGCTACAATATCAGAAAAACTGAAGAGAATGCAAGGACAGACTTGGATTATAAATATTGGCAAGCCCATCACCACCTACAATATATAAATGAAACTGGAAGTACAGTGTGCTGGTGAAGATTTAGATTAGGTGTGTAATGGAAAAGAACATTTTAACCACAATTATTATTTTTTTACTTTATGGAAAGTATTGATAAAATATAGGAAAACGATATAGCAAGATTAAGTGTACCTGGCTTCTTGTTCTCTCTATACTCCAAAAAGTCTGTGGTGGATTATCTCGAGTAGCCGATGGGTCAAGCTCAAGACACTTTTCAGCAATGGATTTCAAAGTGTGAAATTTCTCTTCACTTGCAACCATCAGTAACTGGGTAAGAGACACGTCTAACAAAATGAAAGGCAAATTAGTCCAAACTGAGCACATTCATATAACAAAGTGGATGGGGCCAAAAGTAAATGTACACAGTCAAAAACAATATCATATATACTATACTTACTATGCTATAATGGCCTGCACTGCACTACAAAGAAAGTGTATAAAAATGCATAACTCAAGCTTAGTGTTCTCAAATATACAAGATTCATAAATAAAAATGTAACCCTGCGTAAATCCTATACGTTATTTACAAGAAGCAAATGAAAGTGATGAGCCGAACATCATGACTGTTTTACATCGCCCCTAAGAAACTGTTCGTTTCCTTCCAATGTCAAATTTTTTAAGTAAAGTCCTGTAGCTCCCTGTCCCTCTGTCACTGACTGGGAGAAGGAAAACTTCATGCGCTTCTCATACCTGTGAAGAGCAGTAAAATATAATATAGAGGTGTGGAGGTTTATACTTCTTTATTTGATGCCAGAATAACGCATTTCGGGTCCAAACAGGTATTGCTGTAAAACTGCCGAAGGAGGCTGCTTGGCCCCGAAATGCGTTATTCTTGCATCAAATAATGAATTATAAACCTGCACACCTCTATATATTACTCTTCTTCACTGGTACAAGCAACTTGCAACGTTTTTCTTCTCCCTCTCTGGATTATGTAAGTAATAGAGATCTGCCTGGGCAAATTAAAAATACTGACCAGATAAGTTCATATCGGTTGAATTCTCATTAATTTCAAGCTCTGTCATGTAGTTCCTGCAAGAAAAAGTAAAAATGTACTAAGCTACAGATTTACAATAACAATTCAGATAAGTCGGCAATAAAATACATTGGATTTGTAAATGGGAATACGAACCGCATTACAATTGTGGCTGACAAGAATGATGTGGGATGAAAATTGAACGAGAAGGTGTGGTTGGGTCAGAGTTACCTACCATAACATGTGAAGACATGGCAGTGCCAGTAACATCAGCACAGAAACATGCCATGTAGTAGTCTGAACTCCTCATTACCAATATACCTGTATATGTTAACTGGCAGAATTATCTGGCTTTGCACGGGTCTGTTTAGTTTGTTGTCTGTGTGTGTGGTTAAAAGATATCCACAGTGCCCCCCATAACAGTGTCATTCACAATGACATCCATAGTGCTCCCATAACAGTGACATCCTTACTCATAAGCGTGACATCCACAGTACCCATAACTGTGACATCAACACCCTTAACAGTGACTTCCACAGAGCATGCGATAACAATGACATCCACATTGGCCCATAACAGTGGTGATATCCACAGTGCTACATAACAGTGCCATCCAGAGTGATCACATAAAGTCACATCCACAGTGCCCATACAACATTGGCGTCCACAGCTCCCCCATAACAGTAACATCCACAGTGCCCCATAACAGTTAACAGTGCAGTCATAACAGTGACATCTACAGTGCCGCCCCATTCATTGTCAATGGAAACAAAACTGAACTGAATGCACCACAATGCATTCCTTTCCGTTTGGTTGCGTCCCTATCGCGGACAGAAAAACGCAGCGTTTTTCTGTCCGCGATGTGGTGCGGAGCAAGAAGGATCCGTCCTGACACACAATGTAAGTCATTAGGGACGGATCTGTTTAACTCTGACACAATAGAAAACGGATCCGTCCCCACTGACTTTCAATGGAGTTCATGACGGATCAGTCTTGGCTATGTGGAACCTGTCACCTCAAAAATGCATCTACACCCGCCAGCAGTAACTCATGGTAGCCCGCAGCCTGTTAATAATCATAAATTTTATTTTGTTGTCCGATGCTGTGTGAGTTAAAAAAACACAGTTTTATTCTCCTTCAGCGCTATAGTGGCGGCCAGCTTGAAGTCAAGGGGGCAGCGGCCTACTTGCTTCAAGTCAAGGTAACCACATTCCCTAACAGTCCCCTCTTGCCTGAGAGTGACAGCCTGCAGTGCGGCCGCGATTCCCCAAGTCTTGCGCATGCGCAGTGTGCTCTGTGGTAATGCGCTATCCCATCTCCTGCTGCCGCTGTAAGCCGGGTTTCAGAAGCGTTTTTGCTGATCCATGACGGATCTAGCAAAAACGCTGGTGTGAAAGTAGCCTTAACAGCATGTTGGGAATATTTTATATCTTACGCTCCTAAGTTATATATAAAATTACCAAATATCATGTATGTTGTTACTTACCTCATAGCACCCAATGTTTTACTCAATAGCTAAAATTACGCAGTGCCCAGATGTACATGATTGTGACCACTGACTCTGCATATTAAAAATGTATGTACAGTTTCCCTATCTGCAGGGGTGTGTACCCAGAACAGCATTATATGTTTAAAAGGTCAGTCCAAGGTCCATCTAATATGTCCAGTGCTGGTGGGCATAAATGACGTGTCCCTCATTTTTATGTCCTTTTACCAATACTGAACACATTAAGATGACATTCTGAGAGGGAATTAAATGAACACAAAGGGGTACCATAACAAGTATGTAACAGCAATATCTAAACAGAGGGGCGATTTTTTAAAAATAAGTCCAATAAGAAACTCTGTAGTCTTCCACACTGGTAATCTAATCCACGGCAAGCACTAGCAGCATCAAAACAGCAGTGCAGCACAGAGCTGGGGAAGGCAATGAAAAAAATTAACTTACTGCCACAATTCCTTGATCTTCTTCTGCACTCCTGGCTCCATGTTACTAAAGGAATATAGTAAATAACTATTACTTTACAGAATATCATAGTACATAAATGTCATCCAACAGCAAATGATTAGCCATTTCATGAGGATAATATTATTAGGCTGCCTGCACATGTTGCCGATTAAAGGGAACCTGTCACCCAAAAATCGCCTATTAAGCTGTTTACAGTACCTTATAGTGCTGTATACTCGGTTCTTGATGCACTTTTTGTTCGTTTTCCCGCATGTCTGCTCATTCAGAAATCGTAGTTATATTCAGCTGCTGCCCCGTGCTGCAAGTCAGGCTTGAAGTCACGGGGGCAGCGGCCTCGGCGTCTTACATGGCCCTCTCCCCGCCCCCTGCCTCTGTTACTGACAGCCGAACTCCGAATCCGGGACCGCGCTCAACGGCCGCATGCGCAGTAAAGGGCGGCAGGAGCGCGGTCCCGGCTGCCGCGCGTACTACGCGCCGTCTTACTTTCGCCGCACTGCGCATGCGCCCGACATCCTGTATCAAACGCGCCCGCGCCCAGATGCCGGGCGCGGGCGCGTTTGATACAGGATGTCGGGCGCATGCGCAGTGCGGCGAAAGTAAGACGGCGCGTAGTACGCGCGGCAGCCGGGACCGCGCTCCTGCCGCCCTTTACTGCGCATGCGGCCGTTGAGCGCGGTCCCGGATTCGGAGTTCGGCTGTCAGTAACAGAGGCAGGGGGCGGGGAGAGGGCCATGTAAGACGCCGAGGCCGCTGCCCCCGTGACTTCAAGCCTGACTTGCAGCACGGGGCAGCAGCTGAATATAACTACGATTTCTGAATGAGCAGACATGCGGGAAAACAAACAAAAAGTGCATCAAGAACCGAGTATACAGCACTATAAGGTACTGTAAACAGCTTAATAGGCGATTTTTGGGTGACAGGTTCCCTTTAAGCATGTTTTTTTTTTCAGCACAGATACTTGTGCAGAAAAAACGCAGAATAATACACTACCAGCAAAGTGTATGAGACTAGACAAATCTCATGTATACACTTTTTCGTTACATGTGGAAATACTCCGACCATGTGGATTTTGAAATCTGCAGCATGTAAATTTATGTGCGGATTTCACCCTATTGAATGCAAGGGGGAGATCTGTGGCAAAACACATGAGGTTTTTGGTGTGGAAACGCACCAAAATTATCACAGAAATTTGACAGCCTGTACCTGAGTGCAGGTAGCCTTATAGAAAATAAAAGGGGTTGTCTCATCAATGACATTAGTAGCATTTTGCTAGGAATAAATCATCAATTGACAGGGGGGTTGGATCACTGTTATCCCTACTGGCTGCTAGAATAAAGTGGCAGTAGTGGTTCATGTGCTTATGCACACGAACGTTGTTTTTGTCTGCATCTGATCCACTTCAATGGGGCCGCAAAAGATGTGGACAGCACAGTCTGCTTTAGTATATCTGTTCCATTGCATCCACAAAAATATAGCACATGTCTAGTGTTGAGCAAAGCGAGCTTCGGAAGCTTAATCCGAAGTCGTTTCATTCAAAATGTCGGAATAATACTGTACGGAGATCCGTCTCCGTATAGTATAAGAATGTACGGGCTCCAATGAGCCAAAGTAAGTTAGTTATTCACAAAGTTGCGCAACATTTCGTTGAATAACTTTGGCAGTTGGTTTTTAAAGTGGAAAACTTAACTGAACTCAGCTTTGGTTCCGATGTACTAGTCGGAACTAAAGCAGAGTTCGCTTTCAGGTTTTATAGTGGTTTTCCACTTTAAAAATCAACTACCGAAGTTATTCAAAGAAGTCACATGTGACTTTATGAATAATTTACTTCGGCTCATCAGAGCCCATACATTCTAATACTGTACGGAGACGAATCTCCATACAGTATTATTTCGAAGTTTTGAACAAAGCTACTTCGGAAAAAGCATAGCTCAACACTAAACATGTCCTATTCTTGTTCACATGACAGACAAGGATAGGACTGTTCTATATTGGGCCGGATGCTGTACAAAATGCGGAATGCATACAGCTGTTATCCGTATTTGGCGGATCTGCAATTTGCGCACTGCAAAACAGGCTACGGTCGTGTTCATAAGTGCTTTATCTTTTTGCAGCAAATGGCCGACATTACAACTGCCCAGAAACAGCAAAGAGTAGCTGACAGCACATGAAGTGTCGTTGCCATTTTTTTCTAACCATCCGTGGTCATATGTCAGACCACTGAGATTAATTGCCAAAGAAAGTAAAACTAACCCTAAAATGTTCTTCAATTATATAAATGTTAAAAAGTATAAATCTGAAGGCGTCGGCCCTTTAAAGAGTAATGAGCGGGAAGTCGCAGAGAGCGACGAGGAGAAAGCAAAGCTGTTAAATATTTTTTTCTCCAATGTATTCACTGAGGAAAATAAATTGTCAGATGACATGCAGAATGCAAAAATAAATTCCCCATTAAAAGTGTCCTGTCTGACCCAGGAAGAAGTACATCAGCGACTTGAAAAGATTAAAATAGACAAATCGCCAGGACCGGATGGCATACACCCCTGTATCCTAAAGGAATTAAGTAATGTCATAGCCAGACCCTTATTTCTGATATTTGCAGACTCTATACTGACAGGGAATGTCCCACAGGATTGGCGCATGGCATATGTGGTGCCAATATTCAAAAAGGGGCCAAAAACAGAGCCTGGAAACTATAGGCCGGTAAGTTTAACATCTGTTGTGGGTAAACTGTTTGAAGGTTTTCTGAGAGATGCTATATTAGAGCATCTCAACAGAAATAAGCAAATAACGCCATATCAGCATGGCTTCGTGAGGGATCGGTCATGTCAGACTAATTTAATCAGTTTCTATGAGGAGGTAAGTTCTAGACTTGACAGCGGCGAATCAATGGATGTCGTATATCTGGACTTCTCCAAAGCATTTGACACTGTACCACATAAAAGGTTAGTATATAAAATGAGAATGCTCGGACTGGGAGAAAACATCTGTATGTGGGTAAGTAACTGGCTCAGTGATAGAAAACAGAGGGTGGTTATTAACGGTACACACTCAGATTGGGTCACTGTCACTAGTGGGGTACCTCAGGGGTCAGTATTGGGCCCTATTCTCTTCAATATATTTATTAATGATCTTGTAGAAGGCTTGCATAGTAAAGTATCAATTTTCGCAGATGACACTAAACTGTGTAAAGTAATTTACACTGATGAGGAGAGTATACTACTACAGAGGGATCTGGATAGACTGGAGGCTTGGGCAGATAAGTGGCAGATGGGGTTTAACACTGATAAATGTAAAGTTATGCACATGGGAAGGAAAAATGCAAGTCAACCGTACATACTAAATGGTAAAACACTCGGTAACACTGACATGGAAAAGGATCTAGGAATTTTAATAAACAGCAAACTAAGCTGCAAAAACCAGTGTCAGGCAGCTGCTGCCAAGGCCAACAAGATAATGGGTTGCATCAAAAGGGGCATAGATGCCCGTGATAAGAACATAGTCCTACCACTTTACAAATCGCTAGTCAGACCACACATGGAGTACTGTGTACAGTTCTGGGCTCCTGTAAACAAGGCAGACATAGCAGAGCTGGAGAGGGTCCAGAGGAGGGCACTAAAGTAATTACTGGAATGGGGCAACTACAGTACCATGAAAGATTATCAAAATTAGGGTTATTCACTTTAGAAAAAAGACGACTGAGGGGAGATTTCATTAATATGTATAAATATATCAAGGGTCAGTACAGAGATCTATCCCATCAGCTATTTATCCCCAGGACTGTGACTGTGACGAGGGGACATCCTCTGCGTCTGGAGGAAAGAAGGTTTGTACACAAACATAGAAAAGGATCCTTTACGGTAAGAGCAGTGAGAATATGGAACTCTCTGCCTGAGGAGGTGGTGATGGTGAGTACAATAAAGGAATTCAAGAGGGGTCATGGATGTATTTCTGGAGCGTAATAATATTACAGGCTATAGCTACTAGAGAGGGGTCTTCCTCTGGATCAACTTGCGGGATAACAGGCCGAACTGGATGGACAAATGTCTTTTTTCGGCCTTATGTACTATGTTACTATGTCACTGATGATCAGATATCTGTTGTATAAGCTAACAATTTGCCACTCGTCTGTGAAAAGGTAACGCCTTTAAATAAATATACAGAGTAGGACTGAATACTTACCAGTTTAGTATGTCCACTGTGTTTGTCTCCATGGGCAGTACACTAAAATGCTCAACGGTTAGGTAAAATTCACACCTTCTCTAAAAACAATAAGATGGAAAAACACAAATGAAAAAATGAATAGTAGAGTGGTGTGCACATAGTAGTAGAGCACAGTGAGGTGAAACAAAAAAGAAATCCCACCCTCAAGGACAACTCCAGCAACATGTCTCCCCATTTCAGAATCCACCTCTCCCAATGTTCCTTCATTACAATATTATCTTTTTAAGAATATGCATTTACCCATGTTAACTGGTCTAGTTCCAGAGAGAAGGTTTCTGGATACACAGATGACACCTAGTGGATTGAATTAAAATGCTTTTTGGGCTAACTATATAATATATAAAATAAAAAATAAAGTGTAGGTTATAAAAAAGCAATAATTAGCAAATAGAATATGTGCTAGGTTTTAATGAAGAGAAGGTGGGGTATGCTGATGGTGAATTAGTGTGCTAACATACCGTATATGCAACAGCTGAAAGAAAAAAAAGGGGCGATTCCAACATTGGCCACTAGGTGGCATTGAGTATTGATAGAAAAGTGAGCATTGATATTGGTTAAGTCATATCACATGATCGGATGTTGGGTTACATATGGGTTTTTGTTTGGGGAGTATTAAAAAAAAAGTGGAAAATTCAGTAAATACAACTGTTAATAGTGGAGAATTTGGGATGGGGATTTTATTGAGAAAGATTTTGGAATAATAAAAAAACTGGAGTGGTTCCGCAGCGGCAATGTAAATGTGGTGTATCGGTATATCTGGAACCATGACATAAAAAGCTTAAGACATAAAATCCTGATACTGGGAAAATATGGAATGGATTTCTCATCAAATATTGGACTATGTGGAACTAAGCGGATAGTGAAGATTTTTATGTAGTGGCCGTATCATTAGGTAACTGAAAGTGGTTATTCAGAGACTGAGATGCAGCACGCCTTGTATGCTCAAGAAAAAGCAGTAAAGGTGAAACCCAATGTCAGGCAGGACCTTCGCAAGCCGTGTTTTTTTAATATGTGCAATGAGCTTAAAGATTTTGGGGCACATTTATTTAAACAGGCATTTTAGACGACTGTCTTAATAAAGCCCTGCGCTGGCGATGAATCCGCCAATGTTATGTAGAGGTGCCGGCCTCTGCATAACTTTAGCAGATCCACCGGCGCTTCTAAATGTAAGAGAGCTGCCTAGCTGTCTTACGTTTTGACTATTTTCTACGCCTAAAACAGGCAAAGAAAATGGTAAATGAGAAGGGCCTGCCGACCCGTCTACTGCCCCCCAACGACACGCTCACTTTTTTAGACCTGGCGTGAGCGGGAAAAGTCACAGATTGCAGCAAAAAGGGCCTTTGCGCCATAATCACGCCTAATAAATAGAAAATGACCCCCTTTAGGCCTCTTTCACACGGGCGTTGTGGGTGACGTGCGGAAAAAGATGCGGGTGTGTTAGGGGGAAAATGCGTGATTTTTCAGCGCAAGTGCAAAGCGTTTTTATGCGTTTTGCATGCGCGTGAGAAAAATCGGCATGTTTGGTACCCAGACCCGAACCTGGACTTCACAGAAGTTCGGGTTAGGTGTTCTGTAGATTTTATTATTTTCCCTTATAACATGGTTATAAGGAAAAATAATAGCATTCATAATACAGAATGCTTAGTAAAATGTCCATTGAGGGGTTAAAAAAAATAAAAAATTTAACTCACCCCATCCACTTGGTTGCGTAGTGGATCTCCTCTTCTTTCTTCAGGACCTGGCTAAACGACCTTTGATGATGTCACTGCGCTCATCACATGATCCATCGCTAGTGGTAAGACACACCGGTGAGATTTATCAAGACTGGCATAATCTACACTAGAGGGAGATGCGCCTAATTTAATAGGAGCCAGATGCACCAGAAACTGAAATCTACACTAGCTACAGGCTGGCGGTAGACTTCTGGTGAAAGTTATAGTTCAGGCAAGCCCCAACCCTTCTTCCCTTAGCGCTTTGGAAAAGTGCCTACAAGCTTGAAACGTCACAAATTATGGCGCACATATGGGATGCGCTGTAATCTGCAACTTTTTTACAAAACTATTGTGGAGTAAAAACATTGATAAATGTTCCCCACTGTAGGCAAAAAAGTCAGGAAAAAAATGCCACAAAAACTGCAAAAAAAGAACACCTGCTGTTGGAGTTATTCTAGTGCTTTTTTATTGGTGAAAACTGACAGAGCCAAATTTACGGTATATGTGTAAGGACCCTTCTACATGTGACTGATAGATTTCCCCTTGCATAGTCATAGAGAGATAGCAGTCAGTCACTGATAGGACCACCCAACTGACCCGTAAGCACAGAAGGAGCAGATGTTTAAATGAATGACTATATTGATTCTTTGCCCACAGAAATATATAGCAATCTGTTTGGCTCCTCCTGCTTCATGACATGCTACCTGCAGATCAAGCATCATACTCAACATAACATATTCTTTAACCCCTTTCCGACCAGCACCGTAATAGTACGGCGCTGGTAGGGTCTTTAAACATGGCGCCCACTCCTGCGGGCGCCATAGTCGCGGGTGGCTGCCTGCTTCTTATAGCAAACACCCGCGGGCTCATGTCTGCAACCGGCAGTAATGCCAATCGCGGACATTTAACCCCTCAGATGCCATGGTCAATCCTGACCACGGCATCTGAGTGCGCTGAAAACTTCCGATGGTGCTCAGGCTCCCCCGTGCGGCGATCGGAGGAGCCAGAGCTTGTGCGCAGCAGCCCCTGTCTTTGTGAATGACAGGAGGCTGCTGCATAGTATTTCCTATGGAGCCCTTGCCTGTAATAGGGCTCCATACTAAACAAGCAATTTTCTCATAGACTCCAATGCTAGTGCATTGGAGTCTATGAGAATAGCAATCTAATGATTGCATGTTATAGTTCCCTATGGGAACTATAAAAAAGTGCAACAAAAAAAAAAGTTTTTACAAATAAAAAAAACATAAAAATTCAAATCACCCCCTTTTCCCAAAATAAAAAATATGTATCATTGCTGTTGCGATGTGCGAAAATGCCCATAGTATAAAAATATATTCCCCATACGGCAAACAGCAAAACGGTAAAAAGCCTCCAAATGGCCGATTCGCCATTTTTGGTCGCTTCATTTTCTACAAAAAATTTAAATAAAAAGTGATCAAAAAGTCATACATACCCCAGAATGGTATCAATGAAAAGTTCAGATCGCCCCGCAAAAGATGAGCCCCCATACAGCTCCATTCTCATAATTACAAAAAAGTTATAGGGGTCAAAATATGGCAACAAGAAAATATTTTTTCCCACTTTTGATTTTTTTATCACTATCAAAATGCAAGAAAAACTATACATATAAGGTATCGCCGGATTCATACTGACCTGTACAATAAAAGTAATTGGTCAGTTTTATTGTACATAGAACGTCGTAAATAAAAAAACCCGTAAAACTGTGGTGGAATTGTTTTTTTTTTTTTTTGCAATTTCACCCCATTTGGAATTTTTTTCCCGCTTCCCGCTACATCATATGCAATATTAAATGTGGTGTTGAAAAGTACAACTTGTCCCGCAAAAATCAAGCCCTCATATGGCTATGTGAACAGACAAATAAAAAAAGTTGTGGATCTGGGAAGGCAGGGAGCGCAAAACAAAAATGCTGTAATATCTCACTCTGTTCAGCTCCTCCTGCTCCATGACATGCTACCTGCAGATCAGGTGTAAAACTCAACATGACAGGTCCTATTTAAATAGGAAGTTTACTGATAAAGATACCAGTGAAAGAAAATATGGTTGTTTATCTTAAAAACAGAAAGATAAGTATTTCTCAGAAAAGGAATGAAAGATATCTAAATGGCAAAGCATTTTTAGTAAACAGATTTAGATAATGCTGTACATATTCTAGTGCGTCAAGGTGGCCATACACGTTAGATGAGGCTTAGTGAAACCTGCAGATTTTAACTGGACCAGTTTACCCACTAATGTCGAGGGAAAGAAGAATTGGACATGTTGGATTTTAACATGCCCAATCTTTTGTTCTCATAGGAAGTGTCCTGTAGCAGCTCATCTCCCTCTGGCCATTGAGCATGCAGGTGTATGGGGTGTTAGGAGAAATAGCTGTTGGCCAAAAGAGTATTTTGTTGACAGCTATTGGGGGTTAATGGCCACCTTAACATAACTAAAACCAAAACTTACCAGATCGTCAACTGCAGTGAAACACACTGAGAAGTTTTTCAAAATGATAATCTTGTTCTTGATATCCGCTAACGTAAAGTGTTCATCTTCACTACAAAAAAAAAAAATATTGGTTAATTAGTCAGTTATTTTGAGGCTACAGAAAATAAAAATCAAGTTTGGCTTACTTAAATCACTTCAAGGCTATGTACACATTTACAACCATTTTTTTTACTATAAAGTATCTAAAATAAAATTAAAATAAAGCGACTGTACAAATAGCCCTACTCAGGGTTTGTTTGTAGTCTAACCATGTAGAATGGAGATACAAGGAGCACAAAACAGCTAAGACCATTAGTAGGACCTGTCACCACAAAATGCAGTACAACCTGCAGGCAGCATATAGAGTAGGAAGAGCTGAATAGACTAATATCTTTTTTGTGTGGAAAGATTCAGTAAGGCTACTTTCACAATGGCGTTTTGGTTTCCGTTTGTGAGATCCGTTCAGGGCTCTCACAAGAGGTCCAAAACGGATCAGTTTTGCCCTAATGCATTCTGATTGGAAAAGGATCTGCTCTGAATGCCTCTGTTTATTCACCATTCTGCTCTGGTGGCGGAAACCAAAACACTGCCTTCAGTAGTTTGCTGTCAGCCTGATGAAGCGGAGCCAAACGGATCCATCCTGGCACACAATGTAAGTCAATGGGGACGGATCTGTTTTCTCTGACGCAATCTGGCACAATAGAAAACGGATCCGACCCCCATTGACTTTCAATGGTGTTCAAGACAGATCCGTCATGGCTATAGAAGACATAATACAACCGGATGCATGCGGTTGTATTATTGTAATGGAAGCGTTACGGATCCGCAAAAAAACGCTAGAGTGAAAGTAGCCTTAAATGTGTAATTTATACATTTATATCTGATCTTTGTGACTTCAAATGTTCATAGTGTTATCAGTGATTGATAGCATTCTCTGTGTAAGTGTGTATACAGAGATAGCTGTCAGTCACTGATAGTTGTACATAGGGTTGTCATGATACCAAAATTTTAATTCGATTTAGATACCAAATAAAAGTATTGTGATACTCGATACCAAGCGTGTGCAGTCTGCCAGCGTCTTTCCCTCACTGCGCCTGCGCCGAATGCTGAAAAGTGCGAGATATCACCAGAGCACAGGGCTGGCAGAGAGATGCAAGCGCTGCCTGGCCCTGTCAATCAGGACTTGGAGGGAGGCAACAAAGGTGGGAGAACGGAGCCTCTAGGAGCAGGAACTACGCCCCCGCTCCTAGAGGCTAATTAGCATATTATAAAAGTTAGATTTCTGGCATAACGGGGACATAGATAAAAGTAGAAATAGGCTAGTTAGGTTTAGCTGACATTAGCACGTTGCTAATGTCAGCTAGCTTAATAAGGTTAAATCTGGTGACAAAAACCCTTTAACAGTGACTTTCACAGTGGCCGCCCCTTTAACGGGGACTTCCCCTTTAACAGTTACTTTCACAGTGGCCGCCCCTTTAACAATGATTTTCACAGTGGCTGCCCCTTTAACGGCGACTTCCCCTTTAACAGTGACTTTCACTGTGGCTGCCCTTTTAACAGTGACTTTCACAGTGGCCGCCCTTTTAACAGTGACTTTCACAATGGCCACCCCTTTAAGGGTCCATTCACACGTCCGTTGTTTCTTTCCTGATCTGTTCCGTTTTTTGTGGAACAGATCTGGACCAGTTCTGTACCCATTCATTTTCAATGGGTTCTGAAAAAAATCGGACAGCTCAATGTCTGATTTTTTTTCAGGACCCATTGAAAATGAATGGGTACAGAACTGGTCCAGATCTGTTCCGCAAAAAAAAGGAACAGATAAGGAAAGAAACAACGGACGTGTAAATGGACCCTTACAGTGACCGCCCTTTTAACAGTGACCGCCACGGTGCCCGCACCTTTAACAGTGCTCCACATACAAATAAATGTTCCAGTTTTCGTGGAACATACACACATACATATAAACGTCCTTTTTTTATATACATATAGATAACTATTTCCCCCCTTAAGGGCTAGAACCCTTGTCCTATTCACCCTAATAGAGCTCTATCAGGGTGAATGGGACTTTACATTCTCCCTGCTGTCCTGTGCATAGTACACACAGCAGCAGAGAGCTGACCATGGCAGCCAGGGCTTCAGTAGCATCCTGGCTGCCATGGTAACTGATCGGAGCCCCAGGATTACACTGCTGGGGCTCCGATCACAACTGCCACTGCCACCAATAAAGAGGAGGGGAGGGGACCCTGTGGCCACTGCCACCAGTGATTTAATACTGGGGGGTTGGGGGCGCACTGCGCCACTAATGATTTAATACTGGGGGGCTTGGGCGCACTACACCACCAATGTTTTTAAACCATTAATACAAATACAGGAGGCGGGTGCCGGCGGCAGAAACACATAGTCGGCACCCGACCTCTATGACAGGGTGCTGGGTGCGGAACCTAAGGGGTGAACTGCCACTGATTGTAGCTCCCTGTCATAGAGGTAGGGTGGTGGCTATGTGTTTCTGCTGCGGGCACCCACCTCCTGTATTTGTATTAATGGGTTACTTATATTCATTGGTGGCGCAGTGGCTACAACCCCTCCCCTCCTCCACCCCTCTCTCTTTTCATCGGTGGCAGCGGCAGCAGCAGCACAGGGGGGAGGGAGAGAGTAACTCCTTTTCCCCTGTGCTGCTGAGGGAACATGGCACGTGCCGATAGCAGCCTAGTATCGGTAAATGGGAAATCCCGGTATCGAATCGATACTGGTACAAAAGTCTATAATTCGATACCCGATGCAACCCTAGTTGTACATGGGGGAGGTGTTATGAGTGATTGATAGCATTCTCTGTGTAAGTGTGTATACATAGATAGCTGTCAGTCACTGATAGCTGCACATGGTGGAGGTGTTATCAGTGATTGATAGCATTCCCTGTGTAAGTGTGTATACAGAGATAGCTTTCACTAATAACTGTACATGGCAGCCTTAAGTATAGAAAGAGTACAGGTTTAAATGTATAAATTACATTTTTCACTGAATTCTTTCCCAAAACTATATATCAATCTGCACAGCTCCTTCTGCTCTATAACAAGCTGTTCACAGATTGCACTGCATTTCATGGTGACAGGTTTTCTTTAAAGGGAGTCTGTCAGCAGATTTACCCCTTTTTAACAGTTGCCATTATGCTGTAGCCGCAAAACAGACGATTAACACGGTACCTTTAAACGCTTTGGTGGACTTTTAAATCTGCCAAAAACGAACTTTGATGAGGGCTCGCAAGTGCCCAGGGCGGAGTCCACCGTGTTGGAGCCCAGGCAGCTCTGCCTCTTCGGCTCTTATCCCCGCCCAGCCTCCTCCTCTGCTCGCCTATCTGTTGTCTCTCCCCCTCAGCGAGATCCCGCGCCGACGCGATAACTTCCTTGGCCGGGGCATGCGCACTGCAATGCCCATTGCTGACACGGCATCGCAGTAGCTTATGCGCATGCCCCGACCAAGGAAGTCATCGCGTCGGCGCGGGATCTCGCTGAGGGGGAGAGACAACAGATAGGCGAGCAGAGGAGGAGGCTGGGCGGGGATAAGAGCCGAAGAGGCAGAGCTGCCTGGGCTCCAACACGGTGGACTCCGCCCTGGGCACTTGCGAGCCCTCATCAAAGTTCGTTTTTGGCAGATTTAAAAGTCCACCAAAGCGTTTAAAGGTACCGTGTTAATCGTCTGTTTTGCGGCTACAGCATAATGGCAACTGTTAAAAAGGGGTAAATCTGCTGACAGACTCCCTTTAACCACCTCCCGTCTGCCCGTTGACGATAAATGTCCGGGAGGTGGATCTCTATGTCTGAATGGAAGTTTCTGAACGTCCATTCAGAGATGGCAGCTGCACGCTAATCATGCAGCTAACGAGCGGGGGACCCGCTGTCAGTGACAGCAGGGCAACCCAGAGAGAAGACAGGGACAGTTCCCAGGTGTTCCTGCTTTCTAGATCGCTGTATACACAGCGCTCAACGAGCGCTGTGTGTACAGATCAGGAAGCGCTATCAGGAGCTGTCGGATCTTCTGCAGACCTCGATCAGCCCTGCACTGAGGCTGTACAGCCTCTCTGGGGGGTGTATTTCCCCTGTAACTGGGGCTACTGTCAGCCCCAGTTACAGGAGAAATCAATCGTGGAAAAAAAAGTGACGTTAAATGTCCCCCAGAGTTCTTGTATGACCTTATGGGGGACACAAAGTGCAAAATAAAAAAAGGTTTGACATGTAAAAAAAAATTAAAAAAGGAATAAAAAATAAAAAAATTAAAATAGAAAAAAAAATATATAAAATAGACATATTTGGTATTGCCAATTTGCTTCTGTGACTGTCGGCTCTATAAATATATTACATCACAAACAGTGCAACACCAAGTGATCAAAAAAGCGTATGTCCCAAAAAATGGTACCAATAAAACAGTACCTCATCCCGCAAAAAGTCCCTACATAAGAAAATCGCTCAAAAAATTCAAAACTATAGCTCTCAGAACATGGACACACTAAAACATCATTTTTTTTCTTTAAAAAATGCTATTATTGTGTTAAAGTTAAATAAATAGATAAAAGTATATATATATTAGGTATCGCTGCGTCCGTAACAACCAGCTCTATAGAAATATCACATGACCTAACCCCTCGGATGAACACCGTAAAAATAAAAAACTGTGCCAAAAAAGCAATTTTTGGTCACCTAACATCACATAAAGTGCAACACCAAACGATCAAAAAAGGCAAATGCCCCCCAAAATAGTACCAATCAAACTGTCACCTCATCCCACTAAAAATGAGACCCTAATTAAGACAATCGGTCAAAAAAACAAAAACTATGGAGACACTAAAACATAATTTTTTGGGTTTCAAAAATGCTATTATTGTGTAAAACTTAAAGGGAACCTGTCACCCAAAAATCGCCTATTAAGCTGTTTACAGTACCTTATAGTGCTGTATACTCGGTTCTTGATGCACTTTTTGTTTGTTTTCCCGCATGTCTGCTCATTCAGAAATCGTAGTTATATTCAGCTGCTGCCCCGTGCTGCAAGTCAGGCTTGAAGTCACGGGGGCAGCGGCCTCGGCGTCTTACATGGCCCTCTCCCCGCCCCCTGCCTCTGTTACTGACAGCCGAACTCCGAATCCGGGACCGCGCTCAACGGCCGCATGCGCAGTAAAGGGCGGCAGGAGCGCGGTCCCGGCTGCCGCGCGTACTACGCGCCGTCTTACTTTCGCCGCACTGCGCATGCGCCCGACATCCTGTATCAAACGCGCCCGCGCCCAGATGCCGGGCGCGGGCGCGTTTGATACAGGATGTCGGGCGCATGCGCAGTGCGGCGAAAGTAAGACGGCGCGTAGTACGCGCGGCAGCCGGGACCGCGCTCCTGCCGCCCTTTACTGCGCATGCGGCCGTTGAGCGCGGTCCCGGATTCGGAGTTCGGCTGTCAGTAACAGAGGCAGGGGGCGGGGAGAGGGCCATGTAAGACGCCGAGGCCGCTGCCCCCGTGACTTCAAGCCTGACTTGCAGCACGGGGCAGCAGCTGAATATAACTACGATTTCTGAATGAGCAGACATGCGGGAAAACAAACAAAAAGTGCATCAAGAACCGAGTATACAGCACTATAAGGTACTGTAAACAGCTTAATAGGCGATTTTTGGGTGACAGGTTCCCTTTAAATAAGAAAAAGTATACATATTAGGTATTGCCACGTCCGTAACGATCTGCTCTATAAAAATGTCACATGACCTAACGCCTCAGGTGAACGCTGTAAAAATAAATAAATAAAAACTGTGCTAAAATTTAAAACAACAAATTTTTTGGTTACCTTGCCCCATAAAGTGTTAAAATGAATGATCAAAAAATCATATGTATCCAAAAATGGTACCAATAAAAACATCAACTCTTCCTGCAAAAAACGAGCCCCTGCACAAGTCAATCGGCATTAAAAAAATATGGTGTTCAGAAAATGGCGACACAAAAACTGATTTTTTTTTCAAAAATACTTTATTATGTAAAACTGAAACAAACAAAGAAAGTAGACATATTTGATATCATTGCGTCCGTAACAACCTGCTCTATAAAAATAGCACATGATGTACCTTGTCAGATGAATGTTGCAAAAAAATAAAAAAATATATAAAATGCCAAAACAGGCATTTTTTGGTTACCTTGCCTCACAAAACACTTAATATAGAGCAATAAAAAAATCATATGTACCCCAAAATAGTACCAATAAAACTGGCACCTGATCCCCTAGTTTCCAAAATGGGTTCACTTTTTGGGAGATTCTACTGTAAGAGTGCATAATGGGGGCTTCAAATGGGACATGGCATCTAAAAACCAGTTCAGCAAAATCTGCCTTCCAAAAACCATATGGTGCTCCTTTTCTTCTGCGCCCTGCCACGTGCCCTTACATCAGTTTACAACCACATGTGGGGTGTTTCTGTAAACCACAGAATCAGGGTAATAAATATTGAGTTTTGTTTGGCTGTTAACCCTCGATGTATTAAAGAAAAATTTTTTATTAAAATGGGAAATCTGCAAAAAATTTGAAAATTTACATTTTGATCTCCATTTTCCTTTAATTCTTGTTGAACACCTAAAGGGTTAACAAAGTTTGTAAAATCAGTTTTAAATAACTTGAGGGGTGTAGTTTCTACAATGGGGTCATTTATGGGGGGTATCCACTATGTAAGCCCCACAAACTGATTTCAAAACTGAACTGGTCCTTAAAAAGTGTTTTTTGGCAATTTTCTTGTCCTTAAAAAGTGGGTTTTGGCAATTTTCTTAAACCTTTTAAGAATTGCTTGTAAAATTATAAGACTAACGACCTAAAAAAATAAAATTACATTTACAAAATGATGCCAACATAAAGTAGACATATAGGGAATGTTAAAGAGGTTCTGGATAGATCATCAGCATCCGATCGGCAGGGGTCTGACACCCGGGACCCCCGCCGATCAGCTGTTTGAGAAGGCAGCAGCGCCGCGGTCTTCTCACTGTTTACCGCTGGCCCAGTGACGTCACGACTAGAATCAACTGGCCTGGGCCGGGCTAAGCATCATTCAAGTGAACAGAGCTTAGCCCCGCCCAGGCCATTGATACCAGTCATGATGTCACTGGGCCTGTGGTAAACAGTGAGAAGGCTGCGGCGCTGCTGGAGCACCGCTGCCTTCTCAAACAGCTCATCAGCTGACTAGCGATATGCCCTCATTGTCTAAGATGGGATAACCCCTTTAAAAACTAACTGCGAACAGACAGAGGAGTCATGGGGGGGAGCTGTCCTGTGATTTTGTTTATAATCAGGAAACCTCCGCTCGACAGTGTGTTATTGTAAATAAGAGAGCCCTTGCCCTGCGCGATCCAGCGCAGGGCAAAGGAGAGCATCGGAGCATGAAATTCTCCAATGCCAACATCAGGGGGGGCTGCCTGGGTGAAAGTTGTTCTTGTAGACCTTGGGATAGGCTATCAATGTTTGATCAACGGGGAAATGACCATTGGGACCCCTACCAATCAGCATTATAAAGGGGCCACACAGCTCCAGAAACCACCACATCCCCTTCAGTGTTTAGACAAGGACTTGAATGGGGCAAGTTTAAATTTGGAGGCTGAAAACTCACCCTAACCATGCCTTGCTCAAACAGGTTTTACTGGGTTATCTCAGTAAGGCGACCCCTGTCTATTAGAGCATAAAACTGTCACAAAGGAGGTCCCTTGCTCGGGACCCCTTTGTGACAGGTTGATCCAGAAGTGACCTCCCCAATGAGAACAGCTGATCAACAATAGTTAGAGAAGCGGATTGGTGCACCAGTTTACATTCAAAAAGTGGTTATCTTTAGGAAAAACCTCTTTAATGGGGAAAATGACAATCCAGACCTTTCTAGTATCTGCTGTGCCTTCTTGGTGATGACTGCTCTGATGTAGTACTTCTGATCAGAAATATTGATGACAGCTTCTGGATACTGACAATCTGGCATCCTCAGAAACTAAAAGAAATGACAATGAAATATAACAAATTAATAAAGGGATGTTTGCAATAAATAGATCAGTAACGTTTTACATGTGCTAATATATAAATGTTAAAGGGAACCTGTCACCTCCAAAAGTGATATAAAACTGCCAGCATTACCTTATAGCAGCCCCCAGTCCGTTATTGATCATGTGTGTGAGCCAGAAATTCAATAATCCATACTTGAGAAAAACACTTTTTTTAATCTCCATGAGCGCTCTGTTTCCTGTGAGCTTGAAGTCAAGGGAGTAGCGGCCTCCTTGCTGCAAATCAAGCAAAGCCCGCCTCTTACCTGTCCCCTCTTGACTGTGATTGACATGTTTTCTATTCCTTAGGATCGCGCAAATCTGGCGCCTGTGCGGTGCGCCCCTTGTGACTGCACGATCCCGCCTCGGGCTCCAGCAGTCAGCCGAACATAATTTTCTCACTGCGCATGCACCGGCAAGAATCAGCGTGCGCGCTCGCGCGGGCAAAGTATATTCACAGCACGAGCGTGATCACTGGCTTGAGTTCTCCTGCAGCCAGTGATAACGTTTGCGCTGTAAATATACCTATAAATCTAACCAGCACATGCACAGTGAGAAAATTATGCCCATCTGACTGCGGGAGCCTGAGACGGGATCATGCAGTCACAAGGGGCGCACCACGCAGGCGCCAGACTTGCGCCATCCCAAGGAATAGAAAATATGTCAATCACAGTCAAGAGGGGACGGGTAAGAGGCGGGTTTTGCTTGATTTGCAGCAAGGAGGCCGCTACTCCCTTGACTTCAAGCTCACAGGAAACAGAGCGCTCATGGAGATAAAAAAAAAAAGTGTTTTTTCTCAAGTATGGATTATTGAATTTCTGGCTCAAATACATGATCAATAACAGACTGGGGGCTGCTATAAGGTAATGCTGGCAGTTTTATATACTAAATTGTAAAATAGTTTTAATTACAATTACTGAACAACCCCTTTATTAAACCTCCCAATGACCACAAAAATCTGAAAAAAAATTCTATATATATTAGTAAAACAATGCTAGGACTTACTGTATCATGCTACATATGATTCCATTGGACACAGCACCATGGAGGAGAGTCAAGTAATGACACACACTTTATAAAACATGTGGTCGTGTCTACAGACTGAGGTGGTTTTTCAAAACTGGGCCACTGGACATATACAAACCATAATGTGATTGCAATACTGTAGTCTTAGGCTACTTTCACACTCGCGTTTTGGGCGGATCCGTCATGGATTTGCAAAAACGGATCCGTAACAATAATTCAACTGCATGCATCTGTCATGAACGGATCGGTTTGTATTATCTGTAACATAGCCAAGACGGATCTGTCATGAACTCCATTGAAAGTCACTGGGAGACGGATCCATTTTCTATTGTGCAAGATTGTGTCAGTGAAAATGGATCAGTTTGGCTCAGTTTCATCAAGCGGACAGCAAAACGCTGCAGAGCGGAATGGAGACTGATCAGAGACAAACTGATGCATTCTGAGCGGATCCTTATCCATTCAGAATGCATTAGGGCAAAACTGATCCGTTTTGGACTACTTCTGAGAGCCCATGACTGATCTCACAAATGGAAACGCTAGTGTGAAAGTGGCCTTAAATGGAGGAGGTCTGGTTCTCTTAAAAAAGTGGCGTTCTGAGGTTTCGCTGTATAAATTACAAATAATTTTTGGGCATTAACAGCACAAAGTGTGACATGTTGCGTAATGGATTTGGAAAGTCTTTTATCTTGTGGCCTTGTGCTAAAGTAAAAAAAAAAAAATAAGTTTTACCTAATCTCCACTGAATACCCTATAATGAGAAAGTGAAAACAGTGACTTTTATCAATTTTAGCAAATTTTTTTAGACAAAAAAAATAAAATTTAGCATGGACCCTAGTATTCAGACCCTTGGCAATGACACTTAAAAATGTAGCTCTGGGGGCCTCCCATTTCTCTTGATCTTCTTTGAGATGTTTTTACACCTATATTGGAGTCCACCTGTGGTAAATTCAGCTGATTGGACCCGAGTAGCAAAAATGCATACCTTTCTAAATAAGATCTCACAGCTGAGAACTGACCAAGCCATGAGGAGGAAAGAACTGACTGTAGAGCTCAGAGACAGGATTGTATGGAGGGACAGTTCTAGACAAAGATACAACAATTTCTGCTGCACTAAAAGTTCCCAAGAGCACAGTGGCCTCCATAATTCTTAAATTAAAGACAATTGGAACAACCAAGACTCTTCCTAGAGCTGTCCGCCTCACCAAACTAAGTAATCAGAGAAGAAAGGCCTTGGTAACAAAGATGATCAAGATCCCAATGGTCACTCTGGCTGAGCTCCAAAGATCCTGTGTGGAGATGGAAGAAACTTCCAGAAGGTCAACCATCATAGCAGCACTCTACCAATATGGACTTTATGGCAGAGTGGTCAGAAAGAAGCCTCTCCTCAGTAAAAGACACATTAAAGCCCACCTGCAGTTTGCCTAAAAACGCACCGAATGGACCCTCAGACTGTGAGAAACAAGATTCTCTGGTCTGAAGAAACCAAGATTGAACCTTTTGTACGCAATTATAATCATCATGTCTGGAGGAAACCAGGTACTGCTCATCACCTGCCCAATACCATCTATACAGTGAAGCAAGGTGGTGGCAGCAGCATGCTGTGGGAATGTTTTTCAGTGGCTGGGACAAAGAGACTGGCCGGGGAGAGGGAACGTTAAATGGAGCAAAGTAAAGAGATATTCTTAATGAAAACCTGCTCTGGATCTCAGACTGGGCTGAAGATTTACCTTCCAAGAAGACAATGACCCTAAGCACACAGCCAAGACAACACAGGAGTGGCTTAGGGACAACTCTGTGAATGTCCTTGAGTGGCCCAGCCAGAGCCCTGACTTGAACCTAATTGAACATCTATGGAGAGACCTGAAAATGACTGTCCACTGACGGTCCCCATCTAACCCACCAGAAGTTGAGAGGATGTGCAGAAGACAATGGCAGAAAATCCCCAAATCGAGATGTGCAAAACTTGTGGCATCATACCCAAGAAGACTGTGGAGGCTCTAGTTGCTGCCAAAGGTGCTTCAACTAAGGCCCCATGCACACGGCCGTTGTTCACGGCCGTGTGCGGGCCGTGGAACCGCGGCCTGGATCCCTCCTGAATCAAGCCAGCAGAGGAGGCAATATGGACAATCACAATACATTAGTAAGTGGCTTGTATTAACTTTCTCTACATGATAAATGCCATTTGCTGAAGTGAGACAACCCCTTTAAGTTTTTGCAAACAATGCAACAATCTCAACTGTCTGAATATGCTTAACAGGGTTGTTCAGCCTTTACTAAGTGATGGGCTAGTGTCAAGATAAGGCTACTTTCACACCTGCGTTAGGTGCGGATCCATCTGGTACCTATAATGCAAAACGCTTGTATCCGTTCAGAACGGATCCGTTTGCATTATTCTTTTTTTTTAAAAGTCTAAGTCAAAACGGATCCGTCCTGACTTACATTGAAAGTCAATGGGGGACGGATCCGTTTTCAACTGCACCATATTGTGTCAGTGAAAACGGATCCGTCCCCATTGACTTACATTGTAAGTCAGGACGGATCCGTTTGGCTCTGCATCACCATGGAGGCTGAACGGATCCAAACTGATGCATTCTGAACAGATCCTTATCCATTCAGAATGCATTGGGGCTGAACTGATCCGTTTTGAACCGTTTGTTAGAGCCCTGAACCACTAGCTGATCCTCGGGGGTGCGATAACCCTGACCCGCGCCATATGCGATAGGCCTTCACTTAATAAAGACTGGAAAACCCCTTTATCTGAAGAAGTGAACATGTTACTTGGGATATTCCATAGTGATAACTGCCAACTAAAAAATCTTTGTCTAATGTCTATTCAGATGCAGCCTTGAAGGCCTTGACCATGAAATCATATCCAATCATACCCAACGTACCTCGACCACCTGACCAGGGACAGGTTTTTGCCTAGCAGCAGCACTGTCATATCTAGCAAGGTAGTCAATGATCCAGGGGTAGCCAATATAAGAATGATATCCAGCCATATTTGCTGTTCAATGACCTATATAGGAAGAAACACACACAAGAAAAAAAAAAAATTAACAGCTGTAACAGGAAATAACATTCAATAATTATTTAGGGGAGCAAGGCATGGTGGGAATTGTAGTTTTATAACAGCTGGAGAGCCGCAGGTTGGCCATCCCTGTTATAGCGTTATAGTGTGTATATCCGTTTCTCAAAAGAAAAAACATTCTTGCCTGACAAAATGTAGACCACCGATCTACTGAAGTGAATGTGTCCGCTCCAACGGCAAGCAGGTAAACAGTGAAGAGAACACAGCGCCGCTAGCATCTCAAATAGCTGATTGGCGAAGGTGTCCGGAGTTGGACCCACGCGCCGATCTGATATTGACCTATCCTGAGAAAACCTGCCAACCCCTTTAAAGGGGTTATCCGACCCCTGAAATGCCCCCCATATGCCCAGGCCCTTCACACACACATCCCTATGTCCGTTCCGGAGTTCTTATTCTTGTCTGTTTTGTGGACAAAAATAGGCATAGTTACAATGGGCCCACAAAAAAATAGATGCAACATGGACGTCATCCTTTTTTGCGGACCGCAAAATACATACGGTCATGGAAATGCAACCTTAATCTTGTGCTTGCTCCCTAGCACTGCCTGGCCAGCCTAGTATATGCAGCAAGCCAAGTGACCAAGTGCTTGTACCATGTGGAATTCTACTTCTATAAGACTGGGCATTGGGCGCTGCCAGGGTCCCTGCTGCCCGTAACACACCTTGTCGTTGGGAAGGTTTGTGTTCTATCAGGACAGAGACATAAGGACACACAGACCTCTGCTGTCCGCGGCCCAGCTGCTGCTTCTCTCAGGCTCAGTCATTCACTAGAGCAGCTGTTGTGAAACTACAATTCCTAGCATGCTCCATTCATTTCTACAAGAGTTCTGAGAAGAGCAGAGCAAGTATGCATGCTGGGAGTTGTAGTTTCACAACACCTGGAGTTGCCAACTCCTGTGACTGCCTGAATGGGACGATGCAAGGTATTCACTTAGGGCTCATGCACACGACCGTATGGCTTTTTCATCGTCTTGCGGTCCGTTTTTTATGGATCCGTTGTTCTGTTTTTTGTTTCCGTTGTGTTTCGGTTTCCTTTCTGTTTTTCAGATCCGTTTTTCCGTATGCCATATACAGTAATTACATAGAAAAAAAATGTGCTGGGCATAACATTTTCAATAGATGGTTCTGCAAAAAGGGAACGTATACCAAAGACATACGATGCATTTCCGTATGTGTTCCGTTTTTTTGCGGATCTATTGACTTGAATGGAGCAAAGCACCGTGATTTGCGGACAAGAATAGGACATGTTCTATCTTTTCACGATACGGAAATACTGAAACGGAATGCACACGGAGACACTTTAGTTTTTTTTGCTGAACCATTAAAATGAATGGTTCAGTATATTTACTTTAGGGATGAGCGAATCGACTTCGGTTGAAACATCCGAAGTCGATTCGCATAAAACTTTGTTTCAATACTGTACGGAGCGAGCGCAGTATTAGAATGTATTGGCTCCGATGTACCACTTGGAACCGAACCAGAGTACGGGAAATGTTTTTTTACAGTATAAATCAATTTCTAAATTCATTATGCAAAGTCTTGCGAGACTTTGCGAAATAATAACTTCAGCTCATCGGAGCCAATACATTCTAATACTGTACGGAGCGCTCGCTCCGTACAGTATTGAAACTAAGTTTTATGGGAATCAATGTTTCATCCGAAGTCGATTCGCCCAAGTGTCTTATGTAGGGGCTCATTTTTTAAGGGATGAGGTGACTGTTTGGTACCATTTTGGGGTATATACGAGGCGAGGTGACCCAAAAATGGCTGTTTTGGCACGTTTTTAGTTTTTTTTGCGGGGTTCACCTGACTGGGTGGATCACTTTATATTTTTATAGAGTCGGCCATTACGGATGTGGCGATACGTAATATGTCTGTTTTTCTTATTATTTTTCCTATTTGTTCACAATTTTATATATCTTTGTTTTGGGAAAGTTTTATTTTTTATTATGCAAAACACTTTTTTTCTTTTAAAAAATTATTTTACTGTGTAAAACTTAACAAAAATAAGAAAATAGACATATCGCTGCATCCATAACGACCTGCTCTATAAATATATCACATTATCTACCCCTTCAGATGAATGCTATAAAACAATAAAATAAAAACAGTGCCAAAACAGCTATTTCTGGGTTACCTTGCCCCAGAAAAGTGTAATATTGTACGATAAAAAAAAAATAGTACAAATAAAAAAATCTACTTTTCCCATAAAAAATGTGCCTCTGGACAAGACAATCGGCAGAAGAAAAAAAATTGCTTGAAAAAAATGGAGACACAAGGCGTATTTGGTATCGTCATGTCCGTTGCCTTATAAAAACTGCACCAGAACAGCCATTTTTTGGTTACCTTGCCTCATAAAAAGCGTAATATTGAGAGATAAAAAAATCATATGTACCCCCAATTTGGTACCAATAAAACCTGTGGCTTCCAAAATGGGGTCACTTTTGTAGAGTTTCTATTCTAGGGGTGCATCCGGGGGGCTTCAAATGCAACAATGCAACATTCCGTGTGCCCATACAGCAGTTTACCACCACATGTGGGGTGTTTCTGTAAACTGCAGAATCAGGGTAATAGATACTGAGGTTTGTATGGCTGTTAACCCTTGCTGTGTTACAGGAAAAAATTGAGTAACATGGAAAATCTGCAAAAAAAATTGAAATTTTGAAATTCCACCTCCATTTTCCTTTAATTCTTGTGGAACACCTAAAGGGTTAACAAAGTTTGTAAAATCAGTTTTGAATACCTTGAGGGGTGTCGTTTGTAAAATGGTGTCATTTTTCGGTGGTTTCTATTATGTAAGCCTCACAAAGTGACTTCAGGCCTGAACTGGTCCTTTAAAAAGTGGGTTTTATAAATTTTCTTAAAGGGTTTCTACCACCAGAAATACTGTTATGTAGCTGACTGACATTAGCGATGCGCCGATGTCAGCACTACATAACGGTATGTTTTTTACCTTTCTCCCGGCAGCCGTTTTTGTAAAAAAAAAAAATGCACTTTTATTATATGCTAATGATCCTCTAGGTGCTATGTGGGAGTAAAATCAGCACCTAGAGGCTCCGTCTACTCACGCTTTATCCCGCCCAGGTGCCCTGTTCTGCCCACCCCGATCCTCTTGATTGATGCCACGGTCCACCGCATCGTTGACGAAATCCCGCGCCTGCGCCGTTCACTTCTGTCTTCGCCGACTACGTCACAGTCAGGAGAACGGCCTTCACTCACTGCGCCTGCGCCAAAGACAGAAGTGAACGGCGCAGGAGCAGGATTTTGTCAACAATGCAGTGGACCGTGGCATCAATCAAGAGGAGCGGGTGGGCAGAACAGGGGACCTGGGCGGGATAAAGGGTGAGTAGACTGAGCCTCTAGGTGCTGATTTTACGCCCACATAGCACCTAGAGGCTCATTAGCATATTATAAAAGTGCTTATTTTACCAAAACGGCTGCAGGGACAAATGTTAGAAACATACTGTTATATAGTGCTGACATTAGCGCATCTCTACTGTCAGTCAGCTACATAACAGTATTTCTGGTGGTAGAAACCCTTTAAAAGATTTAAGAATTAAAGGGGTTGTCCCACTTCATTAAATAGGTTTTATCTAATTTATTTACCCCCACAGAACATATCTTCCTATCTATGTCATAATCAAAAAGCTACCTTTCTTACAAAAAATCCTGTTATGCGATCCCTTTGTTGATTTCGGTATCCCATGGATACGGCTTCTTTCGTCCGGCCGCATCGCTGTGCCGCGCCTGCGCACAACAGCTGAACAAGTACTCGGGCCGCCTCTCCATTCCTACAAGTACGCGCACGTCCGCGCATGCGCAAATACAGGAGGCGGGTGCCGGAATCAAATAGCCGGCACCCGACCTCTATGACAGGGAGCGGGACCTTAGGGGTTAACTGCCGCTGATCGCAGCCCTCTATCATAGAGGTCGGGTGCCGGCTATTTCACTCCGGCACCCACCTCCTGCGTTTGTATTAACATTGGTGGCGCAGTGCACCCCCCCCCCAGTATAATATACATTGAGTGCGCCCCCCCAAGTATAATATACATTGAGTGCGGCCACCCCCCCCCCAGTATAATATACATTGAGTGCGGCCACCCCCCCCCCCCAGTATAATATACATTGAGTGCGCCCCCCCCAGTATAATATACATTGAGTGCGGCCACCCCCCCCAGTATAATATACATTGAGTGCGGCCACCCCCCCCAGTATAATATACATTGAGTGCGGCCACCCCCCCCCAGTATAATATACATTGAGTGCGGCCACCCCCCCCCAGTATAATATACATTGAGTGCGGCCACCCCCCCCCAGTATAATATACATTGAGTGCGGCCACCCCCCCCCCCAGTATAATATACATTGAGTGCGGCCACCCCCCCAGTATAATATACATTGAGTGCGGCCCCCTCCCAGTATAATAAACATTGGTGGCACAGTGGGAAGTGCCAATGAGGGTTAAAAAAATAAATAAAAAATTAACTCACCTCCACCAATTGATCGCGCAGCTGCCGGTCTCCTGTTCTTTCTTTAGGACCTGTGAAAGGACCTGTGGTGACATCACTGTGGTCATCACATGGTACATCATATGATCCATCACCATGGTAATGGACCATGTGATTAGCTCAGTGACGTCACCACAGGTCCTGAAGCAAGAACAGGAGACCGGCAGCTGCGCGATCAATTGGTGGAGGTGAGTTAATTTTTTATTTATTTTTTTAGCCCTCATTGGCACTTCCCACTGCGCCACCAATGTTTATTATACTGGGAGGGGGCCGCACTCAATGTATATTATACTGGGGGGGGCGGCCGCACTCAATGTATATTATACTGGGGGGGGTGGCCGCACTCAATGTATATTATACTGGGGGGGGGGGGTGGCCGCACTCAATGTATATTATACTGGGGGGGGTGGCCGCACTCAATGTATATTATACTGGGGGGGGGTGGCCGCACTCAATGTATATTATACTGGGGGGGGGTGGCCGCACTCAATGTATATTATACTGGGGGGGGGTGGCCGCACTCAATGTATATTATACTGGCGGGGGGGTGGCCGCACTCAATGTATATTATACTGGGGGGGGTGGCCGCACTCAATGTATATTATACTGGGGGGGGGTGGCCGCACTCAATGTATATTATACTGGGGGGGGTGGCCACATTCAATGTATATTATACTGGGGGGGGGGGCTGGCCGCACTCAATGTATATTATACTGGGGGGGCGCACTCAATGTATATTATACTGGGGGTGCGCACTCAATGTATATTATACTGGGGGGGGCGCACTCAATGTATATTATACTGGGGGGGCGCACTCAATGTATATTATACTGGGGGGGCGCACTCAATGTATATTATACTGGGCGTGGCCGCACTCAATGTATATTATACTGGGGGGGGTGGCCGCACTCAATGTATATTATACTGGGGGGGGGGTGGCCGCACTCAATGTATATTATACTGGGGGGGGGTGGCCGCACTCAATGTATATTATACTGGGGGGGTGCCGCACTCAATGTATATTATACTGGGGGGGGTGGCCGCACTCAATGTATATTATACTGGGGGGGGGTGGCCGCACTCAATGTATATTATACTGGGGGGGGGTGGCCGCACTCAATGTATATTATACTGGGGGGGGGTGGCCGCACTCAATGTATATTATACTGGGGGGGGGTGGCCGCACTCAATGTATATTATACTGGGGGGGGTGGCCGCACTCAATGTATATTATACTGGGGGGGGTGGCCGCACTCAATGTATATTATACTGGGGGGGGGTGGCCGCACTCAATGTATATTATACTGGGGGGGGGGTGGCCGCACTCAATGTATATTATACTGGGGGGGAGGGTGGCTGCACTCAATGTATATTATACTGGGGGGGGGGGCGGGACCTCACATACATTGTCGGCTCCATGTGGATGACTCATCCACATGAACGAGCACGCAAGGACTGAGCTCTCAGGGTGAGTCATGAGGAGGCGTGGCCAGTCTTCACTCAACGACAGGAGCCAAACCAGGAAGTTATCAGGACATCTACTGCTGGTAAGATTAAAAAAGCAAAGTGGGACAACCCCTTTAAGGCTACTTTCACACTTGCGTTAGGAGCGGATCCGTCTGGTATCTGCACAGACGGATCCGCTCCTATAATGCAAACGCTTGCATCCGTTCAGAACGGATCCGTTTGCATAACTGTTTATTTCAGATCTGATTTTTCACTTCGGAAAACTCAGATCCGACAGTATATTCTAAACACAGAAGCGTTCCCATGGTGATGGGGACGCTTCATGTTAGAATATACTGAGAACTGTGTACACGACTGCCCCCTGCTGCCTGGCAGATGCTGCCAGGCAGCAGGGGGCAGACCCCCCCCCCCTCCTGTATTTAACTTATTGGTGGCCAGTGCGGCCCCCCCTCCCTCCCCAGTATTAAATATGACCAGTGCGGCCTCCCCCTCCCTCCCTCCCCAGTATTAAATATGACCAGTGCGGCCCCCTCCCTCTATATTTATTGGTGGCCGGGCCAGTGCGGATTCCAAGTATTGTGAGCAGTGCGGCCTCCCCCCCTAATTAAAATCACCCCCCCCCCCCATCATTGGTGGCAGCGGAGAGTACCGATCGGAGTCCCAGTTTAAATAGCTGGGGCTCCGATCGGTTACCATGGCAACCAAGACGCTATTGCAGTCTTGGCTGCCATGGTTACTTGGCAATAAATACAAGCATTATACTTACCTGAAGAGCTGCGATGTCTGACCGGCCGGGAGCTCCTCCTACTGGTAAGTGAAAGGTCTGTGCGGCGCATTGCCTATAGCACAGACCTGTCACTTACCAGTAGGAGGAGCGCCCGGCCGGTCAGACATCGCAGCTCTTCAGGTAAGTATAATGCTTGTATTTATTGCTAAGTAACCATGGCAGCCAAGACTGCAATAGCGTCTTGGTTGCCATGGTAACCGATCGGAGCCCCAGCGATTTAAACTGGGACTCCGATCGGTACTCTCCGCTGCCACCAATGATGGGGGGGGGGGGGGATTTTAATTAGGGGGGGAGAGGGGAGGCCGCACTGCTCACAATACTTGGAATCCGCACTGGCCCGGCCACCAATAAATATAGAGGGAGGGGGCCGCACTGGTAATATTTAATACTGGGGAGGGAGGGAGGGGGAGGCTGCCGCACTGGTAATATTTAATACTGGGGAGGGAGGGGGAGGCCGCACTGGTCATATTTAATACTGGGGAGGGAGGGAGGGGGAGGCCGCCGCACTGGTAATATTTAATACTGGGGAGGGAGGGGGGCCCGCACTGGCCACCAATAAGTTAATTACAGGAGGAGGGGGGGTCTGTACACAGTTCTCAGTATATTCTAACATGAAGCGTCCCCATCACCATGGGAACGCCTCTGTGTTAGAATATACTGTCGGATCTGAGGTTTACGATGTAACTCAAATCCGATGGTATATTCTAACATAGAGGCGTTCCCATGGTGATGGGGACGCTTCAAGTTAAAATATACCATCGGATCGGAGAAAACTCCGATCTGATGGGGACTCCTGACTTTGCATTGAAAGTCAATGGGGGACGGATCCGTTTGAAATTGCACCATATTGTGTCAACGTCAAACGGATCCGTCCCCATTGACTTGCATTGTAAGTCTGGACGGATCCGTTTGGCTCCGCACGGCCAGGCGGACACGAAAACGCTGCAAGCAGCGTTCAGGTGTCCGCCTGCTGAGCGGAGCGGAGGCCAAACGGTGCCAAACTGATGCATTCTGAGCGGATCCGCATCCACTCAGAATGCATTGGGGCTGTACGGATCCGTTCGGGGCCGCTTGTGAGAGCCTTCAAACGGAACTCACAAGCGGAGCCCCGAACGCTAGTGTGAAAGTAGCCTAAGCCTTCTAAAAAAAAAAAAAAAAATGTAATTTACAAATTATGCCAACATAAAGTAGACATATGGGGAGTGTAAAGTAATAACTATTATATGAGGTATCACTTTCTGTCTTAAAAACAGAGAAATTTAAATTTTGAAAATGGCGAATTTTCAATTTCTTTAAAATAAAGGTAAAATATATTGACTTAAATTTACCACTATGATGAAGTACAATGTGTGACGAGACACCAATCTCAGAATGGCTTGGATAAGTTATTACCACATAAAGTGACTGGGATTTGAGGTGAAAAGTGGCTCAGTAGTGAAGGGGTTAAGTACATTTTCTCTTACTCACTGTAAACAAATGTTTTTAATTGGTTTCACAAAACAAACCAGTGTGACAAATCAGGGCAAAGTGGGCTCCTGCATAGGGCTGCATGCTTCCGGGGCAGTGCTGGGTACGGCGGATGTACGGTATTTTTCCTGGCTTTGGGGCTGTTTCTCCATAAAAGCTCATTCTACATGTTTATACATGAGGTCTTTGTACAATTTCAACTATATTTTATTTGAAAAATGTTTTTTTTTAAGTGTGTTTTTTATTGGGAAAGGTGGCAGCCCTATTGTGATGTCATTTACAAAATCCAGGCTGCTGTACACCACTGGCACCTCCAGGGACTACTACGACATGCTGTCTCTTAGGCCTCATACACACAAACGTATTTTCTTTCCGTGTCCGTTTTTTAAGCACAGTATAGGGAACTGTTCATTTCAATGGGTCCGCAAAAAAACCTTAAAGGGATTCTGTCACCAGTTTTTGACCCCCACATTCAAAAATATGGTTATGTGCATAGAGCTCTTGTGATTCCTAATGTGGTCTTATAAGCTAAATCTGTAGGCTCATTTAGTGTAAAAAACGTTTTATCTAACCTGTCAGTCATCTTGGTAAGGTGCCCAGGGGGATGCTCATGTCTTCCCGATGACGGCAGCATTCAGGTCATCAGGAGGTTGAGCGAAGTGCCGGCACATGCGCACTTCGCTCAGTGAAGCCGAACGGAGAAGTCCGCACGGGCGCATCAGGCACAGGCCTGTGCGCACGCGCGGGATGTTAGAGAAGAAGGAGGGGGGAGTGAGGGAGAGCCGGAGGAGTAGCAAATGATTCTGAGGCAGCGCTGATGACAGCAAAGGAGGAGCTGGGCACCAACGGCAGCGGGTGCGGCCGGCATCTGGAAGACATGAGCATCCCCCTGGGCACCTTACCGAGATGACTGACAGGTTAGATAAAACTTTTTTTACACTAAATGAGCCTACAGATTTAGCTTATAAGACCACATTAGGAATCACAAGAGCTCCATGCACATAACCATATTTTTGAATGTGGGGGTCGAAAACTGGTGACAGAATCCCTTTAAGTTACTAAGTGTGCATTCCTTTTCCGTATGTCTGTTACGCCAAAAATATAGAGCATGTCCTATTATTGTCCGCATTACGGACAAGGATAGGACTGTTTTGTTAGGGGCCAGCTGTTACGTTCAGCAAAATACAGAATGCACACGGACGTCGTCCGTAATTTTGGAGGCCTCAGGCACGACTACGCATGCTTCAGCAGCTCTGCACTGGAACTCCGCAGGCAGCGCCTTATGGGCGGCTCAAACACCTCCGGCCAATCACAGCCGACGTCTCTCCTCTTTACAGCAATTACATTAAAAGGGGAGCTCTGACTGGTTGTTGCGGCCAACGGGTCACAGAACTAGGAATAAACATGACACTACTGACGAGATATGTCTGTCGTCATGGCGGGCTACTGATACACTAAAAAGCTTGGCGCCATGTTCGCACACTCCATACCTGAGCTCTATACCAAACCGGGAACTTCCTTAGCGGCCATGTTTGTTTGGGGAGCCAGGGTCTCACACACGGGGAAGTGGCGAGCCGATGACGTCACCGGAAGTCTGGTACCGTCAGAGGGGGAAGCATGGAAACCATGGAGCTGTCACATCGGTCCATCACTATACACAACTTCAGCGAGAAGATCAGTGACAGGCTCGTCCACTTCCACGTCATGAGCCTGCAGGACTGCTTCTTCCTGTGGGTCGGCTACTCCGCGAGGCTGTGTAATCTGGCCGTGGCCATGTGTAGCAGATTTGTGAGTGTGCAGCTGCTATACTTTCACTTTCTGTTGGGAGCAGTAGTACCTGTTCTGTATAAGAGTGCGGGATTGTGCATAGAAGGGAAATGGTGTCATGCCCCGCCCACTCTCAGCTTGCATTACTTAGAACCTGAGGAGGAGGGATAGATCGGCGTCTTTATGGACTTCTGACACTTTGCACCCCCCCCCCCCCCCCCCCCAAACCTTGTCCACACTTCAGATGGTAAAAAAAAGGGCATGCCATAAATGTCTAAGTTGAGAATACCCCTTTAAAACTCCACACCACCATCATTTGTATAGTAGTCATCACTGTCGTCTCCACCAGCATGCTTACCATTGTAAGCCTATTTTCACACTTGCGTTGTTTTCCGGTATTGAGATCCTGCAAAGGATCTCAATACCGGAAAAAAAAAGGCTCCCGCTTGGTCCTCATGCACTCTGATTGGAGAGAGATCGCATCAGGATGTCTTCCATTCCCGCCTCATTCCGTTTTGTGACTGGACACAATAACCGCCTCAAGCTGCAGTTTTGTGTCCGGTCATGAAAACGGGAAAAAACTGATCCGGTGCTAAAAACAATGTAAGTCAATGGTGATCCATTGACTTTCAATGTATTTAGTGACAGATCTGTTTTTTTATTTTTCTGTTTTGATTATGCACAACCGCATCCTAATGGAAAGGATGCATCCTGATGTGCAAAATCAAAACTGATCTGTTTTATTCCGGTATTGACATCCTCTGCCGGATCTCAATACCAGGATTAAAACCGCAAGTGTAACAGTAGCCTTAGTTGATAAAATCGTAGCATCAAAGCCCCATCCCTTGGAGGGGGGCAGGGTTTATGTTAGACCCGTCCATTTTCGGGCCGTAATGGCCCAAATTTGCACAGACTGTCTGAAAATAAGGCCCCTTTCACACGAGCGAGTTTTCCGCGCGGGGGGCGAAATGCATGATGCGAACGCATTGCGCCCGCAATGAATCCGGACCCATTCATTTCAATGGTTCTGTGTACATGAGCATCATTATTCACGCATCAGTTCTGCGTTGCGTGAAAATTGCAGCATTTTCTATATTCTGTGTTTTTCACGCAGCCCTGGCCCCATAGAAGTGAATGGGGCTGCGTGAAAAACGCATTGCATCCGCAAGCAAGTGCGGATGCGATGCATTTTTCACTGATGGTTGCTAAGAGATGTTGTTTGTAAACCTTCCGTTTTTTATCACGCGCGTGAAAAACGCATCAATGCGCATTGCACTCGCGTGGAAAAAACTGAACGCAATCGCAGATAAAACTGACTGAACTTGCTTGCGAAATGGTGCGAGTTTCACTGAACGCATCCGGACCTAATCTGTCACGCTCGTGAGAAAGGCAGACAGCTGAACTCAGACAGTCCTAGCCCTCCGCCATTTTAAAGGGACACTTCCATCAGAAAGAGGTACAGTTTTAAACTCTTTTTCAGTTTGGCAGTACTATACAATTGAAGATTCTATAGAAATAGTGAGCACAGAGAGAGAAACCTGCTTTATAGATAGGGAACCCAGTGTTAGTTTACTGCTGCTGTGAGGGGAAGGTGTTATCTTATAGTGTAATAGTAGATTAGTAGAATTGGGATGGGCCTGGATAAGATCCCCACAGAAGAGTAGGGAGCTCTAATTGAGTCACTTAAAGGGAACCTGTCACCGGGATTTTGAGTATAGAGCTGAGTACATGGGTTGCTAGATGGCCGCTAGCACATCGCAATACCCAGTCCCCATAGCTCTGTGTGCTTTTATTGTGTAAGAATAACGATTTGATACATATAAATTAACCTGAGATGAGTCCTGTCCCTGACTCATCTCACCTACAGGACTCATCTCAGGTTAATTTGCATATGTATCAAATCGTTATTTTTACACAATAAAAGCACACAGAGCTATGGGGACTGGGTATTGTGGATGTGCTAGCGGCCATCTAGCAACCCATGTCCTTAGCTCTATACACAAAATCTCGGTGACAGGTTCCCTTTAACCCTCTTCCCTCGTTGGGACTGAATGATCTCACTGAGGAAGTCAAGCAAGGCGTTAAGCCGTGCTAAAAGTCCAAACCGAGGTGGAGGTTAAAGGGGTTATCCCATCATAATGATCACTGTTAAATCAGTTAATGATTTGACAGTCATCATTTTTGTAAATATACTTGATAAACAAATTCCCACCGATTAGGATAAAATTCATCTCCACTTACCTTATTGTTGTGACTCGGTCTCCCCTGGTTACGACCACCGCTCTTCTCCAAAATCCCGATGGTCGCGCTTGCCCAGAAGACTCCTTCTTTTCTCCCGGCCGGGCCGCTCGTTGTCCTGAACGCGCACGCTGCCGCGCATGCGCGACGGTGACTTCTTCCCGGTCAGAATAGTACAGAGCTGCAAACGTGCACGCTGGCTCTGTACTATACTGGCCAGAAATAAGTCACCATGCGCGGCAGCGTGCGCGTTCAGTCCAGCGCGCGGCCCGGCCGGGAGAAGACTTCAATCAAGATGAAGCCCGCCCCCAGCCAGAATCCAGGAAGTGAACGCGCGGTGGCAGCAGATAAGTATAAAAAAACGCAAAGTGGGATAACCCCTTTAAGAGACAGGAAGTGGAATACGTGGAGTGACTTCAAAAACTTCTATATCCGAGAAACCATCCCAAAAATACATAGAATATTCATATATGATGGACGTGTGATTGTGAAAGATAGTGGCTCCCTTTGGGTTTCTAGTGCCCTTCACTGCCCTGATACGTTTACATGGCGGCATAGTGCGGGCACAGATGTGCACAGTGTGGCCCCATGAGCAGAACGGCTTGTTTTATTATCAGACATGGTTATTATAGACGTCCTCTAAATACGGGGGGTGACTGTTTTACACTTGTGGAATAATCCCTTTAAAGGGAACCTGTCACCAGGATTTTGTGTATAGAGCTGAGGACATGGGTTGCTAGATGGCCGCTAGCACATCCACAATACCCAGTCCCCATAGCTCTGTGTGCTTTTATTGTGTAAAAAAAAACTATTTGATAAATATGCAAATTAACCCGAGATGAGTCCTGTACGTGCGATGATTTAGGGACAGGACTCATCTCAGGTTAATTTTCATATGTATCAAATCGTTCTTTTTTTACACAATATAAGCACACAGAGCTATGGGGACTGGGTATTGCGGATGTGCTAGCGGCCATCTAGCAACCCATGTCCTCAGCTCTATACACAAAATCCCGGTGAAAGGTTCCCTTTAAAGGAGTTTTCGATGATCCTGACATTGATCGACTATGCTCAGGATAGGTCATCAATATTAGATTGGCCAGGGGTCCAACACCCGGGACCCCCGCCGATCTGCTGTTTCAGGAGGCTGTGTGGCTCTGGTGAGCATCGCTGCCTCCTCACAGCTTGCCTAGCACAACGCCATCCACTGGATAGCAGCCATGCTTGGTATTGCAACTCTCTTGTATGGGGCTGAGCTGCGCCTAGGTCATGTGACATCACATTCATCGTCACTGGCCTAGGAAAAGGCCACGGCGCTCATGGAGTGCCACTGGCTCTTCAAACAGCTGATCGGCGGCAGTGCCGGGAGTCAGACCCCCGCCAATCTGATAATGATGACCTGTCCTGAGGATAAGCCATCAATATCAAAATCTTGGACAATCCTTTTAAAGCAGTGTCTTATTCTTCATATTACAAATTGCCCCAACTTTAATAGTGCGGTGGCAGAGATCTCCACAGTTACTGCCAGAAAACCACATGTAAGTACATCCTGTAGTGCTGCAGTATTTCTGTGGGGCCCGGCCAGTCTTTAAAAGTGACTTAAACCCAGAATGTCCCTTTAAGGCTACTTTCACACTAGCGTTCGGGCGGATCCGTTCTGAACGGATCCGCTCATAATAATGCAGACGGAGGCTCCGTTCAGAACGGATCCGTCTGCATTAAAATGGCAAAAAAAAAGCTAAGTGTGAAAATAGCCTCGGACGGATCCGTCCAGACTTTCAATGTAAAGTCAATGGGGGACGGATCCGCTTGAAGATTGAGCCACATTGTGGCATCTTCAAACGGATCCGTCCCCATTGACTTACATTGTAAGTCTGGACGGATCCGCACGCCTCCGCACGGCCAGGCGGACACCCGAACGCTGCAAGCAGCGTTCAGCTATCCGCCTGTCCGTGCGGAGGCGAGCGGAGCGGAGGCTGAACGCCGCCAGACTGATGCAGTCTGAGCGGATCCGCTCCATTCAGACTGCATCAGGGCTGGACGGCTGCGTTCGGGTCCGCTCGTGAGCTCCTTCAAACGGAGCTCACGAGCGGACCGACGAACGCTAGTGTGAAAGTAGCCTAAGCTGGATATAGGCATATGACATATCCTAAGCCCCGCTGAGCTACGAGGCACTTATTAGCTGTACCATCTGAGGTCTAATACTCTATGTTTTGACTGTACAGTAGGTATTTTTGTTCCCGTTATACTGTATACTTTACTGTACATGTTATATTGAAAGCAGAAATGATAAGGACATGAAGGTAAAGAAAATACAACAGCGCCACCTATGGGAGTGTGCTAAATAGTACACCTTATCACTATGCCAGCCAATGGATTCAGCGTCTTATATTGGTTGAGCTAATGGGTGCATCCTGGTACACGCCTTGCTCAGCATACAGATATTGGAGTGCACACAATTTTGGAATAAATAAATATTTTAAATATTTTTTTTTTATATTAAGATATTATCTTATCAAGACCAACCCCACTCATATGCCCGCTCAGGACCCCTCCACAGTTTGGCCTCAGTACAGTTTATCAGAAGTTGTGACCTCCTCTACCTACTTTTTGCCTTTGAGAACTCCTCGTCTACTTTGTGCCTCTGCTGTTGGACATCATCGAGATAAATGTTACACCCGGGACTGTAAACGAGGACCTACGTAGACTAGAGATCAGAAGCCATCAACATTCTCTTCCAGGGGATTCATGATCCTGTAATGTAATTGGGTTCCTCTGGTGTAGGCCTGTCTTTCATAGTTTTTCTCCTGTGCTTTCTTGGTAGGACTCAATGCCTTTATCCTCACAGATTCTCGGGGATAAATCTGATACAACATCGAGTTCTTTTGCCCAGAGACTAGGTGAGTAAGTCCTGTCCCTTTCCTTTAGACTGGTATTACGTCCGACATCTGCTTTCAATGTACCTACCTTACCACTGATTTCGAAGAGAGCAACCCCCTAAATCCATCAAATGTGGGAACCCCACTGCTGATGGATTGTCAGACCTTCCAGATTCTTGTACACGCATAGAAAAATGTACTGGTATTCTGGCAAAAAGAACGTTCCTTACCGATACGCCGATTTGTCAGCTGACTGGACCATGCAAAGGTATAAAAATGCTCTATTGCCGGCAGCACATCTCCTCATGTAAACGGGATGTGCTGCCGACAGTAATTGAGACAAACAACCGCATGAACTTTCTGACCGTTCGTTTTGCCGTTTGTTGGGTCAATTATCTGCCTATCTGAAGGTCCTAAAATGATCGCTGATAGAAACCGGCAAATAAATCTGTTGCCGTTTAGTCAGTGTGTTAATCTTCTATGGATTAGGCTAATATACGGATGACACGTCCGTGTGACATCCGTGTTGCGTCGTTTTATTTTTTTTGCGGATCCATTGTAACAATGCCTAGCCTTGTCCGCAAAACAGATAAGAATAGCACATGTTCTATATTTTTTGCAGGGCTATGGAACAGTCATATGGATGTGGATATCAAATTTTTTGCAGACCCATTGAAATTAATGGGTCCTTATCCAATCAGCAAAAAAACTGAACGGACACGGAAACAAAATATGTTCGTGTGAATGTAGCCTTAGGCTGTATTTACACTGCTTAAAGGGGTTGTCTCACTTCAGTAAGTGGCATTTATCATGTAGAGAAAGTTACTACAAGACACTTACTAATGTATTGTGATTGCCCATATTGCTTGTTTTGCTGGCTGGATTCATTTTTCCATCATATTATACACTGCTTGTTTCCATTATTATTACCACACTATAGGAAAAAGCATCAGCCTCTCTGGTGGCTAGGACCATGGGAGCGCACATAGACTGGTTCTTTTTCCTATATTGTGCAAGCACGGCCACCACTGATGGATTGCATGGTGGTTTGTAACTATGGAAACGAGCAGTGTATAATGTGATGGAAAAATGAATCCAGCCAGCAAAGGGGCAATATGGACAAGCGCTGGTAGCAAAGCGGTTAAAAATGTTCAGCTGTTTCTGAGATAAAGGCTGTCAGTTTCTGTTTTCTTTGAATTCATGTGTGGCTCTTATCTCTGATCTCCTGACCTCATAAACACTAATTATAGCTCAATTTATGAAACTTATAAGAGTATGGCCTAAATAAGTGCCCCCAAAGGTGTACATATAGCCTTTAAAGGGTTAAATATAATATCATGACTTTCCATAGAACTCTGCAATAGTGGAACAACATAAAGAGAGGGGACCCCAGAGCCAAAATCAAACTAAGGGCTCATTCAGATGGCCGTACGCTGTCTGAAAAAAGTTCAGCATGTCCGCAAAAAAAAAAACGGATTGCATTCCATTTTTTTTTGCTGATCCATAGACTATAATAGGGCCATGTCCTGCACACCTTCCTGCACACCCTGTAGCAAAGGAATGGGACCAATAGGGGGTCAGACCCCTCTCTCCAAGGGCTCATAGTAACTGCATAATCTGCCACTATGGTACTTCCTGGCTCAGTTCAGAGAAGAAGTTCCATGACCGTCCCAGTAGAGCTGCAACGAGTACTCGACTAAATTAAACATTTTTGCATCGAGGATTTGTTTGCATCACGTGACCACAGAGCGGACGTGAAGCGCTTGCTATTACTCCCGCTCCGTGGTCTTCCGCTGTGCTCGGAGTACTCACCTTTCCAGCAGGGGCGCCGCCGACACACCATGGACGTGCTGTGGAGTGTCCAGAAAGGTAACTTGGTGCGACTAAGGCTGGGCGCCCGGAATGCACAGCATCATAGCAAGCAATGATGCTGTGCACTCCGGGTGTCAGGAGGAGCAGGGGGTCTGACAAACACATGGTGCAACAGCACTCTACAAACCAAAAGTAGAGTACAAAAGTATATTACATTGCAAATGATATGCTAATAACTTAGCGATGCTTAGAAAAAAAAATTTGTACAAAATCATTTGGGCTCGTCTGCCGCACGCCAAGGAGGAGCAGGGGGTAGTGCTGCTGGCCCAAGGGGGGGGGAGAGCACTGCTGGCCCAAGGAAGGGGGGGGGAGCACTGCTGGCCCAAGGAAGGGGGGGGGAGCACTGCTGGCCCAAGGAAGGGGGGGAGCACTGCTGGCCCAAGGAAGGGGGGGGAGCACTGCTGGCCCAAGGAAGGGGGGGGAGCACTGCTGGCCCAAGGAAGGGGGGGGGGCACTGCTGGCCCAAGGAAGGGGGGGGGGCACTGCTGGCCCAAGGAAGGGGGGGGGCACTGCTGGCCCAAGGAAGGGGGGGGGCACTGCTGGCCCAAGGAAGGGGGGGAGCACTGCTGGCCCAAGGAAGGGGGGGCACTGCTGGCCCAAGGAAGGGGGGGGGGGGGGGCACTGCTGGCCCAAGGAAGGGGGGGAGCACTGCTGGCCCAAGGAAGGGGGGGGCACTGCTGGCCCAAGGAAGGGGGGGGGGGCACTGCTGGCCCAAGGAAGGGGGGGGGCACTGCTGGCCCAAGGAAGGGGGGGGGCACTGCTGGCCCAAGGAAGGGGGGGGGCACTGCTGGCCCAAGGAAGGGGGGGGGGCACTGCTGGCCCAAGGAAGGGGGGGGGCACTGCTGGCCCAAGGAAGGGGGGGGGGCACTGCTGGCCCAAGGAAGGGGGGGCACTGCTGGCCCAAGGAAGGGGGGGGGAGCACTGCTGGCCCAAGGAAGGGGGGGGGGCGCTGCTGGCACTGGGATGGAGGATAGTGGATGGCACTGGGGTGGGGGATAGTGGAGCTGATGGCACTGGGGGGATTGAAGGGTGTTGGGGACTAATGGCAGGGGTTCTGATGAGTTTTTATAAAGGAAAACCGTCTATTAATAAAAAATTTCTTATTAGATTACTCGATTAATCGTAAAAAATAATCAATAGAATACTCGATTTCTAACATAATCCTTTACTGCAGCCCTAAGTGCCAGCTCTGCTTCATCTGTCAAATAAAAATAAAAAAATGACTCGCTGTGCCCAATAATATTGGTAATTAGTAAATGGGGATAATTTATGTCGCAGAAGAATTTCTTTTTCTGACATGCGGACGTTGTAGATCAGATGCTGGTAAAGTCCCATATGAATCAAATTTTTATTATTATAATTTTTTTAACTGACGCATTACAGCAAAGAAGACCAAGAAGCAAGTGTTTGCCAGCGTCAACATCCCAACCAACGACAGCCAGCTCATGCTGCTGGTAGAGAAACGAATCAAGGAAGAGATGGATTCCTTTCCAGAAAAGTTTTGAAGAGGACCCTTATCTTGCTGATTGAGGACTAAGTCTGCTTGGGTTGGTCTCTGGATACCTGAGCTTCTATGCTCTCTAAAAAAAAAAATAATCTTGGCTATACAGCTCACGGAGTCTAATGTGTTAAGAACGACAGCATAGCATTAGCCTCTTACAAGATTTATATGTATTAGAGGATTGAGGGGATAAGGCTCGCATACTTGTAAATGAGATTACTTTAAATTATCCAAACCACGAAATTCAATCCACAGACTCTTGTTTGCGTTGCTGTTTTCAATCTCAAAATTAAAATGTATTTTTCTTGTATAGTTCCAACATGCTTGTTATGGTGCTACATGGTATAATTCATTTTTCTCTATGGCATTAATGCAGAAAATGTACACAGAAAATAAGCACTTTAACCCTTTCACCTGTACGCATAATGGGGCATTAATGTGAGTTAGTAGAGCCTTCACTTTGGATCACTATACCTTAGGGCTCATGCACACGACTGTTGCTTGGAGCTGCATTTTTTGCGGCTTGGATGCGGACCTATTCACTTCAATGAGGCCCCAAAAGACAGCACTCCGTTCCGTGGCCACACAAAAAAAAATAGAACATCTCCTATTCTTGTCCGTTTTGCGGACCAGAATAGGCATTTCTATCATGGGCCGCTCATTCCGTTCCGCAAATTGCAGAATGCACACGGCCAGCATCCATGTTTTGCAGACTGTGTACATGAGCCCCTAGCTAGAGAGGGTAACAGCTGCAGAGCATCTGATGAGGCCAGCATGTAATGCTTTATTTGCCCTGTGGTGGCGCTGCATTCAATTGAGCCCTTGCTGCCAGGTTTCTCGGAAGAGTCACTGGGGGTCCCAGCAGCTTATTTCTTATGAATCGTCCAGGAAAGCAAAGAAAAGCTCAACAAGAGGTACTAAACTTTATCTGCTTATTATTGTCAGTTGCATCGGAGCCTGTAAAGGGTGCAGCTATGGAGGCATTTTCAGTGGGTGTGTGTTTAATATTATAGATCATAAAATAACTTGCTTTCGATGTAAATACTTGGGAGATTTATCATCTTCCTTGCTCCAGAAAAGTGGCTTTAAAAAGTTGCAAGCTGTGTATGTGACTTTTTTGAGGAAAAATTTGCAAGTTACGCAGCCCTCGACTGTTTTAAAAAGGGGCCGTGGCCAACACCAGAGACAAAGTCATCTTCATTTACACCAGTTTTCTGGTGTAAATAAAGCCAGAAGTCTACTGCAGCCCAGTGCTGTCATAGATTTCTGTTTAGGCACAAGGACTGACGGAGGATGTGCCTCATCATAAATAAGGCTCATCCTTATTTATGATCCCCGGCTGCGCAGGGGATATCGGGACCAGCGCAGAAAGCACCTGTCTTGATAAATCTCCCCCTTAACGTATACCTGATTTTTCATAAAAAGTTTGCATAATGGCAGTGCTGCTTTGTACAAACATAACTGTGAAGGAACAGTTATGTTTGGGTTTCCCTAAAGTCTATTTCAGCCACACAACTAGATACATTTCTCTCACAAGCAGTGGGTGATTTAGAAATAGGTTAGTTACACCTTACTATATTCAAGGGAACCTGGCACTTCAAAAACGCATATAAAACCGTCAGCATTACCTCATAGTAGCCTCCAGTCTGTTAATTAGCATATGTTTGATCCGGTAGTCTGATGCTCCATTGATTCAAAAAATGATGTTTTAAGTGCCATCAGCGCTATCTTGCCTGTGAGCTTGAAGTCAAGGAGGCAGTGGCTTCCTTGCTTCACGTCAAGGTAAGCACTCCCCCTAACCGCCTCCTCTTTTGTTAGATTGACAGCCTACAGTGCGGCTGGAATCTCATCGGTGCACTCTTTTGTTAAGCATGATTCTGTCTCTGGCTGCCGCTGTTAGCCGGGTTTCAGCGGCGCACTGCGCATGCGCGAGACTTGTGCAATCCCGGCCGCACTACAGGCTGTCAATCTAACAAAAGAGGGGATGGTTAGGGGGCGTGCTTACCTTGACTTGAAGCAAAAAAAAAAAACACTGCCCCCTTGACTTCAAGCTGACTGGCAAGATAGCACTGATGACGCTTAAAACATCGTTTTTTTTAATCTATGGAGCATCAGATTAACGGATCAAACATAAGATTATTAACTGCCTGGGGGCTACTATGAGGTAATGCTGGCGGTTTTATATGCGTTTTTGAGGTGACGGGTTCCCTTTTAAATAAAATAAAATTGTCCACACTGCTGACATAGAATCTATATTGGTACGCAAAGGGCGTGGAAGTTCTGTATGGGTACATCAAGGCCCATATTCATTGTCTATATATGAAGAGACACGCGCACATACAGGTGTAAGACACGTCCATATCTATTCTATATATGACTGACAGGGACAGACTTGGGAGTAGCTCTGTTGGGGGTTTCTGAAAGAAGATAAGGCAGTGACACAGAGCATTGAGAAAGGGTCTCTGACCTCCATCATGATACTTTCAGGATGGACACACTGACATGGACAACACTGTGATGAACTTTACTATATTATTTCAGTAATCTATAATCTTTTATGACAACTGAAAATAAATCTTTTTTTTTTTTTTTTTTTTTATTAAAATCCCAGTGAGTCCTCCTGATATATTCCTAGCTTCAAATATCACATACATTACATTTGGAGAGGATATCCGATTTATATGTTTTCCACAAATATTTTACAGTGTGTTCTCGCCTGGTGCATAGACTTTTCTCCACCTTTCTTTCTTGTTAATTTATTGTTGTCTTCTGGGTTTCTCAGGAGAAGAAAAGAGAAAATTTGTATATTTTGAATTTGGCTGTGAACAATTGGTGAGGCCTAGGTGTCACCATGTTCTGGCAGGGGAGGCGCTAGAGGTTTAGGAGGCCAGGGGTGCAGAACCTGGCCACCACCTGAAATGCAATTCTATGCGGCTCCTAGTCATTGGAACACAGACATATTTGTCCAAGACGTGGTTATTGAAAGAAAGATGCATCCTTCTGATGAAGAAAACTGACAGCAGCTCCTGTCTCTGTATCCTGCACTAATAATGATGCAGGACTCAAAAGATACACGTGAGTGCCCTCTGGAGGCTGCTTCCATGTATCTTTTGTCTCAGGAAGAAGAGGAGGGGCGAGTACTGGCATTTGCAACTGCAAAAGGTAACAATGTTTGGAACTTTTGACTTCAAGGCGCCATATCTCACCATCCACTACAGCTTTGAATGTGAGACTACCATCATTTTATAGACAATCATCTTGGCTACCTCATATATAAATTGGACTTGCAACTATTTAGCATATCATTATTTATGCAGATTCTTGTCATGTAACTCCATCATAACGGTTTTGTTCCTAAAATTCTAAATTTTTATTTTTATAATTTTGGCTTTTAACACTGCCTGAATCCTTCTGGGCATGCTCTTGATCAGATTCAAGCATGTTTCGACTGAAATCTGTTCCCAGGTCTTTTCTACACATTCTGAATGTTACCACAACCTATAGCACTATGTGCATACCCAGATCACCAAATGAAAAGCGACCTTATGTAAGCAAAAATATATCCTTTATTAGAACAACACAATAAAAAACATATATAATGGAGTCTTACATCATTGGGTGGAGTAAAACAAGTATAAAAGAGGGACACAGAGGGGAGGGGACCGATAACTGTGAATGCATATAGGGGAAGCAACAACTGTAGTTAAACAAATAAATACACAAGTGTAGATGTTGCCCCAAGTTAGTAACATAATTATAGAAATAGATACTACAGCAGGTTTCCACACAAAAAGCCTAATAAAGTGCATAGCAATAGTGCCTCAGGTAAACCAGGAATCACATAGTAGCTCATTCAATTGTAAACAAACGTACTAGCGGTCACATCACCCATCCAGTGTCCCTCACTTATCCTACGCGTTTCGCCAACTGGCTTCATCAGGGAAAGTGAGGAGCATTGAGATGGATGTCTTATTTATAGCCAGTACATAATGCTGAAACAGACACCTGTGCGGCGTCTGAGACTTGTGGACACACAACCAGGCCTCTCAGCATATAATCAATAGGGCAAAAAGAAACCTGGAACCGTAAAGGTGTCCAATTGGAACTTAAAGGGGAAAGTAGGGGCGTGAATAATACCAAACCACATCCCCACTCCTCAACACATGACCGCGGTCATTGGTGCACATGTCTTAATATGTCCGGCTCCTTGTCACTTGACTGCTTGTTTAATTACAACACGAGATCCTTCACTCCACATCATAGAGGGAGGGTACTGAAGATTCTTCACCAGTAAAGACATTTCTGGTACGCAAGCAGTATACATAAAAGTTGCAATCACGTGACCACAGCAGGTCATATGACCTGTAGTCAAAAGGTCCTTCACCGGTAAAGGCCTTCTTAATACACAGGCAACATAGACAAGAGCTGCTATCGCATGACCAAAGCAGGTCAGGTAACCCATAATCAAAAGAGGGGCCAGACAGGTAATCCAATTGAAAAAAGGAAACAGAAACATCTTTTAAAACTGTACCCAGATTAGGGGGAAAACAATGTGCTGTGTGGCACAGACCTATGAACATTTTAAAACTAGATAAATATCATAATACTGGTGTATTAAAATGAAGTGGCATGGGGATAAATACATCAAAAATGAATGTCTCAAATCATGTAGCAATAAATATGAACCTTAATGAATACATAACACCTACATATATTCTACAGTCTACACTCATAGACAGGTATATATAATCCTATAGTACGTAGGAATTTCCATTATAACACCATGTAGTTATACCTATTTAAAATAGACATAACCCAAGAATACCTACAGTGTAAAACAATCCTATATGTAACGGTATGGATGCCCAACCAATGTATACACTCAATACGTGAAGTGCTCAGAACACCGTGACACGTGAAAGGTGATGCGTGACACACGTGAGGGTGATATACATACCAAACTTAACCGGCTGTACAGCAATAATAAATATCAATATTACAGCACTTTATGAGAACATTTATACTCTTATATTGTTTATATATTTAAAAAAAAACTATATATATAGTAATGTGTAAATGATAAGTGTATAATGTGCAATCTAAAGAGAAAATTAAGTACTGCATAAAGCAGAATATGTGGATATTAAAAACTATACTAACAATGATGTTATTCATTGAAAATCAGTAGCCCTAGTGTAATGTAAGTCCAAATTAGTCCTAAAGTTGATCCTCGGTTCTGCATACATAGTCAAAAAATCCATGCCACTAGATTGAGAGAAAAAAACAGCTAAAAACAAATAAAAAAGACAACCAAATTTACATAACCAACAGCCACAGGCAACCCCTATCAATATGATGAGCCCATTCCATTCCCCTAGCCTAATTAACCCTTTCATGACCAAAGGTCATTGATGCCCCAGTGTCCAGGTCAAAATTTACAAATCTGACATGCGTCACTTTAAGTGGTAATAGCTTTGGAACACTTTTACTTATCCACGCCATTCTGAGATTGTTTTCTCGTGACACATTGTACTTCATGACAGTCATAAATTTGAGTCAATATATATCTCCTTTTTTTGGAAAAAATCCCAAATTTACCACAAAATTGTAAAAATTAGCAATTTTCTAAATTTCAATTTCTCTGCTTCTAAAACAGAAAGTGTTACCTCATAAAAAATTTATTACATAACATTCCCCACATGTCTACTTTATGTTGGCATCATTTTGGAAACGTTATTTAAATTTTTTAGGACATTACAAGGTTTAGAAGTTTAGAAGCAATTCTTAACATTTTTAAGAAAATTTCCAAAACCCACTTTTTAAGGACCAGTGCAGGTCTGAAGTCACTTTGTGGGGCTTACATAGTGGAAACCCCCCATAAATGACCCCATTGTAGAAACTACACCCTCAAGTTACTTAAAACCAATTTTACAAACGTTATTAACCCTTTAGGTGTTCCACAAGAATTAAAGGAAAATGGAGATGAAATTTCTAAATCTCACTTTTTTAGCAGATTTTCTATTTTATTACATTTTTTTCTTTAACACATTAAGGGTTAACAGCCAAACAAAACTCAATATTTATTACTCTGATTCTGCGGTTTACAGACACACCCCACATGTGGTCGTAAACTGATGTAAGGGCGCACGGCAGGGCGCAGAAGGAAAGGAACACTGTATGGTTTTTGGAAGGCAGATTTTGCTGGATTGGTTTTCTGAACACCATATGTTTTTTATTTTTATACCGATCGTCTTGTGCAGTGGCTCATTTTTTGCAGAAAGAGTTGAAGTTTTTATTGGTACCATTTTTGGGTACATAGGATTTTTTGATCATTCATTATTACACTTTATGGGACAAGGTGGCCAAAAAATTGGCTGTTTTGGAACAGTTTTTTGTAGTTTTTTTTTTTACAGCATTCATCTGAGGGGTTAGGTCATGTGACAGTTTTATAGAGCAGATCGTTACGGACGTGGCAATACCCAATATGTATACTTTTTCTTATTTATTTAAGTTTTACACAATAATAGCATTTCTGAAACCAAAAAAATTATGTTTTACTGTCTCCATAGTCTGAGAGCCATAGCTTTTTTATTTTTTGGGTGATTGTCTTAAATATGGGCTCATTTTTTGCGGGATGAGGTAACGATTTGATTGGTACTATTTTAGGGTATAGTCGCCTTTTTTGATCGCTTGGTGTTGCACTTTTTGTGATGTAAGGTGACAAAAATGGCTTATTTTTTACACCGTTTTTATTTTTTATGGTGTTTATTGGACGGGGTTGATGATGTGATATATTTATAGAGATGGTCGTTACGGACGCGGTGACACCTAATATGTGTGGTTTTTGTTTGTTTTTTTGTTTCGTTTTTATAGGAAAAGTAAATTTATTTTTTACATTTTTATTTTTTATTTTTTTACTTTTATTATTTTCACATTTTTTTTTATCAGTTCCCTCTTGGATCTTGAAGATCCATTGAGGCTGATGGTTGTACTATACTTTGCAATGCTCTTGCATTGCAAAGTATAATACAATCAGATGCCTGTAGGTGGCAGCACTGGACACCTATACCATGGCAACCGGACGCCTTTGCAAAGCGTCCGGTTGCCATGGCAACCATCGGGCGCTGCGATCGCAGCAGCCCTGATGGTCGAGAGAGAGGGAGCCCCCTCCCTCTATTAACCTCATGGATGCCGCTACTGCGGCATCTATGGGGTTACAGCAGTGTCAGCATAGAGCTGACACATGCTGCTGATGGCGGCGGCTCAGGAATGGAGCCGCCGCCATCACACACACAAGGGGGACCGCATCGGGGGCAGGGGACAGCGGAGAGCGCTGGAAACGGGGATAGGGGGACAGCATTTTACTTACAGATGGGGGCAGGAGGGGGCGGACCGCATCGGGGGGGGGGGGGGTCAGCATAAGAATATTGACAAGAAGGGGGCACAGATCGGGGCAGAAGGGGCGGACCGCATCGGGGGGCAGATCAAGAACAAGGAGCACAGATCGGGGGCTTCAAGGGGGCACAGATCGGGGGCTTCAGGACACATTACCGATTTCAGGCTCTGATCTGCAGAGCGCAGATCAGAGCCTGAAACCGGCATTTTAACACTGACGCGATCCGATTGGTTAGTCTGCACAGACTAACCAATCGGACCGATTGCCGGCAAGGGGCCACTCTGATTGGTCCCTTGCCGGCATTTCTGCACTGTATGCTGTCCGTGACGGCAGCAGGGCAGTAGCAGAAGCTTTAATCCAAGCGCTTTGCAGCGCTTGGATTAAAGAGCTGCCAGAACGTTTATATACGTGGTAGCTGCACGGGGTATGTGCAGCTATCACATATATATACAGATTGCAGACGTGAAGGGGTTAAAGGCCCTACAGAAAAGAGACAAAACTGTTATATTTATTTAGGCCATTAGGGGAAAGAGTACCTAAAGTGTAGATCCATCTGGTTTCCCTTTGCGCCAACTTCTTCTTCCACTCACCACCACATTCTGAATGTTGGTGCATACTGGTCGGCTCACTTGGGTATGAATACAGCTTTTTCTTCAAATCTACCCACAAGTGTTCAATTGGGTTGAGGTCTGGGGACTGTGGGGGCCAATCCAGCACCTCTACTTCATTGTCATTGAACCATTTCTTAGCCATTATTGACATATACTTAGGGTCGTTGTCCTGCTGGGACACTATGTCATCCTTTTCATACCCATAGTACTTGAGTGTACGAAGTAACTCGTCTTGTAGGATACTCGCATATAGCTCGGCATTGAGACCACCATCAATCCTGGTCAAGTATTCAACGCCTTTTGGGGGGGCAGAGACTGACTGCCTGCATGTTTGTGTTCCACTGCTAACTTGCTATAACTTTGCTGGCATGGTAAAAATAGGCAAAGACCGACCCGCTGAACAGATGGAGACCCCCAAAAAGAAAAAGATAAAATCTGGAGGAGAAGACAGTTGTCGCCTCGAGCGGCTAAATCTAAGATGGTGCCGGATCCCGCGCTAGAGTCAAAAGTTATTGAATTATTTCTCAGCAAAAAACTGACCCTAGGCACATGTTGAGGCATATTAATTACAGAAGGTAAGACCAAAAAAGCCTCATTGTTACATGTGCTTTATGCTACATATAAAAACGTAACTTTTATTATTTCTTGTGTACTTCTGCTGACTGAATAAAAATTGTTTAAAAATATCAGCAGTGTCACTTGGTTACTTTTCTATATAAGTTTGTAATACCGTTAACTTCACAGTGTGGTGTATGCACCTAAAGGGTATGGTGAACTGTATCAGATCTGCTACAAGCTCACTCCTCCATCCCAGCATTATGCATAGAATCTATTTAGTAACGTATCTCTAGTAGCCAGTGCACTTGCTGCCTAAAATTCCTTCAAACATCGCCCCTCCCCCCCCCCCCCCCCCCCCCGCCCGACATGTTTCGCCAGCTAAGAAAACTTTAACACTTGCGTTTTGGGCGGATCCGTCATGGATCTGCAAAAACAGATCCGTTACAATAATACAACCGCATGCATCCGTCGTGAACGGATCCGTTTGTATTATCTGTAACATAGCCAAGACGGATCCTCTATTGACCCTTTATTGAAAGTCAATGGGAGATGGATCCGTTTTCTATTGTGCCACATAGTGTCAAAGAAAACGGATCCGTCCCCATTGACTTACATTGTTTGCCAGGACGGATCCGTTTGGCTCAGTTTCGTCAAGCGGACAGCAAAATGCTTCAGGCAACGTTTTGGTGTCCGCCTCCAGAGCGGAATGGATACTGAACTGATGCATTCTGAGCGGATCCTTTTCCATTCAGAATGCATTAGGGCAAAACTGATCCGTTTTGGACCGCTTGTGAGAGCCCATGACAGATTTCACAAACGGAAAGCCAAAACTCAAGTGTGAAAGTAGCCTAACCTGGTGTCTTCGGGGGATGCGGGCAGAGTGTGTCTGGAGGGGGCGGGGATGATCTTTTAAATCCTCTGATCATGACCTCACTGGCCTAACAGCGTATCCATGGCTTCAACATTGTTATATACAATGTTGCCCGCATCCCCTGAAGACGCCAGGTTAGCTGGCGAAACATGTCGGGGGGCAGTGTTTTGAAGGAATTTAAGGCAGCAGGTGCACTGGCTACTAGAGGTAGAATCTATTTAGTAACGTACAGTGGATATAAAAAGTCTACACACCCCTGATAAAATGTCAGGTTTCTGTGATGTAAAAAATTAGACAAAGATAAATAATTTCAGAACTTTTTCCACCTTTAATGTGACTTATAAACTGTATAACTCAATTGAAAAACAAACTAAAATCTTTGGGAGGAGGGAAGTAAAACAAATAAAAAATAATGAGGTTGCGTAAGTGTGCACACTTATAACTGGGGATGTAGCTGTGTTCAGAATTAAGCAATCACTTTAAAAATCATGTTAAATAGGAGTCAGCATACACCTGCCATCATTTAAAGTGCATCTGATTAACCCCAAATAAAGTTCAGCTTCTCTAGTTGGTCTTTCCTGAAATTTTCTTAGTCGCTTCCCACAGCAAAAGCCATGGTCCACAGAGATCTTCCCAAGGATCAGAGGGATCTCAATGTTAAAAGGTATCAGTCAGGAGAAGGGTACAAAATAATTTCCAAAGCATTAGATATACCATGGAACATAGTGAAGACAGTCATCATCAAGTGGAGAAAATATGGCACAACAGTGACATTACCAAGAACTGGACATCCCTCCAAAATTGATGAGAAGACTAGAAGAAAACTGGTCTGGGAGGCAACCAAGAGGCCTACAGCAACATTAAAGGATCTGCAGGAATATCTGGCAAGTACCTAAAAGATTTCAGTTTGTTTTTCAATTGAGTGGTACAGTTTATAGGTCACATTAAAGGTGGAAAAAGTTCTGAAATGATTTATCTTTGTCTCATTTTTTTACAGCACAGAAACCTGACATTTTAACTGGGGTGTGTAGACTTTTTATGTTACGTTTTAATATTTAGCATAAAGCACATGTAACAATGAGGCTTTTTTGGTCTTACCTTCTGTAAATAATGTAAACGTTACTGAATACTCAGACGTGGATTCAGTTGAATTAGGGGCAGCCGCACAGGACACAGAGCCCCCCGCTGTCTCAGAGCATCCTAAAAAGGACACTAGAACAAGCTCTAGCCCCAGTTCTAAAAGAACTTGCGGGTATAAAGATCGAAATGTGGCATATTGGGAACGGGGTCGAGGCACTTGAATCCAACCAGGCCTCCCTTATCTCATTCGGTGCCGCGGTGAAACAGAAAAGTCCCTAAACTTGGCGCACATATTAATAGAGGACCAGCAAAACAGAAGTCGTATGAAAAATATACTCATAAAGGGCCTACCTGAGGGGTCGAGAAAGGATCTGCAAGCTGTTACCAAGACCCTCTGTTCCCTACTACTGTGCCAAGACCGAGTAGAAGCCATAATAATTGAGAGGGTCCACAGAGCTCTCAGACCACCACCCAAGCAAGGGGAACCACCCAGAGATGTCATTTGTGGCTAAGGCTACTTTCACACTAGCGTTTTGGCTTTCTGTTTGTGAGATCAGTCATGGGCTCTCACAAGCGGTCCAAAACGGATCAGTTTTGCCCTAATGCATTCTGAATGGAAAAGGATCCGCTCAGAATGCATCAGTTTGCCTCCGTTCAGTCACCATTCCGCTCTGGAGGCGGACACCAAAACGCTGGCTGCAGTATTTTTCTGTCCACTTGACGAAACTGAGCCAAACGGATCCATCCTGGCACACAATGTAAGTCAATGGGGACCGATCCATTTTCTCTGCCACAATGGAAAACGGATCCATCTCCAATTGACTTTCAGCGGAGCTCATGACGGATCCAGCTATGTTACAGATGATACAAACTGATTCGTTCATGACAGATGCATGCGGTTGTATTATTGTAACGGATCAGTTTTTGCAGATCTATGACGGATCCGCCCAAAATGCGAGTATGAAAGTAGTCTTACTCAGTTATGTGTACACAGCCGCCATACTTTTTGCTGCGAGAGAGTGGGAAAAACAATCTAGATGGGGCGCAGGTCCTCTTCTTCCAAGACTTGGCGCCCTCCACACTCGCCAAAAGGCGCATGCTGCGCCCACTCACGGAGCTACTGAAACAACGTTAGATCATGTAAAAATGGCTATTCCCGTTTGGGATCACATTTCTGGTGGAAGGCCAAAGAAGAGTGGTCAAGACCCCAGCAAATCTACCCCCAGTATGGAGCCTCTTGAATGTGGAACCTATCGACATCCCATGGTGGCTCGCGCTGCTCAGCTCCGGAGAAAAGTGGCCAGTCCTGCCAGAACAAGAGAAGGGGCATACAGTCTCAAGTCAGAGCAGGAGGATCAAAGCAACGTCCGACCATCATATGGACTGAATGTGGGACTCTGAGGGTGGTAAACTCAAGGTGGTGAGTGGTGCTGCCTGGGGAATTCAAACATTGGGATTCAGGTAGGGCCTTGTCTCAGTTACTCGGGCCTCTTGGCCCTTTGTTCTAGTTACCGAAACAGAATGTCCAATATTGATTAGATACAGTACTCATACAGAAAATTCCTGATATATATCAAGGGAGTCAAAGAAAGCTAGGAATAAAACTTAACTTTTAATCACCACTTTAATATTAAATCACTTCATATTCCTCTAAAATATAACAAACATTGCTCATAATGGACCAAAAACACCAACACGCTAGGGAGAGATGTCCCTAATAAATCCCTAACTAATACCTCAACCCACAGGAACACTCTTGTGGTGGGTGGCATGTGGTCCCGTGCCTGCCCTATCTCCCCCTCTCATTGCCCTAAATATTTCCAACGCGTTTCCCCAATTATTGGTTCATCAGGGGAAAAAAATATAGGGCAGACTAGAAAATAATAAACAATTGGTCCAGAAGAATTACACGGTTATTAACTGGTAACTGAATCGCAAAAAAGCTGAAGATACAAATACCTCTGATTGTTAGCATATGAATACCTGAAGCGTTAGTTTATCAACATTCACATCAATCGATACACGTGATCAAACCTGAATCTCGGGAAAAAGTGGTTGTAACAGTTCCCAGTCCGATAGACAGTTATCAATATGTGTAGGATGGATCATGTACATGTTAATCTATAGGCTGTTAGAGCACCTACCTGAGACAGCCAGATATTGGTTTCAGACATCAATAATCAAAGCTCAACACATATAATTGATAGCTGACCCAGAACAGATAGAAAAATCGTCAGGTTGCTGTTTATACAAAACCAAGTAACCTGAGGTACAGTCAAAAAGCCGCAATCAATTAAGCCCGGTACATCTCTAAGCTGGATAGATATTTGATTGATAGCCCCGGACAAATAAAGTATAGCGGTATAATCAAAAAGCCCGGTACATATAAAAGCTCAGTACATATATACATATTAAAGCTCTATACATATATTTAATTGCTATTACAAATAGAATCCCCCTCCGGCTAATGTTTATGTATCACAAGGTTACCGCAGGTCTGATTTGAAGGCTGCAATGAATAAAGCCCGGTACATGAAAAGTGATGTTCAAACTACAATTGATCACACTCCCACACGAAAGACTAACTTTTTCGTGCTTTTTGGGATAATATTTTCCAGGTGTCTCTGGTGTGGGAGTGACTTATTTTGGCCAATTGTTCTTCAGATCTATATAGAATGGGGTGCATAATCTGGTCATTCATATGGGCGCGGGAAGCGTCTTAAAGTACTATCTTTTATTGTGATTTCTGGTTACCCTTAGCAACATTGGGTTTTCCTTATGTATATCTGCATTATCCACTTCATTAGTGTTAATTGCTCTTCTGATTGTTATATACTCTGTGAGGCTGTTTTAGCCTGAAATAAACACACTCTCTTTCATGATTATTAATGACCTATCTATTCCCTTTTCAATATGTTGTTTTAATTATCTTGTCAAGGCATCACCAGTGCTGTGATGTGGGCAGGTCACCCTCTACGACATATTGTATTACCCTAAGGGCGCATTTGCGTTTCACCATTATTGTACCTCAGGAGACATCTTCCCGTTGGTGGAGCGCAGTTTGCGTTCCACTGACTGGATGTCGGGATTGGAGCTGCATGTGTACCAGGGGTGCGCTCCACTCACCGGATGTTCCACATGCCAGTGCACTATAAAGTGGAGGTACGACCCGATATGGGTTGTGCATCCATATCGAGGTGGACCACGCCGCAATCGCCATAGCAGTCTAACATCTACTGTACACGTGAGAGGTCCTTGTGACCAGCAATTGTAGTTTGAACATCACTTTTCATGTACCGGGCTTTATTCATTGCAGCCTTCAAATCAGACCTGCGGTAACCTTGTGATACATAAACATTAGCCGGAGGGGGATTCTATTTGTTTAAGGCTAGCAATTGAATATATGTACTGAGCTTTTATATGTACCGGGCTTTTTGATTATACCGCTATACTTTATTTGTCCCGGGCTAGCAATCAAATATATCTATCCAGCTTAGTGATGTACCGGGCTTAATTGATTGCGGCTTTTTGACTGTACCTCAGGTTACTTGGTTTTGTATAAACAGCAACCTGACGATTTTTCTATCTGTTCTAGGCCAGCTATCAATTATATGTGTTGAGCTTTGATTATTGATGTCTGAAACCAATATCTGGTTGTCTCAGGTAGGTGCTCTAACTGCCTATGGATTAACATCTACATGATCAATCCTACACTGCTTGATTACACACATATTGATAACTGTCTATCGGACTGGGAACTGTTACAACCACTTTTTCCCGAGATTCAGGTTTGATCACGTGTATCGATTGATGTGAATGTTGATAAACTAATGCTTCAGGTCTTCATATGCTAACAATCAGAGGTATTTGTATCTTCAGCTTTTTTGCGGTTCAGTTACCAGTTAATAACCGTGTAATTCTTCTGGACCAATTGTTTATTATTTTCTACTCTCTGCCCTATATTTTTTCCCCTGATGAACCAATAATTGGGGAAAAGCGTTGGAAATATTTAGGGCAATGAGAGGGGAGATAGGGCAGGCACGGGACCACATGCCACCCACCACAAGAGTGTTCTTGTGGGTTGAGGTATTAGTTAGGGATTTATTAGGCACATCTCTCCCTAGCGTATTATACCCGCCCTCCACTCTGTGTATATTTGTATGCGTTGGTGTTTTTGGTCCATTATGAGCAATGTTTCTTATATTTTAAAGGAATATGAAGTGATTTAATATTAATGTGGTGATTAAAAGTTAAGCTTTATTCCTAGCTTTCTGTGATTCCTATGTTCTAGTTAGAGGGAGATCTTCAGAACTGGCTTGAAGTTCATGTAAGTCATATTGTACTTTTCTATCTATTCAGGCGCTAAAGCAAGTTAATAATTTAGTTTAACAGTTTTAATTAGTAAAATTCTGGAATGTGGGTGAGGAGACACAGTTCAGGATAATGACTTTGAGTCATATTATCTCCTACCCCATCATATGGAGGGTTTTAGATTTTTGTGCCTATTAGTACTCTCTGTAAAATGCTCTTCCTCTACTCTCCTCCTTCGATTTATGTTTCTCTGGAGAAGCTTATCCCTTTACTTTTTACTCTCCTTTGTTTTGTTAGTTTCTTTTGCTTTCCCTTACCTGGGGGCGAAAGGTGGGGGTGACGATAAATGCAGACCCGGTACATGTATCATTTTAAGCTATGGCCAGTATTAAGGTAACATCGTTTAATGTAAGGGGTATGGACACCCCACAAAAGCGCTCACAGGTATTAGCCATGTTACAGAGGACCAATGCCAGCATTTGTTTCATTCAGGAGACACACTTTAGAACAGATCGTATTCAAAAGGTGCCAGGCACCCTTTTTAGCAACTAGTATCATAGCACGCATAGCAGTGCGTCTAGAGGTGTCAGCATTGCATTACAAAATCAGTCCCATTTACAGACCAAGAGTCTTGTGTCGACGCAGAGGGACGCTTCATTTTTGTTAAAGGGACAATAGGCTCAGTGAAAATATCACTAGCAAACATATATGCGCCAAATAAAATGCAGATTCCCTGGCTGATTAATACTCTGCAAACATAAAATGCACTTGCAGAGGGGATCCGTGTTTTTGGTGGTGACATTGATGTAGCCCTAGACCTAGTGCTGGATTCCTCCACTGGCCTTTCTGTACACACACAAAAATCCCTGGGTTGTCTACACAAGGCTCTTCAGGACTCTAGATCAGTAGACACATGCCGACTTCAGAATCCTTCCTCAAAGGATTACACTTACTTTTCTGCGGTACATAACACCTTCCACTGTATTGATCATGTTTTTGTCTCAAACCATCATGTAGATATGGTGCAGAGGACAGACATAGGCCCAATTACAACCCGGAAAAGCATTGGACCTGGCAGTTGAATGCGACTCTGTTGGATAGGGAATCAGACTTAATAGCCATTCAAAATAAACTGTCCCTCTTTTTCAAGGAAAATACTACCCCTGATGTGTCACCGACTATAATCTGGGAAACTCATAAGGCAGTGATGAGGGCAGAGTTTATTACTTTAGGTAACAGAATCAAGAGAGAGGCAGAAACACACCCAGTCTTAATCTTACAGATAGCTGCCATGGAACGGCTTCATAAGAGATCGAAAGCAAGATTAGCACATGAAGACTTAGTTAAACTACGCCAACAACTTAAGGGCCATCTTAATATTCAACATGCTGAAACATACCAGTATGCTAAGTTTCGATATTATGCACATGGGGACAAAGGTAATCGTATTATGTCCTACTTAGTTAAAAAGAGGAGGGAATTGACATACTGTATGTAAACGCCATCTCAGTGGCGGGGAAAGGTAGGGTCTCCGTAGCTAAAGATATTGCTAAAGCCTTTAGGGACTTTTACTCTTCACTCTATAATTTAGGCCGAATGCACACGGCCGTTGTTCACGGCCGTGAGCGGACCGTGGAACCGCGGCCTGGATTCCTCCTGAGAGCAGGAGCGCACGGGTCACTGGTTGCTATGACGCCGTGCACTCCCTGCTGCAGCCACAGTACAGTAATACACTGGTATAGATCATACCAGTGTATTACTTTATTGCGGCGGCAGCAGGGAGCGCACGGCGTCATAGCAACCAATGACGCTGTGCGCTCCTGCTCTCAGGAGGAATCCAGGCCGCGGTTCCACGGTCTGCTCACGGCCGTGAACAACGGCCGTGTGCATTCGGCCTTAGAAAGGAGCAATAGTGGAGAGACACCAAGGACACAAAGATGCAGTGTCATTTCTGAAAACACTCAATCTACCTAGACTATCCACTGCAGACTACAATGCCTTGCTATGCCCGATCACCTAAGAAAAAATTATTGCACTCATTAAGTCCCTTCCCATGGGCAAGAGCCCTGGGCCTGATAGCCTCCCAGCATGTTATTATAAAAAGTTTATGCTGACTCTGATTCCACATCTTACGAGATGGGGCACGGTCTTGTTCCAGGGAACACCTCTTCCTAAAGAAGCACTGGAGGCTATTATTTCCATTCTGCCTAAACAGGGTAAGGAACTGGAGCAGTGTGGGAGCTACCGTCCCATCTCACTACTAAATGTGGACTTAAAGCTAAGGGGCTAAGCTCCTAGCTAAAAGAATGAAGCTATTCCTTCCCAAGTTGATCCACTTAGAGCAAGCGGGCTATTTGCCACGTAGGGAGGGACACCACAATTCCTGCAAAGTAATACATGCCATCCACTATGCCAGAAATAACAGTATCTCTTTAGTTCTTCTCGGCAAAGATGCGGAGAAGGCTTTTGATAGAATTAACTGGTCCTTTATGCAAGCTGTCCTAACTTATTTTGGTTTTCCCCCAATTTTCATCCTGGCTATTATGTCCTTATATAGCTGCCCTAGCGCCAGAATTAGGGTAAACGGCATTCTGTCTGATCCACTGGACATACATAACTAGACAGGGCTGCCCTTTGTCCCCTTCCCTTTTCATTTTGGTAATGGAAACCCTTTTGAGAGCCATTAGGAACCACTCCGATAATGAAGGTCTGAAGGTTGGTGATCGGGTGCATTCTACAGCTGCCTTTGCAGGCGACTTGTTGCTATTGATCACCAACGCCTCCCAGGCTTTTCCCCATATTCTCACTCTATTCAAGACTTTTGGGAAAATCTCAAATTTCAAAGTAAATTACAGCAAGTCAGAAGCACTTAATATTTCAGTCCCAGATAACGTGGCCACTTTAAAAAAAATAATTTCCCAGCCTCACAGCTGACATATCTGGGTATACAACTCACAAAAGACCCTCGGAAGCTTCATCAGGCAAACTTTGTCCCTCTGTTATATAAGATCAAGACACAATTAAGTACTCTGGCTGTTCCCTATGTTTCGTGGGTGGGAAGCAAAAACCTGCTGAAAACATTCATTATGCCCAAGTTTTTATACCTGTTACAGATAGTACCCATAGGCCTCCCTAAGACATTCTGGGCACAGACATAGAACTATGCTCATTACAAAAAACACAGATCGCCAGCTTGTGGGGAGTTAAAGCGGTATGGGGCATCTCGGACTGTCTTACCAAGGGAACTGCTATGTGTATTCAGACCCTTAACTCTGACTTGTCTTATCTCCGAGCCATCACCTATGTTACCAGCCCCCACGATCCCATTTCTGCTCCGCCCCAAATCAGGAAACTGTTCTGAGATATGAAATAAGCTGAGTGACCATTAATTGGAATATATTTTGCCGATATTGAAGAGTGAGGAGGGGGTTGTGAGATTTTACATGTTAACATAGTATATAGGGCCGAAAAAAGACATTTGTCCATCCAGTTCGGCCTGTTATCCTGCAAGTTGATCCAGAGGAAGGCAAAAAAAAACTGAGGTAGAAGCCAATTTTCCCCACATAAGGGGGAAAAAATTACTTCCCGACTCCAATCAGGCAGGATTTTCTCCCCGGGTAATTTTCTGGGGTCTTTAGATATGTCCTAATCTTTATCTCTCTCAATGTCAAAATACCCATCCTTGCCCTCCTGCACATGATTGGAGAAACTGCTCCAGGTTCAGTTGCCTCCCCAGAAGCTGGTCTCCTTGTTATACAACGCCTTGTTAACAACTAAAAGACGGGAGATACCGGCCTATATCAGGACATGGGAAAAATAACTGGATAGATCTTTTTCTCCAAAGGATATAGCAACTATACACCTTAGGTCTCATGGATTCTTAAGATGTGTTAGAATACAATAACACTCTTATAAGACCCTCACCCAATGGTATAAAACCCTGAGCCAGCTATACCCCAGAGACTTGAGTGATTCTGGTTTATGCTGGAGATGTGGACTGGAGGAAGGGATTATGAGCCACGTATTCTGGTTGTGTCCAGGTATCCAGGAGAATTGGAAGTAAATTGGAAGCCAGATTAATGCCATTTGCAAAACCAAAATAACATTTTGTCTAGAATCAGTACTATTATGGCTACCCATTACTTCATGGATCCCTTATAAAAAAAAAAAAAAGATCTTCCTACTCATCTACTACAGGTGGCTAGAATGCTTATCCCCTTGAGGTGGCTAAGCAAGGATCCCCCCACAGTACAGATGTCGATTGAGAAAGTAGGTATGATATGTAGGCTTGATAAGTTGGCCAGCTGGGAACAAAAAACACACCCTTTATATTCTAAATTGTGGCAACCTTGGAAAATATTCAAGTCTAGCAACCAATCTACATAAAAAGAAACCAGGTCCTGATGTGGCCCAGTCTTCATCTTCAGAGGTCTATGGGAGGGGGCCTTGTGCAGTCTTAAAAGTATTTGGTTCACACATGGCCATCCCTTGATTGGAGGGATTTTGGTGTACCATGGACGGTTTAGAAACAGAATGGGTGTAACTACCCAACCTAGTTTAAATGTGAAATCGCCCTTGTGACTGTCGCCACTATTACTCTTATTATTGTTTATGTTAACTCATTTATCTGATTATTTAACCATTTATTTATACTTATAAAAATATAGGGGCACACTACATTGTACTTATTTTACAACACGTGACACACCGCCTAATGTACTCATTTATGGTTATGGCTTTTAATGTGTGTTTTTAATAAATTACATCCATACTTGGATTTAGTGCTCCCATCTGTAGCGTGCCCCTATATTTTTATATATATATAGTTACTTTTTGTCTAGGCCCAAGGGTGGGCCGCTTTACACGAACACCTCATCCATTTAGGCGAGTGGTTGAGCTGCTGGTGGTTGTTTACTCATTTATTTATCCTTATTTATGCAATTATTTTTATATTTTACGTTATTGTATTTTATTTGAATATCCCTCTCTTCACCAGTGCCTATTTGCGTATGTCACGCTTCTCAATTCTGTCAATATGATGTATGATTTGTGCATTGTAATGTGCATATGCGATAAGTGTTTAAGATTTATACAGAAGTATCCAACGCCTTTGACTGTGAAACAACCCCATATTATCAGGCTTCCTTCAATGAACTTGACAGTTCTTTCAATTTCTCAATCCATTAGCCCCTTTTCCCTTGTTTCTTCCAGACCCATTTGCATCAGAGCCCAGTCTATTGACTTATATCTCATTGCTCCAAATCGCCCATTTCCACCGTTTGTACTTTTTTGCAAACTCGAGCAGATGCTTTTTATGGCAATATTGAAGTCGAGGCTTCTTCACCTATTTCAGGCCGCCATTCCAGACTTGTGAAAGGTGCATCGCACGGTGCTTGCATGGACATCTGTGATCTCACCATTACGAAGCATACGTAACTGCCATGTTTGTCGCACCAGAACTGATAGACCTTGTGATGAGCTGACTTGTTGACTCCGATATTTTGGCTAGATGTCCACCTCTTGGCTGTGGGATGGATGGATGGACTTTATTTTGTATTCTTCCAACTGTCACGGCACTCACATTATGCAGTTTTGCAATTTACTTGGCTGAGATACTGCCATCGATGAGCTGGATTATGCTATTTCTCTTTTCTTGGGAATTCATCTTCATAATGTGAGAACAGGTTGTCATTTTTAGTATACAAGAAGGAAAAGATCCACCACAAGGAGCAAAACAGTAACAATACTGTTATATAATAAGAATCTGTATAACTAGTCATATGCTAAATAGTTGCAAGTCCAATTTATATATGAGATAACCAAGATGATTGTCTATAAAATGATGGTAGTCATACGTTTGAAGCTGTAGTGGATGGCAAGATATGGAGCTTGAAAGTCAAAAGTTCAAAACATTGTTACCCTTTTGCTAGTCAGTGTACCTAGTACAGACCATGACTGGTACTCTTTTAGTGTTGTTTAACCACTTCAGCCCCGCTAGGTGAAACCCCCTTCATGACCAGAGCACTTTTTACACTTCGGCACTACACTACTTTCACCGTTTATCGCTCGGTCATGCAACTTACCACCCAAATTAATTTTACCTCCTTTTCTTCTCACTAATGGAGCTTTCATTTGGTGGTAATTTATTGCTGCTGACATTTTTACTTTTTTTGTTATTAATCAAAATGTAACGATTTTTTTGCAAAAAAATGACATTTTTCACTTTCAGCTGTAAAATTTTGCAAAAAAAACGACATCCATATATAAATTTTTCGCCAAATTTATTGTTCTACATGTGTTTGATAAAAAAAAAATGTTTGGGCAAAAAAAAAAAATGGTTTGGGTAAAAGTTATAGCATTTACAAACTATGGTACAAAAATGTGAATTTCCGCTTTTTGAAACAGCTCTGACTTTCTGAGCACCTGTCATGATTCCTGAGGTTCTACAATGCCCAAACAGTAGAAAACCCCCACAAATGACCCCATTTCGGAAAGTAGACACCCTAAGGTATTCGCTGATGGGCATAGTGAGTTCATAGAACTTTTTATTTTTTGTCACAAGTTAGCGGAAAATGATGGTGATTTTTATTTTTATTTTTTTCTTACAAAGTCTCATATTCCACTAACTTGCGACAAAAAATAAAAATTTCTAGGAACTCACCATGCCCCTCACAGAATACCTTGGGGTGTCTTCTTTCCAAAATGGGGTCACTTGTGGGGTAGTTATACTGCCCTGGCAATTTAGGGGCCCAAATGTGTGAGAAGAACTTTGCAATCAAAATGTGTAAAAAATGACCGGTGAAATCCAAAAGGTGCACTTTGGAATATGTGCCCCTTTGCCCAACTTGGCAGCAAAAAAGTGTCACACATCTGGTATTGCCGTACTCAGGAGAAGTTGGGGAATGTGTTTTGGGGTGTCATTTTACATATACCCATGCTGGGTGAGAAAAATATCTTGGTCAAATGCCAACTTTGTATAAAAAAATGGGAAAAGTTGTCTTTTGCCAAGATATTTCTCTCATCCAGCATGGGTATATGTAAAATGACACCCCAAAACACATTCCCCAACTTCTCCTGAGTACGGCGATACCAGATGTGTCACACTTTTTTGCTGCCAAGGTGGGCAAAGGGGCACATATTCCAAAGTGCACCTTTCAGATTTTGCAGGCCATTTTTTACACATTTTGATTGCAAGGTACTTCTCACACATTTGGGCCCCTAAATTGCCAGGGCAGTATAACTACGCCACAAGTGACCCCATTTTGGAAAGAAGACACCCCAAGGTATTCCGTGAGGGGCATGGCGAGTTCCTAGAATTTTTTTTTTTTGTCACAAGTTAGCGGAAAATGATGATTTATTTTTTTTTTCTCTTTTTTTCCTTACAAAGTCTCATATTCCACTAACTTGCGACAAAAAATAAAAAATTCTAGGAACTCGCCATGCCCCTCACGGAATACCTTGGGGTGTCTTCTTTCCAAAATGGGGTCACTTGTGGCGTAGTTATACTGCCCTGGCAATTTAGGGGCCCATATGTGTGAGAAGTACTTTGCAATCAAAATCTGTAAAAAATGACCGGTGAAATCCGAAAGGTGCACTTTGGAATATGTGCCCCTTTGCCCACCTTGGCATCAAAAAAGTGTCACACATCTGGTATCGCCGTACTCAGGAGAAGTTGGGGAATGTGTTTTGGGGTGTCATTTTACATATACCCATGCTGGGTGAGAGAAATATCTTGGCAAAAGACAACTTTTCCCATTTTTTTATACAAAGTTGGCATTTGACCAAGATATTTTTCTCACCCAGCATGGGTATATGTAAAATGACACCCAAAAACACATTCCCCAACTTCTCCTGAGTACGGCGATACCAGATGTGTCACACTTTTTTGCTGCCAAGGTGGGCAAAGGGGCACATATTCCAAAGTGCACCTTTCGGATTTTGCAGGGCATTTTTTACACATTTTGATTGCAAAGTTCTTCTCACACATTTGGGCCCCTAAATTGCCAGGCAGTATAACTACGCCACAAGTGACCCCATTTTGGAAAGAAGACACCCCAAGGTATTCCGTGAGGGGCATGGAGAGTTCCTAGAATTTTTTATTTTTTGTCGCAAGTTAGTGGAATATGAGACTTTGTAAGGAAAAAAGAGAAGAAAAAAAAATCATCATTTTCCGCTAACTTGTGACAAAAAAATAAAAAATTCTAGGAACTCGCCATGCCCCTCACGGAATACCTTGGGGTGTCTTCTTTCCAAAATGGGGTCACTTGTGGCGTAGTTATACTGCCCTGGCAATTTAGGGGCCCAAATGTGTGAGAAGTACCTTGCAATCAAAATGTGTAAAAAATGGCCTGCAAAATCTGAAAGGTGCACTTTGGAATATGTACCCCTTTGCCCACCTTGGCAGCAAAAAAGTGTGACACATCTGGTATCGCCGTACTCAGGAGAAGTTGGGGAATGTGTTTTTGGGTGTCATTTTACATATACCCATGCTGGGTGAGAGAAATATCTTGGCAAAAGACAACTTTTCCAATTTTTTTATACAAAGTTGGCATTTGACCAAGATATTTTTCTCACCCAGCATTGGTATATGTAAAATGACACCCCAAAACACATTCCCCAACTTCTTCTGAGTACGGCGATACCAGATGTGTCACACTTTTTTGCAGCCTAGATGCGCAAAGGTGCCCAAATTCCTTTTAGGAGGGCATTTTTAGACATTTGGATCCCAGACTTCTTCTCACACTTTAGGGCCCCTAAAAAGCCAGGGCAGTATAAATACCCCACATGTGACCCCACTTTGGAAAGAAGACACCCCAAGGTATCCAATGAGGGGCCTGGCAAGTTCATAGAAATTTTTTTTTTTCGCATAAGTTAGCGGAAATTGATTTTTTTTTTTTTTTTTTCTCACAAAGTCTCACTTTCCGCTAACTTAGGACAAAAATTTAAATCTTTCATGGACTCAATATGCCCCTCAGCAAATACCTTGGGGTGTCTTCTTTCCAAAATGGGGTCAGTTGTGGGGTGTTTGTACTGCCCTGGCATTTGAGGGTCTCCGCAATCATTACATGTATGGCCAGCATTAGAAGTTTCTGCTATTCTCCTTATATTGAGCATACAGGTAATGAGATTTTTTTTTCCGTTCAGCCTCTGGGCTGAAAGAAAAAAATGGACGGCACAGATTTCTTCATTCGCATTGATCAATGTGGATGAAAAAATCTCTGCCAAAAAAAAAATAAAAAATGGAGGGGAAAGGCGTCTGCCAGGACATAGGAGCTCCGCCCTACATCCATACCCACTTAGCTCGTATGCCCTGGCAAACCAGATTTCTCCATTCACATCAATCGATGTGGATGAATAAATCATTGCCGGGATTTTTTATTTATTTTTTTATATATATATATATATATATATATATATATATATATATATACACACAAAGTGTTTGCCAAAGCATAGGAACGCCGCCTCCTCCTCAGCTCGTATGCCTCGGCAAACATATCTGTTACTGCAGAGGAGAAAATCCCGTCTTGCAGCGCCGCATACACCGACTTGCGTGTAATCTGACAGCAGCGCAATGCTTCTGTCAGAATGCACATCGGTGCTGCAGCTGGTCGATCGGTTGGTCCACCTGGAAGGTAAAAAGACGAAAAAAAAAAAAAAGAAAAAACCAGGCCGCAACGCAATAATTTTATTAACTTTGCAACAGAACATGTAACTTTAACTTTTTGAACTGAACATTAACGTGTTTGCTTACTGGTGTGTTTTTTTTTTTTTTTTTTTACCTTTATAGAACAAACCTCTCCTTCCCCATGGGTCAATGTGCAAAGCGCAAATCGCCCAAAGATGTGGCGAAGTGCGTTATGCACTTTGTCCCATGTGAAAGGAGACGTTTGCAGCAGCAGTGAGTGAATGGGCCCTAATAGCCCTGTGTGCCTATCCTGGTGAGATGATCCCTATGCTAATAGTGTACCTGTGAGTGGTACTTCCGGAAACACTCTCCAAAGCATAGGGCAGGGTGGTCAGGACAGAAATAGCGGGTGTCACGCCTTATTCCACTCCTGCTACAGACACGACATCTTTTTCGGGGTGACGGTTGGGTTGAGGTACCAGGAACGACATTGGGGAAATGTCGCTCGTGTAGACGGCTAACTACACTGGTGGATGGGGCCACGGAACCTCCTGGGTACAGGAGGTTCTCGATGATCTCTTCCTGAAATTTGAGGAAGGATCCAGTTCTCCCAGCCTTACTGTAGAGAACAAAACTATTGTACAGAGCCAATTAAATTAAATATACAGACACCTTCTTATACCAGCGTCTGGTTCTGCGGGAAACTAAATACTGAGACAACATCTGGTCATTGAAGTCCACCCCTCCCATGTGGAGGTTATAGTCGTGGACTGAGAGGGGCTTTTCAATGACACGGGTTGCTCGCTCAATTTGTATTGTCGTGTCTGCGTGAATGGAGGAGAGCATGTAAACGTCACGCTTGTCTCTCCATTTCACCGCGAGCAGTTCTTCGTTACACAGTGCGGCCCTCTGCCCCCTTGCAAGACGGGTGGTAACGAGCCGTTGGGGGAAGCCCACGCGACTAGTTCGCGCGGTACCACAGGCGCCAATCCGTTTTAGAAACAAATGCCTAAAGAGGGCCACACTTGTGTAAAAATTGTCCACATAAAGATGGTACCCCTTGCCGAATAAGGGTGACACCAAGTCCCAAACTGTCTTCCCACTGCTCCCCAGGTAGTCAGGGCAACCGACCGGCTCCAGGGTCTGATCTTTTCCCTCATAGACACGAAATTTGTGGGTATAGCCTGTGGCCCTTTCACAGAGCTTATACAATTTGACCCCATACCGGGCGCGCTTGCTTGGGATGTATTGTTTGAAGCCAAGGCGCCCGGTAAAATGTATCAGGGACTCGTCTATGCAGATGTTTTGCTCTGGGGTATAAATATCTGCAAATTTCTGGTTGAAATGGTCTATGAGGGGCCGAATTTTGTGGAGCCGGTCAAAAGCAGGGTGGCCCCTGGGACGGGAGGCGGTGTTGTCACTAAAGTGCAGGAACCGCAGGATGGCCTCAAAACGTGCCCTGGACATAGCAGCAGAGAACATGGGCATGTGATGAATCGGGTTCGTGGACCAATATGACCGCAATTCATGCTTTTTTGTCAGGCCCATGTTGAGGAGGAGGCCCAGAAAAGTTTTAAGTTCGGAAACTTGGACTGGTTTCCACCGGAAAGGCTGGGCATAAAAGCTTCCCGGGTTAGCGGTGCTAAATTGTGCGGCATACCTGTTTGTTTCGGCCACAACTATGTCTAAAAGCTCCGCAGTCAAGAACAGCTCAAAAAAATCCCAGGGCCGAACCGATCTGAGCTGTCTCAACCCGAACTCCAGACTGGGCAGTGAAAGGGAAAACTACAGGTGCGGCTGAAGTTGGGGACTGCCAATCAGGGTTTGCCAGCACCTCTGATATTCTAGGGGCTCTACGGGCACGTCTTTGCGGTGGCTGCGATGGGGTCACTACTGCACGTGCCACCGTACCAGCTTCAACTGCCCTTCTGGTGCTCGCTACTTCACCAGGTTGTACGGCAGTGCTGGTACTAGGTCCAGGGAGGGCTGGGCTGCTGGTGTATGCCTCACCACGTAATCCGACAGCACCAGCCCCACTCTGCTGCTCTTGAAGCGGATCCTGCGCAACCTGCGGTCTAGCGACACGGGGCCGGGTACGCCTGGTGGTATCAGGGACCTCAGCCTCCTCGTCCGAACTTTGGGTCAGAGAGCCACTGCTTTCTACAGGTTCGTATTCTGACCCGCTGGATTCATCAGATGAGGGTTCCCACTCCTCATCCGACTGGGTCAGAAGCCTGTAGGCCTCTTCAGAGGAATACCCCCTGTTAGACATGTGGGCAACTAAATTTAGGGGTATTCCCTGAGACTACCCAAGAAAAAAAAAGCAAGCCTGTCTTACAAAGGGGAGGCTAGAGAAGTACCGGAGGCCGCTGCGGTTGATAAAAAATATCAAAACTGATTTTTTTATCGCCGCAGTGCGTGTAAAGTGAATGTGCAGTGATCAAAAAAAAAATTTTTTTTGTCACTGCGGTGGGGCGGGTGTGGGCGACCCATCAGGCCTGATCGGGCAAACACTGCGTTTTGGGTGGAGGGCGAACTAAAGTGACACTAGTACTATTATAGATCTGACCGTGATCAGTTTTGATCACTTCCAGATACTATAAAAGTACAAATGCTGATTAGCGATACGCTAATCAGCGAATAACGGACTGCGGTGCGGTGGGCGCTAACTGATCGCTAACTACCTAACCAAGGGACCTAAACTATACCTAAAACCTAACGGTCAATAACAGTGAAAAAAAAAAGTGACAGTTTGCACTGATCACTTTTTTCTTTTCACTTGTGATTGACAGGGGTGATCAAAGGGGTGATCAAAGGGTTAATTGGGGTTCAGGGGGGTGATCAGGGGCTAAAGTGTAGTGTTTGGTGTACTCACTGTGAAGCCTGCTCCTCTGCTGGATCCAACCGACGAAAAGAACCAGCAGAGGAGCAGGCAGCCATATAACAGATCATATTTACAAATATGATCTGCTATATGGCTCTGTGATTGGCTTTTTTAAAAATCATCAACCTGCCAGCCACGATCATTGGCTGGCAGGTTGCTGACGAAATGGTCCTGAACGAAATGCCGGCGCGAACTGCGCTCGCGCGGGCGCATACTCGCGTCATCTCGCGAGATGACGCGTATATGCGTGACTGTGCGCAGCGCTGCCACCTCCGGACCGCACATCTGCGTTAGGCGGTCCGGAGGTGGTTAAACAGCAATCTGATTAAAACGGATACAACGTGTTATGCCTGCCAAAAACGGGGTCTGAGGTGGATCTGCAAGACACAAGGATTTAAAGTGTTATGCCGTAATTGTCTCAAATGGGAATATCTACTATAAATGTCTGATTTAGCACTCCATAGGAGAAGATGAGGTGAGAATGTGTGCCCATGCGTTTGGCTTTCAACATTGTAAAATACAATGGAGAGAACCATTTCAACCTCCTCTTTGGAATGCCAAACAAGAAAGCTCCATTAGCCTGATGGGTTGGAGTCCCACATATAAAGACCCCACTTTTTAGATATTTATAGCACATATGGCTGATGTTTTATACTGTCTGTTACAAGCAACAAGGGTCTGCCTGTTGCTTCAAAGTTTACTTAGTTACTAACTTTGATTGGGCAGTTTCTATGGTCAAATGCCTTGTATTTCAATCTGGGTTTGGATATCATCTAGCCTTGACTGGTTGATTAGGGTGGAGTTGCTGACTCAAAGCCTATTTATATCCTTCAGTCTGGTGTTTTGGGTTTTTTTCCAAGTGCTTTTCCTCCTGACTCTGCAATTTGCAGCTTTTTAGTCTTAATACAGTATATATACAGTACATATTAAAGTAATATAGTTGCTGCTTCTATTTTAAAATACCAAGCCCACAATTATCATAATTACCAAGATTGGTGGATGAGAATCTTCTCCTCCTCCAGTGAACAAATTGTACTTTATATAACCTTTGAAATGAAATCCACACCCAAGTCTCCTAAAGGTACCTGATCCCTTTAAGTGTCTTTTCACTTCCCACCAACATGCTTATGTTGATCTTCACTTTTCAGGGCACACTACGCTATGAAGTATCAGACACAATTTGTTTCTTGTTACAACTTTATCTGGTTTTGGGACAGGGACTGATAAAGCCCTTGTTCAATAACTGCAGTTCCTAGCTAGCCTCTGGGATAAACATCCTCAAGTTACCTACCTCTGCCCTGCAGTATGATGAGAATCCTAGCACCAGTGAAACGTTGCAACAGTTGATATCTACTAAAAAGCTTAAAAGTGTTGTCTCACTTTGGTAAATGCCATTTCTCATGTAGACAAAGCTAAAGGGGTTTTTCGACATTTTAATACTTTGATCAGCTGCCTTCCCCCAGCTCACCAAGCACAGCGCTATACATTGTATAGCGGCTGTGCTTGGTATTTACAGCAGAAACCATGTTCCATGCACCCCCAACAAGACCGAGAACAGCCCATGTCTGACAACTAGGTAACATTACTATCTGGAGAAGGTTTATTATTTAAAGATGTTGTCCCATCTTACTGTTTCCATGTTCCCAGATGGCCAGACGTATGGTAACAGCATAGTGGGCTGAAGCTCTGCAATATTTGTAACTCCCATTGTAGAGAATGGAAGTTATGAAAACAGCAGATCACGGATCGGATGCGGACCCATTTCTCTCATTGGGTTTCAAAAGATGCAGACATCACACAATGTGCGGTCCACGTCTAAGTCCGCTCTGTGGCCCTGCAAAAAAATAGAACATGCTCTATTCTTGTTTATTTTGTGGACAAGGATAAAGACATTTCTGCAGGATTGAAAAAATAAAATAAAATTGCAGCATGCACTCGGCCGGGATCCATGTTTTGTGGAACCACGATTTGCAGACCACAAAACACTAACAAAACGTGTGTATGAGCCCTTACAGGCTGTTCTTGGTGGATTTTTTTTATGAACATTAACATTTTCAAATAGCCGACAGACTTCTAGAAATGTAGGAAGAAATATTATAGGTTTATTATAATTTTTCCTTACTAAATTTAGACTGTTCATAAAAAGGAGAAGTTTATCTTTTCCATTTTTCTACCATGCTCAAAATGCTCATGTGATGCTGGCAGGACCACATAAGAGAAATGTATGCAACATAAATGATGTATTTAATTTCAAACAGCCACTTTTTTTTTCATTACGAGGATCCTGGCTCTTGTGTGTCAATTAATACACTCCTCAAAACCAAGAAGCACGATCTGTAAAATGCAAGAAGTAGCAGGTGTCGCTAGGATCTGCAGACGATCAAAATTTCAAGCACCAAGTTTCAATCATTGGCATGTGGGAGGGACATAAAAGTAAGATTGAAAGCAAAGGTTTTTTTTAGCCACAACATGCCAATTATGGTCACTTGTCACAACCTGAAATGGACAATCATTTAATTGAGAGACATTGGTTTATCTACGCGCCAAGGCAGAGATGTCAGTACTGTTTAACACTGGTGGTTGGGAGAACAATGAAGAACTGATAGAACAGCAAGAGGTGGACAGAATCATCTGATTAGAAGAATGGAGCTTAGTGATCCATTCTGTACTGCAAGTGAAATCGGACATCACATCACATCCCAAGCCTAGAGTCTACACAACATCAGAAGGCATTGGCATGACACTGGGCTATGAGCCTGATGTCCACTTACAGGTGTTCCATCGACTTCACGCCACCACTCTCCTCTTCAGCTAGGAGTCCCTCTTATGTTTTGTAGTCAATGATAATCAGAGATTGGTCTGGAGACCGCGTGAGCAAATTGAAGTGGCCTTCACAAGGAAGAATGACTCTGGTCCTAATCCTGGGATTATAGCATAATGTATGGCAGCCGGACCACTTTAGTCTACACTTCAGGTACACTAACAGCTCAACGTTACATTGATTTGGTTATGGAACTAGTGGTACGGCAATTTCTGCAGTGTCCCAGCAGTTTTTCAACAGGATAATGCCAGGCTGCATATTGCTCATGCTACTTTGAGCAGTGTGCATGGCCTAAACGTGCAACTGTGGTCTGCATGTCTCATTGGTTGGCAATTGCAAAGGCAGCTGCTAACAGTGGATCTTGATGATTTGCATGCTCAGGTGCATTTACCGTGGCAGAACATTCCTCAGACAACTAAATAAGCTTAGAGGCTTAATTACCTCGCTTATAGCATGCCAAAGTGTGTAAGTTTATGTATTTCTGTGCATGGTGCTTATACTCTATACTGAATATATTGAGATGATTTTTTATAATTTGCACATCAGTAACATGTCTATCAATGCTGTGATTTTCAGAATTTCATTAATTTTCCTTCTTGGTGTTGCAATTTAAATGTTGAGAAGTGTAAGTAGAGAAAAGAGCAGTCAATCAATGCAAGTATCTTAGTGCCTAATACTACCTGTTAGAATATTTTACCATTCATAAATCACAAAACAAAGCAAGCAGTTGCCTTCTTTTTAGGTTTTTATTTCTGTACACATACAGTACAAATAATTTTTGCGCAGATACAACCAGATGACATGCACACATTAAGTTTTTAAGACATGTTTCAGTACTCAATTTAAAAGCTTGTGCTATGGATGTGTACCACCAAACTACTCCTGAAGATCAAACAAAACAAGTATGCAGTAAAACATGGATGTACTAAAACATGGATGTACTAAAGGTAAACCCAGACCAAAAACATTGTTGTTCTTGTCTCATACAGAAACATAAAAAAAATATATATTTTTTCCCCACAAATTCCAGTGGTTGGAGAAATGCTGATCATCTATAAAAATTACTATAACTCTACGCAAAGTAATTTTACCTCTATTCGTTATTTTTTTGGGTAATCATAAACACATGATCTATTATAATTCCATAAATTCATAGCCAGAGCTTCCTTCCAGAAGGGCATCTTAGTCTGACACATTTTCTCAAATAGTACCTAGTTATTAAGAGTACTGATGGCCACTTAACATTAGTGTTAAAAAGACAAATCAAATCTTCGCTTTGTATGGAGTGACCAGTAAAAACCTGTTGCCCTTGGGACTAAAATAATGATGAAGACACCAGGATTAGCAGTAGTGGTTTGACGAGTCTACAGTTAGATGGCAACAATCCATGGATGATTGCGTCAAGTTTACTGTACAAAGAAGAAGCTAAAAGTTATTACTTTTATAAAGGAACAGAAATGTGAGGGATCGGTGGTAAACACCTGGAATAAAATAGGCTAAAAACTTCCTCCAAAACATTCACGGTACACTTCAGAACACATTTTTTTTTTTTTTTTTTTATATTAAGGTGCATCATATCCCCATCTTTTAGAGGGGATGCAGTGCGCTTTAAGTCATCCCAACGGTCAAGTGATCAACACTTACAGTTCATTTAATGGCACTTCTTCCGATTTGGTGACCCGTGATTTTGGCTCCACAACATTTAGCAACAGTTATTAAAATACTAACATTGATTTTACATCTGTACAAACCCCAAATTCCCTCCCTCCAGATCACAAAACTAGATCGGCCACAGAATTTTTTTTTCTTTCTTCCACATGAAAACCCCCTACAGCAACAGCATAGTTCACATTATAACAGTATTCAACTAGAAAGCACTAATGTAACAGTTACAATGAATACACGTTCATCCGCAGGTCAATGATATTTGTGAAGGCCAATCTTAAGCAAGGTGGTGAGAGCTAAACTTTGCAGGCCTTGCTCAGTGATACTAAAACTTACAGGATGGAAATGGTGCTACCATTGTGTAACCTTTCTATAAAGGACCTCCACTCCAAGCTAGCGACTAGGTATACCCAGCATGTGTATTGTTCTGTTTCTGAGTAGTAATGATTTCTACATGCTCACACCCATCCTATAAGAAAAAGATTCCTTTCTGAATGGTTTTATAAAGTCTTTTCATGGAGGCTTCTGAAGTCCTCTATTAAATAGAAGCAACAGTTCTGAACACTCAGAAAAGTATCATGGACCATTTACTACGGATATACACCCTGACCATACCCAACAATCATCATAAATTAGGATTTCTTGCTTCTCGGTTAATCACAACTGATGTTAAGCAAATGGTTACTTGCTTCTACTAATGAGACTAATGCTTTCTACAAGAAATTAAGAACCTCCTACTGACCAGCACTTATGGTCTGACCTGTAATCAGGATTGCTATACATCATAAGAGGCATTTACTCTCACCCTTCGGTAGCCAAAGTTCTGTTCATACAGGAGGGAAGAGTATTCTGCAGAATTTGGCACATATTGACTTCACATCTTTAAAAGCCTTTTCCCAAGCGTCTTCAATGCAAGACGTAAATTAAAACCTGAGGGGTAACCATAAGGTACGCTCAGTAATAGCTGCAAGTTCAAGAATGATGGCAACTAACAGGCTCTTTCAAGGTAGTGGTGTTTCTCTTCCCCTAACTGTTCTGTATTGCTCAAGTATTCTAGCAAAACACAAAAAAAAAACATATTTGAACTTTGAGTCCATTAGCTCGGTCTTCCCTTTCATATGTGGTTAAGTGTCCAAATAATGAGCGGAAACCTCCCACTACTGTTGCGTTGACTGGTTCCTCCTTCACACCGTCAGTTTGGAGTTTTTTTGCCTCGTTACTTTATTTTGAAGGTTAACTGGGCAGCTGTCAATGTAATGAACGAGGAGGGAACAGAGGATGGATATGACTATAAAATAAATATCAACAGTCACAATGTTGTGTTTTTTGTTTGTGGAAATGTTAGTTTGCTTGTCAATGTATACAGATTATCCTACAAATGACAGACGGGAAAGGATGCAACAGGTACGTTGGTACGATTGATGGATCACTGATCAAGACAATATCATGTCTTAATATCCTGGAGTTTTAGAGGCTGAATTTCCTTTCGGTGTTTTCCATAATATTGAAGGGACCTAAGCAGCTGTGTGGGAGGTTGCCCCAATACCAGAAAAATCCTATGGATGGTCTGTAAGACCTGTGCAAAGGGGAAACAAATAAATACATGAGATGTTTCTCCATGGCAGTTAACCGGCTATGTCGATTTTATACCATTGACCGTGGTGTTTTCAGAAACGCCATCTCCTATGGCTACAGAATCATGGAGACCAGAGTAGTCCTTGAGTTCAGAGTTTGTTAACAAGAGTGGTTGCTCTCCTTTCTTGTGAGGTAGGAGAGGCTGACGGGTATAATGCTCTCCGTGAGTGATGTTTTCTGGGAGGCTTTGGTTCTTACTTTCAGGCAGTAAAAGAATGCAGATTATACAAATCAAAGTACAGCAGGCAAAGATGACATGGTGGAGGAAATACCCCTTCTGATTGTGAAGTTCCATAATAGGGGCTGTTAACATCCCGAAACCAGCACTTGCTAAAACCAATCCCAGGCCTCCACCCCTAAAAATAAAAATACATAAATAAAAACAATTAGCAACCAAAATGCATTAATACATAGCAAACATGCACATAAGAAAATAACAAAAACACATCATAAAACAAAATGCAGTTCTCTTTACATCAGAGGCAAAGATGTGGTATATCTGCTGAGTAATGAACCAGTCATGTCGGAACTGGCTCACATTCTACTTGAAATTACAATAATAATAAATGAGTTTTCAAGTCTGAACTCACATTTGTAAATGTTGTCTTATTAGACATGGGAAAGATTTCTTGTCATGACTGAGTTGTTTTTATTATTTCCCTTGTAACCACTAGAGGGCATGCAATGACAGGGAACCAAAGAAATAACAACACACAAAGAAGCCATAGCTAAAAGGGAATGCATCATCAGAAAATGACCTATTACTGTATTTAAATCAGTGGGGTCATTTATTAAACGCCGATCTTAAAGAAATTGTTCAAGCTTTCACTATTGAAGCCCGAACAATTTCAGATTGGTAGGGGTCGGACACCAGGCACCCCACGCCATGTCCTCATACAGCTGACCGTGTGTTGGACCCTCGCCGATGTGATGTTGATGACCTATTCCGAGGATAGGTCATCAATCAAAAAATCCCGGACAACCACTTTAATAACCCAGCACTGGCGCTTGATGCGCCTAAGTTATATAGTGTGATAGTGTGACTTTCTTAAATCTAGGCCAGCTTCCTTGTCATTTTCTATACAAAAAACCGGTGTAGAAAATGATAAGTGAGACAGGCCAGTCGCCCCCCTCGGAAAAGTGGAATGGGGGTGGGAGGGAGGAAATCACTCGCAGACTCAGCTGCAAATCCTGACTGAATTTGCGACAAAAGCAAAAAAAGTGGCGTACTTCAGATTATAAATGTCGCTCTAAAATAAATTTAAAAAAGGGAACAAAATTATGGAGTTTTTACACTGGCCTCTAGGCCTAAATATGTTAAGACTTCCTGAGAGCAGTTACATGGGCAATAGGCACAATGAACAGGAGCTGACCCCATTGTCTTACATTTTTTTACCTGTGCCGATGCGAATTGTGGATCCTTTGTTACGTATATAGAGATTTTTATTAAATATAGCGACATGGAAAAATGAGAAAAAGACCCCAAAAAAATTAATTGTAAATATATGTTTAACATGAAAATGTGATTTAAACAGTGGGTCGTTTTCTGATGACACATTCTCTTTAAAAAAAAAAAAAAAAGTGTATTAAGATTTAGGGTACTTTCGCACTTGCGTGGTTTTATCCCGCAGGCAGTTCAGTTGCCTGAGCTGCCTGCCTGATCAGGCAAACTGTATGCAAACGCATGTCATTTTTTCAGTCAGAAAAATGCATTGCAATACCGGATCTGTTTTTCTGGCATCATCACGCAAAATGGATCCGGTATTAATTTTTTTCCTCATTTTTAAAAGGTCAGCGCATGCGCAGATCGGAATACCGGATCCGGCATTCCGGTATTTTGAATGCCGGATCCTGCACTAATACATTCCTATGGAAAAAAAATGCCGGATCCGGCATTCAGGCAAGTCTTTTTTTTTTTCGCCGGAGATAAAGCCGTAACATGCTACGGTTTTCTCTTTTGCCTGATCAGTCAAAATGACTGAACTGAAGACCTTCTGATGCATCCTGAACGGATTACTCTCCATTCAGAATGCATGGGGATATGCCTGATCAGTTCTTTTCTGTGACGGAACTCTATGCTGGAAAAGAAAAACGTTAATATGAAAGTAGCCTTAGCAATCTTAGGCCTCTTTTACACTTGCGTTGTCCGGATCCGGCGTGTACTCCACTTGCCGGAAATACACGCCGGATCCGGAAAAACGCAAGTGTACTGAAAGCATTTGAAGACTGATCCGTCTTCAAAATGCTTTCAGTGTTACTATGGCACCCAGGACGCTATTAAAGTCCTGGTTGCCATAGAAGGAGCGGGGGAGCGGCATACTTACCATCCGTGCGGCTCCCGGGGCGCTCCAGAGTGACGTCAGAGCGCCCCATGCGCATGGATGACGTGCCATGCGATCACGTCATCCATGCGCCTGGGGCGCCCTGACGTCACTCTGGAGCGCCCCGGGAGCCGCACGGACAGTAAGTATGCTGCTCCCCCGCTCCCCACTACACTTTACCATGGCTGCCAGCACTTTAGCGTCCCGGCAGCCATGGTAACCACTCTAAAAAAGCTAAACGTCGTATCCGGCAATGCGCCGAAACGACGTTTAGCTTAAGGCCGGAGCAAAAAGCGCAGCATGCTGCGGTATTTTCTTCGGCCCAAAAACGTTCCGTTCCGGAACTGAAGACATCCTGATGCATCCTGAACGGATTTCACTCCATTCAGAATGCATTAGGATAATCCTGATCAGGATTCTTCCGGCATAGAGCCCCGACGACGGAACTCTATGCCGGAAGACAATAACGCAGGAGTGAAAGAGCCCTAATCCAGTGAGAAAGAACTGAAAAAAAAATCCTCTCTCCATTAGGGCCCATTCACACAACCGTATTTTTTAGTTTGAATATATTTGAATGAGGCCGCAAAAGATGCAGACAGCACACAGTACTTCTGTTCTGTGGCTCCACAAAAAAGAGAGAACATGTCCTATTCTCGTCCACTTTGCTCAGTGCTTTGCCTTACTGAAGTCTCTTATTTGGCCATCAAGTCCGAATATCGTTGGATACACTATTGTTGGATGATATGCTATCTATCCATTGCTATCCATCACTTAAAAAAGAAAAACTAGGGGACTTATACTAGCATTTCTTTCTTTTTAAGTTTAGAAATGTTAGTCTAGTTAATCTATGGAACCCCAAATTCCATAGATGCCATTTTAACTCTGGAGAGCCACAGGCATTTTTTAAAACCCATGGACATCTACAAATGTCAATGGTCAGCGAGTAATTCTCAATCCTGGGAAAACAAGGTATGCAAGATAAAATTGTGGTATTGGGCAGAGGCATACACAGATCTCATAGGGAGCCATAGAAAAACTTAGTATGGACCCCTCTGCCCCACCCAGCTTTCTTGTACACATGCTTCAGTCACTCCTAGCAATGTAGAATGCAAAGTACACTGACGCAGATTTGTGATAAATTAACTTTCAAATTTATTCAGCCTAATATAAAAAATTGTAACAAAAAAAATAAATCATGCTTGGGTTCACCCACTATTGGACTAATATGTAAAAACAAAAAACAAAAAAAAAAAAATAGAATATGTGCTTCAAAAATATGGCACTCCTTCAGTTACACCAGACAACTGGTGAAAATAAAGTGATAAATCTCCCATCATACAGCTTGAAATTACTGCTTCCCTTCAGATAAGGTGGAGCTCAGTGCATAGGAATTTATACAGCTACCACTGACTGCAATGGAAACGGTAAATATCTTTTTAACTTTGTTTTCACTTTGAAGGAGATCAGTGCTGGGCCTCCCCACCCCTTTGGCCCTGTAGCAGTTGAGTGATCTTGCTCCATTTAACCACTTAAGGACCACAGGTTTATACCCCCCTAGTGACCAGGCCCTTTTTTACAAATCGGCACTCCACAACTTTAGCGGTTTATTGCTCGGTCATGCAACTTACCACCCAAATGAATTTTACCTCCTTTTCTTCTCACTAATAGAGCTTTCATTTGGTGGTATTTCATTGCCGCTGACATTTTTACTTTTTTTGTTATTAATCGAAATTTAACGATTTTTTTTGTAAAAAAATGACATTTTTCACTTTCAGCTGTAAAATTTTGCAAAAAAAACGACATCCATATATACATTTTTCGCCAAATTTATTGTTCTACATGTCTTTGATAAAAAAAAAATGTTTGGGCAAAAAAAAAAAATTGGTTTGGGTAAAAGTTATAGCATTTACAAACTATGGTACAAAAATGTGAATTTCCGCTTTTTGAAACAGCTCTGACTTTCTGAGCACCTGTCATGATTCCTGAGGTTCTACAATGCCCAAACAGTAGAAAACCCCCACAAATGACCCCATTTCGGAAAGTAGACACCCTAAGGTATTCGCTGATGGGCATAGTGAGTTCATAGAACTTTTTATTTTTTGTCACAAGTTAGCGGAAAATGATGACGATTTTATTTTTTTTATTTTTTCTTACAAAGTCTCATATTCCACTAACTTGCGACAAAAAATAAAAAATTCTAAAAACTTGCCATGCCCCTCACGGAATACCTTGGGGTGTCTTCTTTCCAAAATGGGGTCACTTGTGGCGTAGTTATACTGCCCTGGCAATTTAGGGGCCCAAATGTGTGAGAAGAACTTTGCAATCAAAATGTGTAAAAAATGACCGGTGAAATCCGAAAGGTGCACTTTGGAATATGTGCCCCTTTGCCCACCTTGGCAGCAAAAAAGTGTGACACATCTGGTATCGCCGTACTGAGGAGAAGTTGGGCAATGTGTTTTGGGGTGTCATTTTACATATACCCATGCTGGGTGAGAAAAATATCTTGGTCAAATGCCAACTTTGTATAAAAAAATGTGAAAAGTTGTCTTTTGCCAAGATATTTCTCTCACCCAGCATGGGTATATGTAAAATGACACCCCAAAACACATTCCCCAGCTTCTCCTGAGTACGGCGATACCACATGTGTGACACTTTTTTGCTGCCAAGGTGGGCAAAGGGGCACATATTCCAAAGTGCACCTTTCAGATTTTGCAGGCCATTTTTTACACATTTTGATTGCAAGGTACTTCTCACAGATTTGGGCCCCTAAATTGCCAGGGCAGTATAACTACCCCACAAGTGACCCCATTTTGGAAAGAAGACACCCCAAGGTATTTCGTGAGGGGCATGGCGAGTTCCTAGAATTTTTTATTTTTTGTCACAAGTTAGCGGAAAATTATGATTTTTTTTTTCTTTCTCTTTTTTCCTTACAAAGTCTCATATTCCACTAACTTGCGACAAAAAATAAAAAATTCTAGGAACTCGCCATGCCCCTCACGGAATACCTTGGGGTGTCTTCTTTCCAAAATGGGGTCACTTGTGGGGTAGTTATACTGCCCTGGCAATTTAGGGGCCCAAATGTGTGAGAAGAACTTTGCAATCAAAATCTGTAAAAAAATGACCGGTGAAATCCGAAAGGTGCACTTTGGAATATGTGCCCCTTTGCCCACCTTGGCAGCAAAAAAGTGTCACACATCTGGTATCGCCGTACTCAGGAGAAGTTGGGGAATGTGTTTTGGGGTGTCATTTTACATATACCCATGCTGGGTGAGAGAAATATCTTGGCAAAAGACAACTTTTCCCATTTTTTTATACAAAGTTGGCATTTGACCAAGATATTTCTCTCATCCAGCATGGGTATATGTAAAATGACACCCCAAAACACATTCCCCAACTTCTCCTGAGTACGGCGATACCAGATGTGTGACACTTTTTTGCAGCCTAGATGCGCAAAGGGGCCCAAATTCCTTTTAGGAGGGCATTTTTAGACATTTGGATCCCAGACTTCTTCTCACACTTTCGGGCCCCTAAAAAGCCAGGGAAGTATAAATACCCCACATGTGACCCCACTTTGGAAAGAAGACACCCCAAGGTATTCAATGAGGGGCCTGGCAAGTTCCTAGAAATTTTTTTTTTTTTGCATAAGTTAGCGGATATTGATTTTTTTTTGGTTTTTTCTCACAAAGTCTCACTTTCCGCTAACTTAGGACAAAAATTTCAATCTTTCATGGACTCAATATGCCCCTCACGGAATACCTTGGGGTGTCTTCTTTCCGAAATGGGGTCACATGTGGGGTATTTATACTGCCCTGGTATGTTAGGGGCCCTAAAGCGTGAGAAGAAGTCTGGAATATAAATGTCTAAAAATGTTTACGCATTTGGATTCCGTGAGGGGTATGGTGAGTTCATGTGAGATTTTATTTTTTGACACAAGTTAGTGGAATATGAGACTTTGTAAGAAAAAACAAAAACAAACAAAAAATTTCCGCTAACTTGTGCCAAAAAAAATGTCTGAATGGAGCCTTACCAGGGGGGGGGGGGGGTGATCAATGACAGGGGGGTGATCACCCATATAGACTCCCTGATCACCCCCCTGTCATTGATCACCCCCCCTGTAAGGCTCCATTCAGACATCCGCATGATTTTTTACGGATCCATGGATACATGGATCGGATCCACAGAACGCATGCGGACGTCTGAATGGAGCCTTACAGGGGGGTTATCAATGACAGGGGGTGATCAGGGTAATCAGGGTGATCACCCCCCTGTCACTGATCACCCCCCCTGTAAGGCTCCATTCAGACATCCGCATGATTTTTTACGGATCCATGGATACATGTATCGGATCCACAAAACGCATGCGGACGTCTGAATGGAGCCTTACAGGGGGGTTATCAATGACAGGGGGTGATCAGGGTAATCACCCCCCTGTCACTGATCACCCCCCCGGGAAGGCGCCATTCAGACATCCGCATGATTTTTTACGGATCCATGGATACATGGATCGGATCCACAAAACGCATGCGGACGTCTGAATGGAGCCTTACAGGGGGGTTATCAATGACAGGGGTGATCAGGGTAATCACCCCCCTGTCACTGATCACCCCCCCTGTAAGGCTCCATTCAGACATCCGCATGATTTTTTTACGGATACATGGATCAGATCCACAAAACGCATGCGGACGTCTGAATGGAGCCTTACAGGGGGGTTATCAATGACAGGGGGTGATCAGGGTAATCACCCCCCTGTCACTGATCACCCCCCCTGTAAGGCTCCATTCAGACATCCGCATGATTTTTTACGGATCCATGGATACATGGATCGGATCCACAAAACGCATGCTGACGTCTGAATGGAGCCTTACAGGGGGGGTGATCAATGACAGGGGGGTGATCAGGGAGTGTATATGGGTGATCACCCGCCTGTCATTGATCACCCCCTGTAAGGCTCCATTCAGACGTCCGCATGTGTTTTGCGGATCCGATCCATGTATCCATGGATCCGTAAAAATCATGCGGACGTCTGAATGGAGCCTTACAGGGGAGTGATCAATGACAGGGGGGTGATCAATGACAGGGGGTGATCAGGGAGTGTATATGGGTGATCACCCGCCTGTCATTGATCACCCCCCTGTAAGGCTCCATTCAGACGTCCGTATGATTTTTTTACGGATCCATGGATACATGGATCGGATCCACAAAACGCATGCGGACGTCTGAATGGAGCCTTACAGGGGGGTTATCAATGACAGGGGGTGATCAGGGTAATCAGGGTGATCACCCCCCTGTCACTGATCACCCCCCCTGTAAGGCTCCATTCAGACATCCGCATGATTTTTTACGGATCCATGGATACATGGATCGGATCCACAAAACGCATGCGGATGTCTGAATGGAGCCTTACAGGGGGGTTATCAATGACAGGGGTGATCAGGGTAATCAGGGTGATCACCCCCCTGTCACTGATCACCCCCCCTGTAAGGCTCCATTCAGACATCCGCATGATTTTTTACGGATCCATGGATACATGGATCGGATCCACAAAACGCATGCTGACGTCTGAATGGAGCCTTACAGGGGGGTTATCAATGACAGGGGGGTGATCAGGGAGTGTATATGGGTGATCACCCGCCTGTCATTGATCACCCCCCTGTAAGGCTCCATTCAGACGTCCGTATGCTTTTTGCGGATCCGATCCATGTATCCGTGGATCCGTAAAAATCATACGGACGTCTGAACGGAGCCTGACAGGGGGGGTGATCAATGACAGGGCGGTGATCAATGACAGGGGGGTGATCAGGGAGTTTATATGGGGTAATCATGGGTGATCAGGGGTTTATAAGGGGTTAATAAGTGACGGGGGGTGTAGTGTAGTGTAGTGTGGTGTGGTGTTTGGTGCGACTGTACTGACCTACCTGAGTCCTCTGGTGGTCGATCCTAACAAAAGGGACCACCAGAGGACCAGGTAGGAGGTATATTAGACGCTGTTATGAAAACAGCGTCTAATATACCTGTTAGGGGTTAAAAAATTCGGATCTCCAGCCTGCCAGCGAACGATCGCCGCTGGCAGGCTGGAGATCCACTTGCTTACCTTCCGTTCCTGTGAGCGCGCGCGCCTGTGTGCGCGCGTTCACAGGAAATCTCGGCTCACGCGAGATGACGCCAATCGGCGTTAGCGTAGCCTGGGAGCGCCGCGGAGATGACGCCTTTCGGCGTTAGCGTGGCGCCAAGTGGTTAAGGTATGCCGCTGGCAACAGGTCAGGGACAAACACGATACAGTCATCATCTCCCTAACTTGAAATGGCTACTTTCAGGCAACAGAGGGTAAAGCTGGCTGAGCACACCAATAGCAGTCAAATCTCTCAAGTATCTGGAGACCCTGCTGACTGTTCCTTAGGGCTCATTCACATGACTGTATCAATGAGTCTGCATCCGTGCCACAATTTTGCGGAACTGGTGCGGACCCATTCACTTTAATGGGGCCGCAAAAGATGTGGACAGCACACTGTGTGCTGTCCGCATCCGTAGTTCAGTTCCGCGGCCCCGCAAAAAATATAGAGCATGTTCTATTATTTTCCGAAATTGTGGAAAAGAATAGGCATTTTCTATGATAGGGGTGGCCATGTGCGGACCGCAAATTGCAGAACACACACAGGCTGGTATCCGTTTTTTGCGGTTGTGTGAATGTAGCCTTAATGGTAGGTGTTATAGCATTAGCAACAGGTAGATATGTAAATGGCAAAAGTCTGGCAGTGTTTTTTTCCCCTCTCCCCATTTAAATACGCATGTACACTCAACCAAACCAATCATCCAGGTTTATGGTGGAGTTGCGAGAAATGCTTGTTTGTCTGAAAGCTATTGCATGTCTATGGTCAACTTAAAGGGGTTGTCAATACTTGGGGGTTCATATACCAGGTAACCCAAATGAGCTTTTTGCGCTCAATTATGCCCCCTCTTGCAGTCCATACGCGTACAACTTAAATCTCTGAAAATCCCATTCATCTCTTGGATGGTCGAAAAAATTTCCTCAAAACATATATAAGTCCCCAAGTTCTTGTATTTCATGCAAGCCCTCCCCATCTGGCTCCCTCACACAATATTTTCTGAGATCCGCAAGCTGTTCTTTCTTCCTCTGGGGCGGGAGATCCTCTAGAATAGCATATTCCCTCCTGACGAGAGGTAAGAGGTTCAGTGGCTTTGGAGTCCCTGATATACATTCATACTATAAGGCAGTGCAACCGAGTAGGAACATAGCGTTACTGTCTCCTCATTCCCCAAATCTCTGTTCGAATTTAGAGTGATACCTCTTGACTGCAAAGGAGAGATCGATACTCTGGGGGGCTTCAACCTTACACACTCAAAGAACTATCCCAACCCCCTCTGCTGAAAGGGACACTGGCAGTGTGGTCAGGGCTCTTCAAAATACAAGATATTCAGTTCCCTCATCCCAACATACCCCTGGATCTATTGCAATCTTATATACACCATGGTGTCTCAGAGCCGTCTGGGATCTGGTTTCTTTTGGCTAACATTTCCCTGCGAGAGATATCCCTACCCGATAGAAAACTAGACTGAGACAAAATATTAGATCTCCCCAAAGTGCAGATGGCTCCGTTCCTATTTCTCCTAGATTTTCGTAGGGACATAAGACATGTCACACTACCATGTACACCTCACAGAACTCTGACCTGGGCAGAAAAACTACTGGCTGCAACCCAGTTTCCTAGGAGGTTGCCATTTCTAACATACAAATCATTACTATCCTCTGTGCCACCAAAACTATATTTCCTGGAGGCCTGGGAGAGGGAGCTTACAATCACCCTCACAGACCCTAAAAAAGCTTTTATCCTAGCCCACTCCCATGGTTTTAATAGGTGTATTAAAAAAACAAGAAAATTCGTACAAGCTATTGACCAGGTGGTATAAAACCCCAGAGGTCTTACATATGATTAACTCTGAGATATCCGATCAATGCTGGAGATGTGGGGCGGTTGTGGCCTCCCTCTCCCATATTTGGTGGTACTGCCCACGCATACAACCTTTTTGGTCAGAAGTGGGCTTCTTGATGGACCAAATCTGTCTTACGAAACTCACTCTAGATCCTAAACTGATTCTACTGTGGTGCCCGAATGATAACCTCACATCAACCACAATCTACCTACTATGTTTATTACAGCAGCGTGATTACTTATCCCATATATCTGGAAGAGTGACTCTGTTCCCACCCTGTCAGCTTGGACAGAGAAAGTAGACCAGAAATAGTTTCGAGGAGTTAGCCCAGTGGGAGACTCGCACCTGATTGACATTCCTAATGATCTGGGGACCATGGAAAGCTTTTAGAGGATTCAACCCATAGCGCCTCTTCCCCTACCAGAGGTAATTCTGCTTTTGTAATAGCCCGACTGATGTAGAGGGCGTTGGATAACCATTTGACTATGCCCAGTTCTGCTTCAGAGGTCCCAGCAAACCAGACACCCGTGGTTACTGACCCCAAATCATTTCATAGATGACTGTCCCAATAAACCTCGCCATGCAACTGTAGCAGGTCTTGCTTCCAAAGATGCACTGTACTTAGCCTCCCACCCCCTACTTACCTCTTACTATCCCCTTTAATATTAAACGTACATTAAAAACAGATAAAAGACAAAGTTTAGTGTCCAGTTAAAATTTGTCAAGCCACCTAAAATACCTTTGTGCTTGTGATAGGAATAGTTATTTACTTACATTTTCCACATTATTTCTGTGAAGAAGGGGTTACAAGCAAAAGACAAGATTTCCTCATTCTCAAGTGCTGCAGTTAATTAACTTCCGAGACTAACACGTTCACTCGGTGGGAATATTTACCAGACAAAAGGAATCATTCAGGGAGTTTCAGAGCTAGACAGGATCTGATAGTGTGATGCAACAAGAGTCAGATTGTGTGAAATTTATCATTAAGAAAACATGCACCTCTCACTGCAGTTATGCATGTTAAGTAGAGCATAAACACCCCTCACCCGGTTATACCTAATTCTATAGGTTCCAAAAAGTAATAAATATATATACACAGTACAGACCAAAAGTTTGGACACACCTTCTCTTGAGTTTTCTTTATTTTCATGACTATGAAAATTGTAGATTCACACTGAAGGCATCAAAACTATGAATTAACACATGTGGAATTATATACACAACAAAAAAGTGTGAAACAACTGAAAATATGTCATTCTAGGTTCTTCATAGTAGCAACCTTTTGCTTTGATTACTGCTTTGCACACTCTTGGCATTCTCTTGATGAGGTTCAAGAGGTAGTCACATGAAATGGTCTTCCAACAGTCTTGAAGGAGTTCCCAGAGATGCTTAGCACTTGTTGGCCCTTTTGCCTTCACTCTGCGGTCCAGCTCACCCCAAACCATCTCAATTGGGTTCAGGTCCGGTAACTGTGGAGGCCAGGTCATCTGGCGCAGCCCCCTATCACTGTCCTTCATGGTCAAATAGCCCTTACACAGCCTGGAGGTGTGTTTGGGGTCATTGTCCTGTTGAAAAATAAATGATGGTCCAACTAAATGCAAACCAGATGGAATAGCATGCCGCTGCAAGATGCTGTGGTAGCCATGCTGGTTCAGTATGCCTTCAATTTAGAATAAATCCCCAACAGTGTCACCAGCAAAGCACCCCCACACCATCACACCTCCTCCTCCATGCTTCACGGTGGGAACCAGGCATGTAGAGTCCATCCGTTCACCTTTTCTGCGTTGCACAAAGACGCGGTGGTTGGAACCAAAGATCTCAAATTTGGACTCATCAGACCAAAGCACAGATTTCCACTGGTCTAATGTCCATTCCTTGTGTTCTTTAGCCCAAACAAGTCTCTTCTGCTAGTTGCCTGTCCTTGGCAGTGGTTTCCTAGCAGATATTCTACCATGAAGGCCCGATTCACAAGGTCTCCTCTAAACAGTTGTTCTAGAGATGTGTCTGCTGCTAGAACTCTGTGTGGCATTGACCTGGTCTCTAATCTGAGCTGCTGTTAACCTGCGATTTCTGAGGCTGGTGACTCGGATGAACTTATCCTCCGCAGCAGAGGTGACTCTTGGTCTTCCTTTCCTGGGGCGGTCCGCATGTGAGCCAGTTTCTTTGTAGCGCTTGATGGTTTTTGTGACTGCACTTGGGGACACTTTCAAAGTTTTCCCAATTTTTCAGACTGACTGACCTTCATTTCTTAAAGTAATGATGGCCACTCGTTTTTCTTTACTTAGCTGCTTTTTTCTTGCCATAATACAAATTCTAACAGTCTATTCAGTAGGACTATCAGCTGTGTAGCCACCTGACTTCTCCACAAGGCAACTGATGGTCCCAACCCCATTTAGAAGGCAAGAAATCCCACTTATTAAACCTGACAGGTCACACCTGTGAAGTGAAAACCATTTCAGGTGACTACCTCTTGAAGCTCATCAAGAGAATGCCAAGAGTGTGCAAAGCAGTAATCAAAGCAAAAGGTGGCTACTTTGAAGAACCTAGAATATGACATTTTCAGTTGTTTCACACTTTTTTGTTATGTATATAATTCCACATGTGTTAATTCATAGTTTTGATGCCTTCAGTGTGAATCTACAATTTTCAGTCATGAAAATAAAGAAAACTCTTTGAATGAGAAGGTGTGTCCAAACTTTTGGTCTGTACTGTATATGTATGTATGTATATTATGAGCAACAGGGGTCTGCCTGTTGCTTCAAGTTCACCAAGGCACTTTGTTTGGGTAGTTACAATGCAACTGCCTTGCACCTAAAAATATATGTGTCTGGTTACCCTCTAGCCTTGCCTGGTTTATTAGGGTGGAGTGCTGACTGTTAAGTCTATTTATATTCAGGTGCTACTTCATTTTGGTTGTCAGGCATAGTGTTTGCCAGGTGGATTTCCTCCTAGATTCCATTATTCTGATCTTGTTCTAGTTTAGGGTGCATTCTGGAAACTGCAGTTTGTGTGTTTTCTGTGGTTTTGGAAACTATGCTTCCACAGAGTTTAGTGTGTTATATGTGTTCAGGACTTGTTTGTTGCTGTGCTGTTGCACTGTCCTGGCTGATTTGCTGACTTGAATGCAGATGGGGTCAGCTCCATTTCTGTTCACTGTCATTCATCCACTATCTGACTGTATTCTATACCGTACATCTGCCATCCACTCCACTGCTGGATCATCTCCTTCCGTGAGCCTTATAATCCAGTTCCTGTTATACACCAGTGAACTTAAGCGTCTTGTTTTATTGTTATATGTGCTTTATATAAGTTTTCAATTTTTTTGCGTCCATCTGGTAGTTGTACAATTTAGCACTATTGTAAGGGTCTATTCACACGTCCGTAAGTGTTTATCGGATCCGCAAAACACGGACACTGGCAATGTGCATTGCGCAAATCGCCGGCACTATAATAGAAAATGCATAATCTTGTCCGCAATTTTGCGGACACAAATCGGATGTTCTATTTTTTTTTTCTTGCGGAAACGGAAGCACGGATGCGGAAGTGTGGATCTGCAAATGCGGATAGCACATTCCGGCCCCATTGAAAATGAATGGGTCTGCACCCGTTCCGCAAAACTGCAGAACGGATGTGGACCCATTTTGCGGACGTGTGAATGGACCCTTATTCCTAGGGGTATCAGAGTACCATGAGCAACAGTTAGTATACGAGAAAGGTGAACGCTATCGGTGAAGAACATTTCTCTAGTCTTGTGCACAACCGGTGTTGTTACAATATATAACTACGTGGGTTAATTTACTTATGGATTTGAAGCCTTCTATTGCAACATTGTTATCTATATATATATATATATATATATATATATATATATATATATATATAAAAAAGTGGAAAAATGTGGCAGCACCAAAACATAACAGTGTAGCGGGTGCTATGTCCAGGGTTATCACTGCTTACCCAACATTTGTATGTAGAAATGGACAGCACATCCAGTAGAAAAATATATTCAAAAAATTTTATTCAGCCATTCATTTTTATTGTGCCACTGTGGCTGAATAAAATTTTTTGAATATATTTTTCTACTGGATGTGCTGTCCATTTCTACACATATATATATATATATATATATATATATATATATATATATATATATATATATAGTATGAATGATGCCAATGTTCGCTACAGATACATACAAACAGTGCATTCATCCTCTTTGGCTCTGTACCCAATGGAAGCTACAATTAATCTAGCCTTCCAGTTACAGATACACACAGATCATGGGTACACAACATGTTTTCAGGGCCTCATGGGTCACATTGCACATTTAGTGCTCAGTACCTGCACACATTGTGGATTACATGCGGTTTTTCACGTGGATTCTTGTGCGGAAAAAACGCAGAATACAGCACCAGAAAATTAAAAGGAGGAGATCAGACAAATCTCATGCACACTTTGCTTTTTTTCCCGTGCAGAAATTGACCTGATGTTCATTCTGTGTGTGTTTTGCGAGATTTCACCCTTTTCAATGCAAGGGTGAGATCTGTGGGGGAAAAAGAACGCACATCCAATTCTCACCAAAAACCACAAGTAACACGTAAACCCACACAAGAAAAAACTTGCAGGTTTTCTGTTTTGAAACCTGCTCAAAACCGTTGTACAGCCATGAGGAAGCTGGCCCATTCCAAAATGAGAGTGGCCCAAATGACAGTAAGGCTTTCAGTTCTTAACCACTGGCGCATAATGCTGGTGCTACAGCAAATACACAAAGGATTACAGTTGACACAGTCCCTGTAACTAGCCTTTGCAAAATGATTAAACAGAGGAAGGGGGGACCGTGTGTCACCCTATGGGCTTCCCCCAAGTTCCCCCTGTCATTATCTGTACAAAATGGCATTGTAAACTGCATGCTGAGCAATAAAACTCTTTCAGGGGATGCCAGTTACCTTGCTAGCATGTTTTTGAATTGTGAGTACCAAGATAAACCCATGTGAAATTTGGCAAAATCTGACCAAATGGTGTTCAGACCAAATTGAATACATGATCCTACATAAACCAACCTATGAGGGCCACACGCATTAAACACAACTCCAACAACAAACATATGTATAACCAAAAATCATTCATAATCCAAAGTCTACACAACAATGGTGAAACAAATAAGTGAGGGACCACTGGAAAAGGGGTAGCAATAGTTATATCCACATTAGAAACGGCATACACAGAATAGTATTATAAGATCTGCCTACTACCACATATGGCCAAAATACATGTGGATAAGCCAGTAAGTATATGTACCACACCAGTGTCCCTCATCCACCCTACACATTTCGCCACCAGGCCCAGTCAGGAGAATGAGGGAACAGTATGGTGGCTGTCCATTTATTTGTACCCTACTACATTACAATTAAAAAAGTTCACCTGTATGAGGATATTGCATAGAACAAACGCCTCCATTAATGGCGCTGAGCTGCGTCTGGAAGTAAGCTCCCACCCCGCCATATCATGTGACACATGAATCGCAAAGCCTCCATTAGCTAAGAAGAAGCGCAGCTATACTGGGAACATCTCACCTGAATACAGAATACCATCTAAGACATGAAGAGACAAACATGTAGCAAACCAAAAACTTATTTTGTAGTCAAATTTATTTTGTGATTTGCACTAAAACTAACCATACGTCCATACCACACTAAACCATAAACTCTCCAATGCCCCTCATTCTTGCCCGATCTCCAGTGCAGAGATCACAGCCGGCTGTCTTCCAAAACCAATTATGGAGCCAAAAGGATGTGCTTTATCCCAGAAACGATGCGTTATTGGTAGCATGGCCTACAGTTTGCCTGGCGACAGCTCCTTCTCCTGCCTTGTTTTCCATGGAGGCATACAGTGATAACTGGAAATGCAGTAATCAGAGCCCCGTAAACAATGATTTTCCCTGCATTCTCGGCAGTCGTCTTCGATCAGGCCCAATAAAACAGAAAGTAATCTGTCTATGCAGGTCAGCTCTAAATGATGGGTCAGTGGTTTATTTGTGGCCTGCTTCCCTACGATTCTGTATACCAGAACAACCTTTCACACAGTTCTGCTATGTGGATTACATTAACCTCTCTTATCATTGCCCTTCCACAATGATTGCAGGGAGATGGATCTGCATGACTGACACAGCAGCTGTGAATGTGCAGTCTCACAAGTAAAATCAGGTCAATGAACTCCAGGGAACGCGTACAAACAATACTCTAGTAGAAACGGCTTTCTATACCGTTGCTATAACATAATGTGAACAGCATTTCCCCCATAAAGAGACCAAGTACGGTAGATAGAAGCCCATGAGTCCTCCTCTTCTGTAAAGGTGCCACAAATTCAGACAATTCTTAATTCTGTTTCTTGGATAGTTGGTTGGCGACATGTCATTCAGGACCCCAGGAGAGCTGAGTGATTGTGGCATGAACTTAGGCTACTTTTACACAAGCTTGTTTGCTTGATCCGGCAGGGTGTAGCAAAAACGCTTCCGTTACTGATAATACAACCATCTGCACCGGTTATGAACGTACCCAAGACGGATCCGTCATGAACTCCATTGAAAGTCAACGGGGGACGGATCCGTTTTCTATTGTGTCAGAGAAAGATTGTGCACTGCATCCCAGGACAGAAAGCAAACTGCAGCATGCTGAGGTTTGCTCTCCGGTACGAGGACGGGACGGGACGGAATGCATTTTGGAGCATTCCATTCTGTTCAGTTACGTTTTGTCCCCATTGACAATAAATGGGGGCAAAACCGAAGCGTTTTTTTCCTCAGTATTGACACCCTATGACTGATCTCAATACCAGAAAATAGAAATGCTAGTGTGAAAGTAGCCTTAGTTATGAATACAGGAGAAAACTGTTTGAGTAAAAGGTCTACCCAAACAAGAATCACCAGTAAAGTTGCATATACACTTCAGATCAATGGCAGCTGAATCTAGCGATTTGGGTGGGATCAGCGCACCATCTAATGTGTATGGTGGTGGCCCAACTCTCCCACGGATGGCAGTTGTTTGGGTAAATAAGGGCATGTTGGATTTCAAAAAACCCAGTCATCTCTTCTGACCGGAGATAAACCGGGCCAAGCGTGCAAGTGTGTGGGGGGAATTGGGACAAAAAAGCGTTCAGCCAACACTTGTCAGTTTAAGGGGGTGCTGTACTTTATTTTTTTATTTTTATTACTTTGGATAGATCATCAGCATCTGATCGGGAGGTCCGACACCTGGGACCGTTTGAGAAGGCAATGGCTCTCTCTGTAGCGCCGCAGCCTTCTCGCTGTTCCCCGCAAGCCAGTGAGGTCACGACTAGAGATGAGCGAACTTCTGTTTTAAGTTCGGCGTCTAAAGTTCGGGGGCGGGTTAGCGGAGAATCCCGATCTGGAACCGGATATGGATTCCGACTTCCGTTGTGGTCCGTGGTAGCGGAATCAATAATCGGCCATTATTGATTCCGCTACCACGGACCACAACGGAAGTCGGAATCCATATCCGGTTCCAGATCGGGATTCTCCGGTAACCCGCCCCCGAACTTTAGACGCCGAACTTAAAACAGAAGTTCGCTCATCTCTAGTCACGACTATATATGTGGCCTGGGCATGGCTGCGGCCGGGCCACATGACATAGCTGTGATATCACTGGCCTGTGGGAAACAGCTAAAGGCACTATTACGGGCACAGCTGCCTTCTCAAACAGCTGATCGTCTGGAGTCCAGGGTGTCGGATCCACACAGATCAGATGCTGATGATCTACCAGTAATAAAAAGGTACATAACCCCTTTAAGAGAAGCCCTGGTGACATGATCACTACCACAGAAAATATAAATTATTTGATCAATAATGTTAAGTAGTAAATTTACCTGATCACAGTGGGGGTGATTTCAGCGCAGAAAAACACACTTAAACTTCCAACTGCATGAGAGGAGAACATCCCAATGATGGAGAAGATTACAGAAAATCTGTTTTTCACAGTTTCGCTCATACCTGAAAATATATTAAGCAATACAATTAGAGCAATATAGCTAACATTCACTGTGATTAAATATTACCTGACATTATACGGTGTGTGTGTATATGTACAGTATGTGTGTCATAGCCAATGTGCCCTTAAAGTGGTTGGCCAATCTGGGCACCGATAACGTATCGCTAGGATAGGTCATCACTGTCAGATACGAGCAGGTTCCAGAGTAGGACTTGCACTTATGTTCAGATTGGGCCCCCCAAATTGAAGGAGAGCATAGCGTGCATGTGTGGCGTGTTCTTCATTTATGACTATGGGAGATACAAAAACCACCAAGCGAATATAGTTGGCTGTTATCAGAAGTCCTATGGTGGTGACTGGAGTGTGCACCGTGCAAGCGTGGCCACCTCTCCATTCACTACTACAGGATTGCCGGAAATAACCAAGCCAGCACTCTGCTATTTTTAGAACTCCCATAGCGGTGAACGTAGGTTGCCATGCATGTGTGGCTACTCACTGTTCACTTCTGGGACCTGCTCCTATTTTTAGAACTGAACCCACGGGGTGGTACCCGCACCTAACATTGATGGCATATCCTAATATTCTAGGGTTATGCCATTATTGTATGACATGAGACAACTCCTTTAATGTAATATGCTACAAAAATTATACATGTGAATATGAGATCATACCTGTGTCAGGGTTCTGGGTGTATTTTCCAATCACTGGTCACAAACAAGAGCATGGAGGAACAAGGAAAGTGGAAAAAAAAAAATATTAACATTTTATCAAAATTACATTAAAATACATTCTACAGAATGTTAATATTCACTTCATGCTTTTAATATGCTGGTAATACAGAGGAAAGAGTAGGTGTCCCTCTCACCCTATTGTCTGGATTTAGCAACCAGACGTGGTCACTATGCTGGGCTGTTTCTATGGTCCCGACCACCTCTGGCTGCTGCCAGTCTAGATAGGTGACCCCATTCCTGTGGATTTGCCATAAATGTGTGAGAAGGTAATACTACATTGCCTCTACGTTATTTTAGGAGACTGTGCATTGATGGTGACCACACGTTTATCCTAATCTAATAGGTAAAGTTATTACAATGAACATAAGTATCATTTTAGAAGCACTGTATGATGACAGAAATGAAGGAATCATTTGGGAACACATGGACAAGGCATATCACTGTCTCTTGACAGGTGCACTAAAAAAAAGACTTCTGAAAGATGTACATAAAAAGTTAAAAGGCAGAAGGTACCACATGGGCCACTATACCACAGTTCAGGTGTCATTATAGTGATGCCCACCAAAATCAGAGAATCTCCCTGGTTCTTCTATACATTAAAAGGTAGATATAGAATAGGTTAATTAAAGGGATTACCATCATAGACACTTATGGTATATCACAGAGTGGGACCCACATTTATCTCTAGGATAGGAGACCACTGTTCCCAGCTCTCCTGGTGAGGTGACTACTGGCCACTGTATACAAGCAATACATTTATGGTTAGGTGGCCACACATGTGTGAGGCTATCTCCATTTATTTCAATTGGAGATGTGTAAAAACCAAACATGGATTAGTCATAAATTGGATTCCTTAGTACACTAGTGAGATTTACTCGAAAACTGGAAATGAAATGGGGTACATAAGGTAAACAGCTTTTCATTGCAACAGATATGGCACAGACCACCTTGTTTTCTGCAGCACAGATTTGTAATTCGAAGATATAAGGCTACTTTCACACTTGCGGCAGAGAGATCCGGCAAGCAGTTCCGTCGCCGGAACTGCCTGCCGGATCAGGCAAAATGTATGCTAACTGATGGCATTAGTAAGACTGATCAGGATCCTGATCAGTCTTAAAAATGCCTGATCAGTCGAAAAAAATGCATTGAAATGCCGGATCCATCTTTCCGGTGTCATCCGGCAAAACGGATCCGGCATTTATTCTTTTCACCTTTTTTCAGTCTGCGCATGCGCAGAACGGAACGACGGATCCGGCATTCCGTTATTCTGAATGCCGGATCCGGCACTAATACATCCCTATGGGAAAAAATGCCGGCAAGTCTTCAGTTTTTTTCGCCAGAGATAAAACCGTAGCATGCTGCGGTTTTCTCTTTTGCCTGATCAGTCAAAACGACTGAACTGAAGACATCCTGATGCAAACTGAACGGATTACTCTCCATTCAGAATGCATGGGGATAAAACTGATCAGTTCTTTTCCGGTATAGAGCCCCTGTGACGGAACTCTATGCCGGAAAAGAAAAACGCAAGTGTGAAAGTACCCTAAGGTCCCAGTGCAAAATCTGTAACAGACTCCCCCACCTACCATATGCCATGATACGAATGTCTTCTTAGGTGGCAGAGAGGCCTCTATGGCCCCAATGTGACTGCTACCTCTGCACTGCTTTGGGCTATGCCCTGGACCACAGATAATAAAATTGGTAGCACAAATGACAATCTGACATCTGTACGATGGGGAATCTTTGAGAATTGGACACATTCATCTTATCACACACTTTAATGTGAACAGGATCTTTACCCAGTCACATTATTATCTACTTACAATTTAGAAGACCAAGTTGAAGAAGTGATGCCAAAGCTGTGAGAATCATGAACAGTAACAACCCTCCTCTTCTTCCCAAAAACCCAACAACAGGACACATAGCCAGACATGATGCTAATGTAATCCCTGCCATGGCAAAGTAGTTGGCATAGAAGTTGTGCATGATGTTCATATTGACTTCAGGGTCCATCAGGCTTTTAGCAAAACAGTGGTGTATCCCATACCCAGTCAACCTAAAGTGGCACACAAGGAAGGACATTCACAAATCATGTTGTAACAAGCCACCATAGAGATGTTTGTAATATGTTAAGATCATAAGTTGTTCAACTATTTTCAATATATGGTATTTGATATACCACAGAACATTCAGATAACAGCATCCATGTCAATAGAACCATCATCCTCCAAAACTCATGATAGAGGCCATGACTGAAAGATGATTTGTAAGGGATTGTTTTTTTTTAGAGTTCGTCTAGGACTTTCAACTGAAATAAGCCATCAATGTGTAATTGGCGGGGATTTGATCCCTAGGTCCCACACGAAGAAACAGAACACTGGAGCTCCAAAAACATGGTTTATCTAGACACCGCAAATATGAGTGTCTGGTACTGTAGCTCAGCACTGCTCACTTGAGCTGAATGTTGTGCTAATTGGTGGAGATAGCCGAGGTTGGGCCCCCAATGAGCCTATATTAGCTTTCCTAAAGATAGGGGACAACCCCTTTCAGTTTTTTCTTTTATTTCATAAACTCAGTATATAAACGTGCAACAGCTACAAGGTGCAAGTATGACTTATAGGAAAGCAGTAGTAATACAAAGCAGTAGAAATAAAGAAATCACATGAAAAAAAGGCCTTGGACTAGGCATAAAACACTTGAAACAAAAAAAAGTGTGTATAACATTACTAAAACTACATGATGCGCTGGAACTCTTACCCAGGCTTGCTGGATAACATGTTTTATATATGGCTCAGAAATAGTTAGAAAAAAACCCTCACTGATCGCTGCCATTTCGATACTTACCATATCACCACTGGTTTCCGCTTCTGGTCTTGGTTTGACACACAGGAAATTAGAAATGTCTGCTCATTTGCTGAGGCGGGTCACTGCTGTTGCCAGTGAATGGCTGAGCGGGAAACTCCTGCCATTTCCTGTGTGTCAGGTCGGACCAGGAAGGTTACACCCACCAGCAGCAATCTGGTAAACCTTAGAACAGCAACAGCGAGGGGGGGGGGGGGGGGGAGATCAGTGAGGTGAATAATGCCTCTCTTCAATTCCTTCTGTCCGTATATATAAAAATAAATTTATCCCGCCCATACAACCCCTTGAAGACTGTTTAGCTTAATGCTGCAGTTTCAAATGGTAGGAGAATGGTCTTGGAGGTAACAAAATTGGCGCTCAGAGTTTCTCAATTTGCAGATAGTCTAGTCCAGAACACGTGAATCATGAAATGCACTGATAAAACAAATCAGCGCACAATGCAAGAAACTTTTAATAAAGCATCCTGAGAGTAAAGTTCTTTCATCATTCTTTTTAAATGGTTAGGTCAAGATCATGTAACATTTAGAGGTTTCCATATTGCTATGTACTGTGCATGTTGCTTAATAAACGCAGTCCTTGCAGATTATGGAAAAGAATAGCACAATATTTTAGCATCAGGCTATTTCTAATTTTCCATTTTAATACCACAAAGTGCATTCAACCGTGTGTTAATACTATGCAGATTCACATTAGTAGGAGATCCTCAGAGCGACGGTGTAAATCACAGATTTTAAAGGATAACTGTCATATTTTTATTGCTAAAGTGTAGGGCAAGTGATGGGTAACCATTTTGCAATAGACTTTATTTAGTCAAAATGTTTATTTTTGGTAGAAAACTGGGGCTGAAATGGCCCTTAGCAGCACTCTTCAAAAGAGCGTTGCTAAGGGCCATCCGTCTCCGATTAGACAAGGGGAGACGGGCTGTGCAGACGCTGCACTTCTGCCTCGTGCTTCTCTGGGAGACAGAAGGCTGGGCACAGGAGTCTTAGGAGTTAAAATTACATTTATATTCCCCCTTTCTATGCAGACTAATGCTCCGTAACATTCACTGACCTGCGATCCCTGTGATAATAATTCATGAATCAGCCGCCGGAAGTAGAAGCACTGTGTGAGGTGAGCTGGCGGTTGCTAAATGAATTATCACAGAAATCGCAGGTCAGTGAATGTTAGGGAGCATTATGGTAGTCTGCATAGAAAGGGGGAATATAAATGTAATTTTAACTCCTAAGACTCCTGAGCCCAGCCGTCTGTCTCCCAGGGTAGCACGAGGCAGAAGCGCAGCGTCTGCACAGCCCGTCTCCCCTTGTCTAATCGGAGACGGATAGCCCTTAGCAACGCTCTTTTGAAGAGTGCTGCTAAGGGCCATTTCAGCCACGGTTTTCTACCAAAAATAAACTTTTTGGCTAAATAAAGTCTATTGCAAAATGGTTACCCATCACTTGCCCTACACTTTAGCAAAAAAAAATTGTTATCCTTTAAAATCTGTGATTTACAGTCGCTCTGAGAATTTCCTACTAATGTGAATCTGCATAGTATTAACACTTTGAGGTATTAAAATGGAAAATTAGAAATAGCCTGATGCTAAAATATTGTGCTATTCTTTTCCATAATCAGAGGACTGCGTTTATTAAGCAACATGCACAGTACATAGCAATATGGAAACCTCTAAATGTTACATGATATCCTTTAAGAGAATCGATTATTAGTTTTATGTTACACCCTGGCATACCATACTTAGTTGAACAGACCAGCCGTTTTGCTAGAATTTTGTATTAAACATCTCCAGTGTCTGCTTAATACACAATGCGGTATTAAGTCCTCATATTCATGAGAACCCAGCTCTCCCCACCAATGATTGAATTTTTTTTTACCAAAAGCAATCGGCTGCAGGGAAATGGCAGGGAGTGCTGGTCCCTCATACATGAGGACTCATCGGCACATGCTGTGTAATGAACAACGCCAGTATTGGAGCTGTTCAATACAGATTTTTGCTAAATGGCTTGGTCAATTCAAGTGGCCCAGCGTTTTGCCAAGGGGATTTGTCAACAGTTTATGCTGCCCTTAGTGAGGGCACTGTAAAAATGGTGACCGATTCTCTTCAAAACCAAAAACTCTTGTCCACTTCATGAAGTAGAACATGAAGATTTAAATTTTCTTTTGGCTCTATCTCATGTCATCTTTTAAATTTCTGGTGGCAGAGGTGGTCAGCATACTGGAGTTATTCTTTAAATGCAATGTCCACCACATGTCCTCCATGATAACATACCATAAACACATGTAGTGTCTCATCTGTCCGCTACACACATTCAGTAGATATGCAACACGTAAAAGACACAGATAATAGGAAATATGATTGCAAGAGCTTTGTTTGTAGACTGAACCATGGAGACAGAGGTCTTACAAGCTGTAGGACACAAAACAATAAGATATATATATATATATTCTTATTATTATTGTCCAAGTTTAAGGGTTCATGGAGGAATGGAGAAATCTATATATCCATGACAACCTCTCCACCACCACATAACACAGATGTAAAGAAGCAGTGCCTCCAAACATCAGAATATCTTGGATCAGGTCATATCTTGTAGCTAGACTTACGAGTTAACACAAAGGACGAGTATATTTTTCCACAAGTTCCTGGTTCCCACAACCTTAACAATGCAAACTTTCTTCGGCCTTCGTGCAAGCTCTTTCTCCAATTCTGCAACCAGAAACAGTCATCATGTAAATGCATAGCTATACAATATCCACGTATTGTCACTAGCTAAAAAACTAAGCTCGATAGATTATTACCCAAGACCAAGCACATGCTTGGGCCAGGCTTCTTCCGAAACTAGGAGAACTACATTTCCCTATCATTACTGTATGTGAGAACATTAGAAACAAGTCACTCAGAATATTTTGTGCTGACAGAAGGAGCCGTCACCCTGTGAGAACACGCGGTAGGAAATTTGTTCCTAACCACAGGGATGCCAACCATAAAATAAAACGTCTGACTATCTTTTTTTTTTTTTTTTTTTTTTATGAAATCAAGAAATCATCTATAAGAAAAGACTAATGGTGGCAGTACATTTAAAAAAGAATGAAGAGATAAATCGCTCTATAGTCTGTGGACAAGACAAGGAAGACAATCTTCTTGTAGTGTTTCTAGTGCACTGAGCCATAGCTTATGCAGCCAGGTGAGTAACATTAGACTCTTACAGTACTCACCTGTCATTACTCCTTTGATGTCGCTTTCTGTGTTCAGTCTGTTCTTGTGAATAGTTTGAAGAATTTGCTTTTTAGAATCTTCATACTGCAATGTGGCCATTAACCACCTCAAAGATTCAGGAAAGATGCTGTAGACAAATGAGAACCATAGATGGCACATTTTATATAAAGACAACATCAGGTAGATCACTATAACCAAAATGCATTTTAGAGCAAGCTCATGAGTTTGTAATTCATTACACAAGGAGGTGGTTTGGGATATTGGTCTTAGCATTGGTAGATTTAATTTTACCATAGGAAGGTAAAGGGATCATAGAGCTCCGCTGTTTAAAAGGGAATGTGCTACCTAGATTCTCTTTACTAATTAAAACCAGATAGTAACACATTATTTTTTTCTGATTGTAGATCATTGTAGATTGTATTTTCTGTATATGATTATAGGGCAGCCATGTTGCCTGAACTTCTACTCTGCTCTGCCGACAGCATTGCAGAGATGCTTTACAGCAGGCACATGCACATATCAAAACAGTAATCCAGTGATCTCATTTACTTCTATGGGTGTGACTGTAGTGCGCATGCTCTATGACCCTTTGCAGAGGTCCTTGTGCAGGGATGGAGATGAGCTGTGGCCATTGCCTATTGTGAAAGGTGGATCATGTGCATCTCTGTCTCCAGCTTTATCATCTACTTGCTATTTCTCATTGTAATCCTGCCTGTTATGATAATGAGATAACTGCTGAGAAGTGATCTGTACAGGACAGACATGTTAGCCTATTAATAGCTATCTCTGGAACTCCCGCAGAAATAAATAGAGCGGCTGCACCTGGGCAATCCGTTCCTTTCAGGGGAGCTGCAGAGGGAATGAGGCCCCGTTCCTGTGATTGGTGGGACTCCCACCAATCTGATAGTTATGCCCTATCTTTTAAATAGGGGAAGTCTTTAACCAACTGGAATACCCCTTTAAATTTGAAGTCTTTTTTTCTTTCTTCAAAGCAGTGTATAAAGCGGTAAAAGGTGCACTGAACAGAGGGTATATGAATAAGGCCTCAGGCACACAACCGTATGTATTTTGCGGTACGCAAAAAAAATGGATCCGCTAAAAATATGGATGACGTCTGTGTGCATTCCGTATTTTGCGGAACGGAACAGCTGGCCCCTAATAGAACAGTCCTATCCTTGTCCGTAATGTGGACAATAATAGGACATGTTCTATTTTTTTGCGGAACGGCAATACAGATATACGGAAACGGAATGCACATGGAGTAACTTCTGTTTTTTTTTTTGCAGACCCATTTAAATAAATGGTTCCTGTATACGGTCTGCAAAACAAACAAAAATAATAATAATAATGTAATGGACACCGAAAGAAAATACGCTCGTGTGCATGAGGCCTAAGAGAATCTCCGACAATAAAGCTATACATAGGGGGAACTGCATTTAAAATGCAATTGTGTTCTACCAGAAAATCCATTCAACTAAACAATGCCCATTGATGCAGAACCATTGAGCAACAAAAGGCAAGGGTTCCCTAGAAGTTTAAAGGGAATCTGTCACCAGTTACCTCCCTATTCAATTGTTTGCAGAGACACATAGCTATGGTTCACCTGATGAAAATGCCGTCTTTTTTATTTGTTGATCTGAGGCTCCGTTCCTGAGTTAAGATACTTTTTCTTAATATACAAATAAGGCCTTTGGTGAACTGAGGGGGTCACCTATGCTCTGGTTCCACACAAGCTCCATTCATTTCTGTGGCCAGCCTTCCTTCACTGCTTTGCCACTGCCTGGCCCTGTCAATCAAAGCAGCCAGAGAGGGTCTGGCCACAAAAAGAAGTGGAGCTTGGGTGCAACAATGGCAATGGTAATGCCCTCGTTGCATCAAGAGCCTAAATTGCAAGTATCATACCTTGGGAAAGAAGCCTCAGATTAAAAAAAAAAAAAAAAAAAAAAAAAAACAGCATAGCACAACCATGTGTCTATGCAAACAGTTGAATAAGGAGGTCGCTGGTAACAGGTTCTCTTTAAAGGGGTTATCCCATCTTAGACAATGGGGGTATATCGCTAGGATATGCCCCCATCGTCCGATAGGTACAAGGAGTACAGAGCGGAGAAAGTTGGGGAGGGCGCACCTCCATTCATTTCTATGGAGCCGCCGAAAATAGCCGAGTGCTGGGAGAGGCGGGGAGCTGCGCCTGGTGGTGGACAGACCCCAGGAAACCTGGGGTCCTCCAGCCACAACTCTTCCTGGCTCAGTTATCCTTGTAGGTGCGGGTTCCAGACAATCGGACAATGGGGGCATATCCTAGCGCATATCCAACTGCCCAGTAGTTTCACACATTATACAGTAGTTTCACACATTTAAAAAATTTTATGTTTTCATATCAGTCTTTCCAATTCACATAGAGCATAGATATACTTACTACCAGTAGGAAAGCATTAGAATAAAGGGGCAGATAATGACAGCCTGGAGGATCTGCCAGTCTCTACAGAGAGCTGCCAAACCTGGCAGAAGGAATTGTCCAGCCATTCCAATGAAACTGGCCACCATAGTAATCATGAATCTGTAGCCTGGAGGGCAAAGTTCTATTCCTGAAAGACAGAACACAGACTTCCAATCAGAATATTAGAGATACAACTGTTCACAGCAACAAAATTATAATGCATTAAAAAAAATGCCCAAAAACGGGAACTAAAGAAGAAAAAAAGGTTTTTGACCTTTCTCGTAGAAGAGCCACTTGAGCCAAAACTTGTGACAAAACACAGGGTTTGTGACTTTTTTACTCCAAAAAGTGACGTGGGCAGAATGAAAAAGTGAACACAACGTTTACATGTATATAGCTCATAGTTTGTCATACATGTCACATGTTCATGCATATTGGCTATTGGGAGGCCGCCACTCATTTACGACTAAGGCTTCTTTCACACTAGTGTTTTTGCTGGATCTGGCAGGGATCAGAAAAAATGCTTCAGTTACAGATAATAAAACCATCTACATCCGTTATGAATGGATCCGGTTGTATTATCTTTAACATAGCAAGGACTGATCAGTCACGAACACCACTGAAAGTCAATGGAGGACGGATCAGTTTTCTATTGTGTCAGAAAGTGTCAGAGTTAAAAACGGATGTCCCCATTGACTTGTATTGTGGGTCATGACGGATCTGTCCTGCTCTGCATCCCATGACGGAAAGAGAACTGCAGCATGCTGCGGTTTGCTCTCCGTCTCCGGTATGAGAACGAGACCAAACAGAACGGAATGCATTTTGGAGCATTCAGTTCAGTTACATTTTGTCCCCATTGATAATGAATGGAGACAAAACGGAAGCGTTTCTTCTCCGGTATTGAGACCCTGTGACGGATCTCAATACCGGAAAATAGAAATGCTAGTGTGAAAGTAGCCTTACGCTCCTTCCAGACTGCTTTCTTTGTGTCAGTTTACCCTGGGAAACCTCCTGGCACATATGTTAAATGAACCCATTACACTGATGAAAGCCAAGAGCCAAGGTTTCCGTGTTTTAGCTGTATGTAATAGCGCAGCACATGGTGGTATTTCATGCAGAGTAAAAAAAAAGTATGTAGTACACTTTTTGCCCCTCACTAAACATGAACTATGGTGGGAAAAGGGGTATACTGAGTACTTACCAAGTCTGCCTTTCTGAACAGAAGACTGAAACCTAACTGCACCCTGCTGCTCTGGTGCATTTTTCGGTCTCTGGCTTGTTTTCGTCTGGGCCCTTCATGGGCAGGGTCACATGCTCTGCTGTAGCCAATGACTGGCTTCAGTGGTGATTAAGCCACAAGCAGCATGTTGCTGCTGAAGCCGGTCATTGGCTGCAGCAGAGCATATGATCATGCAGCGCTGGGAAAAAGAAAAAAGCCAGGGACCGAAACATCGACACAGTGGAGCAGGTAAGTATGAATTTTCTGTTTAGAGAGGCAGGCTGCAGACACTTGGTAAAAACGCAGTATTCCCAGGGAACCCCTTAAAATCTGACGAAATCAAAATCATGGTGTGGTGCAAAGTAAGCCAACCAATAGGTGGTGTAAAGCTATACAAAAGTATCTCACCTCCAGCAAGATGCACCAAAGACAGTATTTTAAGCAACTCCGTGGTCTAAGTTTCTGGAGGCTAAGGGGCATTTTACACGGGCTAATGATTGGGAATGAGCTCTTGTAGGACAGGGGATGAAACATGTATGTAGTTATGAGCAGCCTCCCAACACTCTCCTGAAGACATGGGAGAGATAAGTCACAGTCAGAGGTGTCTGGTAGCAACTTACTCCTCCTTATCCCATTCAGAAGACATGGACATTTGGCCAAGCATGCATGTGTAAGGGGTGGGGGGGGGGAATCGGGAGAGATGGCTGCCGACCAAATGATGGTATCTTGTGTATGACCAGACTTGGGGTGGGTTCACACAAGTTTGTAATGCCGTTTTTGTACACTTTTAGTGGAATTTTTTTTCTTCTTTTTTTGCACCTTCACCTTTTTAGGTATATTTTCGTGGTAAAAATGCTAGTTCCAGACGTTAGCTACAAGTCTATGGTAAATTTTTAACGTTGGACACACCAGCCTATTTTTATTTTTTTTGCTTCAGACGTTTGTTAATTAGGTGCCATTTTTTTAATGCGGCATGTTGAAGCTCTGGCATTTTAACATCTCCTTTATAGAGAATATCCAGAAAAAACTCATACACCATTAAAACAACATGAGGGTTGAAAAAACATGCAAGCGGTTTCTACAGCTTTTGTCAGGGAATAAAAAAATGCTAAATTAGGTGTAGGGACCCTTATGGTGCTGCTCAGTATGAAATGAAAAATGGAGGGAATGGAAAATAGACATTGTAAAGCTTTAGAGGACAAAATAAATTAGAAGGCTGTAAGGTGTACAAATAATAAGCCATATGAATTGTTTTTAGCTGTACATAGGTCACCGATTTTGCCCGTGTTCTTTACATCAGCAAGGAAAAAAAAAAAGATGGTTTGGAGAGTAAAGTACCAGTATGAGTTTCGCTGATGTGCTAAGTAAATGAAGAATGAATTAATTGTGTGGTTAAGAGTCAATTAGTGTCAACACCCTGCCCGTTAAAGGATCAGCAAGGATGAAGGAAGTTCATGAATTGGTAGCGGTTTAGAATACTGAAGCCGTAGGCCACTTTCACACAATCAGGCCTCGTTTATATTTCCCTCAGTCTCGCATCCATGAAAAAAATCTAACTGCATTTCATCCATGAAGTTGTCCGTGAAGGATCTAGGTTTGGTCCACGTGTCCATTTTTTTTACCTCCATGTGTCATCCGTATTCCACAGACACTGCACAGCTGAAAACGAGTTTCAAAAGCATCTACTATTAGTTGTCCGTGAAAAATAGACAAAACAGCAGGTGTGGGTCTAAACACAAAAAAATCTCATCTCTGTGTAGGTTCCACTCCTGGTTCTGGCTCACAATCACTGACCAAACACAGACCGTCTGAAAGCCATCTGAGCTACATGGGAGATTTTTTTCCCAATCGAAAAATCAATCATAATTTTTAGGGGAAGACAAAATCTTCCGGCTACAAAATACATCCTGTCATTCATGCCTAGACGCAGTTATAATATTTGTGATGACGTTCCTAGAAAATGTAGCAGCTGTAGAGAGGTTGTCAAAAAACAACTGGCACAGCCAGGGTTAAAACCTGCTACTTAGAAATGCGTCAAGCATTTCCAAGTCAATTTTGAAGGTTCATCTGAGGAAATGGAGAATGTCCTGTTAAACAAGTCTTGCTGTGTTTCTATCATCTCGTACCAAGAAAAGCTGATTCCCTGCTCATGTCTGCACCAGGCACCTGCTCCGCTCCCAAGATAAATACAGATCCCGCATTGTCAAAGTCATTAATGTGGGTCAGTGAAAGTGGGCTCAGATCAACGGCGCTTCTCACACTGACAGATTTACAAGGGAAGAAAAGACTAACATTTAGGAACTTATTTATGTCTCATATTATATATTTGATATTCTGGAACATTACTCAACTGGCATCTGTTGGGTCCCATTTAGGCCTCTTGCACACGACCGTATGGCTTTTTCAGTATTTTGCTGTCCGCAAAAAACAAAGCCGCAAAAAAAAATACGGATGACGTCCGTGTGCATTCCGTTTTTTGTGGAATGGAACAGCTGGCCCCTGATAGAACAGTACTATCCTCATCCGTTATGTGGACAATAAGGCCTCATGCACACGACCATTGTGTGCATCCGCGGCCGTTTTTTTCCCGCGGACCCATTGACTTTCAATGGGTCCATGGAAAAATCGGAAAATGCTCCGTTTGGCATCCATGTCCGTGATTCCAGTCCGTGAAAAAATATGACCTGTCCTATTTTTTTCACGGACAACGGTTCACGGACCCATTCAAGTCAATGGGGCCGTGAAAAATCACGGCTGCACACAAGATTGTCATCCGCGTCCATTTTTTCCTATCATTTCAAAGGCAAACTTGACTTAGATTTTTTTTTTTATTTCATGTCAGTGGATCCTCCAAAAATCAAGGAAGACCCACGGAAGAAAAAACAGACACGGATCACGGAACAACGGAAACAGTTTTTGCGGACCGCAAAATAAAAAAACGTCCGTGTGCATGAGGCCTTATAGGAGATGTTCTATCTTTGAACGGAACAGAAACTGAAGGCATACAGAGTACCTTCCATTTCTTTTGCGGATCCATTGAAATTAATGGTTCAGTATACGAAAAAATAAAATAAACGGAACGTAAAAGAAAAACAAAAAAAAAAAACCTGTGTGTGCAGGAGGCCTTATACTGAATTTTTCAGAAACTGCCTATTACCTAAACCACTCCACAAATGGGGGCTACTTGGGTTTGGTAACAAGAGAGAGCACATTTGAGAAACTCAAGAAATGACAACAGGATTCATGCATGCACAACTTAAACTGGTGTATGTCGGATGGCCCTCTAGTGGGATGGGGGCCATCTGACTCTCCCTGACGGCAGATGTCAGGCGAGCTGGGAGAGAGAAAGGCCGGGAATTTAGGTTTTCAATATGCCTAGACCTTTTGTCCTCAGGAGGACAAGGCACCCACCACAGCTGTTTGACAAAGGCTTTCTCTCCCATTCACAACAGATGAACGTTTGGCTGAACAAGTCATGCATGTTTAATGGGGGGATCGGGACAGATATCCACAAACCAGATGAACATTCAGTTAGTTATCTGGGGTATGGCCAGCTTTACAGCAGTCCTGTGGAAGGAAGAGTAGTCCTACATGAAAGACATGATTTAGGTGGTCATACACATTAGACAGAAATAGGCTAATGGTTGAATAACATTCATCTCGTCAACAATCATTTCACCAATGCAGTCATTCACATTTTAGTCCATATTAATCGTTACAATTGTTAAAACTGGCCACACCTGTTCAATGACAGCGGGGTAAAGGGCAAAGAATCTTTCTGGTAACTTTGCCAAAAAATTATCATTCTTACTAAAGATTTGACATCAAACTCTAGTCTATTGTGCATGGTAGTATTGGCATCTACCGTATCTATCCCTGAAGCATGTCTATTTAAATCTCTGGCATTTTCTACTTTACAATGTACAAAATAAAATAATAAAAGCACATACAACCCAAATAGCCAAGCAGCATTATAACAGAAATGATTAAAATATTAATTACATAAAAAAAATTAAACAATTTCTACACACTTCCAGAATATATTCCCAGAATGCAGCCAACCTTCTCTGCACAATGCTACCCACATCAGTCTTACAATTTTCTTCCTAGGGAAGACCTTTCTTTGAATTACACAGCACCAAACGTTAATCCACTGCAGTACCTTATCAACAGAAGAGAAAAATTGAAAGTAAAAAATAAGCGAGAAACAAGCCGGAATTTGAAGTGGTCAGCAACACTAGTTCTTATTTATAAAACAATCTTATATTATTTCCTTATTATTGCTTATAAGGAACATTGCCAATTTTAGATTTCTTCTACAACAAAGCGGTTGTCACCATCTTGACATTTATGGCATGCCCACAGGATATGAAACACATTTTCCATAGGTGGGATAAGTGTACAATAGGTGTGTGCCCCATCACACCGCCAGGAATGGAGAAGTGACCGCGCATGTTTGGCTCTCTCCATTGACTTCAATAGTAGACTTCCGAAAATATCCAATTACGTCTATCGGCTATTTTCGGAAGCCCAGTTAAAGGGAATGGAGAGATCCTGTGGGTATGGTATGAGCGTCCAAATGGGAATAACCATTTAAAGGGGCTTTTCAGCTTTGACAACTTATCATTTGGAGCACTTCTGTGGCAGATTAACTGTTACCCTCCTTTATCATAATAAAGTAAATGTAGATTGGGTTGTCAAAATCAAAAGAAACCCCTTAACAGATCTATTTAAGAAATAGGCCACTTTCAAATGGTCAGTATATTGCATCGGCATTTGTAACTCAAAATCAGAAATGGAACCTACAGTAGTCAGTTAGAAAAGTATAACAATATACAGAAGCATCTCAATAAATTAGAATATCAAAAAGTTCCTTTATCTCAGTAAGTCAATTAATGAAGTGAAACTCATTATATAGATTAATTACACAGTGATCTATTTCAAGGGTTTACCGTATTTTTCGCCCCATATGATGCATTTTTTCCCTCAATCATGGAAGCGACCATTAGTACCAGAGGACCAGAAAGCGGAGAAGGCTCTTAACTCACCGCTTCCTGGTCCTCAGCTGTCGGCTGTGCAGTGGCTGCGCACAGCGTGAGGGCGCTCTGTGACCTCACGCTGTGCGCGTCAGATCACAGCACAACCGAAGAGGAGAAAGAAGAGCGCTGGAGCGGAGGAGCGGCGGCATCCGGAGCAGGATAGGCAAGGGTGTTTTTTTATCTTATAAAACATGAGGCAATATGGGGCTGCTGGGGGCTGACCTGAGGCAATATGGGGCTGATTGGGGGTCATGATCTGAGGTCTTGTTGGGGTCTTATTAACATTGGGGGTCTGATTGGTGGTCTGACCCAAGGTCTAATGAAAGATTTTTTTCTTATTGTCCTCCTTTAAAACCTAGGTGTGTCTTATGGGCCGGTGCGTCTTATAGGGCAAAAAAATACGGCATTTCTTTGAATATTGATGATTATGGCTTACAGCTAATGAAAACCCAAATGACAGTACCCCCGAAATAAAGGATCATATAAGTAGTGCTGTCTGGATTTTTGTGTCTACTAAAGCAGTACAACTTCTACATAGGAACCAGTGCGGCTTAAATTATCATAATGGATTATATTATGATATCTGCAGTTTTGGTTTTTACTCTACCACATAGTTACTGAACTGGATGACTTTTCATTGACTAGGTTTATACTGGGTATCAATATCATAAGTGTAGAAAAGGAAAAAAAAATGTACATGCCACATGGAGGATGCGGGGTTTGTGACGGCCAGTCTTGCAGCCTGACAACTGGTAGCTGCCTTCCAGCTTGTGGAACATATGCCACTCAGCATATGCTCCAGGCCGGTGGACACTAAGATATTGATACCCGTGTCATGGCAGACTAAAAATGTATTACATTACATCCAGGCTGATTCCGTCTACGCTCTCTTATAACTTACAAACGACTACTTCCAAAACTACTCTGTCAACAAGCCTCAGGGTACGGCCACGTGTTCAGGTTTTTTGAAGCCAAAACCAGGAGTGGATTGAAAAATAAAAAGGAAAGAGGTTGTACCTATCCTTAATACTTCATCTCCTGTTATGATCCAATTCTGATTTTGGTTTAAAAAAAATGCATTAAAAAACCTGAACGTGTGGCAGCACCCTTAGACATGATTAATTAACAGCATGACATCAATTAAATTGTCAAATTAGCCATTTAGAATGGGAGTAAACGGAGTTTCAGATGAACTCCTTGTATAATTGATTGTGTATAGCTTTCCCTTGTGGAATTACTGCCATCAAGGCTTCCCTTTCTGACAGATTTACTGGATAGAGTAATATAGCAGATTACACTATTCTGATTGAAGTCAGTGAGTGTGAAACAAGCTTAAAGGGGCTCTCCAATATCCTTAGTATATATAGGTAATCAATATCAGATTGGTGGGGGTCCGACACCCCTGTCAATCAGCTGTATGAGGAGACGGCGAGTGCAGTGTGCACATGCTGTCTCCCATCTCTCTTCCTGCTTGCTGCAGATTTGCCATAGACATAAAGCAGGAGAGAAGGGAGACGACACGTGCACACTGCGTGTGTCGTCGTCTCGTACAGCTGATCGCCGGGGTGCTGAGGATAGGTCATCAGCATTAAAAGCCCAGAGAACCCCTTTATTAATTATTTCACATCACATGGCAAAGTAAAGCTGAGCATACACGTTAGACGAAGGACTCGTGCAAACAACAGTTTGTGTTTTGCGGTCTGCAAAATGTGGATCCGCAAAACACTGATACCCGCCATATTCATTCAACGGAACAGGTGGCCCCTAATAGAACAGTCCTATCCTTGTCCATAATGTGGACAATAATAGGACATGTTCTAAAAAAAAAAAAAAAAAAACACGCAACGGACCCGGACAAAAAAAATATGTATGTGTCCATGAGCCCTAAGTGGGATCGTCTGACTACCAAATGTGTAGAGTTTAGGTGTTTAGCCAATGTGCATTCAGATGTCGTGGGAAGCAAATGATTGCAAGTCAACCAGCCGAATACGGTGTTCTCATGGGAGATAAGTCACCACTAGAGGTGTCAGGCAGCAGCAGTTTCACACTAGCGCCAAAATCTTTTGGCAGGCTGTCCCGGCAGAAAAACAGCCTACCGGAGTTCATCATGTGTGGCATATCTGGAAAGGGCCGGAGCACTGCCAGATCCCATTGACTATAATAGGACCCAGCTGGGATGAGTCCTGTTTCCGGCATTAGTGCAGGGATCTGGTTGGACAAATAATGCTGCAACCAGTGGTTTTCGTCTGGCCAAATCCCAGCGCTAATGCCGGAAACAGGCCAGATCTCCGCCAGCTCCCATTATAGTCAGTGGGCTCTAGCGGAGAATGGTAGTATTCAGCTATGCCAGATACAATGCGCCTGCAGGAAGATTTGGGCGTTAGTGTGAAACTAGCCTTATTCTCCTCTGAGAATACATGAACACTGAAATGAACCGAGTGTGCATGTGTATGGGATGTCCGGAGGAATAGCTGTGGGCCAAATGAGTGTTTCTTCACCCTTGGGGGAGTTTGGGCAGATGCCCCCTCCTGGCCAGACCTGTAAAGGGATGCATACTTACCTGCTCCCTGCCACTGGGTCCCGTCTCCTTTGCTCCCCAGCCGCCACTGCCTTGCTCAGGTCCCTGGCTGTTGACAATCACTTTGATACCGCTGCAGCCAATGACTGGCGACAGTGGTGACCTGGACCCCTTGTGTCACGCAACCAATTGAGAGGACGCACAGTGGGAAGGTCACCAGTGCAACAAGCCTTTGGCTGCAGTGTCATCAAATTGGATGTTGAGAGCAGGTACCTGAGCATGGCAGGGGCAGCAGGTAAGTATGCTTCCCTATGCAAGTCCGGCCAAGAGGGAGGGTTCGCCCAACCCCTCCCTTTAAGGACTGTGCTGTGAGAAAGTGAGAACTGCTGTTTTGTAGTAGCCCTGTGATCAGCTTAGTGTCCAGACTGCAAATGAAGCCGCTTTCTGCTTTCTCCCTCTCTCTAACGGAAACTCGCAGCACAAGTTATCAAAACCATCAGCAACTGAATCACAATAAAATATAAGTAACCAATTCCCCGTCTCTTCTCCGATGAAGAAGCAATAACCTGACAGACACCGCAGGAATCCCTCAATGTCCTGAAAGATATCGAGCTGCAATTCTCATGCATAATGTGAAGGTATAATAAACAATGCATTGTGCAGTTCTCTACCACTTTATAGGCACTTATTCTTGCATTTGATTTCTATACATGAAGTTTAAAAAAAAAAAAAAAAAAAAAAAAAAAAAAAAAAAGCCAGCACGCCTACAGTTTTCAAGTTAAAACAAAAAGAAAAAGAAAAATTCTATGCGACAAAAGGCCTGCACCCCAAGCTGCAAGCATGGGAAAGGATGGTCAATCTCAATGCACCATTCAAACTCAACAGTGAGATCCTGCCAGGGAACAGACCATGTGAACACCCAGCAAGCAGGCAATGTCCTTTCATCAAGCCATAACAATACATCCGAAACATTTCTATTCAATTACACTGGTGTCAACAACTGTGCCCAAGGACGGGGCCGAGTCTTCCAGTGTTCTGCTGGATTTCTAAGCAACTTAGTCACGGGAGTAATACGTAGTCGGACACAACTTCACACAGCTCTGGAGGCGGAAAGGTCCTGTACTTCTAGGGTATCTTGACACGCGGTGGAAACACTATCTGGATTTGCCAGTCCGTGTATTACAGAGGCTGTGGCAATGAATACACATGGAACCTGAAATGCTTGCGGAAGTCTACAGCATGTCCATGTATGTCGTGGATTTTCACTGAGTCCGCAGGGGGTGGAGTTTTAGGCCCCATTCACACGACTGCATCCTATCCGCATTTCTTTTGGCTTGAATGCAGGCCCATTCATTTCAATGGGTCCATAAAAAAATGCTGACAGTACAACATGTGCTGTCCGCATCCATATGTCCGTTCCGAAGTCTCACAAAAAAGATCGAACATATCCTATTCTTTGTAGACAAGAATAGGCATTGTTACAACGGGTCTGCAAAAAACGGATGCAACACGGACATCATCCGTATTTGTTGTGGAGCCGTGTTCTGTGGACCATAAAGGCCTTATGCACACGAACATATTTTGTTTTTGCGTCCGTTCCGTTTACGGATAGGATGCGGACCCATTCATTTCTATAGAGCTGTTAAAAAATGCGGATAGTCAACCGTTTGTTTTCCGCGTCTGTTACTCCATCCCTCAAAAAAAATAAAAATAATAGAGCATGTTCTATTCTTGTCTGTTTTGCGGACAAGGATAGGCATATACAATGGATCCGGGGGGGGGGGGGGGGGAACACGGATGCAATACGGACATCATCCATTTTTTGTGGACCGCAAAACACATACGGTCGTGTGCATGTAGCCTTAAACTAGATGTGATAACTCACCAAGTGTCTGTTAACTCTGCTACATCCATATTTCTAGAAATAACAGAGGTTTAAGAAAAGATGCCCCAGAATTGTTATTTTATGTGGAGTACAAGTAATTACAAAAAAAGTCTCTTTTAAAAAGTAGTAAACTGAAGTATTTTCATTTTTTTCTTTTATGCACTTTTATAGCGTTACTGTATTCTGCAGCGCTTTATAGACTTTTGCATACAGGTATTTAATGTTACTAGAAATGTTTCACGATTTCCATAAACTAGTCATAATGAGCGGAGACTTCCGATGTAAAATGCTAGTGTGTTAGGCTACGTTCACACGACGAACAAGAGTTAAAAACGGGCAAAGGTTCAGTTTTTGATGGCTGTTTTTTCACTGATGCCTATCTAAAAAACTGGCATTAAAAACCAATTGTATGGGGGGCTGTTGGATGGTGAAAAACAGACCCTTTCCTATTTTTTGACATCTGTAAAAAAAAAAAAAAAAAAAAGCCTTGTGATCGAGCCCTAGACGGCAACAGTCCTGAAAACAGTGGTCACCCAGTCATGTGAAAGTAGCCCAAGGAGGACTATAAAAGATCTACTGTCCCAGCTACAAGCAGTCAGCATTAAACATGGTGTGCCAGGAATACCGAAGCCACAGCTCGTCGGCATCTCTTCTTAGGCTTTCCGTCCGCGGACCTCATGATGGGACTCTTGTAATTAGTATCTTTGAACTGCAGAGGAGACTTCCTGAAACCTGGTACAAATGAAGTGACAGATCTGTGACATGCCACTGCCTCATCCTGCAAGGCAGGAAATCTCCAGATTTCTATCGTCTTCTATAGATTGGTATGAAAGAGCCATTCATTAAACAGGACCAGGCCTCTGAGGATATTGAAACAATGGTGCATCCTTCCTTTTCCGTCCTCTTCCCCCATACACTTTTGGGCACTGGCAGAAGTAATACACTTTGTGTATCCTGTGTGCTAATGAGGTGTTACTGAGGAAGATGCATCCGAATTTGCCATGTGGCTGAAATAGTTCTAGTCCTGCTAGATCATTTTAAAGGGCATCTGTCAGCAGACTTGTACCAATGACACTGGCTGACCTGTTACGTGTGCGCTTGGCAGCTGAAGGCATCTGTGCTGGCACCATGTTCATATGTGCCTGTGCTGCTGAGAAAAATAAAGTTTTAATATATGCAAATGATAAGCCTCAAGGAGCAATGGGGGCGTTGTCATTACACCTAGAGGGTCTGCTCTCTCTACAACGGCTGTGCCCTCTGCACTTTGATTGACAGGGCCAGACAATGTAAATGTGATCACTTGTGGCCTTGTCAAGTGGAGAGTGCGTGGCAGTTGCAGAGAGAGCAGAGCCTCCAGGTGCAAAGGCAGCGCCTCCGTTGCTCCCATAGGCTCATTTGCATATATTCAATCATCTCAGCAATGTGGGACATATGAACAAGGGACCAACACAGATACCTTCAGCTGCCAAGCGCACATGTAACAGGTCCGCCAGTGTCATAGGTACAAATCTGCTGACAGATGCCCTTTAAATATAAGTCCAGGACAAAAGAAATCCAAAGCATGGCACTCGCCACCAAACTCTTCCTTTATTTAATCCAGTGTGCACATATAGGGCAGGAGGGCAGTCCGCCTATGACGCCTTCTCAAGGCACTATGGGAGCACCTGTGTGCTTCCTTTTATTGGCAGCTCTCCCACCCAACTCATTACATACACGTCTCAATAAATACTAATAGATACAAATAAGATAATTCATGCTAAAAATGGATCACAAGAGGTCCCAAAGCGTCTGCTTTTATAATCCAATTTGCTTCACATATCAACAGGACACCATGTCTATCTGTCCATTAAGTGGTTAAACAGTCCATGGCACCATTAATACGATGTATTAAACAGGTAGATCCCTTACCCATTTTTATAGAGTTTTTATGTTGCCCGTATTCTGTGGAACAATGGTCTGATGGGCAATTGTGATCCCTTGTCTTGATACAGATTGATGGTTTCTGAGCAGCAGATCGCTGTTTAGACCACACTATATGCTGCCCAGAAACTGCGACCAATAGGATCACCCGATTAAAAGGGGTTGTCCGGGTTCAGAGAAGAATTTTCACCCAGGCAGCCCCCCTGACTTGAGCATCGGAGCAGTTCATGCATTGATGCTCTCTATTGCCCTGCGCGAAGGCATTTTCTGGAGTTCTGGTGACGAACCTTAGGCCTCTTTCACACGGGCGTCATGTTTTTTGCCCGGATAAGAGGCGGGTGCGTTGCGGGAAAATGCGCGATTTTTCCGCGCGAGTGCAAAACATTGTCATGCGTTTTGCACTCGCGTGAGAAAAATCACGCATGTTTGGTACCCAGACCCGAACTTCTTCACAGAAGTTCGGGCTTGGGATTGATGTTCTGAAGATTGTATTATTTTCCCTTATAACATGGTTATAAGGGAAAATAATAGCATTCTGAATACAGAATGCTTAGTATAATAGTGCTGGAAGGGTTAAAAATAATAAAAAAAGTTAACTCACCTTCTCCTCTTGTTAGCGTAGATCCCGGTCTGTTCTTTAGCTGTGGACTGAATGACCTGAGGTGACGTCAGATCACATGCTCCAATCACATGGTCCATCACCGTGGTGATGGAGCATGTGATCTGACGTCATCAAAGGTCCTTCAGCCACAGCTAAAGAACAGACCGGCCTCTACGCGAACAAGAGGAGAAGGTGGGTTAACTTTTTTATTATTTTTAACCCTTCCAGCACTATTAGACTATGCATTCTGTATTCAGAATGCTATTATTTTCCCTTATAACCATGTTATAAGGGAAAATAATACAGTGAATAGACTGTCACCTAGAACCCATGCGTGAAAATCGCACCGCATCCGCACTTGCTTGCGGATGCATGCGATTTTCACGCAACCCCATTCATTTCTATAGGGCCTGCATTACGTGAAAAACGCACAAAGAGGAGCATGCTGCGATTTTCACGCAACGCATAAGTGATGCGTGAAAATCACCGCTCGTGTGCACAGCCCCATAGAAATGAATGGGTCAGGATTCAGTGCGGGTGCAATGCGTTCACCGCACGCATCGCACCCGCACGGAAAACTCGCCCGTGTGAAAGGGGCCTTAGGGCTTCCAGGCGAAGGCTTCCTCCCAGCAGTGAGCCCGGGGACGCCACCGGCACTGATGGGCGGGCTTTAGCACTGACCTAGCCACCGAACACACTGCTGGGTGGAAGCCTTCGCCTGGCAGTGTGCTATTTTAAAGAAAAGATCGCTTGCCCTGCGTGATCCTTTGCAGGGCAAGGGAGAGGATCGGAGCATGAAATGCTCCGATGATAACATTAGGGGCGCTGCCTGGGTGAAATTATGGGTATGTCTGGGTTCAGCTCCGAATCTGGACAACCCCTTTAACAAGCGTTTTGCTCGGTCAGCACATTTACACGGATAGATTGTCGGGAATGCCCATTCGCAAGGACGGTCAATCCAGAATATCTGAACGATTATTGGCTCCTATTTGCAACACTTTACCCTCCTGCATCTGAGCACAATTCCCTTTAAATATAATTTTATTCATTTAAGGCCCAATTCACACAACCGTATTTTTGCTCTGTATCCGATTCGCATTTCAATGGGTTTGCATCCGTATGTCCGTTCCACAGCCCAACCCAGATAGAACATGTCCTGTTCATGTCCCCTTTGAGGATAAGAATAGGCATTGTTACAAAAGAGGCTGCAAAACGGATGTCATCTGTATTTTTTGCGGACTGTAAAATACGTACGGTCGTGTGTGAATGCACCCTTATGCAAACATGGCCAGATACCGGTATATCTATGTTGTCAATAGCTCAAATATGAAGCAGGATCGTTGGAAGACATGTTAATCAACCCAGCATCCACAAAAGGCCTCATGCACAAGAACGTGTGCCGGCCAGGCCTGTGCTGCGGACCGCAATGCATGGGCACCGACCGTGGGGACGCCGCATGCGGCTCACGGACCCATTCACTTGAATGGGGTCTGCAATCCGCATCAGACTGTTCTTACCGCAAAAAAAAGTAGTGCATGCACTACTTTTGTTGTGTGGAGGCACGGCCAGAAAACCCACAGAAGCAGTTTCCGATCCGTGCCTCCGTTCCGCACCGCGTCTGCCAGATTGTGGACCCATTTAAGTGAATGGGTCTACATCCGTGATGCGGAGTGCACACGGCCCGTGCCCTTGTATTGCGGACCTGCTGTGTGCATGAGCCCTAAGGGAGAGTTCACATCACTGTTATTTTTACATTTTTTCTCATCACTCTGTACTTTTTTCCCAGTCTAAAAAAATGGATCTCAGATGGAAACGCCTAAACGGATGCCAAATGTGCATAACTGATGCACAGGATCAGTTTTCGTTCACAGGATTCGTTGCTCCTTATTTTGCTGTTCTTACGGATCAGAAGAACGGGCAAAATAATGGTAATGTGAACTCTCCCTAACGAGACAAGCGCTATACTGATATTTAGTGCTGCTGCTTTTCGTCATGCGTGGGTTTCCGCTAAATGTTGGAATTCAGGAGGATGCAGATCAGATTTGATTCTCTCCTTTGCCACCACGTCAAACTATTGGAATCCAAAGTTATCTGTCTGTAAGTGATATGCTAAATTCTCTGCACTTAACTATAGCAAATAGAAAATGGAGCCTTTGTCCATTAACACAACTATTTGCACACAGACGCTTAATTCCAAATGATAGAAAATTATTGTGGCGGCGATCTACATCGAAACAAAGCATCCATTTAATTGGTGTGCGTTAGGGCTGGCTATGCTGCACGCCCTTCAGTGCAACAGATTCATAGATAAAAGCCAAAAATAGTGTCTGAAACATGAAAGCATTCAAAATACGCCATCAAACCAATGCAGCAAGATACCAAGCCGTGAGTTCACACAGTGTGTCAGGGCTCGTGTATAGACACAAATCTTCCACTACCTCTCGGGAAGTAAAGGTCATACAGGGAAAGGGTCGGAGACCTTCATTTTGCCAACAACACATTATTATTAAAGGGGTTGTCCCACGAAAAATATTCTACAGTTTTCAAACCAGCACCTGGATCTGAAGACTTAAATTTTTTTTATTGCATGCAGTTAAAAATTTAGCATAGCCTCCTGAGGATGGGTCTTCAATATCAGAGCGGTGGTGTTTCAGGAAGTCGAGCGCTGCCTTCTCCTCTTCATTGTTTATTTGCTCGCCATCGCAACTACAGCGGTGAGCAGGTGTAATTACAACCAAGCCGTTCCCATTCACTTCAAGGGACGGGTCCTTCTTGTTCAAGTGAAACGGACAAATTCATCCCATTGAAGTGAATGGGTATGGAGCGCTGCGGTCTCTACAAACAGCTGATTGGCAGAGCTACCGGGAATCGGACCCCGGCCAATCTGCTATTGACTACCTATCCTGAGGATTGGTCATCAATATAAAAAAAATAAAAGTGGACAACCTCTTTAAAAGCTGTAAATGGTACACAAACACATTTTCAATAGAAAACTACTGTAATATACTGTATTGATAAGAACTCGTCTGCTCAGAGCATAAATCCATCCAGATAAGGTGGAAAGGTCTTGGAACCCTTTAAAGTTGCCCTATGATTTAGATGTAAATATGAATAAGATTGTAACAATTGACATAAAAATAAATTCACTGAAATGGGGGTCATTTATTAAGCTGAAATATGCCTGTATTAGGCAGAAACTGCGACTTCTCCCTACTCATGCCAGGACTATAAAAGTGGGCATGGCGTGGCGGGGGAAAGGGAATTTACCATATGAACAAGGCCTTACATAGAGGTCTGCATGGCAGCCCTATTACTGCTCTGTAGAACCACGTTAAAGCCCCAAATTACTCTACATTGTTTTTAAAATGTAGGACATCCACCTGCAACACAGCCTAAAGCCTCATGCACACGACTGTGCTTTGTTTTGCGGTACGCAAAACATGGCTGCCGCCCGTGTGCATTCCGCAATTTGTGGAACAGAATGGGCGCCCATAAATAGAAATGCCTATTTTTGTCCCCGCCCATGCCAAGCTGCATCTTTTGCCGCCCCATTAAGGTGAACGGGTCCGCATCCCAGCCACAAAAAATGCGGCTCGGATGCGTTTGTGTGCATGAGGCCTAATAGAGATATTCTGTGCACTTGGCAACGGGTATATGTGATGGTCTGTGTGTGCAACCAAAACTACAAATCCAGCCACGGTGACTACATATTTCATATGCTCTCTGACTGATAGAATTACATTGCAGTCACCTAGGGGAATTACGGATTACTCATGAGGAGACTTTGGAAACTGAAAACTCAATCATGTCAGATGACGGCACGTGACCGCTGTTCAAGCGCCTTGCCTCGTCTTCTGCTGACTGCAGCTGCTACACAGTAAAAGGTGATGCGAGACAGAAATTACCTAGACTGCTGCAATGCCCTGGCAAGTGCTGACAAGGATGACAGCTATGCGGGACGCACAGTAAAAGCAGAATCTAAAAGCTTTTAGTCATACTTGGCAATTTACTGCTCTATGGGTGAGAACAGGCACTGCTGTATTGTTGTCCTTTCCTTTTAGTGTAGTTTGTTGTGTGTGTGCACATCCACCTGGCTATACACAAGTAAATGAATGTATAAAATCCCATAATAACAGCCTATACACCCATCATTGCCCCAACTTTGGGTAATTATCCAGGGCAGAAGGGACACCAGACATTTTAACTCTTTTGGCAGCGAGCTATTCTGGTTCATCACACGATAAAATAGGTTGCAGAAAAAATCTCGCCATGTTCAGCACCAAATGTGTACAACGCACACGACGTGATCATCCTACGAAAAAATGATCTGCAGCCTTCACTGCATTCCCACAATAAGGAGGTCAGACGAGCAACACATAAAAGAAGCTGTGAAACATCCAGAGGCGAAACAAGCTAGAAAGCCTATCCTAAAAGTAATAAGCAGTAATGGAGTATATATATATATATATATATATATATATATATATATATATATATATATATATATATTACAGTGTCTATGGTTGATTTCTCCATGAGTGGCGTCCCATAAAAGGCAGGCGCTCAAGTGCTACCGCAAAGGTTGTGGAATTCTTAAAGGGATTGTCCAGGATTTTATATTGATGACCAATGCTCAGGATAGGCTATCAGAATGGTTGGGATCCAACACCACACCCTTGCCGCTCACCTGTCACCTTGTAGCTCCATCCACTATGCACTGGATGGAGCTGGTAACTGTAGTGCTGCTCACATTCACTTCAGTCTGAGCAGCACTGCAGTTACCAGCTCCGTCCACTAGACAAGGAACGGAACAGTGTCGTTCTGGCGCTGCCTACGGATAAAGTATCAGCTGATCCGTGTGGATGCAGGTTGTCGGGTCCCCACCAATCTGCATTCCTGCATTTCTCTGTAGGGTGCTACGGGTGGCCTCTTACCCTCTATACAATATGGCTACGTGCGAAGATTTTCACTTTCACTAGTATTTCACAATTAGATCATCCGAAATATTGCTCTCTCTACAGATATGTTAAATCTAGGTATTTTTTCAACTGCACTATGTAACTATATATTTGCATTATAATTAAAAGGAACACTCAAGGCAAAACTGACACATGGTATTATGCCTTGTGCAAGGCTGATAGGGGGATTCAAAGACTTCCAAAGATAGAAGTCGTGCACCACCCCAAGGCTCTGCATTGGCCATAACAGTATTATTTCTGCCTGGAGTGTTCCATTCAATATGGCTCTTAATAAACATGCATTAGTATTACAATATTAATGAGCTACAAGTTACCATATTTTTCGCTTTATAAGAAACTTTTTTCCCCCAAAAGTGGGGGAGGGAGGGCATCTTAAAAAAGCAAATGCTAATGAGCGCCTTCAATATGTAAGTGCACATTAGTATGCAAAAGGCGAGGGGACCGGTGAGTGTAGCACTGCTAGCACTAGCGATACTCACTGCTCCCTGGTCTTCTACCATGCTGCGTTCCAACCGCGTATAGTGTCAGGATGTAATGCACATAGGCGTGTACTATGACCTGACGCTGTGCGATGTCAGGTCACGGTCCAGCAGAAGACCAGTTAGAGGTGAGTGCAGGAAGAGCGCGCAATCCTGGGCAAGAGAGAGGTAAGGTAATTTGTTTTAAGTCTGTTCTGAGGTCTAGTGAGGATTGCGGGTCTGATCTGATCTCCGATACAGATTGGGGGGGGAGGGGGGGGTCTGATGAAGATCAGGGGGTCTGAACTGAGATCTGATGAAGATTGGAAGTCTAATGTGGGGGTCTAATTAAAACTATTTTTCTTCTAATTTTCCATCTTCTAAAGCAAAAAATATGGTTCATATTTGGGATCTAACTCCTGTAAATTTGTCTTCAGTATGGCAGATATACCGCAATGTTAGCTAGCATTATATTGTACATTTCCCATAGGTGCTGGTCAAAAAAAGTAGATTTTGAAGGAAGGTTGGTTCCTTGAGGACTTGTGTATTTAATATAACAACATGAATTCAATCTTGAAAAAATAAATAATATATCTACGTACTGAGTCCACCAGAGCTAGCACAGCCTGTACGTTGTGTAGTCACTGTGCTGGTTCTAGTGAATGGGAGCAAAAACGTATTACCGAAGTAAAACGAAATGTACCGAAATGAAAGCAGCATGAAACAGAGAAATGATACGGAGTGCTGTAATGACCATCATTAGAGAATTTCCGGCACTATAAATTGTATTAAATAGTGACTAACCATTTTTACTCAGAGGAATGTCTGGCTTGGTCTCACCTACCACACGCTGGGTCACACAGAAACCATTTCCAACGATGACTTAATTGGTATTGTGCAGTCTTTCCAAGAGGCTGATGTTCTTTCTATCACCATGTTCATTTTCAAGCCAGTCACAGGGTATTTGCATATTCCATTCTAATAGCCTTACACACTGTGAGCAATGAATTATTTAGCCCTACTTAAATCAACTCCGTCCCTCTGGAACAATTCTGCAAGGCATAGCAGCAAAGCACATTTGTGAGTTGTAAACACTTTTAACCATTGCTATAACAGATTGTAAAAAAAACTAATCACAACTGCATATATCATCTCAGCAACAGTAACGCAGTAGCTGGAAAAGACAATTGGATGTAGGAATAACGAGTTCACAGCAAGATTTGTTGGGCTGATTCTCAGTGTTAGACGTTTCTCATCTAGGCCAAGGGGCGAAAAGTGTCACGATCAGTATGTGTGTGGGGGGGGGACTCCACACTGAACACAGGAGGGAAGAGGAACAGTAACTGGGCCTGAAAGGTATGGGATCGGTAGGGGTCCTACTGCTGCTACTAATAGTTATCCCCTATTCTGTGGTTGGGGATAACATTTTACAACTGAAATACCCCTTTAAGCAGGGACAGACAATACAAATTTGTAAATAATGGATCCATGTTGTAGGCGGGTCCAAATTGACAGAAAGCAGAGCCAACAAAAGTAGGAAGGAGAGCCAGCAATATCACTTTGTGGCACAAAGTACCACCACAGCAGAGCCAAAGACCACAGTGCACCACAAAATAATGCTCCAGCAGCACAAAAGCCTGCCTAGAACCACATGTTCCTAAAGCCTGCCAGCACCACATGTTCCTAGTCCAGTTGCCTCAGGATGGCAATACAGTTGAATTTGGTAGTCATGAGCATCACATCATTACTTGCATTGCTGGTGGCCATGAAGAGGCTCAGGCAGCCACCCTGGGAAGTTTCCCTGTAGGGTCTTTGGCCAGTCCACTACTGCCTTCAAGTAGGGGTTTTAGCCCTCAACTATTGGATATGTTATTTTCAATAAAGGATTGATGTTAAACCACCTTCCAGTGTATCCAGGAACACAGTATCCATTTTCTGTGATAATTAATCTTCACTTGCACAATCTCCAGTAGGGGCATACCACTGACAGAACGGCTCATAGGCACATATAGCTGTTGTATATTTACACAACAGTAAAGGGTGAGCACCTTCTATTCGAGTTTCAGTGTAGGGCATCCGTATGTTCAAATTCTATCCAAGTAAACATGGTCGTCTGTTTACAAATCTATTTCACACCACTGGCACGCACTGTAGAATCGGTGGTAAGAATACAAAATACGGTTGGATTATTATACTGGAATATTAAAGTGTGACTTTAACCATGCTGCTGGTTGAACATCATTCGCACTTCTGGGTTCACGGACAGGATCTCTTTTGAATTATGCAGGGAAACTAAATAGCAAACCAGAATGAATAAGGTAGATTCATTATACGGAGCTAATATCCTGTTGTGTCGCAGCTCTGACACCAAGTACAAATATCGAAATAATTACCTGCTGTATAATTACCTAACCACATCTGAATGCATGCAATTACTTCAGGAAACAAAAGGTTGTATTTCAACAGAGAGACCAGGATACAAATTTTTTTCTCATCGAAAAGTCTTCCATTATTGTAATATTATTAGGTATTGGAAAGCCTGAAAATGTGGTAGATTGGTAGGGTTGCCAAATTGAAAAAAATATATATGTATCTCCAGATGTTTCCTTCCTTCCTCCTAGTAAACAGCTGGAATATTTATTCTACTGACTTCAACCATGCTACCTACAGGCCCCACACACACTGGATTATAAACAGGGACACCCACCATTTACAGCGGGTCGGCCGGCCATCTAATGCCCCGACTCTGCCCCAGATGAGGTTGGAGGAAAGAAGGATTGGGCAAGTCGACCCCATCCTTTTGTTCTGGCAGGAGGCAAGCCAAAAGGTGTATGGCAGCAGGTTTTTTCCTCTATTGTAGTTGAAAACACATGCATTCTTGGCTGAATTGAGCATGCATGTGTATGGGGGAAGTTAGGAGGAATAGCTTTTCGACCCAAAGCTACTGAAGGGGTATGGCCTTCTTGACTCAGATTAATACTTCCTCCATAGAGCCATGGTTTCCTGAAGGATAAGGAGTCCGAAATACCTGTCTGCAAGATGGAAAAAAATAGCCCTGTACGTAATAGGCCACTTTTACATGTTTTCTTTTTTTTTTTTTGGTCAGCATTTTTTATCAGTATTTGTAAGGTTCAATGCAAGACCTCTGCTCCTCTAATGGGATTGCATGGCATTATAATGATTTATAATGCTGTGTGTGCCTGTCACACCTCAAACTTACAGAATGCCATCAGTGTAACCTTTATTTATTCATCCCGGTTTCTAAATTCATAAAAATATATAGTTATATATCTTGTGCAAGTGGTGAAGGAATTTGTGGCAATAGTACATAATAAAAGTATCTCTGGGGCTGTGTGTGAGGAACAACATTTTCTATGCAGAGGAGGAATGGATAACAAGAGGTAATTTTAATGCATCATGGGAGATGCAGGTGCTCGATGAGCTGCTGCCCACCCACAGAAAGGCAAGAACAAAAGAAGGAGGCTGAGGAGCGCAGAATACCACAGAGTTGCTTTATTCATGTAACGCGTTTCGAAAGAGTGACGCTTTCTTTATCAGACACAAAGTACAACATGGAGAGCAATTTATACAAGTTCAAGCTACATACAAAACCCGGACCAGATAAAAACCAGAACTATACAATACTTTGTTTCCTTTAACACTCAAAAATAACATAACTAAACAAATAGCATATAAGTTACAGTCTGCAAATAACACAATAAAAAGTAGAAATTATTTATGATTGATACATTTCTTATTAAATTAAAAAGCAATGGAGCAGATAATATATTTCATATAATTACTCCAGATATGCGAGTAAAAAAGTTTAAAATAGATAGGATAACCAGTTTAAAATTTGATTTAGTGTTTCTACAAAGTATAAAAAGTGAAGTCAATCATGTTGGGGGCCCCAACAGTAAAAACTGTGTGTGGTAAGGGTACTTTCAAACTAGCGTTTTTGTTTTCCGGTATTGAGTTCCGTCCTAGGGGCTCAATACCGGGAAAAAACTTATCAGTTTTATCCTAATGCATTCTGAATGGAGAGCATTCTGTTCAGTATGAATCAGTTCAGTCCCTCCTAAGTTTATTGGCTGGTGTAAATACTGCAGCATGCTGCAGTTTTCTCTGGCCAAAAATCCTGAACACTTGCCGGAAGGCTGGATCCGGCATTAATTTCCAGGGAAATGCATTAATGCCGGATCCGGCCCCAAGTGATCCGGCCAAACTGATCCGTTCTTGCACAGACCATTAAATCTGTAGAAAAAAAATACTGGATCCGATTTTTCCAGATGACAACTGGAAAGACTTATACAGTATTGCAATGCATTTGTGAGACGGATGGTCATGAATCTAGCACCTTTTTCTTCAGTCTATCCACGGCTATGTCCAGGCTATACCCGTGCTCCTAACAAGTGAAGCAGGTGAGAACCTCTAATCATTTGTTTATTTCCTAACTGCAAGTGTGTGTCAGAATTTTGCCACTTTTGCACTTTCACGTGCGTCTTTGATTGTCTCTTGAAGGCTACAATGTATCAGCAAGGCTGAGCTGATTACAGTTCCTGCTATTAACCGTGACACAATGATCTGATTTAGCAGAACAGGGTATATACATCACTAAGGGAGGAAAATACCCTTGAGCGAGAAGAGAGTGTTCATCCACCAACTGTGAAGGTCACTTAGCAAGCTACGTCTGAGTGGATACAATTGGAAGCATCAGCACAGTGCGAGACTAGTGGCTAATGATCAGTAAGTGGCATGGGCTTATAGGTCAACCTTATAATATGAAAAAAAAAACTTTTATATTATCCATCTAAAGAAGTTTCCATATGTTGATCTTTAAAGTCATTTTACAGAACTCCAAGCAAATTTGTCAAAATGATTTTTTACATAGTTATGCAATATAAGATCACATGCTATTGAAAACAAAGTGTTCATTACTCTTACCGGTAATTGGATTTTCCAATAGCCTCCCCAACAGCACTGACAGGAGGGTGATCCCCGCTTCCAGGACAGGAAACGACACTGAAGATCAACTTTAAAAGGGGGCCTACTTCCCCAGTGCCGTTGGGGAGCCTATTGGAAAATCCAATTACCAAAAGAGTAACTTTTCCCCGGTGCCTCCCCCAACGGCACTGACAAGAGGAATAACAGGAGTTTTTTCTAAGGTGGGATTACAGCAGAAAGAATTCTGTCTCCAGAATTCTTAGCCATTTAATTTATAATGGCTAAAGCAAGTCATTGGATTTGCCCAAACAGCCGCTTTACAAATCTCCTCAATTGAGATAACCGCATTTTCCGCCCAAGATGTCAACATGGCCCGTGTTGAATGGGCCCGAGTCCCTTCGGAGGATATAGATTCTTCTGAGTATAACAAAGATTGCCTGCTTTATCCATCTTGCAATGGTGGCTTTACTGGCTGCCTGACCATTGTTAGGCCCCCGAAACAGAAGGAGGAGGTGATCAGATTTTCTATCTTCCTCCCAGATCTTTAAGTAGGCAAGTACACAACATCTCACATCCAGGTAATGAAAGCGCCTCTCCAGGTCTGTCAAAGGTGATTGACAGAATGATGGTAAATTGATCTCCTGTTTACAGTGAAATCTGGATACTACCTTCGGGAGTAAGGATGGACAATGTTTCAGGATTATCCTGTCGTCTAGGATCCTGAGATAGGGAGGACAGCACGAGAAGGCTTGTATTTCCCCCACCGCCGTTATGGCCAGGAGGAAGGTAGTTTTTAAGGTCAGGGGTTTGAGGGAAATATCTTCAATTGGTTCAAACGGAGAACGCATCAGTACCGTCAGGACTAGATTCAAGTCCCAAGGTGGGATGGTAGACTGTAACCTGGGGGAATCTCTGGTTGCTCCTTTGATGAATCGCCTGATCAAAAGATAGTCAGATAGGTTGTTCTCTAGAAAAACTGTTAATGCGGAGATTTGAACTTTAAGGGTGGATGGCTTGAGCCCCTTGTTCAAACCTGCCTGTAGAAAGGCCAGAATAACAGGGATGTTGACTGAGGAACTTTGCTGGATCTTGTTAACTGAAAACAAAAGGAAAGCCTTCCCCATTCTGTAATAGATTTTGGAGGTTATCACTTTCTGACTTTTTAGCAGGGTGGAGATTACAGGGTAAGAGAGCCATTTCTGCCTTAGATTCTGGCGTTCAATCTCCATGCTGTCAACTTTGAGAGACCCCCCCCCCCCCCCCTCCCGAATGGTGCACTGGTTCCTGTTGCAGTAGGCCCGGAAATACTAGAGGAGTCCAGGAAATTAGTTTCAGTAAGAGGGGATAGTGATAGTTTCAGTAAGAGGGGAAACCATGTCCTTTTGGGCCAACAGGGAGCAATCATGATTACCCGAGTGTCCTCTTCCGCCACTTTCATCAGAGTTCTCGGAATTAGGTTGAATTGGGGGGGGGGGGGGGGGATGCATATAAGAGACCCTTTGGGCAAAGGCGAAATAGGGCATCCACTATTTCTGGACCATCTACGGGAGATGGGGAACAATCTCTCTCTATCCTGTTCATCCCATCTGCGAATAAATCCAGAATTTGAACACTCCACATCTCGGCAGCTTGAAGGAAGACATTCTCCCTCTTTTAGAGTCTGGCGGCTGGGCTGAAGAAGTCGGCCACCAAATTGCTTCTTCCTTTTAAGTGTACTGCTGTTAGAAAGGATGGGAGTTTCTCTGCAAAGAGCAAGATATCCCTCGATGTTGCTGCCAGCGATCTGCTTCGGTGCCTCCCTGCCTGTTCAAATAAGCGACTGTCGTCATATTGTCTGACAGTATCTTGACATGATAGAGAGGTTTTTGAGTGAAGGGGCAGAAGAACCTCGCAGACTGCTCTGAGCTCTCTTAGGTTTGAGGATGCCTGTTGCATAGAATTGTCCCAGACTCCTTGAACCATAAGGTCTCCTGTATGACCTCCCCAGCCTCGTCTGCTGGCATCTGTAGACAATACTAGAAGATTTTCTTGACGCCAGAACACTACTCTCTGAAGATATCTTCTTATCCTCCACCAAGTCAGGGAACGTTTTACGAACTGTGGAATTAATATTTTCCTGTCCAGAGAGTTTCTGCTGCCATTCCAAGATGCTAAAAGAAAAGCCTGCAGGATTCTGGTGTGGCTTTGCGCTCACCTGACAGCCAGGATTGAGGATGTTAGAACTCCCAGGATTGTCATGATGTTTCTGATAGTAGTGGATCTTAGACTGCAAAACTGATTCACTTAATTTAAGGGACGATTGTCCTTTCTTCGAGAAGAAAAGCATTAGAAAGCAAGAGTCTGAGAAGGACCCCTAAAAAGACTCTTTGCTGAGCCGGAACAAGGTTGGATTTTTTGACATTCATGATCCATCCGAGATCTGTGAAGGTCCTTTGAACAAGGACTAGATGTATCAGAAGCCAACTTTCTGACTCTGCTGTCAATAGGAAGTTGTCCAAGTACAGTATTATAAGTATGCCCCGTAGATGAAGATAACCGGTTATTTCTAACACTACTTTTGTGAAAATTCTGGGAGCTGATGACAGGCCAAAGGGGAGTGCTTGAAATTGAAAGTGACCTGTCATAAACGCTGCTATCCTGAGAATTTTTTTAAAGATCTTTGAAAATGGGTATATGGTAATATGCATCCTGTAAATATATTGTCACCATGTAACAATGTTGAGGAAGAAGATTTATTGTTGACTTAATGGTCTCCATCTTAAATTTCTTGTAAGATAGGCACTTGTTCAGACTCCTTAGATTTATAATAAGCCTTTTTTTATGAGAAAAACTGGGGAATAAAATCCTTGCTGTTGCTGGTTCTTTGGAACTGGTAGTAGGAAGTCTTTTTGAATTAAGTTTTTTTTTATTTCTCTCTCTAGCGAAGACTGTTCCTCTTTTGGTGACAAAAAAAAGTTGTCTGGTGGATAGGTGCTGAATTCCAGCATGAAACCTCTCTGAATGGTGGCTAGTATCCAAGGGGAGGTTCCCATCTCTCTCCATAGTGGAACAAAAATGTTTAATCTTGCTCCCACCTGGCCTCTGGCATCATTGAGTGGCTTCTGACGCATTGTCAGGATTGACAAGGAATCCTTTGCTTCTTCCTCTTGATGATTGCCATCTTTCTGAGTATTCTCACTTCTTTTGATCGAGCTTAGGCTTCCTTTGACTACAAAATGAGAGTCTCTGATGAAAATATTTTGAGTCAGTGGGAAAACCTTTTTTCTTGTCGGAAGCTTGTTCTAATACATCATCCAACACGGAGCCAAAAAGCATATCCCCCTCACAGGGGATGGAACATAACTGTCTCTTTGAACCAGCATCTCACGACCAAGAGCGGAGCCATACGGCCCTGACATTAGAAATAGCCGCTGATCTTGCTGTCAAACTGACTAAATCCGCCAAGGTGTCGCCTAGAAAATTTTAGACCCGTTTAAGCATTGGTAATGAGGCTAAAATTTCTTCCCTTGGGGTTCCCACTGCAAGATGATCCTCTAACTGATTGAGCCATACTGACAGGGATCTGGCGGTACAGGTCGATGCAATGCTTGGTCTAAACATAGCTGTATTTACGTCGCAAGCTCTTTTCAGTAGGTTCTCACACTTCTTATCCATTGGATCAGAGAGTAATCCCATGTCCTCTAATAGAAGGGAGGATTTTTGGGATATCCATGCTACTGGAGCATCAATCTTTGGAGTCTTATCCCAAAGATTTGAGTCCGAGTTCGAAAATGGATACTTCCTTTTGAACATGTGTTAATAACCGGGGATCTCTTTAGATCCTTCCATTCCCTTGAGATTATAGCTTTGACATAATTATGGATTGGGAAAACACATTTTCCTTTCACCTAGACCTTGAAACATCTGATCCCTTTAGATTCCTACAGGTGCACAGTAGCCCTTATAGTTTTTAAGAGACTATCTGTATCTTCTGGGGGAAACAAGTCTACCCTTGTCGTCAGAGTCTATGTCAGAAGCAATCTCCCGTTCTTCCAAATCCAACCTGAATAACTGGCAACTCTGGGATTTTTGGGATGTAGAGGCTTGCAGTGAGCAGGAAGGTAACCTAGACTCCACAGCTGCATTCACCTTTTCCCGAAGGATACTCCGCATGGAGTCTAAGGAAGGAAGGAGATTCTTCAGCCACCTCCAACCTCCAGGAGTCTCCACCCCTGCATGCTGCAAGATGTCCTGCACTCCTCCAACGGAGCCTGCAGGATAAAGCCCGGGGCTACCTTGAGCAGGACTTACGCTGAAGGTACAGCGAAGGGAGGCCACGCGTCCCCAGAGCCCCTGTCCACTGCAACGGCTCTTCCCTGGGGGCAGAGACCAGGCCGTGCGGAGGAATCTTCTGCGAACCTGCACACACAGGAAGGAGCTTCCTGGCTGTCCGGGACAGGAAACACTGATTAGGTAAGGGGAGGAGGCCCCCTTTTAAAAAGTTAAGCTTCTGTGTTGTTTCCTGTCCTGGAGGCAGGGATCACCTTCCTGTCAGTGCCACTGGAGGGGGCACCGGGGGAAAAAGGGTATTTTTAATAGTGTTCTAGCAGGAAAGTGGGGAATCACCACACTTCTGTTGGGCCACAAGTCTGACAGATATCCATTAGACTGCTAATGGCTCCCCAAGTTGCCAATTGGGCCACTGGGAATCCTGGTGACTCGATCATGGGGGGTGGGGGTCCCCCCTCTGATAATGCCATAGTATGGAATACAGCAATCAATGGACTAACAGCCAAGATAAGAGATTCCTATGAACCCAGCTATGAAGATGCAACAGCTAATTTTTGGTGCAGGGGTGCTCCAGGAGCCGCTCAGCCCCCTCTACTGCAGCAAGGTTAAATTACATTATTGCAATCAAATGACAGTTGGCAGCCATTTAGGCGTTACAGGCACTGTCCAAATGTAACATCAAACGTTATAAAACAAAGATAAAAACACTACTTACTTCTATAATCCCCTGCCGATTCAGCAGAGACACTCTGGCAGTCCCCTGCTGGTCTTTATTTACAAGCCACCACTAATGACACGCGGTAGCTGCACGTGACCACTGCAGACAATCTGTTCTGCACTACTGACATCACTGCTCGGTCATATGAGTTAGTACAGCACATCAGCGCTGTCAGCTTGTAAATTAGGATCGGTGGGGGACCGCTGGAACATCTGCTCTGCATCCGCTCTGCATCCGCAGGGGACTGAAGAGGCGAGTAGTGTTTTATTTTTTTTTGTTATTTTGTAACATTAGTGGCTTTTTGTTTCCTAGAAAACCCCTTTAAATCGCCAATTCACGGAGGGATGATACATCTAAAGATGGTTTTAACTCATCATTGTCTAAATAATCTGGCGTATCTTGTCTCAGGACTGCTTTGAAAGTGCTCTACTATGACAAAACCTGTATATGTTGCCTGCATGTTCCTTCCAAGGAGTAACCCAGGTAATCTTGTTATTGCTTCCCTGGTTGCTGAAAACTCACTACTGTCAATACCGGGCACTGCTTTTTACTACGCAGCATTATAACACTTGGCAATGGTTTGAGATATATTACTGCTGGAGGAAATGACTCATATTAGTGTCTATGAGAACATCTGTGGCTGCTTATGTCAAACAGTCAGATGGGATTGTTGAACACAACAGACTTGTGTCCTGAGACAAATTTATAATCTAGCAACCAATCTGGCTATTGTGTACTGTCCGTTTTTGCAGAGGTGTTGTTATATGTGAACATTGGCGTATTCTGGCTAGTAGGTCACCAATATAACAGTCCTGGTGTCTGCATTGTCAAAAACTGCTGTACCTGGAAGTTATACCATACTATATACCTTATAACAATATAAAAAAAAAACATTGATCGTAGTATTTTTTAAAAGCTATTTTTAACGGAATACTTTTATTACTTCCAGAAAACATCCCAAGAATTGCCATTACTTTACCACATCACATGGTGGCGATTAGGCTTGTTCACATCTCTGTCAAGCAGATCCAGCACAAATACTGTGTCAGCTGGACAAAAAAAACATTGCATACACGGCTTATGTCCAGCCGGAACCTGGTATTTATGCTGGAAAGCAGCCGGATCACTGCTGGACCACATTACAGTTAATGGGGATCCTGTGGTGAACTACACAATCCTGAAATGCCAGATTCACCAAAATTCGGCAGACTATTCTCTGCCAGAACAGCCATCCAGATCTGGATCCACAGATGTGCATTGGGCCTAAGGCTGAGTTCACATCAGCGTTCAGCCTTTCCGTTCTCCTGCTCCGTTACAGGAGCAGGAGAACGGAAAGGACGGATTCGGCACATAACTGAGCCAAAACTGAGCCTACGGACCCCATAGGCTATAATTTATTTTTTCTCTTAAATTTTTTTAAAACAAATTTGGCTTCTATCTGGAATTTTTTGCCTTCCTCTGGATCAACTTTCCAGGATATTAGGCTGAAGTGGATGTATGCATGTCCTTTTTCAGCTTTATCAACTATATTACTTTGTTTCATAGGAGATGCACACCTTAACCATCCATATGCTATCAATACTACCAAACTGTTCTCGATTTCTGACCCATTCTTCAAACAAAACCCAAAAAAATATATTCCTGATAATCTTCAGAATTTGAATTACAGTTATCTGCTGGTTGCATACTCACAAGTGCTTAGAGTTTACACACTCTATAAAACACGTCTTCTCTGCTGTGCTCTGACTTCGTATGTACTTCTCCATCCAATCCATTAAAATAGCAGCAGGCAAGGACATTGCTATCTCAGGAAATTTTCATAGCAGCAAGAAAAGTAATTCCTTCCAGCATAACCTAATAAGAACTATCTCCGCTCTATAGGTCTCTTGAAAATATGCTGCGATTGCAAGAGATGAATAAATTATACATTTCTTCTAGCCACTATTAAAGGGGTTTTAAAACTGACAGAGCATAAGTGGTATAAAATAAAGAAAAACCTTACTTACTTTTTAAAGAGTATCCAATCTTTTGATAAACTTTGTATTAAATCAATACTACAGTGTGAGTGCACACGAGTAATAACTTTGTATAAAGCATATCTAGCTCTTTTTTTTTTTACAGGCTTTCGCCTCTGTATGCTAGATCTTTATTTTGCTGTTCTCACTTATCTGGTGGCTGCAGGCTAGCTGTCATCTACTGGAAAAAGAATATAAATGACAATCTGCTTCTCTCACTCGCTCAGAAGCAGGCCCGGGAACATGGAGGACATTACAGAGAAGTACTGACTTGTATGGTTGTGAATAAAGCACTTGGGCTGAGATGAAACTTCCTACCTAGCTGCAGCAGTCTCTTTGGTGTCTCCGGTAGAGTCAGTGTCTCACTCAGCTCCTATGTACTCCTCCCCTCTCCATAAACTTGCATTGAAATGTGTAATCTAATCCTTAAGTGAGCTGGACCGCCCTGGACAGTTTCAAGAGTAATTTGAAAGAAAAAAAAAAAACATTTAACAAGTGGGGGAAGGGGGTAATGTAGGTACACAGCTGATAACAGGAGACCTAGGCAAGGTGTGTTTCTACTGATTCCCAAGGTATTCTGGTGAGTGTGTGGTTAAGTGTGAAAACACTAGTGTGACTAGACCCTCACACTGCAATCTGAATTATCAATTGTCTGAGATATTTAAAAAAATAAACCCACGAAAAAAAAAAACATTCGGCTGGACCGGATTACAACACAGATCCTACAACGTGAACCTGGCCTAAATGCACTGAGGATGTATACAAAGTTCCCCATGCATATAGCTCATTCTAAAGAGTATTAGCAGGTTACAAGACTAAGCATAGGGATATGTTAAGTCCTATTGATTCAGGGTGATTTACAAAACCCTACAGTAAGCATTACGAGCTGTAAACAACTGCGAGATATAAAGAAATTCCAAGCGTTTTCTCTATGAGGCAAGTGTACGCGAATCCTTTACAAGAGGTAACTTTCACACAGTGAAATCATAAGCCTGCCTGTTTAATTGTCCAATAATTACTACTGAAAACATGCCCTGGTCAAGCAATTAGATCAAAACTACAAGAAATCGGTTTAATAAGTAACCGGAAAAGTTATTACCTTGTGTGACTACACCAACTTCAGGAGTCTTGAAACTACAGGAATGTGAGCAACATGCTGTAGTGAAAACTTATACAAGTCTCAGCTTCCACAAGCTATACACAGAAGATGAGGAACTGTGGCTTAAAAAATAAAGGCCTGTGGCCTGGCCTTGGGATACTGGGGGAGACTAGGGAATCAGTACTTTGTGTGGTGCTCACAGAAGCCTTGGTATTCTAACAATATGGGTGCCATCAATATAGTGGCCCCTCAGGATAAAAAAAATCCAACTTAGGCTTTCCTGGTCAGTCGTGGGTTCAAACTAGGGTGGCAACTGGCTTCATCCCAGAAAGCAGGACCTCACCGTCCACTCCCCCAAATCGATAAACCACATCCGCCTCTGTGAACCAAGCCCCCCCCCCCCCTCCCCGGGGGGGAAACAAAAAAAACGAGGAGAGGAAAGAAGTTTCTAAATAGAAGGTGAGCTGAGGGGCTTCTCTCCCCCTCAGTCACCCACAGGGAGCCAAGTCTGCAGCTCTAGTGACTGGCTGGGGGTGAAAGAAGCCTCAGTCAGTTGCTGCGCTCACGCACCGACAGCGCAGTGCTGCTGTCTGCAGTAGCACATGCTCAAGGGTGGACATCCCTGTGTCCGTCCAGGCCCTGCGCCGGCCGTCTGGTCACCCTAGTTCAAGCTAGACCCAATACACAATGCATTAGACTCAGATCCAACCAATAAACATGGCCATGTATCTGGTAAAACACCTGTATTGGCGTCTAGTAGCTCCTGTACAGTAAGCTCCTGTACAGTACAGTGTGGTACTACATGTTATACACAGCCTCCTCTGTGCCAGGATAAGCTGCTCATTTGGATGCCATGCGAGGACGGCTCCATTTTTTCTGGTATACTGTGTTCTACACAGTAACCTGAAGAATACGAGCGATTTACAGCTTCCAGAATCTATTCCTGACTGTTCTATGTAAGGACTTGCCTCATCTGCCTTCATTATCAGCTTATTTTTCTTAAATGTTCAGTTTGTCTTATTTTGGGGTGCCATTTGGGGGCTTTAAAACCAATTACTAGTTTTCCATAGAGTTATGGACTCTGGCTACAATGGTTTCAACTTAAAATGGTCACCCCAGAACCAATTAATTAAGGGACCGCTGTAGATTGTTAGGCAGCAAGGTGCACTACAATTAACCATATCACTGGGACAGTTGAGAAGACCTATATTTTGTGCAGTTATAGTATTTAGCAGCCACCCTGCCTCATAATTGGTGGGTGCATCAGTGGCTGTTCACTGGTAGTTTGCACCGGTAGGACCTCTGATATAGCATGGTGGCTTGTCCGTTTCCAGCTGGGACCCTGTCTATACTCATCCATAAGCCTCCATTTGCCAGACAGATGCCAGAAGAGTGTCTTTTCAGCCTTTCACAGAGCTTGTACTCCGAATACATTTTTTCCATCCAACTGAGCTTTTGCATGTGGAGGCATCACGCAAAAAAAGTGCAATATACATGCTTTACATGAAAGCCTATGAAGAACATATCCCTTTGAATTCCTATACAGTGGCATACATTCAAGCCTTTGATCTGAGTTTTACATTTGGATATGCTCTGAGTGTATAACCACTACAGAAGGGTTAGACATGATGTGAGCAGAGCCTTAAAACCAGCAGTTTACCTATACATGATAAAAGGTAACAGCATACACCATTAGGGTCATTTATCAAACTGGTAAAAAGTAGAACTGGCTTACTTGCCCATAGCAACCAGATTCCACCTTTAATTCTTGACAGCTCCTTTGGAAAACGAAAGGTGGAATGTGATTGGTTGCTATGGGCAACTAAGCCAGTTCTACTTGATACCAGTGTTCCTTTTTGTTTTATTTACTCATCCTATACCCCTCAAGACCAAAACATGTTCTCCTCTAGGCCTAACCAAAGTCTTTGGATTTATAAAGTGACCAGAATCTCATTCACTTACTGAACAGAACTTACTGGCCAGGGACATCGATTAGAGAAGCAGAAAATAACAAGCATCAAGGGAGAAAAAAAAAAAAACTTCCTGTGGCGATTTAATGACCATGGAAGCCATACTTCTGTGCACAGTGGAAAAAGACAATGAAATCAGAGTCTGCAACCAGTGAGAAGGAAGGCTTTTGATCTTCTTTTAGGCCTAGGCTTTTACATTGATTTCTGTGGGTCTGTGGTTAAGCGTTTTGCATGCAAATAAGATAAACCACTTCTACTATGAGGCGCTAGCATCAGACATCGGTGGAAACATCAAAATAAAAAAATAATAATTCAATATTCACAAAGTTAAATGTTATCTGGAGAAGATAGGAGGGACCCCGGACATTAAGGAGGGGTACACATGGCAATACTTGCATTGCCTTTAATGCTGAGTTTGTCACTGGGCTAGGAGGTTTTCTGCCCAGTAATTGTAAGGTTATTTTTAGCTCTGGTTTTGGAGGGAAATTTTTTCGCTTTTGGTCAGGGTCACTGGGCAGGTTTTATTCTGCCCAGTGATGCCCTTAATTGGTCAACTGTACAGCCTTTTTTGTCCCAGGGCTCCGGGTAAGGTTACCCGGACCCTGGTAACAAGGGTCTAATTGGTGGAGGTGCTTGGTAAGCGGACTATAATTGTCCAAGCTCCACAGACTGGTTCGCCTTTTGCCTGCATCTGCCCGTGGAGCCGGATCTTTTGTGCCCCCTCCCTCCCACCCCCATTTGTTTGATATGGCCATTGGCTTTGTAAAGGGTGGTTTAAGGATAGTTATCTCGTGATAGGATGGACTCAGATGTATATTTATGGTTTTATTGAGTCTGAGTTTATGACTAGTGAAGAGGGGATTTTTGCTTCTTGGAAAATGGAGATTTATGTATATCTCCGTTTTCCATCCCTTCTATTCTATTCCTAGCATGTTGCAGTTGTTTCCCATACCACCCGAATATCCTGTGTATAATTACACCTCTTCCAGTCCTTCATATACCCCAGGAGCAACACACAACCCTCGCAGATACTTATATATAAAAATAGCTTACTGATGACAAAGCAATGGACATTATACATAAAGATACAGATAACACAATACATAGAGGACACCACCACACACAGCCACCTCAGTTCCTGCCCACCCCAGATGCTAAGCAAATGTGGCTAATAATGTGTATGTATATACAGTATATCCAGAGTCCACCAATATACAGTCTACTGGATCTATTCTTCACATCCAGTACCTGACCATTAGTACATGTACATATAGAGACTCCTGCATAAACAGCATATATAATCTAACTGGTAATGCAATTGCCGACTACAAATATCTATATGTACACATATAAAGTCTACTGGGATATTATACTTATATACATACCCACACATATAAAACTTAGCTTGCTCCTGAAGTGCTGTTGTTCCAGTGGGTGGCAGGAAGAGAGAGAGCCTGCCTCACTCCCAACTTCCACCTATATCTACCTGTGTCCCAGCCCCCCACCATCGACTCCACCCTGTGACCACCCAAATATCTCCCCCTATCTCTTGGTCAAGAGGATGTTGTTCAACTGCCTTAGATATGCTAACAAGGTACACAATGCTACTGGCCATACTGAATGGGTGAATACCACTGGGTCCAATTATTAGGCATATTTGTGTGGTCATCAGGATGAGGTTCTGTCTGAAAGCCATATTTCCCTTAACACTAGGCTCAGTTTAGTTGGTTAAAGTTTGGTTTTAATAAACAGGCCATGGCCATTCTTTACCTCCACTCTCTAGTGTGCGCCTTTTATTTATTATTTCTTTATTAAAGGGAACCCTGGATTTTGGGTATAGAGCTGAGGACATGGGTTGCTAGATGGCCGCTAGCACATCCGCAATACCCAGTCCCCATAGCTCTGTGTGCTTTTATTGTCCATAAAAACTGATTTGATACATATGCAAATTACCCTGAGATGAGTCAGAGCTTGAAAATATGACTCTTCTCTGGTCACACAAGTAAGATATGACTCTTATGTTAATTTGCATATGTATCAAATCTTTTTTTTTTTTTTACACAATTAAAGCACACAGAGCTATGGGCACTAGATATTGCGGATGTGCTAGCGGCCATCTAGCAACCCATGTCCTCAGCTCTATACCCAAAATCCAGGTGACAGGTCCCCATTAAGTGGGTGAGTTTATATGGTACATTTTATGAGGCATATATGCCATGTATTGCCATGTAGTTTGTGATAAAATAATATTCATTTGCCCTTAAAAGAACAGAAACTTCTTTCAGATGTTAAGGGCCAGCTCAGCTAATTGTTATGCTTTCCTCATAAATGGAAACCACAATGAAGTGTTGGATTGATCGCCTAATGGACCTGATAACTTACAATGGGGTAAGCTGGGTTCCCCTAAGGTGTTCAGCATTTTGATAATAAAAATATTACATGTGAGCATAGCCTTACATATAGGTCACTGCTCCCTCCACTTTTCCTATTATATAGAATACATGTGCCAGGTAAAGGGGCACCATTTTGCCTCATACTTCCTGAAGTAGGTTCGCGATCTAGAGATGTCACTGACTCCTATAAACCAACGGGGAGTCCCAAGCCTTGCAATCCATCTCCATTACTGAACTTTACATTTGGCAAGATGCACATATTTAGGAGGTGTGTGTTGCAGCACATTAATCATTGATTTATGTGAAAGATCCAAGAATCCAGGTCATGGTTTCCTTACTAAACAGCCTCATCACACTGTGGCAGATTTATGAATAGGGTCAGATTTTACACTGTAAGAATACAAATCACGGGTTCCTTTATCAAACTGGTGTAAAGTAGAACTGGCTTAGTTGCCCATAGCAACCAATCAGATTCTACCTTTCATTTTTGACAGCTCCTTTGGAAAATGAAAGGTGGAATCTGATTGGTTGCTATGGGCAACTAAGTCAGTTCTACTTTACACCAGCTTGATAAATCTCCCCCCACATTCTTAATCTTACACAAATGTACTATTATGGCGCATAGACCTTTGTTAACCTGGAGTGGAGGGGTGGGCGATATGGCCTAAAATCGATATCGTGATAATATTTAAAGCATGTGCGATATAATGATATATCGTAATATATTATTTTCTTCTGTATGTATACAAATTACATGGCCCTTATCATCCATGTCCCCCAGCCAGCGCCATCAGCCCCATGCCATTGCCATCATCCATGTCCCCCAGCCAGCGCCATCAGCCCCATGCCATTGCCACAATCATCATCCATGCCCCCCATCCAGCACCATGCCATTGCAATCATCCATGTCCCGCAGCAAGCGCCATCAGCCCCATGCCATAGCCAGCCAGCCACACAGCGTCAGCCAGCGTGCTGACGATGTGTGCACGCAAGGCCCTGGCCAGTGCAACACTGTGCAGAGTCTGGAGGCCACGGAGCGGTGAGTGAGAAGCTTCTTCAATTCACTACCGCTCCCTGGTCATCTATCGCGATATAGACAAAATATATACCGCTGCCGAAGTTTTTATAGTATATCTAAGCTCTGCCCCAGATTTATGCTCAAATTTTGTCTGTGCACCAAAACTGTCTAGTCTAAGCTTACACCACATATAAGTTGTCATGGTTTTACTCCACAAGGCGCACAAGGCCACATTTAGGTCATGTCCCCTTCCTGGAAAAGCCACACCAAATAGTCAAATGAGGTGTGTAAAACTGTTAGTAAATGTGATGTAAAGCAATCGCCAGTTTTTTGGCGTAGATTGCACCAGAAAAGTAGCATATTTCCCTCAGTAAATCTGCCCCAATATCTTTTTACAGCACTGATCCTGTCACATTACATGACAAGGCACACATGACTAATAAAGCAGCACAGGAAGCAGTGACATTGAGAGCCTCAAGTACACAACAATTGCACTGGTAATGGTATTTCCAGCGTTCTATGTGCAAACACAGAAAATGTCACTTCCCCAGTATTCTCCCTGGGAAACATGCACTATACGTGTTACTTTTTTCCTTTACACTGATAGCACTCGTCCTTCCTGAACAAGGGAACAAGGAAGCTATGTAAACAAGGTAACAAGGAAGCTATGTAAATCTGTTACGAGACACAGCAAAAACCACTGGTCAAAAATAACATTTTATGGAAATCTTAAAAAAGAAAAACCCAGTACGCTAGAAATTAATAAAAGACTAAGTAAATGTTCTGCTTTTGTCATCTATACTATTAAAAGGTCTCAAATAACAAGGTCTTGGAAGGCTATTCCATGATTTCAAAATCTACAGTATCTCTCGCTCTTTCTCTTATATTATAAAAATTAGTTTGTCTGTTCTTTATGAGCGACCAAACAATGGATTTTTTGCGACTGTCGTGTCGCAGTGCGACACCATAGCGTATCATTATAAAAATTGTTGTGCGACAATGGTACAACAAAATGTCGCGCGACACATGTCATGTGGCCCTAGCCTTAAAGGGGCAGCTGCTGTTGAGGTCACTGTTAAAGAGCCGGGCACTGTGGAGGTCACTGTTAAAAGGGCATTCACTGTGGATGTTACAGTTAAGGGGCAGGCCGCTGTGGTAGTCACTGTTAAGGCAGCAGGGTATTGTGACGTCACTGTTAAAGGGACGGGTGCTGTGGAGGTCTCTGTTAAGGGGGCAGGGAAGAGTGGAGGTCACATAAGGGGACGGTCCCCTATGGAGGTCAATGTTAAGGGGTGCTGTATAGGTCAGTGTTAAGGGGGCGGGCCCCTGAGGAGGTCAATGTCAAGGGAGTCGGGTGCTGTAAAACTCAATGTTAAAGGGGCGGGCTGCTGTGGGAGGTCCCATTTTAAGGAGCCAGGGCACTGTGGGGGGGGGGGGGGGGGGCAGTGTTAAGGGGTGATGGCTGTGGGGTTCACTGTTAAGTGGGCGTGTGTCGGCATACATACATAATTCCTCTTGGTAGCCATCTTATATGCTTCTGGCATATGTAAAAAAAAAAAAAAAACGTGAACTCTCATCTTCCTGAAGCCTGGGTCACCTATGATATAGATGGACACTTATTACCACTACTCTGTGAGGCCGGCTATAAAAGGTCATAAAGGCTATACCAGGCCCAGCTCATCCTGTCCTCTAAGATAAGATCAGCTCGCTGTCAAGCCTGGCTGGAGCGTGACGTCATTAATTTGCAGGTCTGGTTTGAGGAGAGCTAATAGCCCTTAATTAGCTCTGGGCATAAAACCAGTCCACTTTCATATTTCATTTATGAATCAACTTATGCCCTTTCTGACACCAGATCCAGGCTCTACAGAGTATTGTGGTTAATTGGGTATCAAATATGACTAGAGGATGTGATTCTGTAGCTGACCTATGGGTGGTAGAAGAACTACAGGTCCTAGCATTACCGTGTGTGGTCCCATTCTGTATGTAAATAAATAAGGATTGCAAATATGTATTCTGTATAAAAATATGCCGATGTATCAGGGAGATACGAGCTTAAGTATAATCCTCATTGTAGGAACTGAACTTTGATGGGGTCATAAAACACTTGGAGGCCAATCCCTAGGCTTCACAGTCACTCTGCTGCCATTGGCTGACAGGAGTAAGTCTCCTGCCCATGGGAGAGTTCATAAAAATCCGTGCACAAGGACAGAGGAGAGAGACCCCTGGAACATCACCAGACACTTAATTGGAAATTGACAGCATATCCCTGTATCAGAAGAACTTTGAGGGTCTCCCCTGATACATACTGAAAAGGGGTTTGCAAGGATTCAAAAAGGACATATGAACGACCATCTGAAACCCTCCAGAGAAACTAAGTATTCTTTCATCTTTTTCCCTTTCATTTGAACTGTCGTGATTATTTATATTGTTATTATTATTCTGTAGATTTATAGTCATTTTCATTAGACTTGTATGCACTGCTTTTTACCTCTTATTAAAGATTATAAAATCTAAATGGCCAAGTCTTCCATATTCTAAGCTGCTGAACAACGTACCTTGCCTTTGAAGAGACGGTACCGGGTAGTTAGTTCAATTGCATTTAGGAATTGTAGCTGGGGGTGATTGACTGCGGTTGGTCAGTAAGTGATATCCGGTTCATCCACTGATCTGTGTGATAGTGAATGACCCGGATAGTCGGCTCGTGGACCGGGAACCCACGTGGTGGCAGTTACCGAAGTATAGTGGGAGGGTGTTAGCCGAGTGGTAATACCCCGGTCACGTGAGGTCTCTGTGTGTGCGCAGACTCCGTCACAGACCACTACGTCACAGCTGTGGGATCCGGAGCGATCGGATCCATAGTTCGTGACAGGCGGGGTACTGTCGATATCTTTTAAATGAATTAAATGAAATAAATTGCATATACCCGTGTGAACCCGGGTCCTTCTGCTAGTATACTATACATTTAAACACAGGCTTAAAGGGATTCTGTCGCCTCTCATAACACAAATTCATGCGCCGAGCCCAGTGACGTCCGATGCTCGCTCTTCCCTCAGTGTCCAGCAAATCGCACTGGCGCAGCCCTCAGTGGGTACTGCGTCTGCGCGAGACTTCGCTCAGCCGTCAGGGAGGGGGGAGGAGAGGGATGAGACGCTGTGGGCGGTTAGGGATTCAGGAGGAAGGCGTTTTGGGCACTGCAGGGGCGCGTTACTGGGCACACAAAGTGGAACATAACGCCCCTCTGGGCACCTTCAGGATTAATTAGCATAATTATAAAAGTCGTTTTTCAGCAAAACTACTGGACGGATTACAGTATAGAACAGCAAAGCCAATTCAAGGTAATCTGTGAAGCATGACTGGTTTAAAATCTGAATTTGTGTTATGAGAGGTGACAGAATCCCTTTAAGGGGTTTTCCAGTGTCTGGATATTGATGACCAATCATTAGAACAGAGCTTTATGCTTCTGGCTCGTCCACCGTGTTCTACTGGCACAGACAGCTGATTTGCGGAGGAACAGAGTTTTAAATGCCCAACAATCTCATCTTGATGATCTATCCTGATAATAAGTCATTAATAAGTAGACACGGGAATACCCCTTTAAGGCAACCCTCCAATTAGCAACAAAGGGGGTCATTTACTATCCTGAAATATGCCTAAATTAGGCGTATTTCAGGCACAGATGGCGGCGCAATGGTTAGTTGCGCCGCCATCTGCAACATTTCCCTGCTCACGCCAGGTCTAAAATTGTGGGCGTGTTGTGGGAAGGAAGGGCCGGCAGGCTGTCTTACATTTCAAACTGGCGCTGGATGCGCCGAAGTTATAGAGAGAGGCCTACCCCTCTTCATAACCGTAGTGGAACCACTGCTGGCGCAAAACGCTGGTTTTAATAAATGTGCCCCAAAATTTTAAGATAAAACAGGGAGTGCCTTCTTTTTAGGGTCCTGTTGGAGATCCACCGATTTCCCTTCCCCCCTCTACATCCATCCACAATGGCCGCCAGCTTTTCAGACTTCATATGCACACTAAAGTGACCTACCGAATGACAGTGTGCATAGGATAGTCTGACAGCTGGCAGCCATTGACGGGATTGGGAATCAGCAAATCCCTAGGACAAATAGTAAGAGAAGGGCACCAGGTACTTTAAATTATATACCCCATGTAAGATTAAACTCTAAAGAGTTCTAGAGGGCCACTTTAATGAGTATATGTAAGAATATGGGGAGAATTACAAACCCCTATACAGTAAAACTGCTTTAAAATATCGTCAACTCCACTTCATTGTCAAGTAAAATGCTAACCTCTCCAATAATGCAGTACTTTTATCCAATAAGTCTCCTGTCTGTGGTCTTGTAAATTTCCAGACTACCTTGCAGTTCCGTGTCGGGCACAAGTGCTGGATTATTGGATGTCGGCCTAAAACTTTTCCGCTGTTGAGAAATTCAGGAAATGTGTGGTTTCCCCAAGCAGTTTAATACATGTAACAAAGATGTCTGCTGGTAACATCTCTTCCATAAAGCCACATTCATTACAGAACAGGTTCCTGCAGTTAAATTCAGAACAAAAACTGTTTCCTCTATTAATCTTAAAGGGTTTCTCCAGGACTCTGATGCTCTAGGGCGGCCTATCCTCACGATGGGATATCAACATCAGACTCCATTGTTTACCTGCTTGCAGTCGCCATCACAGCGTTTAGCAGGTGTAATTACAAGAAGCTGGCCCATTCACTTCTATACACCTGAAGAGGAATGAGCCGTCCCATAGAAGTGCATGGGACGGCTTGTACCTACATCTGCTCACCACTGCAATGTCGACGGCAAGCAGGTGAACAATGAAGACAAGGCTGCGCTCGCATGGCGCAGCCTTCTCTTCAACCTGCTGAGGACAGGTCCTCAATATTAAAATCCTGGAAAACCCCTTTAAGATATCTTTTATGCGGCGAAGAAAAGGAATTCCTTTTTCTAGATCAGGAATCAGCAACCCTCTGCACTCCAGCTGCTGTGAAACTAAAACTCCCATCATGCACATGTATTCATCAGTTTTTGTAACTCCCATAGAAGTGAAAGGAGGATTGTGGGAGTTGTAGTTTCAGTACAGCTAGAATGCCGGAGGTTGCTGATCCCTGGTCTAGAAACATGACGTCCCCTCTGTAGCCATCTTAGCTTTTAGACCAAATATTGCAAATCTAGACATATACAAGTTTACCATAGGTATGTTTAATCAATCCTGCTATATCACAACCAAAGTGCCATAATATTTAGGTCTGAATGAAGTATTCATGAATATCATTCATCAGTTTGAATAAGCCAGATCTACCTTTGCAATCGAAGAAAGGCGTGCAGCGGTTTTCTCTTTGTGCAGACGGAACGAACATTCATAGTAATGATCATTCTTCCACCTGTTCAGTTACCATCAGCCCATTTGAAGGCTTTTTAAAATTTCAGATGCCATTTACACACCATAATCATTGTGACTGACAACATTTTTAGGAAAAAAAGACAATGCAGCAGCACTCTGCAAACACAAAGTACAATAATGCTATAATTATACAAAACATTCTGGTGCTAATGCTACGCTTATTTTGCAAATTTGAGATTCTTGGCAAATACATTTTGTACAAAATTATAGTTGTACCTTGGAACCAAACCCAAATTCGGTAAATGTTAGTTTTTTTTACTAATTTATGAAGTTATTAAGCAAAGTCTTGCGAGACTTCGCAAAGCAATAACTTCGGCTCATCAGAGCCAATACATTCTAATACTGTATGGAGCTCCAGCTTCGTACAGTATTATAACAAAGTTTAATGCGAATCGATTCGCTCATCCCTACTTACAATACTAGTGATAAATAGGTCCCTCCATGTGTACGTCTTCTAGCCTCCCTCCCACAGACTAGGCCAAGTCTAAGTAAAGCCCCTACCTCCACATTCTCACATACTACCGCCATCATAATATATACTGAATTCTCAGATGGGAAAAGCACAGCAGATACAAGCAATTTCTGAACTAATTGGCTATAACAATCACTTCACCACCATGAGGTATGAGCCATCTTAATTTCATTTTCCATTAGACCTACACAAGGAGAAGCTGGAACCCAGATAGGATATTCGCAAGGGACAACGTCGAAGTGTCTCCACGCCATTGAAATATATGTACATAATTTAACATTTTATTAAACTGGGATAACAGATTTCAGATATAACCTGGAAACAACAATCATAATGTATTAGCACAGCAAAATCCATCAGCCACCAATTAGTGACAATCATCCTAGAACACATGAAAAGATCATGATCATTAGTGATAGAAACATATATAAAGCATATACATGTAATAACCCATATGAAAATGGAGTATTTGTTACCAGGATGAACATGTGAAATGCTCTCATCATAGAAACCAAACTATAAATATAGAAAAATGAGAAATACATAAAAGGACATGGGGGGAAATACTCACTCAGTGCATATAAACAGAGGAATATCCCGGCAAGACAGAATCCTTCAAAAAACCTGAGCGTGCTGAACATTGTCACATTAACTGAAAGTGCCACAGAAAGTCCAAAAATCAGATTGAAGATTACAGAAAACAGCAGCACAAGACGACGGCCGATCCTAAGAAAACGAGAGGGAAATAAATAATACGTTTATAAAAGATCATACACCCAATGCAAGACCTGCACATAAAAAGGGTTATAAAGCAAAAACCAGCTTCAGCCATGTGAGATCTACCTTACAGAATGTCTACATACAACTGTATCTAGTCTGTCCCTCTCTTCATTCCTACTGGAAAAAGGGTAATCCACATCTGTGCCCAGTAAACCTAGTTCAGCCACAGCTGCGGAATACGGCTAGTCTGAAGGCTGTGCTGATAGCTCATAAAAAAAATGATAGAAAAGGCAACGAGTAAGAATACTGCTTTCCTCATATGCGGCTTTCAGCCTATCCATTCTTTTATCTACACAGTAAGGGAAGAAAGGATCACAGCACTCCAATATCGATGAAAACTATTTCCTTTCATCCATTACTGTGTCAACCTTGGATCAAGGTCTGCATTGCGGGCACTTTTTTTTTTTTTTTGCTATGACCGTTTGGTTCGGCTTTCTTCTATTTTCACTTTTTATGGAATGCTGTCTGGAGTTTGGCCTCCTCATCTGCATGGATGTGCTTCTGTTGTCCAATTAGGATCAGGGGTGAGCTCATGCAGCCCATAAACCCACAGGTTGGGAGCTACAGTCAAATATTTTCCAATACAGTAGATGGTTTTGAGCCAAACAGAGTGCTAAAAGAGAAAAAGCCTATCTACCATATCATACAGCTTTTACCAGGGTGTAAAAGGTAGTCAAGGTATAGTTTCCTACCTAATCGGACATTAGGCATGGAGAGGCGATGGTGCCAAGGTAACAGTATCACACCCAACAGCCATTGTGAAAGACATTGTGGACCCACCTAATTTATGGGACCCATGTACAATTCTCGCTAGGCATCTGACGGCTGCCTCACCACCCAGCTTTCCAAGATCAATGTCAAATCTGGTGGGAGATACAGCTGGACAACCCCTTAACTATGGTCTGGAGGTAATATCATGGGCTTAGTAATTTTGTGACAACTTTTTTCTATTGAGCATAATTATAATGTTACTTGAATGAAGTGAGCAACGTAGGCAATGGAAGTTGGTAATCTAGTTGCCTTGGATACACCAGGGACACCGCCTTCCAGGACATACCCGCCATGATGTCAATGCAACTCACTGTTATGTAGCTTCCCAGGTCCTAGCCTCTGCACAGATTATTTTTACATTCCTCTTAATTTACATTCATTGAGGAAACTACAACGATCCAGAATTACTAATGTGTGCACCAAAATCAGTCTAAAAAGTGATGCAAATTACACATCTACGTTTTTTTTTTTGCATTCATTTATTTTTTTATATTCTTGACATTGGGGTGGAGCTTAGCGGAAATGGGCCAGAATGGCAAGTAAGGAAGTGGCTGGCCATTTTACTCCTTTTCAGAAAAAGGTGTCTATCCCTGAACCAGATTTATCATCCAGGCTGCACCATTGTGATAAATCTGGTTCAGGTCTAGACAGCATGACTGCCTAAGCCATCTTTAGGATTAGTAAATCTCATCCAATTTCTCTTCTATATACTACTCTTGTCAACATTATAGACAACTGGTGATCAGTGGACATGAAGACCCCTGTCTGCATTTAAAGAACTGAAAAATGTATAGTACAGAGATACTTTATTTGTATTTTTTTTTTTACTTTACTTTATTAACTTGCAGGATGACAGGTCGAACTGGATGGACAAATGTCTTTTTTCGGCCTTATGTACTATGTTACTATGTAACACACAGATTTACTGATTAAAACATTTACAACCTTTTTACTAAACCCTTAAATCAGATTTTATTTATGCAAATTAGGCTGCACCAGGCCCCGACTGTTGGTGACACCATTTTCAACTGTTTTGCATTCTCTGGACATGGTCATAGCTGATAACTGTGGTGGAGCAAGGAGCCTTTGGTTCCGTGCCCCACCATTCCCTTGTATAGGCAACATGCCATTACAACAAGCCTATGAAGTTAGCAGGATGTACCCTGGTGAGCAAAGGTGATGAGGAGTAATTCCAGCTGGAAGGAGGTCTCCACAACCAATGGTAACCACCCTGGAGAGCTGAGGGGGCAGCAGAGCACTGGCCAAGACAACCAACTTAGTTAAGGCACAAAAAGGGGCATTATTACTGTGGGGGTGTTATTACTATATGGGGCTCAAAGGGGGCAACATTACTGCTGTGGGGGGCACTAAAAGGGGCACAAAGAAAAGGCTTGGCCCATTAGTGAAGCACAAAGGATGGCACTTGTGGGCTGCATTCATATTTTCGTTTTGCTGTTCAGTCACAGATACATAAAGACGTAAATGATAGCAGTGCATGATCATTCACATGACAGACACCAACAGCACCTGACTGCCACCACCAACTATAGCTGGGTTTGTAGAGTTTCCATAATTGAGTCAGTGATTGTAAAAGGAAAAAATTGCCTTACATGTTTTATACGCAGACAGGGGCGGACCGGACATAGACCCCACAGGGAAATTTCCTGGGTACAAAAGGATCTGATGCTCATAGCATTAATTAAAGTAGGAGCATTAGGTACTTATTATCCTGTCCCTCCTGCACTGTGGTATTTTGTGCAGCACTGATATTGCAGGCCCTGCTATTGGCCCAAATATCTTTCATTATTTATAATCGGCTCGTTTTGTCTGGGGAGCAATCATAAATAAAATGACCGCCGTCCTATTAGTACACACAAAACCAGTCCTAATCACACAACAGGACAAGTTACTGCAGAACACTGAGGTAAACAGCTGCCTCATCCTACTCTCTGCTCTGCTTGTTAGGGATTAGGATCCTGAATACAGCCGATATGATCTTCAGCTGAATCTCTGTAGGAATAGAGTTCATTAATAGACATGAGGTACAGAGGAGGAGGGTGGGGGATGTGGCTAATGAGCATCAGCACTTGTATGCGGTCTCCATTACCACAGTCTGTCCTGTCCATCCTCTCAGTACTTAATGTCTCCTCGTGAACTTCATGCCTACATAGATTCAGCTAAAAGTTCTCATCAGCTGTACAATCTCTCAAGCAGAGCAGAGAGGAGGATTCTTTGACTCAGTGTTGTGAAGAGACTTGTCCTCCTGTGTCATTAGGACTGGTTTTGTGTGTACTAATAGTACTGCGCCATTTTATTTCCCATGAGGATTGCTGGAGTGTGCTGGAAAAGCACCCTGATTGTGCAGACATCAGAAGAAACCCTCTGCACCAGATCCTTCAGTGTCATAAAATAGCATAATGGTCATAGCTGCAGGCTATGGAATCTGTAAGATGCCCTAATGATGGACACATCAGAGGGTGGGAGAACAAGCTTCTAATTACGCCTTGCTGTCTATGAGCCCTTTTCATCATACAGCCTGGTCTTCGGTCATTTAAAAGGGTTTTCTAAGATTTTAATACTGATGATCTATACTCTGGATAGGTCATCAGTATCTGATCTGTGGGTCCGACACCTGGGACCCCTGCCAATCAGCTGTTTGAGAAGGCATCAGCGTTCCTGTGAGCACAGCGGCCCTTCTCAGTGCTTACCAAGCACAGCATCATACAGTGTATAGAGGCTGTAGGCCCTATTCTCTTCTATGGGGCTAAGCTGCGCCCAGGCCACTTTAACAATGAACATGTCATCGTTAGCCTAGGAAAAGCAGTGAAAAGTCAGCAGTGCTTGCAGTAGTTCTCGAACAGCTGATCGATGAGGGCCCTGGGTGTCAGACCCCCACCAATCAGATGCTGATGACCGATCCAGATAGATGATCAGTTGTAAAGTCCTGGAAATTCCCTTAGCTGTCCGAGACAATCTTTCTAGAAGGAACCATTTATTGGAAGCTATTGCACAACTTATTCGTATCATCAGTACAAAGATAATTTACCTAACTTTGCATACGATTAAGCAAATCCTAAAGAAACTTTGCAGCTACAACATGTAGTCAAAATAACTGCAGAAGTTTCTGAATATTCAGTCCAGTTCTAGTAAACCTCGTAAGAGGTTTCTGAAAATAGCATGCTATAATGTACGTAGGGGGACTTCAGCCATGCCACTGAACACAAGTCTTAACCTCCTTCATTATCTTCATCTGGGCTCCTACACAATTACAATGTTCGATGTTATAATTTTAAAGGAAACGATCGGTTCCTTGGTAAAGAGCCTACAATCATTCTGTTCAGTGACATTCCTTTATGTGTTATTAAATGTGACCATTCCTTTAAGCACTCTTTGCTAAGGAAACCTGTTTATTTGAATATTTTTTTTAACTTCAAATGATCTCTTATGTTCTTGTCAAGTCCTGTGATTTTCCGGTTGCCTAGTAACCATAAGCATACTGTACATGCGTACTAAGGAAGAACTGCAGTCTTTCTTCTCTTCATCACTGGACAGCAAGGCGCTGAGAAACTATTTGATGTTAAGATTATGAAGGGCATCTTCAAGGTCAGACGGGGCAGGTACTATGACCCCAGTGAAGAGGTGGTGCAGTCTTTCCAAAACAGCCATTTCCTAATCTTTGAAGATCTTATGAAAATATTGCAGACAAAAGAACCGAACAATATACAAGGGGACATGGTGGTTACCAAGCTTCTTCTGCAGCAGCCCCAGGCACACAGCAATCTAGATCACAGCGAATTACAACGCGGTTCGCTTTGTGAAGTTATACGATTCATTATAAATAAACCTCAAATTACAATCTTGAATGACAATAAAATGAAATTAGAATAAACTATTTTTATTTTTTTTATATTTATACTAACTTTCAAGCGTGATCAAAAACTATGATCTTCCAGGAATCTAATTTCACTGTTAAAAGTGCAACTCCACTTTTGGGCAACTTCAATATCACTGGGTTGCAAATGCAAGGAATTCTCGGAAGTGCATGGGTAAACGGAAAAAAGACTCATGCACACGGCCGATACCAGCCCAGGAAACAGTCCATGTGTCGGTCTCATCTCCTGGGCCAAACACAGCAACCCTGACCCAAACTGACTGTATCATGGTCATTTATCATATAGTCAGTTTGGGTCAGGGGAGCCGTGGTCTGCCCAAGAGATGCGGACGACAAATGGAACAGGTTTCCTTGGCCGATCACAGAGGTTACTGGTGGATGGTAAATTTTGGATGGTGGTGGATGGTAAATTTTAGGGACCATTGTCAGGCATCTGCTGCCAAGGCAAATAAAGTAAGGGGATTCATAAAAAAAGCATAGATGCTCATGACAAGAACATAGTTTTGCCTCCATACAAAATCACCAGTCAGACGTCATGTGGAATATTGGCTATTTTAGGCACCTGTGTATAAGAAGATATAGTTGAACTGGAAAGGTTGCAGTTGAGGGAAACCAAGGTAATTAAAAGGGAATGGGTGGATTGCAGTACTAAGGCTGAGTTCACATCATAATTTATTTTTCCATCCTTCTGATCCATCAGAAGAACAGAAAAACAAACAAACAAAGACAAAACGGATCCTGTAAAAAAAAAACTGATCCCAAGCATCAGTTATGCACATTTGGCATCCGTTCTAGTCCTGCATTAACACGTCTAAGGCATAGTTCACACTTTAGATATTTGGTCCGTTATTTCCAGTTATCGTGAGCACAAACCAGGTGTGGCTGACCAAATAACTGAAGTGTCAACTTGGCCTTAAAGAACGGACCTCTGACGGAAATGGCTAAAACAGATGCCAAATGTACATAAACTGATGCTCAGGATCCCTTTTCTTTATTTGTCTGTTCGTCTGATGGATCAGAAGAATGGGAAAATAAATGGCGATGTGAACCCAGCCTAAGATAGGTCATCAGACTTGAGTTTGTTAAGCTTGGAGGGGGGGGGGGGGGGGTTCACACCTAAGGCTAAGGAGGCTAAGGCTGGGTTCACACCTAAGCGTTTCGCAAACGCGCGTTTTTATGCGTGATTTTTTTCGCGCGTATTTATGCGCGTTTTTGTAATAGCGCGTTTGGGTGATTGACAGCAGTGTTGTCCAAAGAGTCTATGGCCCAAACGTACGTGCTGTAAAACGCCCAGGTGAGAACCATTCCCATAGGGAATCATTGGTTTCTCTGTGTTGAGCGTTTTACAGCGCGTAGGAACGCGCTGTAAAACGCTCAGGTGTGAACCCAGCCTTAGGGTCAATCTAATTACAATGTAGAAATACATGACTAGACAGTCCAGAGATCCTGCTGGTGACCTTTTTATACCTAGACCTGTAACCATGGCAAGAAGGCATCCTCTACTTCTAGAGTAAAGAAGGTTTCATCGTCTACACAGACAGGGATTCTTTATTGTAAGAGCGGTGAGACAATGGAACCATCTGCCAGAGGAGGTGGTGATGGATGATTCATTAAACAAATTTTAAAGAAGGGCCTCAATGCCCTTCTTAAAATGTAGAACTATTGCAGGCTATGGGTACTAGACTTCTAAAGATTGGAGGATTAACCAGAGCTTAATTCTGCTTGGCATATTTGGAATTGGGGCACTTGGCGTCTACCTCATAAGTGTTTTTGCCTTCCTCTGGATCAACACTATAGGATTATAGGTTGGACTTGATGGGCCTTTGTCTTTTTCCAACTTTACCAAGTATGTAACTATATTGTGCAGACTTAAATTCCTGATAGTCCATAATATAACATTGTGCAATAATTTCTCAGTGCTGATTGAAGTATATAATACCAAGTTTAAAGTAGAAAACTTAAGTGGAGCTTCACCTAAAAGGGGCTATCCGTGAAAAAAAAAGTTCTTCTTGAAACTAGCCCTGCATGATACAATAAGAAAGGTTCAAATAGATTTCACTACCTTTTTCACTCTGTTGAGCGGCACCACGTGACCACTTTTCACTACAACCTAATAACTCCTACAACACATGCATCACGTGACACTCCCCTAACTGCAGGTACTATCTCCTATGTATATGTGGTCATCAATAACAATATGTACATGGGGTGGGTCCCCCTGTATGTTTAAAGTGCTTGTGTGGGAACTTCAATTCACGCATGTATAGTTCTAATATACTGCATCTGTTTGAAGACCGTTTGTGATGAACTCGCTCTTGCGTGTTGTGGGTGGAATTATTGGTGTGGTGGTCAGGGCTACAACCTGAGTGATGTAGAGTAAGAAAGGTGGAGCAGAGGTGTACTGGGAGAAGGGAAACTACACTGGAGGGCAGAGAAACTTGTTTCTGATGAAATGTCTTGAGCTGAAACCCCGCCCCAGACCAGAAGTAGCCGAAGGAACAGAGGCGGGTGGCTGGTGGCCAAGGGGAATAAAGTATTGAAAGAAAAGCTTAATAGGTAAATAGCTTTATTATATCCATGTACATGACTATTCCACAACATAAGCTCTGTGATGACCATGATTAAACAAACAAGCTGTTCGTCAGAGGAGTCCTACATTTTCTTTTACTTTTTAATGGACTCTAAATATTGACGATATGGGACCCCTTTAAAGAGGACCTGTCACCACAAAACGCAGTGCAATTTGCAGGCAGCATATTATAGAGCAGGAGGAGACTGACATATAGTTTTGTGGGATAAAATTCTGTAAAACTTCTGGGCCAAAACGGGGCGATCAGAATTAGTTTCGTCTTGCCTCAGCTCCTGTAGAACCCTTGGAATTAGTCTTAAGGGGGGAAAGGCGTAAAGAAGATTGTTCGGCCAAGGTAGGGAGAAGGCATCTATGCCAGTTGGAGAATCTTCTGGATTTAGAGAAAAAGAGAAGACATTTCCGGTTTTGCCTGTTTGCAAACAAGTCTACTAGAGGACTGCCCCAGAGGTGGACTATCTGCTTGAACACCGTTCGACTTAAACACCATTCTCCCTGATCTAGACGATTTCTGCTTAAAAAATAAATAAGTAATATCAGCTTTTTTGTTTTCTGAACCTTTCAAATGTACCGCTTTTATGAAGGACACTGAGGGAATGATTATGGAAAAGATTCTTTCTGCCAGAGACATAAGATCCTTTGCAGCAGCAAATGCAGCAACGCCCATTTGACTGCAGGAATTGTAGATGTCATCCTGCCCAATACCGCCATCCCCTGGCTGATGGTTCTGCGTTTTCATGAAATCAAAGATTGTACTTCTTTCAGAATTTTGGAGATCTTGTTTTGAGGAAGAAAGCAGCATTGTTTCACGGAGTCTAGAATTAGGCCCAAAAATCAACAGCTCATGGGATTGGGTTTGATTTCTCACAATTTATCCACCACCCCAACTCCCCCAATATCCTGATTATTTCTGAGAGGTGGGAGGACAGAGTGCTTTCTGATTCTGCCACTACCAGTATATCGTCCAGATAGGGTATCGTCAGGATATCCTTTTCTCTCACGTGAACCATCACCTCTGCCATTAGCTTGGTGAAAAGCCTGGGAGCTTGGGATACTCTGAATGGGAGCGCTTTGTATTGAAAGTGGTGGGTTTGCCCGTCCATGGATTCTGCTACCCTTAGGAACCTCTGGGAGTCTGCATGGATTGGGATGCGATAATATGAGTCTTATGTCTAGGGTTGATGTTACGCATTCCAGAAAAAGCTGATTTATTGCCGATTGTATTGATTCCATTTTGAACTTTTTGTACTTTAGGAATTGGTTTAAGTATTTCAGGTTTATTATCATCCTGAAAGACCCATCCGGTTTGGGGACCAGAAAAAGGGAAGAATATAATCCTCCCCCTCTTTCTGACTCTGGAACCTCTATTAATACTTTCTTCTTTAGGAGGATAAGTAACTCCTGTTTTAAGGCCTGTTTTTTTTTTATAGACTTTTGATCCAGGTTTGTACCCATCATCTTCTCCAGTGGGAGAGCGGTGAACTCTAGACGGAAGCATTCTCTCATGATGCCCAAAATCCAAGGACTTGCAGAGATCTTCTCCAAAGCCTGAAGAAAAAGAGACCACCTTCCTCCCACCGGAATGGAACAGTCATTGCTGACCGTTTTTAAAACGGCTACTGGACTGGGAGCTGAAAAGGAAACCTTTCTTTCCTAGCTTTGTTATTTCTCCAGAATATCTATCTTATCTTGGTTATATTCCCTCTTGTTTTTAGGAAGAAACTGGCGCTTTTTTTTCGGTTTGGAGGATGGAAAGCCTTTTTTTGTCATCTGTGGCTTTTTCTAATAAATCGTCCAAACCGATCCGAATAACAAATCCCTCCTGGCAGGGAATAGCACATAATTTATTTTTGGATCCTGTATCTCCTGACCACCCCTTCAACCATATAGCCCTTCTTGCAGAATTAGCTAAGGCCTCAGACCTAGCACTCAGCTTTAAGGCATCTGCAGAGGCGTCTGATATAAAGTCGACCGCCTTCATGATGGTAGGGAAAACCTCTAGTAATTGTTCTCTTGGGGTTTTGTTTTCTATGTGGGATTTCAGGCCCTTTAACCATAACTTAAGAGATCTTGCTGTGGAAGTAGCGGCAATGTTAGGTTTGAATGCCTGAGTAGAGGCTTCCCAGGCGTTCTTAAGGTATACTTCAGCTCTTCTGTTCATTGGATCTTTTAAAGCCCCTAGATCTTCAAACAGTAAGGCTGATTTCTTGGAGATCTCAGCAATAGGGGCGACTTTCTTAGGAGGCCTATCCCAGGAAGAGCATTCCCCCTCATCAAAAGGATATTTCCTTTTAACATTTTTTGGGATGAATAATTTTTTGTCTGGTCTTTTCCATTCCTTTTGAATTAGGGATCTTATGTTCTCATTTATAGGAAAAGTTTTTCCATGGCCCGGGTCACCAAACGTAATCTGCTGGACTGTCTTTGGCTCCTTGGGTTCGTCCACCTTCATTATGGCCCTAATGGCTTTAAACAAGGAGTCTGTGTCCTCATGACAAAATAGTGGATTACCCACTGACTCCCCTTCTGATGATTAAATTCGAACTACGGCAGATTTCACCCTGTTCTGCTTCAGCCCCAGAAGAATCCAAATCTGAGAAGCGACTAGAATGAGCCTGCTTGCCCGGCTTCATAGAATCCGCGATTTAGGATGTCACCATGTTCTTAATATTTTGCATAAATGATGGGGATTTCTCTTCTAGTATCTTATTAATGCAGTGCTGGAAAAGCAATTTTGGCCAGGAGGTTAACTTTTTCCTACAGGTTGTGCATTATTTCCCACGTGTTTTAGCAGTCGCCTTCCTAGGGCTCTTTTTAGGATTCTAAAAAATAAACAGAATGGGTCCCTTAAAATAAGGAATTTGTAAGGATAATACTGGGGATTAACCCCCTTACCCCACCAGGAATACCGATCGCGTATCGAGGTTGTCCTGTTCACCAGTGCGCTGACCACTCTCCTCTTCCATGGTATAGTGCAGAGATGGAGGGTCTTCCATAAACAAGGTCTGTAGACGTCCTCTCAGGCTGGCTGGCACCCTTCCACCTGCGCACTGACGGGGTTAAATAACCCCAGGTAAGGTCCCCTGGACAAATCCACGTGCGGCCTCTTGTTCTCTACTTCCGGTCCTGATCAACAATGCGAGAACAAGAACCGCGCTCCGCCCCCTGCCTCTGTAATGGCACAAGGGAAGTAGCCTGCAGGAAGAAGAGGCCCCGGACCTCCTGAACACTGCCAAGAGGTTCCGGCGTGTCAGCGGTACCACTGGACTGCCTACGGATGTCCCCTCGGCCAGGACCCAGAAGGGTGGAATCCAGACTCTAGGCGGCTCCTAGTGGAGACTTACGCCATACCAGGTAACCCCTATGGATAAACAAACACCGACGGAGCCCTGCAGCCTTATATCTCTCCAGAGAAAGCATCCTTTCCATAGGACAGGAAACAGGAACTGGTGGATAGAGGCCGGGTCCCTCCTTAAGAAGCCCTGAGGTCTGATTGGGGGTTATTCACATTGGGGTCTGAGCTGAGGTCTAATAAAAAAAAAAAAAAATTCTCATTGTCCTCCTCTAAAACATCGGTACTTCGTATGGGCTGGTGTGTCTTATCTAATTATCATGTAATTTGCTCTGCAAGGTAATGAGGTTAAAAAATAATTACCACACAGGTTTTTTTTTTTTCTTTTGCAAACCCCGCACAAAAAAAGTCTTCTTGCAAAAATGAATCTAACACAGATCCATAGAAGAAGAAAAAAAAAAAAAAAAAAAAAAAAAAAAAAAAACACCTATGGGGAAGATTTATTAAAAGGGATAACTGGATTAGTTGCAACCAGATTCCACCTTTAATTTTTCATAACTCCAACCAGAATACACTTCATAGTTTTGTGATTGGTTGCTATGGGCAACTGTGCAAGTTTTCCTTTGCACCAGTCTTGATTAATCTGCACTTATATGTATTTGGCATCACTGAAATCGTACTGACCCAGACAGTAAACTTTTTTTTTTTCTTTTTTGTCATAAATAACATAAGTCTCAAAGTTTACAACTGAAAAAGCCAATGGCAGTATTACTGTTATTTTCCATTCCTCCCCAGAAAGAGTTAATAAAAGTTAGGCCTCTTTCACACTACCGTATGGCTATTTCAGTATTTTGTGGTCCGTTTTTCACAGATCTGTTGTCCCGTTTTTTGTTTCTGTTGTGTTTCCATTCCCGTTCTGTTTTTCCATATACAGTATACAGTAATTACATAGAATAAATTGGGCTGGGCATAACATTTTTAATGGATGGTTCCGCAAAAAAACGGAACGGATACGGAAGACATACGGATGCATTTCCGTATGCATTCCTTTTTTTTGCAGCCCCATTGACTTTAATGGAGCCACGGAACGAGATTTGCGGCCAAATATAGGACATGTTCGATCTTTGCACGGAACGGAGATACGGAAACGGAATGCATACGGAGTACATTCCGTTTTTTTTTGCGTACCCATTTAAATTAATGACTCTGTATATGGAATGCAAAAAACGGCCCGCAAATGGGAAAAAAAAAAAAAAAACACAAAACGGTAGTGTGAAAGAGGCCTTATAATTATGAACTATGCTCAGGATAGGTCATTAGTACCTGATCATGGAGGTCTTGGTGACAGAGAAAAGGTCATGGCGCTTCTGCGAGCACTGGTGTTTTCTCAAACAACTGATCGTTGGGGGTCCTGGCCGTTGGACCCCCACCAATCAGAAACTTATGACCTATCCAGAGGATAGATAGTTCATCAGTATAGAAGGAAACCCCTTTAAAGACTATAATTTTCATTCAAATAAACTTACCAGTCAGCAATACATCCTGTAATCAAGTATCCAAATATCAACCCCACGACCAGAGAGAACTTGGCTATATGAACTTTCCACGATGAGTCACAAACCAGATCCCACTGCAAGACAAAAGCAGAAACAGCAAGGTGAGCTCAGCAGGCGACAGGTCTTGTGTTACACATCAGATCAGGGGTCGGCAACCTCTGGCACTCCAGGGACTGTGAAACTACAACTCTCAGCATGCACACTTGCTTGCCTGTGCTTGTTACCCCTATAGAAGTGAATGGAGCATTCTGGAAATTGTAGTTTCAGAACAGCTGGGGTGCTGGAGGTTGCAGATTTGGCGGGTTCAGCGGGCACATCAGCTCCAAAGGGTTTCCCAGCTAATCTGCAGCTGTTGCTGTCTCATAAGTGATAATACATCTTCATTGTTTAAGACAGGTTTTATGTCTATACTGTATCGTTTATAGGCCACATACACTGTACAAAGCATAAAATACGAAAATGCATGCGTGTCAGCAGATGTGATTAAGAGAGTGTTTCATGCCATACCGCGGGTGGTGTCCAGAAAAGATAATAAAAAGGCCATAAAAGCTTGAAACCCTCCCATAATTAAAGGGCAGGCTAAGCATGCTGCAATCTGGCCTGTGAACAAAGTACAATTTAGCCGAAGCAAGTCCATTGTGTTGCTGACAGCTAGTTGTGATCTCCATACTGAGTCACTGCTCCCTGATGCTTTACATTTACTTTTTTTTGCAATATGTGGCAATTAATACATAAAAATATAGTACACACTGTCCATAAAAAGGTACAAATGGAGCCAAGTGGAAAGTGTATCATGAAATATGACTTAAAACCGGTTAAATTAAACCCTCACAAATAGAACACGAGTTATACAAAAATACCAAATAAAAACATGGTAAATGGAAAATATGCATCTACCTGTTCAAATTTCTCCTTCCCTATATCAAATGCCAGAACACACTCGCCCTTTCAGAATCAGCATATAAACTATTTGGACATGTATTTAAATTGATTTTTTTCTGCATTGCTCCCAATCAAGCTTAGGAGAGGAGCAGAAGAGCTCTCAATCTTCTCCCCACAGACTGAAAGGGCCTTGAAATGACATTCTAATGGATTATGAACAGGTGCCACATAAAGCAATCAGTCTACTTTATCCAAGCCAAAAGGCCTTCACCGTAGCACTTTAGACATCTTCACATAAACGAGAGCAAAGAATGATGTACCTTTGCATATTCCCAGTGACCTATCTACCGATAACTGGACAACCAAGGTTCTTATCACATCTGAGCCAGAGGCTCCTTCAGTTGCAAATTCCTTCACATTTGACGGTACAATGACCGACACCATGAAAGTCAACAGATTTAACCTAAAGAACATTTTTTATTGCATAAAGAGTTTTTTCTTTCTTTAAATCAGCTGTAAAATTCAGCAACGTAAGCCATCCCATGGTAAGCTAGACAATGATACAGCACTACATTTGTCTTTCGATCACCTACAATAAAATGATACCCAACTGATATTTAAAGGGAACGGACAGCATGAAAATGCAATGTAAGCCACACGCAGCAAGTTAGAGCAGGAGGAGCTGATCAGATTGCTGGATAGTTTTGTTGGAAAAGATTCAGTATACGTTATATTACTTTATTATAAATATTTCCTCAAATACATTTCATTATTTATAATGGCTCATTTTGTCTGGGGAGCAATCATCAGGGGAAACCAAATGGCCGCTGTCCCACTAGTTCACACAAAACCTGTCCTGATCGCCCACGAGGACAAGTTACTTTACAACACTGAGGTAAAGAGCCACCTCAACCTGCTCCTCTCTACTTGTCAGGGATTATGATCCTGAATACAGATGATAAGAACTTTAGCTGAATCTCTGGGGAATTTAGTTCATGAGGAGACAAAGTACAGAGAGGACGGACAGGACAGGCTGTGGTAATGGAGTCTGTAAACAAGTGCTGCTGCTCATTAGCCATACCTCACCCTCCTCATCTCCATTCCCACAGAGATTCGCCTGTATTCAGGATCATGATTCCTGACGAGCAGAGCAGAGAGGAGGATGAGGCAGCACTAAGGCTTATTGTGGTGAACTAACTTTTTTTAATTCCTGGATAACCCCTTGAAATTCCTGCTCATTCTGAGCTTTGAAGTCAAGGAGGTGGTCCTATCAGTGACTGGTTCCCTATAATGGTATAGCATTGCCAATGCATATTGATTGACAAAACTGCTCTTGCTTCACCACCTTTTCTTCAGTTAGAAAGTGTAAGTGCTACGAGATCCTTCTAAGTGGATTTGTCTTGAATTCTCCATCTCCCTTGTGAGGCATTATTAAATTACAAGTCCTTTTGTGATCCAGCTGTAAAGTATTTAACATAAGGCCTGGTGTAAGAAGTTGCACTAATTCCAATGTAACCCAATTCTTAAATATATTCCACGATACCAATTAAAATGGAGTCATCACATTTGCCTGGATGGCACAGTGAATTAGAAAGTCCTTAGAAAGGGTTCTCCGCTTATCCTAGCGGTCATCAATATCAAAATCGATGGGGGCCCGACTGCCAGCACCCTCATTGATCATCTTTATGATGAGAGCACAGCACGATATGCGCTCTCTCTTCATACAGTTGATCGGCAGGGTACCTGCAGTCAGGCCCTAGCTGATCTGATATTGATTTCACTGTCTGGTCCTGTCAATCAAAGTGGAGAGGGTGCAGCAGTTGCAGAGACGTGTTTTGCAGTCTAGGCTAGTCTACGGGAGCTACAGAAAAGCTAAAGAAAGGCACACAAAGGCCCAGGTTTACTAAATGTGTCTGCACCTAGAATTTATCTAAAAAGTGAGGCAAATTGGCAAAATTTTGACAACTAGAACTTAATTTTTTTTGCTTGCTCAAAAAAGGTGATGCTCTGAGGAAGGGGGCATAGCCTACTACCTGTCATTTTGTGCCAAAAGGATACCACAATTGTCAACCAACAGCATTCAATCAAATGACACTGAGTTAAGGGCCCTTTACACGGGCCAAGAATTACATAGATCGCTAACGAGCGTTCATCGCTAACAACCGTTAATCTGATCTGGCGGTGTAAATGCCTGATGATGAACAAGCGAAACATGGATGGGAAAGAGCGATGGCATTAGCGATCACTCTTCCCCATACTCTGGAGGAGATCGCTGCATGAAAATACACCAATCTCCTCTGCTAGCGACCAGCAGATTGTTGGGAAGGAACGCTTCCCTCCCGACAATCTTCTGGTACATCGTCCCGTGTAAATGGACCCTTAGACAAAAGTGTCTGTCCCTGCACCAGATATCATCCAGCCTAAGGCACTGTGATATATCTGGTGCAGGTCTAGGCAGCCTTTATGAGTTTATTCCATTTGCCCCAAAATAATAGACTTTTATATTTCTTCTTCTTCCTTTATGACATTTTAGGCTTATATTAGGAAGTGAACAATGCCGTGCAACCATGATAAAGCTGCATACTCCATTGCACTATAAATAAAGCAATTATTATCTTCCCATGGAGATTTCCTTTGTGGGATTCCGTTTTATGTATTGTACTGAAGCGGGTGATATAAAAAAAAATATAATTTATTAATTATATCTATCACAAATGCAATGTTGATTTGACATACAGTGTATGAAGGTATACAAAAATAAAATGTAAAATACCTAAAAGTATAAAACTGATTTCAATAAACCAGGTCTACGCCACTGAGATTTATTAAAGGGATTGTCACATTTCAGCAAATAGCATTTATCATGTAGAGAAAATTAATACAAGGCACTTACTAATGAACTGTGATTGTGCATATTGCTTCTTTTGTTGGCTTAATTCATTTTTCCGTCACATTATACACTGCTCGTTTCCATGGTTATGACCACACTGCAATCCAAGAGTTGTGGTCATGCTTGCACAATACAAAGCGATGGCTTATGACAGCTCCCACGGTTCCAGTCACCAGAGAGGTCGACGCTTTTTCCTATAGTGTGCAAGCACAGCCACCGCTGCTGGATTGTAAGGTATACCCCTGGATATAAGCAGTGCATAATGTGATGGAAAAATGAATCAAGCCAGCAAAGGAGGCAATATGGAGAATCACAATACATTAGTAAGTGGGCGGGTGACTCGGTACCTACCCCCATGTCACACTCATACCTTACTTTGATTCCAAAGACCGGAAAAGGACCATCTCGATTGCCAAAACTATAGGCCCATTGCTCTACTTAATTCGGGCCTCAAGATTTATACTAAAATACTAGCCTCCCGTTTAAACGCCTTTCTCCCCTCCTTTATCTATAAAGGCCAAGTAGGTTTTGTCCCACGTCGTCAGGGCGGTGACAATACGAGACGGAACCCTGACTTGTTGGAGGTGGTTGACCACTCGGGGGAGGAGGCATTGCTCCTTAGCTTAGACGCTGAAAATGCGTTTGATTGATTAAGCTGGCTGTTTATATTTTGCGACCTCGAAAGCATTTGGTCTCTCTTGCCCTTTTGTTCAGGCCATTCGAGGCTTATACTCCTCCCCTACGGCGACAATCAAGCTCCCACATGCTGAGTCTCGACCATTACACATCGCCAATGGGACAAGACAGGGATGTCCCTTATCCCCTTTACTATTAGGGCTTGCCCAGACATCAGGGGAATTATGGTCAGGGATAAGGAGTTTAAGCTGTCACCATATGCGGACGATGTCCTCCTTATCCCGACTATGTCTCCCTCCCAAACCTTCACTCCATTTTTTTTTTACAAGAGTTTGGACGTCTGACGGGGTATAAGGTCAACACCCATAAAACTGAGGCTTTCCCCTCAATATACCTCAGTCAACTGTTGGTAACCTTCGGGCAAACTTTCCATTCCGATGGAAGGAGGACTCCCTGCGATATTTGGGTGTGGATCTTACCCCCCATTACACGGACCTCTACAGGACTAATTTCCCATGTATGTATAAAGAAGTTCGAGATCTCCTTACCAAATGGCACACACTCCCATTTTCCTTCCTAGGCCGTATTGCGGCAGTAAAAATGGCTCTCTTGCATAAGCTCCTGTATCTCTTCGAGGCTTTACCTGTTCTGGTCCCTCTCAAAGATTTGAGATCTGTTCAGTCCCAGCTCCTCAGATTTATATGGGCTGAGAGGAGTCATAGGATCCCTATGTCTGTACTTCTATCTAGCAAGTCTCAGGGTGGTCTGGGAGTACCTGACCAGATCAAATATTATTGGGCAGCTCAGTTACGCTGCATCACAGCTTGGGCATCTCTGCACCAATACTCTATCTCAGGGATGCTCAACCTACGACCCTCCAGCTGTGGTAAAACTACAACTCTCATCATGCTTGGCTGTAGGCTGATAGCAGTAGGCTTTCCGAGCATGCTGGCAGTTATAGTTTTGCAACAGCTGGGGGGCCGCAGGTTGAGCATCCGTGCTCTATCTGGATGCAGATAAAGACTCTGGCTGGCTCCTATACACCCAAATTCTTTGCTATGGTCTAACCCATATAAATACACCATCAACTAGAGCTAAATCTATTTGGCGGACCTGTAGTAGTAGTAGCTTTCTCCTAGTCTCACGCCATTCTTCTATGACCTCCTTTTTATACCATCCTCTACTCCCAGCGAGTCTCACCACGTTAGTGACAAGACTATGGTTTCAAAGTGGCATCTTCCTCTATGCGGACATTGTACACCCGTTCACTAGGGACCTCATACCCTTCTCAGATATTAAAACCAAATATAACCTTCCCTCAATGACCAATTATTTCTATATTCAACTTCGACATTTTGCCCAATCCACCTTCTCTGGGGTTAATGTCTCTCTCCCGACTGAATTTAAACGCCTTTGTAGAAGGAGTACACATTAAAGGGCCGATATCTGAGCTATACTCTATCTTACTGACCCCCCTCCCAGAACGGATTCAGAGACACTCTTACATGGTCAGATGGGAGGAGTATTTGGTGAGAGTTCTACCAGAAGCACTGTGGCGCATTATATGGAGGAGAGCAGTGAAATCCTCAATGTCAGTTCTTTGCCAAGAGAACCAGTATAAGATCCTGATGTACTGGTATCACACTCCTGATCTCCTCCATAGACCGAACCTGAAAGTTGCGAAGGTCTGCTGGAGATGTGGGACACATGGGGGTACAATACACCATATCTTTTGGGATTGCCCTCTCATACGCACCTTCTGGTCCAGAGTCAGCACTCTTCTTAGTGACATCTTTGCCTGCAGTATACCACCTGACCCCATATCCTTCTTACTTAATGTCACTCCTACGCACATAAGGAAACACTCACTTAAACTGTTAATACAAGTACTCATTGCTGCCCGATGCCTTATTTCCCGAATCTGGAAACGCCCTGACCCAAAAGGTCTCTGATCTATATGCTAAGGTGTCAGGAACCCAGACCTTAGAATACACGACTGCAATGTTCCAGGAAAAAAATAGACCTATTTCATGCAATTTGGGATGACTGGGACAACTACTGGGCTAATAGGCAATTCTCCCCCCCCCCCTCCCCCCTCTGATGTGTCATTGTCTGTATTGTCTACATCCTTCTTTGTTCTGATAATCAGAGGTTCTAGCTTAGACCACAAGACCCTCAAGATCAGGTCACCGTAGCTACTCTTTCATGAGAGTCCCTCATCTGCTAGGATACCACTGATAATTTCTTTCCTTTTTCTTTCATTTATTTTTATTCGTCTATCTTGTTTCTTAATACCTATACTTATCTAAAAAATACGCAGGTTTCTCATGTAGCCTTTATGAGTTCTTGTCTAATTTACATTGCACATAAAACATGATGTTATAGTACATGTTCATCTGTTATTTAGGTCATGTATACTATACTGCCTTGCTCACTTTACCCCGTACAATTCTGCTGTTGCATAAAACAATACATTAGTAAGTGCCTTGTATTAACTTTTGCCAATGCCATTTGCTGAAGTGAGATGAGCTCTTTAAAGAAACACAAACTCCTATTCATTATTCGAATGGCCTAATACATAACTAAATATGCAATGAAAAAATACTAATGCTACCTACCCTCAAAGTGTCAATATGTAATTGCCTTTTTATTTGTGATCCTTAAAGGATAACTGTCATATATATTATTTTTTGGGAGTATTGGATTGTGGTAATTAATATCTCCTTGGTGGCCCTATTTCAACTTTTCACTGTGTATTCAATTACCCCTTAATTCCACATTTTTGTTCCCTGTATTGCCTACTTTTGCCTGTGCTTAAAATAGGGTTGCTAGGCATGGTCCGTCTCTCTGCTGCTAGACGGAGCAGCGTGCAGGCTCACATTACTGACAGGGACTGTAAGTAAATGATTAAAGCCAGGTCCTCCCCAGCAGCTGATAACAGTGCCTGGGCTGTGTGCACTTCTCCCTGTCCCTGTGCTTGGCAGACGCTCCCTCACTCAGCAGAGCTGGAGAAGTAGAGTTGAAGCAGCGCAGACCAGGGAAGGGAGATCTGCCGTCTGCTCAGTGTATAAATGAAAGCAACATGTGGTAAGGCTGCTTTCACACTAGCGTTCGGGTGTCCGCTCGTGAGCTCCGTTTGAAGGGGCTCACGAGCGGACCCGAACGCAGCCGTCCAGCCCTGATGCAGTCTGAATGGAGCGGATCCGCTCAGACTGCATCAGTCTGGCGGCGTTCAGCCTCCGCTCCGCTCGCCTCCGCACGGACAGGCGGACAGCTGAACGCTGCTTGCAGCGTTCGGGTGTCCACCTGGCCGTGCGGAGGCGTGCGGATCCGTCCAGACTTACAATGTAAGTCAATGGGGACGGATCCGTTTGAAGATGCCACAATGTGGCTCAATCTTCAAGCGGATCCGTCCCCCATTGACTTTACATTGAAAGTCTGGACGGATCCGTCCCAGGCTATTTTCACACTTAGCTGTTCTATGCTAAAATAATGCAGACGGATCCGTTCTGAACGGAGCCTCCGTCTGCATTATTATGAGCGGATCCGTTCAGAACGGATCCGTCCGAACGCTAGTGTGAAAGTAGCCTAAGAGGACCGCTTTGTGCTACAGGAGATTAACCCTTTAGGGGGGAGGGCTCTGGTTACTGACACTTTTGGGGGGCTATCGTTACTGGCTAGTGAGGGCAGGCGGGATTAGCCTCAGGGTGAGGGCAGTGGCGGCCATCTTAACTGAATAGTGAGATTGCAGTTTTATGCAGACTGGTTGCTAAGGGCTGAATCTTATTAAATATGGGGTAAGTCAGTCTAATAGTAACTGATTCTGGAATATCATGTTATTAGTAACTACATATATGAAAATTGAAATTAGGGTCTAAATGTGACAGTTATCCTTTAAGAAAGAAATGTACCCAAATATAACTAGCAATTTTAAGATCCTCTCAGACAGCTGCTGTTCTTCTACCTACCAGTAAAGCCACTTTCACAAGGTCAGGATTTTTCACCGGTATATGCGAGACAAAACCAGTGGGTCAGAAACACAGAACACAAATAATTTCCATGACAGTTTCTCTCTCCACTCCTGGTTTTGGCCTAGGCTGAATTCACATGTCCGATTACAAACTCCGGCGGTCTGTTCTGGCAGGGAACATACTACCAGAGTTTACCGTACCCAGCATAATCAGATACAGTCACGTACCGCCGGATCCCCATTGACTGTAGGATCCGACAGGGATCTGGACGCTTTCCGGCATAAATGCTGTATTTCGACCAGACTTAAAGTACTGCGTGGAGAACTTTTGTCCAGCCGAAAGACAGTATTTATGCCAGAAAGTGACTGCATCCATGTCAGATCCTATTAAAGTCAATGGGGATTCGGCGGTGCGTGACATCTGGCTAGATGGCTACTGTAAACTCTGGTAGTATGTTCTCTGCCAGTTAAGACTGCTGGAGTTTGTAAAACAGATATGGGAACATGGCCTTACAAATATTGACCAAATATTTACCAAGCGAGAGTGGCATTAAACTCCGTAACATCACGATCCATAGCACAGCAGATTTTCCAACATAGTACACATTTTTAATACAATAATATAATAACCAAAATCACTTCTTCAAAAGAATTTAAAAAATCATTCCCCTCGCTGGACTACAGGAATCGCAGCAATCGTGAATATACTAACACAATATTATAGTTCAAAGAGTCATGCAGGCCCCTTGACATAGGCCGACAATTATACCGAATTGTTCCCAATAATTGCCTGCTCGTTACAGGAGCTGAAAGCTGCTTTTAAATGCAACAATCACCTCTTTGGTATGTTATAGGTGTCTGCACCAGCGATGCCCTCACCCGATGGATGAGCGTTTGCTCATTTATCTGGCGATTGGCAACACCTTTAGACAGGACAATTATCATTCCTTCCTGATAATTGCCTTAATCATTGGCCCATGTAAAGGGGCCTTCAGGCCTCTTTCATGCGAGCGTGACAGATTAGGTGCGGATGCGTTCAGGAAAACTCGCACCACTTTGCAAGCAAGTTCATTCTGTTTTGTCTGCGATTGCGTTCAGTTATTCCGTTTTTTCCACGTGGGAGCAATGCGTTTAACACACGCGTGATAAAAAAACTGAAGGTTTACAAACAACATCTCCATGCAGCCTCATTCACTTCTATGTGGCCAGGGCTGCGTGAAAAACACAGAACATGCTGCGTTTTTTCACGAAACGCAGAACTGATGCATGAAAAAAAATTAAAAAGTGCTCATGTACACAGACTCATTGAAATTAATGGATAAGGATTCAGTGTGGGTGCTATGCGTTCACGTCCTGCATCGCACCCGCGTGGAAAACTCGTGTGAAAGGTGGCCTAAGTGTTCCTTATTCTAGAAAAGCTCTAAAGCCATGCAAGAGAACAGCGTGGGATGGGTTTTGGTGCCATGTAAAAAAAAATAAAAAAAAATTAAAAAAAATAAAAAAAAATAATTTTTTTTTTTATTTGAACAGTCTTCGAAATGTTGCAGTTAAACGGGTTGTCTGGTATTACAGATGGGTTACGTAGATACTGTTTGGATCTGCACAATGCAAACACAAAATTAGCCAAAAATCTCTTAAGAAAATACAATAAATGGGAAGGTGATAATCTGCTGTGACTGCAAGGCAAAAGCAAACACAATGATGTAACATCACCTTTCAGGTGCTAAGATTTATGCAAATATACAAAATTATTATCAATTTAACTTCTATACTTATCGATCTGAGGTCCTTCATGCATATTTTGATGAAATCGTGCATTAGTCTTTAGAACCTGCCCATTTATTTCAAATAAAGCCAAAACTGCGATGACAGTCACCGCCAGGGGTGGGCATGAACTGCCACAAATGGTCCAGATTTATTTAGGACAGTGGCTCACCCAGGATGATACATTTCCTGCACAGCAAACAGTGCTTTGCTTACAATGCAACAGAATTCTGTGCCAAAGTTTTTATGCAAAATGGTGCAACTTAGGCTGCTTTCACACTAGCGTTCGGGTGTCCGCTCGTGAGCTCCGATTGAAGGGGCTCACGAGCGGACCCGAACGCAGCCGTCCAGCCCTGATGCAGTCTGAATGGAGCGGATCCGCTCAGACTGCATCAGTCTGGCGGCGTTCAGCCTCCGCTCCGCTCGCCTCCGCACGGACAGGCGGACAGCTGAACGCTGCTTGCAGCGTTCGGGTGTCCGCCTGGCCGTGCGGATCCGTCCAGACTTACAATGTAAGTCAATGGGGACGGATCCGTTTGAAGATGCCACAATATGGCTCAATCTTCAAGCGGATCCGTCCCCCATTGACTTTACATTGAAAGTCTGGACGGATCCGTCCGAGGCTATTTTCACACTTAGCTTTTTTTTGCTAATATAATGCAGACAGATCCGTTCTGAACGGAGCCTCCGTCTGCATTATTACGATCGGATCCGTTCAGAACGGATCCGATCGAACGCTAGTGTGAAAGTAGCCTCAAAGAGGTTGTCCATTATTTTATATTGATCGCCTATCCTCTAGGTCGGAGGTCGCCAACCTTTTGTATGTTGTGAGCCACGTTCAACTCTCAGTGATGGTCGGGAGCAACAGGCAATTCAAAAACAGAGGAGAGAAATTTAGAATGTGAAAAGCAAAAAGCATGAAATTGCAAACATTTGCTGATAAATATTTTAACACTAGTATTATACCATCCGAATTGGCACCGTTTGGTGGTAAATCATGCACACAACCATTGGCTGTTTTGCAAAACACGGATACCTGACGCATTTTGCTAGTAAAACAGTACTATCCTTGTCCGTAAATCCATTCGTGTGCATGAGTCCCAAGTCTGCAATAATAGCAATAGCATAACTCGGGACTCTAATGGTGATCCACACATCAGGAAGCCACATGTGGATCCCGAGCCACTGCTCTAGGCCATCAATATCTGATTGACGAGAGTCAGACACCCATCATACAGGCCGATCAGTTGTTTGGGAGTAGCTTCACAACTACACAGCTCAGCCCATTGTGTAGTGGACGCAGCTGATTTACCACTGAAGTGAATGGGAGCTTCAGTAAGTAGCTCCATCCAATACCCAATGGACACAGTGGCCAAGTTCTAGTGCCAGAGCTATTGCAGAACAGCCAACGGGTGCAGAGTGTTGGACCCCTGGCTTTCACATATTGATGGCCTATCCTGAAGATAGGCCATCCATATAAAAGATACAGCAGTATATTCTTTTTTGCCTACTTGCTTCATAAATATGTATTAAATAAGATGCACCAGAATTAATAGGGTTGTCTGGGTTCGGAGCTGAACCCAGGCATAAGCACCTTTCACTCATATACCATGTCCGAGTGGAGGATTTCATGCTCCCACTTGCCCTGCATCGCGCAGGGCAAGGGCTTTTTCTTTACTACCAGTGACGTCACATGGGTATGCTAGGCAAAGACTTACCCCCAAGCAGTGAGCCCGGTGACGTCAAACGTACAAATGGGCAGTCTTTAATGCTGCCCTAGGCCGTTTTATAGGTTAGGGCAGCGCTAAAGACTACCCTTCTCAGATATTCATAACAAATATGACCTTCCCCTCACCCGGTGACGTCACCGGGATCACTGCTAGGCAGAAGCCTCCGCCTAGCATACTGAGTAAAGGCCGGGAACAAACAGCCCTTGTCCTGCACTATGCAGTGCAAGACAAAGGGGAGCATCCGAGCAAGAAATGCTCCGAAGCTCCACTCAGACATGGTAAATGACACCCCTCTGCTTTTCATCACGCCCCCTGCCTTTAGATTGACAGCGCTAGACCGCACTGAACGGTGCATGCGCACAACATATTTGGCTTCATCCCGACAAGCAAAGATGTTGTGTGCACGCGCTGTTCTGGACACGAGCGTGGTCTAGCTCTGTCAATCTAAAGGAACGGGGATGTGATGAAAAAAAGAGTGGCGTCCTTATGGAGCACCAAGAGTATCGCTGGAGTGCCCTCCTCCTGGTGCTGAAATAGTTAATTTGTACAATTTTAAAAGTTCATTTTTCTCTGCAACGATACCACCGTCAGACATAAGACAGGTATCGTTTTAATCAGTGTCCTCAACCCTCTCAGGCTATATGCCTGGTAGGGTAGGGTTGAACCAGTGACAGAGCCGCTTTAAGCCTATCCACACGTCAGTGATTGGGAGCCAAAACCTGGACTGGAGCCTCCACAGACATTAGGTATAAGGGAAAGATCTGCACCCGTTCTGTGTTTTTCGCTCAGAATCACTGGTCTCTGTGAATAAGGCATTAAGGCGCAGCCACAATAGTAAATGTAATGTAAAAGCCCAGGTTAGTGCAGCAATCTACCGACGGTTCAATGTTTACTGCATAGGGTGAAAGGGACTTTTGAAGCTCTCATATCCCACCCTGATATGTGAACAGCTGCCTGTGTACAATGGTCCCTCCTTCTGTCTCATTTCAGGAGCATCCACCCAATACCAGCCAGACCATTATAAGGAGCTTCTCTTTTCTCACAGTGGTGAGCTTGGTTTCTCATTAAATGCCCGACTGAACACTTTCTAAACAGAAAAGAAAATCCTTGCATAAGCGCAGCTCGTCTTTATGAGAGGCTGCACAATTTCACAGAGTAACTACTTCACAGCGTATTAACAGATCATTTCTATAAAAGAGATGAAAAAGGCCAGAACCCCAACGGCAAGCCCGTCTACGGTCCTCGTTACACAGAAAGCCTGGAGTTTGCATGGCATGCACGGTTTTGTCTATCTGGAAGGGCTTCCCTGGATAAAACATCCTCTACCACAGTCTACAGCACCTAAACCGTGGCGTGAAGAGTTAAATATCGCATGAGAACGGAGGTACTGTTCCTAGGCTTGTTAGGCAAGAAGGATTAGCAGGAAGAAAATGACCCAACATGCAGCGTCTATATTCAAGGACAGATCCGCCTAACGTCATATAGCATGACATGCATATTAATTTCTCCAAAACCCTGCATAGACACCAATGCGATAGTCCACTGACTACGGAGAATCCGGAAGGCTGTGATATCCATATCTGCAATGTTAAAGGGCTTGTCTCATCCTAGACATTGGTGGCATATCACTAGGATAAGCCACCAACAGCAGATAGGTGAGGTCCCACAATCTCCAAAACAGGCCTCCAAAAAAGGAGAGCACACCACATGCTCTCCGACTCATTTCTATGGGAGCTCCGAAAATAACTGAGGGAGCGAGCTTGGCTATTTTCTGAAGTCCATTAGAAATGAATGTAGCTGGTATGGACTTGAGTTTCTGGCACACTGGGTGCCTCATTTATTAAAAGACATGTCTTAATAAATTAGGCGCATCTTACTCCTGCGCACAGGGGATCATTAATGGTGTGTGAACGCCAGTCATGATAAGGACTACTTTCAGATCTGCGTTTTTGCTGGATCTGGCAGGGATTGGAAAAAACACTTCCGTTATCATAATACAACCGGGATGCATCTGTTCTGAACAGATCCGGTTGTATTCTCTGAACAAGACAGATCGGCACTAAAAGCATTGTGCGTCAATGGGCGTCGGATCAGTTTCCTATCGTGTCCGATTAAACGGATCCGGCACCCTTGACTTACATTGTATTTCATGCCCGATCCATCTTATTTAGCATCCCATGACGCACACAAAAACGTTGCTTGCAGCAATTTTGTGTCTGGCATGGGAACACAAGCAAATGGAACGCAACGCATTCTGGTGTACTCTGTTCAGTTTGTCCCCATTGACAATGAATGGGGATAAAACTGAAGCGTTTTCCTCCGGTTTTGAAATCCTATGACGGATCCCAATAGCGGAAAAGAAGACACATATGTGAAAGTAGCCTTAATCTCCCCCAATGTAGCCAAATCAAGATGGCTTGATAAACTAGGCACAACTCAGTAGGCCATGGGTTCACATATACGAGTTAGGCCTGGCCACTTGTTAAGTGCCTGAAATGGGCAAAACCGATGACCTTTTTGGTCTGGCGTTCATAGCTGGAAATCGGCAGATGGAAAAACCATAAAGTAAATATGCAATGCTCTATGCATTTAAGAACTGGAAAACACTGTTACGCATTTTTGTCCGTCCGAAACCCGGTTCTCATGCCGGAAACCAGCCGAATCTCCGCCGGATCCCATTAAAGTCAATGGGGTCTGGCAGTGAATTGCAGTATCCGGCTGGGGTGAACTCCAGCAGGCTGTTCCTCAGCTGGATAGCTTTAGCGCAGGTGTGGAACTAGTCTAAGTTTTCATGAATGGTCAAACTTCTTTAATTCTTTTAAAGGCATGTAAAAAATTGCGCAGAAGTTTACTTTCTCTGTTCTCTGTGGGTATGGGGGAATCTTTTGCTACATATATCTACACACATATATATATATATATATATATATATATATATATATATATATATACACACATACACACACATACATACATACATACATACATACACATACACACATTTTGCATTCTTAAAATAGACAGCAAGACCAGTCAATAGGCCTTTATAAATGGAAAACAGTGAAAATAATTGTGACTAGTATTTTATTATTATTTAAAGTGCCATTAATTCCATGGCGCTGTACATCCAGACGGATATAATTTTCATCATTAAATGTCATTTTTATATAATTTTAATTGATAGGGAGTTGTGTGTTGTGTATAAATTACAGTTGGTAATGTTGTAACGAAAGAGCACAGTGTCGGATCATTTTATGCCTCTATACATGTATGTCCTGGAAATGTAGGGAATCCTGGTACTAAAATAAACATTTAAAAAGCGAAGTTGATGTATTCAGCGCTTGTTATCCCATGATTCATGTAAACAAATCATCGAGACATCACATAGTACATCGCAATCTCTTCCAGACAAAGCTACGATACCTCACATGGACCCAGAGAGCTAGCAGCTTGGGGGCGTGTCCTCTCTCAAAGGGCATGTCCTTTTTGCTGCAGCTCTCTCCCTGTAAAGCTGGGTTCACATCATGTTTTTGTCATACGTTTTAAACTACACAAAAACGTTTTTTGCTGGACTCTGTAGGATAGAAAAGTGTGGTACGCTAACTAGGCTTTTCCCTCTGGCAGGGTCCTGCAAAAAAAGTATACATTAATGTATAGTTTATTTTTATATTTTAATAGAACTCTATGGTGATGGATGCCACTATATAGCATCTGTCTGAGGGCTGTTCATGTCTCATTTTTGCTGTACATACGTACAAGATTGATATATATGCATATGTTTTAATATGTTTGTGCCCGTTTTCTTATAAAGCATATAAATTTTTTTGTAAAACCTCTCTTTTTTAAAATAAAGATTTAAGGATTTGAAGGCACTGTCTTAAAAAATGGACACATTTTTATAAAGATAGAGATATATATCTCCATCTATATACACACACACAGTATTTTTCGCTTTATAAGACGCACCCCAGATTTTTGAGGAGGAAAATAAGAAAAATTTCATATCAGATCAGACCCCTAAGGTAATACCCCCTCAGATCAGAATGAAATAAACTTGATGCAACATTTTGCAAAATCTCTATATCGGACAAAGTACTTATATCGCGGCACTGCAATGATTCGTTCCTAAGCCAGTGGATGTGCACTTGCGCAGCGTCGCGCACAGTCTCCTCCGGCTGATTCCTGTGCGGCCGCGTTACTTCCGTTATAGACTTTTCACAAGGTATAGAGGTCATAATGGAAGCGCTCACTAGTATTCGCTTTATAAGACGCACAGCAATTTTCCCCTCACTATATATATATATATATATATATATATATATATATATATATATATATATATATATATATAATCAGTGACAGAGTCAAAGTATGCACTTTTGAACTACTTTTGCCCAATTCTAGTGTATGGGTAGGTCAAGACATACGTTCTATACATTTTTTCTGTTTACGTATCTGCTTGACATACAGCAAAAACTAGATGGGAACAGCCCTTGAAGCATTTGTGAACCTTTACTTTGTGTATACATTAAACATGACAAAAATGTGATGTGAACCCTTAAAGGGATTCTGTCACCAGATTTTACCCCTATAACCTAAAAGAAGGACTAAGAAGGAGAATCCTAAGCTGGCCTTATTAAAAGTCACTGAGGCTCTATTTGTCCAAAAAACAGGTGTTTATAACCTGCCAATCACTTAAGGTGCCCAAGGGGAGGTCCGTTAATACAGGGTGCCCGTCCGCACCCCTCGCCGTCCGGTGCCCAGCGCCGCCTTCCGTCTTCATCGCCGCCTTCTACAGCTCAGCCCGCCCCTGTAATCCTCCAGTCCCTTTGCCAGATCCCGCGCCTGCGCATTAGGCTCGGCCTGGTGCGCCCGTGCGGACTCCTGGCAGCGGCTTCATTGAGCGAAGTGCGCATGCGCCGGCGTGATGCGCACTTCGCTCAACCCTAAATTATAAAAACCAGTTTTTTGGACAAATAGAGCCTCAGTGAGGTTTAATAAAGCCAGCTTAGGATTCTTCTTCTTAGTCCGGACATGAGGATATCTTTAGGTTATAGGGGTAAAATCTGGTGACAGAATCCCTTTAACGGTCATAGCTTCTGCAGTAGATACAGCTGGTGGTAGATGAATGGAGCATGTGGGCCTAACTCAGCAAGGTGGACAGAGAAATAAGGAAAAGAACAAACAGCAGGTGGTGCTATACACATAGGGAGAGATTTATCAAAACTGGTGTAAAGTAGAACTGTCTTAGTTGCCCATAGCAACCAATCAGATTCCGCCTTTCATTTTGGACAGCTCCTTTGGAAAATGAAAGGTGGAATCGGATTTGTTGCTATGGGCAACTAAGACAGTTTTTCTTTACACCAGTTATGATAAATCTCCCCCATAGATTTTATTGAATAACTCAGTGGCTATCCTACATTTTTAACTACATGTAATTACAGAAGTATTGAGATCCAGGTGTGGAATATTTTTCATGGGACCCCCCTTTTAATGCTGTCTTTGTGTTCTGTGTAGCAGTTCTGAGATGACCACAGGCATGCCCAGTGCCGAGGTTCCTCCTTTGAACTTCACTACTCAGCATGTGCAAAATTACAACGTCGACACCAGTGGCGGAACTAGATAGGACTGGGCCCCACAGCAAATTTTGAATGGGCCCTCCGCCACCCACCAACTTCTTCACAACCCCCAACTCCTGTGGCTAGTCAAGTTCGCACTCTCAGACCAGGCCCGGCAGCTTCTCAGTCCATTGTCACTGTACAATACTGTTGAGGGGGTCTCGACAGTATAATCAAAAAATAAAATGCTGGATCACTCTGCCTCAAGTGTGAAAGTAGCCTAACCAATGAGAAGGTTTTCAGTTCTGACAGCCACAGTCTACAAAAACATATTTGGAGGAAACAAAGCCTTGGAAATGAGACCTTTTAGTGACAACTGCTCTCTGTTTTCACATCGCACAATGCTGTACTTCATAGAGACAGTGTATGCAACTGGAAATTAAGGTTCAGTACAAAAATGTTGTCACTGTAACATAGTAATATACTTTATAAGGCCGAAAAAAGACATCTGTCCATCCAGTTCGGCCTGTTAGTCTGCAAGTTGATTCAGAGGAAGGCAAAAAAAAAAAAAAGGCACCGAATGAAAGACATAATAAACAAGAAATACTGGTAAGACATCAGGCTTGGCTCACTCAGCATATAAGGCATTTACAGAAGTCAAAAAAGCACTGGGTCATAAGTCTCCTTGGCAAGATACACTGACATGACATATAGATGCATTCATAACTGTACGTGCCAGGGTGCGTCTTTAGGAGCATGACTACATGAAAGTCACATGCTATCCGGATGTCAGAAAATTGCCTATTGAGACATAAGTGTAGTGGGCAAGCTTAAAAGGGGTTTTCAGTTATTATTTTATTCTTTGTACTGTATGTTTCTATCTAAACAAAAGTAATGGATTTTTAATTGATTAACTTCTTCTACAATATTCATGAGAAGATCATACATTGAATGTTACAGGCTCCCACAGCTCTGTAACTGCATGTAAACAGAGGGGCCAGAGCAGTACTATGTATGTGAGTAAATAGCATTTTTCTTTTGCTGGACCTCGCTCATCTAATGTATATATTCCTAACCATCAGGTATGCAAAGTGTCATTTTTTTTACTGTAACTTGGACAACCCTTTAAGGTCCCTTTAGACAGGATTGTCCTACGAACGCTCATTAGCAATTATCTGGCGGATTCTTGGCCCATGTAAAGGGCCCTTTACTGATGTGCAAATGTCACTGTGATTATTGGGAGCAAATGTTACTACTTAAAAGTGATCTGCCGACAAGTAAAACACTTCATTTTCTTTGAAATTATCATTCATGCAGAATATGGTTTCTGGACAGCAGATCATGATGTGTGAGCAGCGACCTGCTGCCCTGAAACAATGAAGCTATCGCTCATCTCCATACGGTGGCAGAGAATTGCTTCATGCAAAGGCAGCTCTATCCTCCACTGATGAGCAGGCAGTTATAGGGAAGGAACAGCCTCTTCCCAATAATAGTCTGCTCAGTCGCCGCATGTAAATGCACCTTTAAGGTCCAGTGGTTCCAGTGACAGCTGACGAACCAGCAAACACTCATTCATTGGGTGATCATACTGTTCTGCCGCCACCAAAAATCATCATTCCTGTGCAGATCGTCTCTAAGGCCTCATGCACACAGACGTTGCAGTCCTCAATGCACGGAACGGCCGTGTGCATGAGGCCTAAACCACGATCTGCTGCAGAGGAGCAATGGTTTTCTATGGGGACAAGCAATCACTCTAGCTTTGTGCCCTCATCTCTGCCAACGACCAGGCAATCAGATCAGGAACGTCTGCTTCGTTCCTGATCATCTGTCAGTGTAAAATGACCTTGATTTGGAGGAGAGTGGATCCCGCCAATGGTAGGATCTTGTCTTATCTACTTCCACCTTTCTCACAATGAGACCCCTGGTGTACAAAACACCAGCTGAAAAGTGATCTCTACAACACAGGATTGTGATTGAGCCTATTGGGAGTGCTCAATGAGCATTGTTTCAGGTTTCTTTTTTTTTTTACACATTTTTTTTAAATAATATTAAGAATATTAACAAGATCAGTCAGCTAGTATAAAACAAAAGATTACGTGGTGAAATTCAGGATTCCACCACCAAAATGTGTTAACTAAATCCACAGTTAGGAAACTAGCAATTACTATCAAACCACTGATGTGGTGACATTTATTTTTGGTGCTTGAATGCAGTCAACCCAATATGAATATATAGACACCACAGACCTTATAAAAGCAGTTCTGAGGTTTACCACACAAATGACCATATTGCTAAGAAACGATTGAACCTACAGCAACAAAGCAGAGTGACGAATCACCGCGCCTGCCTGCGACCTTCACTAAAACACTTAATTGACGGCCTTGTGTGAGCCTGGCTATTTTAGGTGCAGCAATCTCCTAACCCAGCATTTATTTTAAATCCTGTACTTACTTACTGCTTGGCCATGAAAGACCCATCTATGTATTATACCCCAACATCTGTACATCTGTAGGAATGGCAATGGCCTCGAGTTTTTTTTTTTTTTTTTGTTTTAGTCTACCTTGGACAGACTTAGCACAACTTGTCTATTCAATTACACGTCATACCAAGACTGCAGGAATATTTTAGCAATCAACTCTGGAGTATCTAAAAGATAGTGTCATTAAACGGATTCTACCTGGTTAGGATTCTTCTCATAATTTCAGCAGAATCTGCTCCCGATGCAATTGTGAACAGAGACTTAATCAAAGATTTATTTTTCTAGATAAATCCAGACTGTAATTCTAAAACCTTTTCTGAAAAATACTTGTATCCCCAGATATTCCAGGAATACTGTTAGCATAGCATCACCTGCTGTTTCTACTGAACAGCCTTTCTATGTCCACCTTAGTAAACATGAGCTGGACGCACACTGAGGCTTGGGTCTCGCTCTACTCTTGTGTACGTGGAGAGATCACTGGTGTGATGAGCCATGGTTGCTTCTGAAGCTCTGGCGTTTTCTCTGCTTTTCAAGGAGAGAGCATTACTGTAATTGTGGTTGTTCACCATCAACTCTGAGAAGCAGAGAAGGCATTGCAGCCTTCAGAAGCAGCCAGCTCACTAAATCTAGAATCCCTCAGATACCTGAAGAGCCTAGCTCTAGAGGACTCGAGAACAGCAACAGCCTGGATCTTCTAGACAGCAGAAGAAAGACCAAAGCTGTATGCAAGCAGAGCTGTATGGCTGGAATTTCTTCTGACTTTCCTGTGCGGGATTCTCCATCTTTCCTACTAGCTGACTAAATTGATCTGCGATGAGGCTTTTAAAGGGGGTATCTTGCGGCCACTACCTTGTTCACAGCACTCCTCCAGATGGCTTTTGGGGGTGCACGTCTTGGGGTTGATCTCCCTCCACCTGGGGGATCTTGATTTTTTTTTTTTATGTATTCGAGACAGCACGCCAAAGAGTATTTTTAAAATGTGCTTATTTTACTAAATAATTGGTACATAAGCTACATCAGAACGTTTTGGGCCCTTTATGGGTGCCCTTCAGGCTGCACTGTAGTATGGCCACGTGTGGTCTGCGGCGTGTGCACTCATAAAGGGCCCGAAATGTTCTGATGTAGATTATGTACAACTGGTTTTGAAATAAAATTAATAAAATAAGCAATTTTCAAAAACTCCCCATTGGCGTGCTGTCTCAAATACATTCAAAAGAGGATTTTAAATTGCCAAAAACCGCTACTGTGTCAGCATCTATGCTGCCGCCAGCAATTCATTCTGTCCTATTTGGCTGTCAGCCATAGGTGATCACATTAATTGGCTTGTTGTTCATGCGGCTCTTCCTTGTAACCTTGGTGGTTTGTAAAAGCAAATCTGATCCCATAGGAAACCAGCACCAGAAGAAAAACAGTAGCTAAAAAGTGATACAGTATTAAAAGCGACTAATGCCTATGGAAGGCGTGCAAGCTCTCATTGTACGCTGGTGACATTCCAAGCATTTGTCAATTCAAGCAGAAAGTGAGGAGGGCTGGGCAGGCATCAGGCTCTCATTTCCTGCCGTCAATTCATTTGAGCCCATTGTTTAATTAATTGCAAGACTAATGATGAATACTAAAAAGTGTAAAGCCTTAGGCCCCTTTCACACGGGCGAGATTTCCGCGCGGGTGCGATGCGTGAGTTGAACGCATTGCACCCGCACTGAATCCTGACCCATTCATTTCTATGGGGCTGTTCACATGAGCTGTGATTTTCACGCATCACTTATGCGTTGCGTGAAAATCGCAGCATGTTCTATATTCAGCGTTTTTCACGTAACGCAGGCCCCATAGAAATGAATGGGGTTGCGTGAAAATCGCAAGCATCCGCAAGCAAGTGCGGATGCGGTGCGATTTCCACGCATGGGTTCTAGGTGACAGTCTATTCACTGTATTTTTTTCCCTTATAACATGGTTATAAGGGAAAATAATAGCATTCTGACTACAGAATGCTTAGTATAATAGTGCTGGGAGGGTTAAAAAAAATAAAAAAAGTTAACTCACCTTATCCCCATGATCGCCTAGTTCCCGGTCGGTCTGTTCTTTAGCTGTGACTAAAGGACCTTTGGTGATGTCAGATCACATGCTCCATCACCATGGTGATGGACCATGTGATTGGAGCATGTGATCTGACATCACCAAAGGTCATTCAGCCCACAGCTAAAGAACAGACCGGGATCTACACGATCATGGGGATAAGGTGAGTTAACTTTTTTATTTTTTTTTAACCCTTCCAGCACTATTATACTAAGCATTCTGTATTCAGAATGCTATTATTTTCCCTTATAACCATGTTATAAGGGAAAATAATACAATCTTCAGAACATCAATCCCAAGCCCGAACTTCTGTGAAGAAGTTCGGGTTTGGGTACCAAACATGCGCGATTTTTCTCACGCGAGTGCAAAACGCATTACAATGTTTTGCACTCGCGCGGAAAAATCGCGGGTGTTTCCGCAACGCACCCGCACATTTTTCCGCAACGCCCGTGTGAAACCAGCCTTATACTGCAAAACTGAAAGCGGGGGATAACACCTAGTCACATTATTTACTAAAATGAGAAAAAAAAATATATATATATATATATCCCTGCCAGGTTCAGAGTGCCCATGGAAATATGTAATTACAGGTTTGTACTATGGGAGTTTGGATAAGGTACTGTAGCAGTCTCGTGAAGTGATTTCAGCAAATCAGCTCAGACACCACCTTCTGCTCCGATTTGTAGCTTAAATGCCACATTAGACTTGTCTTATTGGCACAGCTCTGGAATACTTTAGCTATGCCAACATCAGAGAGAACATCAGGAATTTTGACCAGCGCTATCACCCAGGTGACCCAAATCACTGGAGAACGGCCTGCAAATCCACTTAGCCCATTCTCATTGCAGGCCAAAAAGTAGTAATATCTGGCAAATACACTAACTGGCCCGCATCTCAGGGAAGGCTTAAGACATGTAATAGGATCAGTGCACACAGTGCATGTCAGCAGTGTCCGATACAACGATGGGACTTTATCAGGGAGGGTAGTTTGTATGTATGTTACATACACCACACAGCTTACACTCTAAAATTTAGGACAGTATATCTGACTCGCCACTCCCTGATCTTCTTTACATGGCCTACCTAAGTGCACTACATCCTGACACTGTACGCAGTCAGGACACAGTGCAGAGCGGGGCCCAGAAGAAGACCAGGGAGCGTGACTACAGCCGCACAGCGGAAGCGGTCATGCTGCATACACCACAAAGCTTACACTAAAAAATTTAGGACAGAATATTTTTTTTTTTAAATAAAAATAAAATATATATTTCATATTTATGTAGTGGGAATGTACATTTTTTAAGGCAATTCCTGTATCACGCCAAATTGGTGGGGGTCTCAGCACCTGGACCCCAATAATCAAAACCTTTTGTCTTAGAGAGGTAAGCCGCCCTCCAAAGGTGTCTGGCAGTGGCTCTCTCCCCTCTCCCATTCACAAGTATGTTCGCGGAAGGCTAGCAAGGGGGATTGAGAGAGAGAGCCATCAGTCGAACAAATGTTTGGCCAACAGTTATCTCATGTGTATGGCTAACTTTACATGTATGATGGTATGTAAAAACTCTCCCAGGCATCAGGTAATGCTTGTTCACCTTTCGTCATTGAGAACATACATATGCATGGGGGGGCAGGATTAATACCTGTCAGCTGAACACGCATCTCGGCCGACAGCTATTGAGAGTGCATAGCCAAGTGCATAGCCAGTACAATTATCAGAGAACACATATACCAACAGTACGTCAGATCCAATATTTCACTTTCACTAACTCAAAGTGTCACGCCTGCATAGGTATATATTTTAAGTAGAAATCAACTTCTTGCCACCTTGCTCAAACAGGAAAAGTGAAGAGTCATGCATTAGGTACCTACCCGCAGCTAGGCGGGGAAGGTAAATAGCAGGGGTTGCTATGAAGACAAGGGGCAGGACAACATAAGTAGTTTAGAGACGTTCCCGGATATGTTTTATCAAATGACAGCCTAAAATAGCATTATAACAACTCTGTAAAGAAGTCTTTTTGTCAGTGATCAAACGTGTGGCCAATAAAGATTATTAAACGATCAAGGACAAACGAGCGAGTTATCTGTCGCTCGATCACTGGACAACGATGGGAACAAGAAGTCCGAACAATAGAAGTTACTGTTTCTGTATTACTAGTCCTATCTAATAGGTGACGTAAAACATTCGTCTCGTGTCAGAACTGCGCCGATATTAATTGGAGGTGTCATGGTTCCTTATCAGAGATAGGCCTCATGCACATGACCGTTGTGTGTTTTGCGGTCCGCAAATTGCGGATCCGCAAAACACGGTTGGCGTCTGTGTGCGTTCCGCAATTTGCGGAACGGCATAGACAGCCATTGTTATGACTGCCTATTCTTGTCCACAAAACAGACAAGAATAGGACAGGTTATATTTTTTTTTGCGGACAGCTGAATGGAGCAACGGATAGGGACAGCACACGGAGTGCTGTCCGCATCTTTTGAGGCCCCATTGAAGTGAATGGGTCCGCACCCGAGCAGCAAAAACTGTGGCCATAAGCGTTTGTAGAAACACTCGTTCTTGATAATTGGCCTGTTTAACCCTTTCACTGCCAGGTGTTCTTGGACATTTTTCACCTCTGTTAGCCAGGAAAATGTTATCACCTCTGGTAGCCAGGAAAATGTTTGCATGTGCAAATCAAACCTAAAAATAAAAAAAAATTTTTAAAAAAGCCAGCACATTGTCAAAATGCCACTCAATACTTTACACACACACACAGACAGTCAAGCAAACTGCAGCATGCTGCTGTATTTTCTCTGGCCAAAAAACGTAAGAGGGACTGAACTGATGCATCCTGAACAGATTGCTCTCCATTCAGAATGCATTAGGATGAAACTGATCAGTTCTTTTCCAGTATTAAGCCCCTAGGACGGAACTCAACACCGGAAAACAAAAACGCTAGTGTGAAAGTACCCTTAGGCCCCATGCACACGGCCGTGTTTCACAGCCGTGTGCGGGCCGTGGAACCGCGGCCTGGATCCCTCCTGAGAGCAGGAGCGCACGGCGTCACTGGTTGCTATGACGCCGTGCGCTCCCTGCTGCCGCCGCAATACAGTAATACACTGGTATGATCTATACCAGTGTATTACTGTACTGTGCCGGCAGCAGGGAGCGCACGGCGTCATAGCAACCAGTGACGCCGTGCGCTCCTGCTCTCAGGAGGGATCCAGGCCGCGGTTCCACGGCCCGCACACGGCTGTGAAACACTGCCGTGGGCATGGGGCCTTAGTGTGTAAAAGTGTAACCCAAGCACAGAGTTATATGGAACACACCTCCTAAAAATAAATGTTTAACATGTACATACATACCACTTAGGACTAAATTTCCAGGCAAAATTTTCCAATGACAATGTGCTGGGTGTCTGCTGGGAGAAACTGTATGGGTATGGGAAGTGTGTGTGGGTTTTTTATTTTGCAATAAATGCACCCCCAAAACCTATACGTTTCCAGACAAGCTGATGATTGCAGTTGCCTTGATGGACAGTTCACAATCATGTGACTTTGTGACAAACAGGAATCAAAGTGTTTTTTTTTTTAAATATCAAAAAATAAAATAAAAAATACATTGGACCTAAAACGTACATCCAAGCATAGAGTTATACAAAAAAATAACTATGTTAATGTAATCTATTGATTAAAATGGTGCAGAGCAGTAATAGGTTTGGCACAAGTGCAATATAACTATACCCATTTCAGTAAAAGTAGGTCTGGGGGATATGGAGTTGTGAAATTTAAAAAAGTTTCGAATAAATGAGACAAAAAGTGATTGACAAGGAAAACTCAACCAAATTCTCACCACACTTCTGAAACTGGTGCAGGATGGCATAGGCAGGCAAATGTCGCAAAATTTTGCTCAACAGTGGCCATGCGCCATCAATTGCAATTTTATGCCATAAAGAGTAGTATTTCTCCCTAGTGCAGAAATGAAGGTCTCGTCAAAAGTCCATGACAGGTAAAGTACTGATCTCTCTATAACAGCTGTTAGCTAGACAGCAGAACTTATAAGAAAACTTATGGTAAGCAAGATACATGTACAGCATTATAAAAAGAAAAAACTACTTCCCCCAAAATGAAAATTAAAAAAAGTTACAAAAATAATCACTACCTAAACTACAAGTGTCCAGAGGCTAAATACAAGACAGGATACAAAAGGTGGGGGGGATAACCTTATTCCTGTTAATTAGCAAAAAAAAAAAAAAAAAAATGCTGGTTTTTGTTATTTCTTTTGAAGAACAGGATATTGGATGGCAGTGCGACCACTTGGAGACCCACTGATCACTAAGGAGGTTCATAGTCAAGCACAATTTTTTGGTTTTTATTGGACACAGTTTTCAGCACAAAAACTGGCACTGTAAAGTAAAAATCCTAAGGGGCCACAGCCTCTTGGTTTTAGGAACCAAGGGAATGCCAGAGGTCAGACCCTAACTGATCACTAAAAGGAATCTGAAACCAGATACATTGTTATGAATCCACCTTACATGCAGACAGTGTACTAACAAGTCTTGGTCCTATTTCGATAGGTGGCCTATTTGTTGACAGATTGGTTTTATTTTAAGCCACGGGGTGCAGCGAGGGTGGTGCTGATGCACCCTAGCCTCCACTTCTTTTTATTCCCGGCCACGCCCCCACTACTTTGACTGACAGGGATAGGCAGTGACTATGTTCTCAGGCCTGGCCCTGAAGTCTCAGAGCAGAGAGTGTTTGGCGCATGCGCTGTGCATGGCTAGAGTGCCTGGAGAACCTTTATAAATCAAACCGTTGCACACCTCCAATTGGATGCTGTACTGTATAGAGCTATTCCCTCCCACAAGCATGGCAACAAAGAGCCAAGCAGCCGTATGGTACGGACACGGAAAGCAAATACATTCATGTACATGAGCCCTTATAAAGTTTCCTACAAGGTTTATTATACAAAAGCATCCCAGACCTGAAGATCATTAGAGATGAGCAAATTTCAGGTTATGAAATTTGTTCACTCTTCGTTTGGTGGTAAAAGCAGAATTGCGTTATGGATTCCGTTACCACGGACCATAACACAATTCTATGACGGAATGCCTTTTAGAGGCATTCCGTCATAATAGAAGTCTATGACCTGCATAACGGATCCCTCCCGTTTCCGTTATGCAGGAGATGACTCCCCATGCATAACGGAAACGGGACGGATCTGTTTTGCGGCCCATAGTCTTCTATTATGACGGAATGAATAACGGAATGCCTCTAAAGGCACGCAGTCATAGAATTGTGTTATGGTCCGTGGTCACGGAATCCATAACGCAATTCTGCTTTTACCACCAAACGAAGCGCGAACGAATATCAAAATACGAAATTCGCCCATCTCTATTTATCATCCACTAGAAACAGAAATGCGTGAAACATTACTCTTTGATACCAAGATAAGGTTTAGACAAGAGTAATGTTTGGCATACGGGGTTTCTCTCGGGCAGACGGGATATGGAATTTTCTACTTTAGCACCCACATTACCCTTTACAAAACTGTAAACTTCAAGCGTTCTTACAGAGAAACCAACAATACACACAGTATAGTAATCATGCCAATGAACAATGTAAACTAGTCTGGTAAAAACAGATGCAAAACAATCATTAAAAACAGATAAACGGCCAGAAAATGGCCATGAAAACCTGACAGTTTACTGCTTTTAATGTTTTTTACGGTCATGTGAATGTAGCCTTAGTCTAGAAAATAATTTACCAATAAACCAATAGAACAACAGACATGACAATCCGAGACCAGAAAAACAACGCTCGCCGAGTCCAGTCCGCTTGAGGCTCGTCACCGGCCTATAACCCTCCATACCTTTATGGTTTTGACACTGAACATCACAAAGCTTCAATGACCAGTGACCACAGGTACCCATAACGTGGCTATGCAAACCACAGCGTTTTTCTAATAGATCGACAATTTTTAACAACTGGCCACGTGGTTTTTAAGGTGCAACCACAAAGCAGGTGACCAATAATAATAATAAAGAAAAAAATATATATATATTTTTAAATGGTCTATTAGAAGATCGCTGCGGCTTAGTTTTCAGCCTCATCACTGCTGCTGGACGCAGTGAGTGTCCTACTCTTATAGATTTAGGGGGTTATTTACGAAGCTGAAATACACCTATATTAGGTGCATTTCAGGCCCAAATTGTGGCGCAACAGCTAGTTGCGCTGCAATCTGCAATTTTTCCCCGCTCACGCCAGGTCAAAAAAAAGTGGGCGGGGAAGGGTACGCAGGCACATCTCTATTCTTGTCCGCAATTGCGGACAAGAATAGGACATGTTCTATATTTATTTTTTTCGGGAACAGAATTGCGGACCCAGAAGTGCCATAGAAATGAATGGGGCCTTAGAAGTGGCGGTGGATCTGGCGCCCCTTCATAACTACAGCTGAGGGTTTATCAAGACCGGCATCTAAAACACCAGTCATTATAAATGTTACTCTTCGTTTTAAATTTAGACATTTTAGAAAAGTACTCTGTTACCTTCAAGCAAACCTGTACCATTTTCAGCAGGAGGAATACGCTCACCTTGGGCCTACGAGTTCAGTCCACACTGCTGAAGGGCTGTTGAATATGGCCATTTAGGCTGGGTTCACATCACCGTTTTGTTTTCCGTTCTTCAGATTCATCAGAAAAAAAATATATATATATCCTGTATTATAGGAATCCGTTATGCACATTTTGCATCCGTTTTACCCATTTCTGTCTGAAATTCGTTATTTTAGACGGAAATGGCTAAAACAGATTCAAAATGTGCATAAGAGATGCTTAAAACAAAGGATCCGTGTTTTTTTTTTTTTTTTTTGGAGGGGGGGGGGGGGGGGTTCTGCTCTTCGGACGGATCAGAAAAACAAAAAACGAAACAGTGATGTGAACCCTGCCTTACATGGGTTTGAAAAATTCACCTGCACTCAATACATATTAAAGGGACCTTCAAGCAAGCCATGCAGATTGGGGGTCATTTATTAAGACCTGGATTTTAGATGCTGGTCTTAATAAAGTCCTGCACTGGCAGTGGATCCGCCGCAGTTATGTAGAGGCACAGGCTTGTAAATGTAAGCCATTTGCGGTCTTACATTTAGACCCTTTTGTACCCCTAAAACAGGCGTAGAAAATGGCAAATGAGATGGGCCTCCTGTGCCTGGCCCGTCCCCTTCCCACCTACTTTTTCTTTAGACCTAGGTTGAGCAGGGAGAAGTAACAAATTGCGGCACAAAGGACATTTGCAACACAATCTGTGCCAGAAAAACGCCTAATTTAGGCATATTTCTGTTTAATAAATGACCCCCTATATATCTGCAGTTTGTGCCTTGCTTTGAGCCGAAGCAAATTCTATCAATTAGGATAGAGAATCAAAGCCTCTAAAACACCCATCCCGAGTGCCGCCCAAAAAAATTAAATAATTATAGTTCTTTGCATTCTGCTGAACCCCAAGCATGTGTGTAGCCACCTTGTGGAAACGTACGTTAAAAATACTAATTTATGAACATATTAAGGTAAGTAAAGCTATTATAGCAAAATGATAAAAAGCACAAAATAGGCTCACAAAGCTCCTTTATTCTGCAAAATGAATGGGAGGGCACAGAAACGGGCAGGAGGACAATACTCCCATGCTCCTCTAAAAAGACACAAAGGGGAGAAAAGGAGATTGCATTTCAAGCCCTCCATGTATGAAAAGTAATATAATAACTGTATTCCTTTGAAGCAACCAAAGGTCACATAGCTGTAAGGTGTATGAGGTCAAGGACCTTCGGTGTAACAGACCAAGGAGTGCGCAGAACATGCAGAAGGATCCACCATCAGGTTTCTAAATCATAGAATATATATTAGGAAAACCCACTGATATCTATGGACGCCAGACCAGAACTGCAAATAATCAGATATCAGATAACAATTTTTCGAAGCAGAGGAGAATTACACAGGTGCAATGTTAACAGAACAAATTGGCTTAAAGGGGTTCTCCAGGACCACTATAGTTTTTCATAGACACTCATGCAGTTGTTTACTTCATGTACATCTTCCCCATGACTGTAGCGCTGTCCTAGGCTGTTTTAGAAGCAGGTATTACCTGTAAAAGCCTAGGGCAGCGCTACAGACCACCGGTGACCTCACCAGGCTCACTGGTGGGTGGAAGTCTCCTCCTAGCATAGTGACGTCACCGGCAGTAAACAAACAACGATGCAGTGCAAGGCAAGGGGGAGCATCGGAGCAAGGAAATGCTCCGATGCTCCACTCATACATAGTAAGTGAGTGAAGAAGGGGTTATATCCGGGTTCATCAGTGAAATATTTTTTTTTTTCCCACGTCCACGATCATTTTTCAGCAGTCATCTCATTATCATCACAGGATTACTTCTGCACAGGTCACAAAGCAGGCCTTGGTCATTGAAATCTATGGGAGAATGTTCATCTCTAGTCTACTATATCTGGCTGCTGTAAAGCAAAGCTCTGAATGCTGTAAAGGCAGAAGAGTAGCACAGACAAGATGTCTGCCCCCATGATGATGTGTAATAGATAAACATTTTTTATTTTATTTATTTTTTTAAATATAGGTGATACATTCCATTTAAGGTGAACATTAACATGAAGTCCTATTCTTGCCCCTCTTCTCTCTAAGGTTTCGGTCTTCAGTATTGTTAGTACCATCACTATAAGGGCTCATGCACACGACCGTATGCCCTCTGAGACATACGGTCCATGAGCGGGCCATATGTCCCAAAGCGGTATACATCGTGCGCGCGGGAGCGCACAGCATCATAGGTAACTATGATGCTGTGCGCTTCGGGACACCCGCGGGGCTATTGTCCCGCACTCATAATATCCTAAGGCCTCTTGCACACGACCGTATGACCGTTTCAGTATTTTGCAAACTTGTCACTCTGTTTTTAAGGGAACTTGTCACTATGAAAATGCAGTGTTATAGAGCAGGAGGAGCTGAGAAGGTTGATATAGTTTAAGATTCAGTAAAACCTGTAACTTATTAAAGGGTTTATCCAATGTCTCCAACAGCCCCCCCCATGTGCCTGGCCCCTCACAGGTAATATACTTACCCCACTCCCTGTGCGCTCCTGCTTCTCCCTGTACACGACTGATAACATCCAGCATCGGAGGGAGCAGCTAATCGCAGGCAGGGACGAGCCTCCATAACATAGCGGGTGATGCTAGGGAGGCTCGCCCCCATCCTCTTCCTGCCATTGGCTGCTCCCCCCCGCCCCCCCGACACCGGATGTTTTCATCCATGTACAGGGAGGAGCAGCAGCTGCGGTGCAGGGGACCAGGAGCAGCGTGAGGAATGGGGCAAGTATATTACCTGTGAGGGGCCTGGCACATAGGGAGGGGAGGGGGGGGGGGGCTGTTGTAGACGTTGGATAACCCCTTTAATTTAAATCTCTGTGCTTGATAGTTGTCAGTCACTGATAGGACCGCCCAAATGACTCAAAAGCATAAAAAAAGCAGATGTTTAAATGAATAAATAAGATTTACTAAATCTTTTCCCATAAAATTATAAAAATCAATCTACTGAGCTTCTCCCAGTGCGCAGTATTTTTTTATTTTATTTTTGGGGAGGGGGGGGGGCAGGAAACTTTAATTGAACATCTGGCTGCAGAATAAAAAATAAAAAAAAAGAAAAGAAAAAGGCTGGGATAAAAAAATTGCCAGGTCAAATGTGTTTTTCCTAAAACTACTATAGACAACCCTATCGGATCATGTGTATTGCATCTATCTGATGATGGGTACCTGTCTAATATCTATCAATCTACATCTAATATTTATCTATAGCTATTATCTAATATCTATTGATCTATGAAGTAGACTCATTTATTTATATTTTATTTTTTTTAGAAGAAAGTGTGTAATGCTGTTTCACTTCTACAAAGTAAAATTCAAATTTCGTTTTTTACCCTAACTCAGAAATCCAAAGCTTCCTTCCTCCGGAGATACCAAAGCGACGAGTCAATTGAAACAAATGAGCAAATTTATATATGAGGCTCCTACATAAATCTGCTCATTACGGATGCCACCAGTAGTTAGTCAGTCACTGTGGCTTCAGCCGCTGCCAGACACATCATTACCTCTTCCCAAATAGCTACAGGAAACATCTCTTCTATATGTAAAGATACGTATACTGAGCGCGCGGTCAACAAGAGGAAATTGAGACAAGTACATCTGACACCAATAGCAAAAGAGTTAACCGTAAAAGAAGGGCTCTGTATTTACAAGACAACACAATATGTCAAAAAAATAATAAATAAATAAACCACAACAAAATATGTCAAATAAAGCAAAAAAATGCTTCGATTTTCAAATATAAAAGCAAAACGACAGCCACTGGCAAAGCTGACCAAGATAGGTGAGGCATTAAAGGGGTTTTCCGAGATTTTATCCTCAGGATGGTTCATCAGTATCTGATCAGTGGAGGTCTGACACCCGGGACACCCGCTGATCAGCTGTTTGAGAAGACAGTGACACTTAGTAAAATAATAATTTTGGAAAACGCCATTAAAGTGTTAAGCTGGCTCCAGCCATGCCATCACTTTTTATGTATTGCCACCGAAACATGACTGCTCTCACGAGCGGCACAAGATCAGTAGGCACCACGCTAGTCATCATCACTCAATCTCTTTAGTCCCTTCAAGATAATTTTGCTTGGTCTCTACAAGATCTACTGTTTCTTAGAAGATCCTTGCTGATCTTTAGAATTTCAGGCCAATTGGTGATATGACCGCTGATAACGTGTCACGCTTTTCCTGTCGGCGTAGCTCTGCTGTCAGTTGCTGATAAGAATTGAAGGAGCTGACTGCTGTTAAAAACTGTAATGTAGATACACATGTAACTTACTAATATACCCCGTTTTGAAAAGTTTTACGTTTTAACCCCCACCCTTTTGATTGGCAAGGTATCTGCGACGTCTGCATTTCACACTCATCCATAAGATGTCTGCAGATGGAGAGTCATATGACAAGAAGTCATTCAGCCACCTTCACTGATAGGCTGCACTAGATTCCTGGGGTCCAGGACCTGCTACTATGAAGGAGTCGGAGTAACGCATCTCAACACATGCCCCTCCATCTACCACCTAGTATAAATCGTCATTAACATGTATTATTCAAATGGGACCACTTGAGATTTATTTTTAAGCAGACGGTGCCTTAAAAATAAAGTGTAAACATTTAAATGGAATCTGTTAGCAGTTCTGACAATGCTAAACTGCTGACAGTCCTAGGTAGTGACTGTGGAAAGCAGAATGTATCTTCTGTGGAGCTGTTAATATAATCAGGAGTAGCGAGAATATGAACGTTCATTCTGCTCCCACGCCCTACTGCCCTGAGCACTTGCAGGACCAGAATCTGATCGAATTAAAGTTCATATTCACACTGCTCCCTGATGAGAAAAGCTACACAAAAGGTATGTGTTGTACCGCTCTCCCCGACCTGGTCAAAACTGCTGACAGGCTCCCTCTAACCTTTTTGGACAAACGTTTTATACATCTTGTCAGTGCCAAAGCTAAGAGTCCCTGATCGAAAAATTATTTTAGAGGATATTGTAAAGTGGATGACAAGTTGTTGCCTGGATTCTAAATCTCCATGAGTAATGGCTAACTGCAGTTTGTTTGGTGTCAGCTGTCTGGCTGCTTTTTAGCTCTGCTCCATTAGGACACAACCATCTATGATCAGTGACTGCATCCCAGCAGCATTTACTGAAATTAGTCAGATTGCCTGACAATAACCTCCTCGCTGATGTTTTTCTCGTGCTTTACACTGCAGCCCTGCTTGTCCATAAGGGCAAAAAAAATAAAAAAATCAGCAGGAAGAAAATACAAAGTTGCTTTCCAGTACTTACTATACAGAAACAGATCTTACACCTGCCGCTTGGTGGAAGCAGATATTGAAGCCTGGACGTAATCATAGTACCTAATTTCCATAATCTGAATTAAATATTTTACAATGCGGAGACCCTCAATTCCCAAGAGAAGAATTCTTTCTACCAATTTCTCAAACATTTCCTAAATCAAGCTGCCTTACGCCGATATGTTTTCCAGCAAAACTCATGGGAGACATTGATTTGATTCATTTACAGCTCGGAGGGGACGGGTCCTGACAACACAGCCAAAGCCATAAATACAATCATTCTCGTAGTCAGCAGGTCACAAGCAGTGATGAGCGGCACTTCCACATCTAGATTTCCGATATTTGCATGTAGATGTGTTCAGTAAATACTAGTTTCCGGACAGTCTTGAAATATCTGTATATCTTTTTTATATCCACTCGTACAATGTAAAATATGAAGTCACCAGAATGGATAGGGTCAACTAGGATGTCGGAAAAAAAATGGTTTACAACTATACCCCCTGCCCCCCTCCCCCAAATAAAAAACACCTTGCCAGAAGACCCAGTAATCAAGACCATATTTCCAGTACCAGACTTTAAATCCCCAGGATATCCACAGCTGCCCCACCAGACAATTTGGGGGGGAACCCCATTCTGGAGATAAGCAACCCAGAGGTAAGGACCCCCACCTATCAGACAGTTATGGCAGAGTGGATATAGAATAAATGCCTGGTTTAAAACGTCCCACCCCACCGGTATACTGCCCTCTGGCAGGACCACCCTTCCAGAAGACATTTCTCTGTAATCTTGGATGTCTCAAAGAGGCTTCGCTGTACCTGTCGATATACTATGTGTGAAGTTAAAGGGGTTTTCTAGAATGAAAACATGGCTGCTTCTCCTCCCCAAAAATAGCTTACACACTTGTTCATGGATTGTGTCAGGGACGGGTGTGGCGCTGTTTTTGGAAGAAAGTAGCCATGTTTTACCAATTCTGGACAACCCCTTTAAACAGATATTCCAACCTCCTAACTTTAAGGTATAGCCACAGTCCGATAGATGGGGGATCCTGACCTCTAGGATCGGTACCTATCTCCAGAACGGGGTTCCCCCCAAATTGTCTGATGGGGCGGCTGTTTCTGTACCTCCCCATAGAAGTGAATGAAGTGCGAATATGCCATACATGTGGGAAGATCCCTTTAAAAAGTATACTGAATAGTTGTTTTTTTTTTAAATCTGGATGACAACCATGTAGGGTCATTCCAGCTCCCACAAGGGCTTAGGACTCTCCCAGGCTCAAGGCCAATCTGATTACTTATGCAGCAATATGGAGGCTCTGCACATCTACCATTCAGGAGGAGTAACGGAGCAAATATTCATCTTTGCCCTTAGGCTCGGCTCAGTGTTAATACTGCTAGATGGAAGAGCGTTGTCCGGAATAGACATGCCCCTTAAATAAATATTGTGCCTCTTACTCCAGTTATCTTTGCCTATATGCAATAACAAGCCCATCCATAGGCTATATGTACAGTATGTATATCACAGGGAATAGACCGCATGCGTACATTCATGGACAGATTAGACCTGCCGATAACAGGTTCTACCTGCGTTCGGAGGGAGCTGTCCACATACCTGGAATAGTTCACTTTCCATGACAGAAGCAATTATCCAGGTCATTAAACAGTCGCCTGTAATGAGCGCATGGCTCCATTCTCCCAGCACACAGTCCTTGACAGCATCTACACATGTAGGTAGGTACATTAAAGAGCACCCACCCAAATTAAATCATCACCAGGAAATCTAGAGATCCTTCAGGTGTCCTACGTCCTTTATGGTAGCAAATATGGCTGCTGTAAACACATTGGGGGACATTGACTATAGAGTCTGCGCCTACTTTCATGGTGACGTGTGCCTAATTTCAGCTTACTCGCGCCATGTTTTCATGTGCGTACTAATTAGACGAGTCTTAGGCCCCTTGCAGACGAGAGAGAATTCCACGCCGGCGGAACGCATTGCGCCCCCGCACGGAATCCGGACCCATTCATTTAAATGGGGCTGTGCACATGAGCGGTGATTTTCACGCATCACTTTTGCATTGCGTGAAAAATCGCAGCCTTTTCTATATTCTGCGATTTGCGCGCAACGCTGGCCCCATAGAAGCGAATCGGGCTGCGTGAAAATCACATTGCATCCGCAAGCAAGTGAGGATGCAATGCAATGCAATTTTCACGGATGGTTGCTAAGAGATGTTGTTTGTAAACATTCTGTTTTTTTAGCACGCTCAAAACACAGTAAATCGCATTGCACCCGCGTGATAAAAACTGAACCCGATCGCAAACCAAACTGAATGGCTTAGTTTGCGAAATCGCGCAGTTTTCACTGAACGCATCTGGACACGCTTATCTGCAAGGGGCCATAGTGAATATGAACCTGTTGTACTGAAAAAGAACCAGAGGTCAGACTAATGGCAATACCCCTAGTCTAATGGACCGTATGCGGAACTATTCATTTCAATGGGTCTGCAAAAAAATAAGGAACTTACACGTTGCGCTTTCCATATCAGAATGTCCGTTCCGGAAAGAAATAGAACGTGTCCTATTATTGTCCGCATTACAGACAAGGATAGGACTGTTTTATTAGGGGCCACCTGTTCCTTTCCGCAAAATTTGGAACGCACAACGACTTCATCCTTATTTTTTGGGGACCGCAAAATACATACGGCAATGTGCACGAGGCCTTAAGCATAGTCCCAGGTCTGGATGGATCAAGCGAATTATACGTCCCCCCCCCCCCCCCCGATAATTGCCTTCCATAGGGGAGTAGACGTTTGAGGGGTGAATTAGTTAGGGACCAGTATCAGGGACGTACTAATGTGCATATTGTAACTGTATGTGGTTGGATGATGGGATCCGTGTTGGTCCCGTACATTATAAGGTAATTCAGCTAAGGGTACTTCACACTAGCGTTAACGTTTTCCGGTATCGAGTTCCGTCCTAGGGGGCTCAATACCAGTTTTATCCTAATGCGTTCTGAATGGAAAGCAATCTGTTCAGTATGCATCAGGGTGTCTTCAGTTCAGTCACTCTTACGGTATTTAGCCGGAGAAAATACCGCAGCGTGCTGTATTACGCGCAGTGAATCTGCAGCATTTTATAGTATCAGCAATTCTCATCCACGCGCAGCAGAAATTGACCTGTGGTGCAGATTCATAAATCCGCAACATGTCAACTTCTGCTGCGCGTGTTCATCACGGATTTCAGCCTTCGCAGCGTAAAGAGTGAAATCTGTCGGGTCAGCAGCATTTCTGAACAAAGTCCGCAACATTTCGGCAATGTGTGAACATACCCCATGTGTGATCGGAGGGGTCTTACCGCGGAGTACCCCAGTGGAGGAGAAAGGAATAAGAGTCCACAGCAATCTGTCACATAAAACTGTACAGTAAGAGCCCCCCTTTAACAGGCAGCTGCTACCATCACACAGGAGGGGGCCAGGTGATCTCCCCCAGGAGCTGGCACAGACAGGGATTCCTCAGTCATACACTGGTCTACAATGTGGCAAGCAATTAAGAAGCACAGTGCAAGTGGTATGAAATGTCGCAAGCAGTTGTTTTCCACAGATCCGATTCTGCGCCATTTGGCAGCGCACAAAGGTCGCACCCTCCTTACCTTGCTGACCACGTTCTGCACCAGCCCGGCGTGGATCTGGTAGGTCCACTCGTGGCACAGGCAGGAGTCGTTGTGGGGGGCACTGGTGACATGTGCGGGGGCAGTGGGCAGCTGCAGCGGTGGCATCAGCAGCATCACCTCCGGGGCCGGGGAGCTGTGGTTGCCCGGGGGCAGGGGGCTCCTCTTCCCGGCCAGGCTGCCGTTCGCCTTGCACCACTTGTCGGGCTGGTCCAGCATAAAGAAGTCCGAGAACTGGCTGAAGGCGAGGAAGAGCGCGGGGATCCAGGTGAGCAGCACCAGCCGCCTCTGGTAGGTGCCCAGCCCGCCCAGGAAGGGCAGCACGGTGCCATCATAGTCCAGCAGCAGGTGGTTGTACCGGGAGCCCTGCTGGGCCGGGGACGCGGGGGCTGGAGGGGGGTCTTCCGATGGGGCCACCGCGGCGCAGGAGGCCGGCAGCACCGAGCCATTCTCCTCGGCCTCCGGTTGCCTCATCCACCCGGATTCAGGATCTCGGTCTGTGGTCATGATGCCGCCTCCTTCCCGGGGCAGCCGGGGCTGTCAGTGGCCGCATGCAACCATCCACCTGCGGTCAATGAGCCTGAAGACCTCGGGGAGCTCTATGAAGGCACGGACGTCTGCAGCAGGAGCCGCCGCCGCATGGGTCTCCCAGGTGGGGAAGGTAAGCAGCTGGCTGCGTGGGGCCAGTGATGGCAGTGCCGCAGCAGCTGCTCCCTCCTCCCGCTCAGCCCGGGCACTGCTACAACAGGGGAGCCGGGGGCAGGCACACGTGACCCCGCGGAAAATGTGGCGTCTCTTGTCGTCGGCAGCCGGGGAGAGCCCGAGTGTCGCTCCAGTCCGCAGCTGCACAATAGCTCCCGAGCCGTTCAGTCAGTGCTGCTGGCAGCCTCCGCATACATGACAGCTCTTCCCAACTACCGCCCCCGGAAGTATCCAGGCGTCCACAAAAGCCAACCTGCAGCGAGCGAGCGAGCCCTCCCCCGGGAGGCAGCAGGTAACGGCGGGAGCTGCTCCTCCTCCTCCGACCTGTACCCAGTGATGGGCGGCATGTACCCTCCGTACAATGGGCAGCTGAGGACCCACCCCTCTATTCCAAATGAATAGGGTGGTCATATCCCAAAGTGACTGAAGAGAAAAGGGCTTATCCCTATCTATCAGTGAGTGTCCCACTGCTGGGACCCCCCCAGAAGAACCAGGGCCCCAAGTCCTCTGAATGTATGAAGAAGCATTGGTGGAACATGTGTGTTCCCACGCGTGGAGTGTATTGTGTGTGTGTGTGTGTGTGTATATATATATATATATATATATATTATAACGGCCACCAGCTAATATCCAGTATAACCGCAGTGTGCAGCTGGACAGGCCGGGTGTGACTCGATAAGGTCCTGGTAGGTTGTCACAGGTAGACACTTTGTCACTGGAGGTTGTCACAGGTATCTGGAACCACTTTGACTGCAGAGCATCCCACAGCTGCTGGAGGAGGCGTGAGTGAGGGTCCATGGAGTGAACACAGCAATTGAGGTGGTCCCACAGATGCTCAACTGGGTTCAAGTTTGGTGAATTAGGAATCAAGGGTAGTACTTGGCAGTCTTCGTCATGTTCTTCCAGCCAATGTCAGACATGTCTTGGTGGAATATCCCAACCGCCCCAGGAAATGCAATCTACATGTAGGTGTACATCTGCAAGAATGGGTTTATACCCAAATCAGTAAAGTGCCTTCCAAATGGATGAGAAGGTTAAGAGAATGCCACAAAAACATTCCCCAGACCATAACTTTGCCACCACTAGCTTGTGTCCTTCCAGTAATGGTTACAGGGTGTTTTCTCTCTGATTTTTCTCACCTGGAAATCCGTATGCAAACAGATAGCATTTGTTTCTGGATCCAGATGCGGATCCGGCTGACAAATTTATTGAAACACCAGATCTTTCTCTCCGGTGTCATCCGGAAAAACGGATCCGGTATTTATTTAAGGTCTGCGCACTGCGTACCCGGAACACTGGGTACTGGATCCGGCATTAATACATTTCAATGGAAATTAATGCCAGATCTGGCATTCTGGCAAGTGTTCTGAAATTGTGGCTGGAGAAAATACCGCAGCATGCTGCAGTATTTTCTCCAGCCAAATACCGTAAAAGGAACTGAAGACATCCTGATGCATACTGAACGGAATGCTTTCCATTCAGAATGCATTAGGATAAAACTGAAGCGTTTTTTCCCTGGTATTGAGCCCCTAGGACGGAACTCAATAACGGAAAACTTTAACGCAGGTGTGAAAGTACTCTATCCGACATTCACCTTTCACATCAGTGGCATGTGATGCTCTGCAGTTTCCATGTCGCTTATTTGCAGTAGTGCCATTTGTCCACTCACTGTACACTTTCACCACAGCAGAATGTGAACAGTTTACAAACTGCGCAGTTTCAGAAATACCGCCAACCTTAGCCCAAAAGTCAATAATCATCCTTTTTCCATCTCTGATAAATTTCCCCCTTTTACCCGTGACACCAGCAAGGGATATGTGTGCAGACACCTATCCCATACCTTATATACCCACCATGCCAGCTCACCACATGTGACTTCCTTCATGAGCTACACACTGACGATGTATGAAGTGGTCATAATAATATGACTCGATTGTGTGTGTATATATATATAATAGTGCCATACAGTGGCCAAACCAATAATTACTCTGTTTCAGTTTCTTCATACCGTGCCTATTAACAATGGTGCCATGTGGGCCGCAGACCAACAGTGTCTTAGAGTGCTCCAGTAGTATCATACAGTGCCCATATCAATAACGCTATATAATACGTAGTGTTATACAATCTTTCATATAGTTCCATGCTTGTCATACATCATTGTTCCAAAACTCCAGACCTCAGGGCCTACCAGAAGGAGAGTGGGCGTATGCCGAAGTCACCACCATGGTGACATTGAGCCTTCAGAAAGGTGCCATTGTATATGAATTGTTCTCCATTTTGTCTCTCTCCCCCCTTTCCCGCCTTTTTCTTTATATGTCGTTTTACAATATTCTCCTGAGGTATTTCTAATACTAAGAGGTGATTGGTCAGTGGTTGCCTACCTGTTGCTGGATACCTGTGTTCTGCCCATCTGTGATTGGCTACTCAAGTTCCAGAGGCGGGACATTTGACTATTTATACAAGCTCTCAGCAGGTCCGGAGGTTGTCTGTCAGTCAACACTGGAAGAGAGAAGACGTTGCGCCCACCCTCCCCTACGTTTCAAGTCGCGGTACAATATTAGAGGGATGTTAGTCACCCAGCTTTGCTGGGGGGGACAGTTGTGGAAGTACTGAATTTAATGGTTATTTTATGAAGTTTAATTATTAAATTATTTATGAATTTTAATGGTTTGTAAATGAACCCTTAATAAAGGACCGCGGCCATTATTTTACCATAACAGGGTCCAGACCTATGGTGCCTTACAGTCTTCTAGTAGTGTCATACAATGCCAATATCAGTGGTGCCTTAGTGTTCCAGTAGTACCATGCAGCACCCATAACTAGGATTCTATAGAGACGAATATTGCTATAGAGCAGGGATCAGCAACCTTCGGCACTCCAGCTGTTGTCAAACTACAACACCCAGTATGCTCCTTTCACTTCTTTGGGAGTTCAGAGAACATCCAAGCAAGTGTGCATGATGGGAGATGTAGTTTCACAACAAATGGAGTGCTGGAGGTTGCTGATCCCTGCTATACAGTATCCATAATCTGGCTATAGTTTCATACAGTGGTGCTTATTTTAACCTGTCCACATCACTTGGCAGGGGCTTGCATGGTCTGTGTAATCATACCGGCTGGAATAATGTCCTGCGTTAGAAGGTGTAGGGCACAAGGCAGAGTCACATTTACTAACATACAGTGCAGTATATGGAAGCTGTGTACAGTAAAGTAGATCGATGGATATTAGATTGATATCGGTAGATAGGATAGAGATTAGATAGATACATAGAAAGATGATAGATACGTATATATATAAATGTAGAGATTGATAGATATAAGGGTCCATTCACACGTCCGTAAGTGTTTTGCGGATCTGCAAAACACGGACACCTGCAATGTGCGATACGCAATTTGCGGACCGCACATCACAGACACTATAATAGAAAATGCCTTTTCTGGTCCGCAATTGCGGACAAGAATAGGACATGTTCTATTTTTTCAGGAACGGAATTGCGTATCCCAAAAAAATGGATCCCGAATAAACTGATGCGGATCCCAAAAATGCGGATGTGGATCCCGAAAAATGCGGATGCCGATCCGTTCCAGCCCTATTGAAAGTGAATGGGTCCGCAAATTGCGGAACGAATGCGGACCCAAACTACAGACGTGTGGATGGACCCTAAACAAGAGATAGTAAAGTAGAGATAGGTAGATATGAGATAGATGATACAGACAGATAGAAATAAGAGATATTAGGTAGAGATAGATGTGAGACAGATAATTAGATAGATAGGAATAAGATAGATATGACCGAAAGATAACAGATGACTGTATAGAACTTTCCACATACGTTCCCATTTTCTGCTGTCCTTATCCTAACAGTGATATCCTTCAGACACTTGCGCTGCTGATTATGCACAGTCAGAATTGATGATGTGACGTGGACTGAAGTCAAACCACCAGGTCATGCATTTTTACTATGACATAGTTCGCAGGACTTTTTAAGGTCAGTCTTTTTCATGTGTTTGTGGTCTTTTTAGGCTTCTTCCCCAGTTCTATCAGCACCAGTAAACCGCCTTCCCAGCTGCACTCATGAGATAAATGAAGGCTGATGCTGCAGATTTCAGTGAGCGCAGCATATTTGTTCCATCAAACGTCTAAGACTTTCCTGTGGAGATGGAGAACGCTGTGCTCTGTGTGACCACCAGGCTTGTGCTTTACACCACAATCAAACCATCATCAGGAGCCGGCCATGTACAAGGGGAGCTAACGGCCTCAGGAAATGAAAGCCTTGCAAGTTTTCTTTGCACCACTTTTGATAAATCTCGCCCAATGTTATAATCACATTTTTTTACAAGTATTTTTGATTTTGGATTTTGTCCTTGGTTCTTTTTGGCATATTGAGAAGCCTAAGGAAAAAACACAAAAAAGACTTGAGACCCAGAGCAAGCAGTGTTTTTTTTTTTTAACAACCCACCAAAAACAGCACAAAGAAAAAACTTTAGGGACTATTTTGTAAGCCATGTATTCCAGTTTTCTGGATAGGTCATCAGTAGAGATGAGTGAATTTTCGGTTATGAAATTCGTTCACGCTTCGTTTACTGGTAAAAGGTGAATTGCCTTATGGATTCCGTTATCACAGACCAGGCCTCCTCAAACTACGGCCCTCCAGCTGTTGTAAAACTACAACTCCCACAATGCCCTGTTGTAGGCTGAGACCTGTAGGCTGTTCAGGCATGCTGGGAGTTGTAGTTTTGCAACAGCTGGAGGGCCGCAGTTTGAGGATGCCTGTCACAGACCATGATGCAATTCTATGACGGAATGCATTACAGAATGCCTTTAGAGGCATTCCGTTTTTCATTTCGTCATAATATGGGCTGCATAACGGGAAACGTGACAGATCCGTTATGCAGGCCATAGACTTCTATTATGACGAAGCATGAACGAATTTCAAAATATGAAATTTGCTAATCTCTAGTCATCAGTATCTGATCGGTGGGGGTCCGACAACTGGAACCACTGACGATCAGCCTATGAGTGCTGCGCCTTCTGCGTGCTTACCAAGCACAGCGCCGTACATTGTATAGGCTGAGCTGTACAATGGGGCTGAGCTGCGCCTAGGCCATGTGACCAGTGTACAGTGACATCACATGGCCTAGGCAAAACTGTGATAAGGCCCCGGCACTACTGTGAGCACCACTGACTTCTCAAAAAGCTGATCAGTGGGAGTCCCAGGTATTGGACCTCTACTGATCAAATACTGATGACCTATCCAGATTATAGGTCATCAGTATAAAAAAACTGGAAAACACCTTTAATTTATACACTTTTCCTTTAACTGATATCGGCCACAACATCTGAACACACCCAAAGGGAAGTGTTTTCTTTTTCAATGCCCAAATTGCACATCATGAGGAAAAAACACATTCAAAAAAGGTGCCAATATAACCAACACAGGAAAAAAACACTACAAAACTTCTGTACATGTCCTGACATGTTATTCAGATATCATTGATGGACCCCCACCGTTTTCTAGAATAAAAGAACCTGTGGTGTTCCTCTAAGCAATGTGCCCCTTGCGCCTTTATGGTAGGTCAAAGATCTTTTGAGGATTGTGGACCATTCTTCTAATAATTATGGAATCCTAGCTCAATAACCACGTTTGACGGCATCTTCTAATGTGTCTCAATGTCAAGAGTTGTAGTCATTCAATAGACTAAATCACACAGGATGACTCAGAGGCATATTTCCAGGTCATGCCTGATTTCCGGGAGATACTGTATGTTCTGTACTATATTATGCTCTTATGTTTTTATGCTGTTTTAATATTACTACAGGCATCCTAAAATATTATATCTCAATAGCTGCTATGAGGTCTTTATATGCAATTTTGTTTAAGCAGTTTTTAAGTAAAAGTGTTGGCATACCCTAAGAATTTGTCTTGTTACTGATCAGTAGGGGGTCGGACCGTCAGGACCGTTCCGACAGAATTGGTGAAGTGCTGCTTCTGTACAAATTTCTGGATGCTTGTGTGCAGTCACCGTGGAGGAAACTATAACACAGCCCCATTCACTTAATCATTTCACCTCTGTCCCTTCATCCTCATGATCACCAGAGATCACAGAGGATGAACCCTCACCAATCATAATAATATCCTAGTATTAGGTGTAAACACCCCTTTATCTTATGTATGTAAATTTGAGTTCTTTGTCATAGTCTGGGATGTTTGCATGGTTGGCTTCTTTAGATCTAGGTATATACAAGATAACTAAGCAATAGTGCACTGACCATGGCCCAGACCACGTTGGCCGCATCATTTTAGGTGAGTTATATGAAAAGTGCAGTACAACATTTTGCAAGCAATGTGGGGAATATATTTCATACACCAGTCCAAAACTGATGTGGACTGGAGTGCAATGCGTCAAACTTTTTGAGAGATAATACATTTGATGCTTCTTTGGCTGTCCTTGCTCCAGAAATTAAAGCCTCCTATGAGCAGGCAAAGATTTGTCCTGTAATGTGCATCAGTTTCTGGTGTAGGTTATGATATCTGTCGGTCTTGGGGCAACCCCTTCTCACGTGGCTAAACACACTTTTCTTACAACTTTTGGAAAGTGGCAAGAGGTGTGACAAGTCTGAAAATATAGCTCAATTCTCCAATTTATCTTCTGAGACAGAGAAGAGATCCTGGAGCGTCTGTCACCAGTTTTATGCTGCTAGGTTCTAACTGCGCCTTCCGGGGAGTCCTGATATTCATGAGCTTCTGGCTTTCTCCACCCCTGCCACTGATTGACAGTTGTTTTTATTTAGCTGAATTAGCAGCAGAGAAGATGAGGAGCTCAAGAATATTCAGGACTCATCGGCATGTGTTTGAGCTGTTCAATACAAGATTTTAGCAAAAGGGCTGAATCAATTAGGGAAAGGAAGCCAGCATTTTGCTAAGGGGATCTGTCACTTGTTTGCATTGCCCTTAGTTAGAACACCATAAAACTGGTCACAAATTCTCTTTAAAGAGAACCTGTCACCCCCAAAATGCAGTCCAATCTGCAGGCAACATGTTATAGAGCAAGAGGAGATGAGCAGATTCATACATAGTTGTGTGGGAGAAGATTCACCAAGGAAAAGTTGATGAAATCGAATGAAATTTTATAGGTGTGACGGTAATGATGATGTATGTAAGTAATTGCAATATTAGAGGGCAAGGATACATTTACTCAGGAAAACTGAATAGAAATGAGGCTCTAGGACCCTGTTGGGCTCTAGCCTGGATACAAGATGAGATATGGTTGGGCATGGAGGCGTACATGTTCTATATGGTACCCGATTGCCACCTTTGCCGACAGATGTTACAGCTGGGCCTGTAGATCCAGCTGCTCCCATAAATGCTCATTTGGTGATAAATCTGGTGAACGGGAAGATGAAAGAAATGTGCAACCCTTGCTGTGTATGGATGAGCATTAGGCTACTTTCACACTAGCGTTCGGCTGTCCGCTCGTGAGCTCCGTTTGAAGGAGCTCACGAGCGGACCCGAACGCCTCCGTCCAGCCCTGATGCAGTCTGAATGGAGCGGGTCCGCTCAGACTGCATCAATCTGGCGGCGTTCAGCCTCCGCTCGCCTCCGCACGGCCAGGCGGACAGCTGAACGCTGCTTGCAGCGTTCAGCTGTCCGCCTGGCCGTGCGGATCCGTCCAGACTTACAATGTAAGTCAATGGGAACGGATCCGCTTGAAGATGACACCATATGGCTCAATCTTCAAGCGGATCCGTCCCCCATTGACTTTACATTGAAAGTCTGAACGGATCCGCTCAGGCTACTTGCGCACTTAGAAATTTTTCTAAGTTATTAATGCAGATGGATCCGTACTGAACGGAGCCTCCGTCTGCATTAATATGATCGGATCCGTTCAGAACGGATCCGATCAAGCGCAAGTGTGAAAGTAGCCTTATCCTGCTGAATAACACCAGTTGGAAGTCCTGCCATGTCACCGACAGGGTGCGTTTTCTTTTTTATAATGAGTGTACATGTCAATCAGCTCAGCTCCTCCTGATCTATAGCATGATGCCTGCCGATTGCTCTGCATTTCGTGGGGACAAGTTCCACAGTCATCAGGCAGATAGGGAATCATGACTATGGCAAGCTCTATTTCCCACAAGCTGTAGGTCATATAGCTGTCATCAATGATGTAATCACCTGCTTGGCAAACCTGTGAAGGCGAGGCATGTCAAAAGTTTACTCCAAGCAGGGAATTCAGGAGATAATAATTCTTTCCTCTGTAGAAGTCACATTCCAGAATTAGACACAAAGGATTTATTGCCATTATGATTCCTGACACTAAGCAGTGAAAAAGAGGAAGCCATATACGATTCCATTATCCCGTCAGAATCTAATTGTTCAGAGTTCCTTGCAAGCGAGCGGTACTGTAAAGGCAGAAGCTCAGCAGCGCTGAACGCTCATAAGAGATGGTGTTGTTGGTGGTACTGGTTTAGGCTTCATGCGCACGACCGTATGTTGAATTGCGAATCCACAAAATACACATAAATACACATTTTTTGTAGACCCATTGACAATGGGTCCGTGGTCCGCATTTTGCAGCCAAGCATTTGACATGTTCTGCCGGTTTGCGGAACAGACATAGGAATGTGGAAGGCACATAGATCTTCCGTGTGTTTTCCACATCCATATGTCTGTTCTGCAGAAGGATAGAACATGTCCGCAAAATGCGGACCATGGACGGTGAGTGGGTTGGAAAAAAGAATGCGGATGGCACATGGACCGCATCCATATTTTGCGAATCCTCGATTTGTGCATGGAAAAATGGATACAGTCACGTGCATATACGAGTTTAAATATTACATTGATTCGTAAATGTTTGTGAAGAATTACAGAAGACATTGCAACCAGCAAAGTAACTAATTTATATGATTGTGCGTTCATTATTGTATTAAATATCAGGCAGCTTTCACAGAGGTACAGCCTTCTATTACACTCACTGTGCAGAGATATGCGCAATTTATACAATAGAGTGTGCAATGTAGTCTTTACACCTCTGATGCATAAGGGATTGATTAGTGGGTGCTAGGTTCTCCCATAATAGTTTCCAGAACCAGAGTTCAGGGTGCTTATATACTGAGCCTTGCATCCAGCTTGAAAGGACATACAGTTTTCAATCAACTGCTCTCAGCCAATCGGCATCAACAGAATTGTTCTCAGCAATGCTGTTCGGCTGAGAAAAACGACAGACAGGGCTGTCATAGTCATTCTAAGGCTGCATTCACACGACTATATGTATTTTGCAGTACGCAAAACGTGGATCTGCAAAAAAGACATCCATGTTGCATCAATCTTTTGGGGGAACCGATTGCAAAGATGCCTATTCTTGTCTACAAAACGGAGAAGAATAGGACATGTTCTTTCTTTTTTTGTGGGACTGCAGAGCAGACACACGGATGCAGACAGCACACAGTGTTTGAAATAAATTAGTCTGCATCCAATCCGCAAAAATATGGATCGGATGGGGACCAAAAATACAGAACGGGGTCTAAATGTTCTTTTCAATACCTCACATAGTGTACAACCCGCTGAGTGAAGGAACTGCGGTCTCCATTATTCCATTTCATTTATTGTGGAGGGGAAGTCATTTAATGGTTATCTTATAAATGCTTTTGCTATTAATGTGACAGAGGTAAATGTGCATGCTGGAAACACTAAGGCCTGTATTACACAGACCGATTGAGCAAGCGATTGTTGGGGGGGAATAGAGCTTGACATAGTCACGATTCCCTATCTGCCTGATGACTGTGGAACCTGTCCCCACGAAATGCAGAGCAATCGGCAGGCATCATGCTATAGATCAGGAGGAGCTGAGCTGACATGTACACTCATTATAAAATCACTGTCAGTGACATGGCAGGACGTCCAACTGGCGTTATTCAGCAGGATAAGGCTCAACCATACACAGCAAGGGTTGCACATTTCTTTCATCTTCCCGTTCACCAGATTTCTCACCAATTGAGCATTTATGGGAGCAGATGGGACTCCAGCTTCAGCAACCTATAAGTGTGCAGGATCTACAGGCCCAGCTGTAACATCTGTCGCCAAAGGTGGCAATAGGGTACCATATAGAACATGTACGCGTCCATGCCCAACCATATCTCATCTTGTATCCATGCTACAGCCCAACAGGGTCCTAGAGCCTAATTTCTATTCAGTTTTCCTGAGTAAATGTAGCATTGGCCTGCTAGCTAGTGGAGGAGACCATTGCTATTACATGCAGCGATCTCCTCATTATGCCATCGCCCGTGTCGATATTGTCTAGTGCAGAGATGGCCAACCTGAGGCTCTCCAGCTGTTGCAAAACTACAACTCCCAGCATGCCCAAACTGCCAACAGCTATCAGCTTACAGCACGGCATTGTGGGAGTTGTAGTTTTACAACAGCTGGAGAGCTGCAGGTTGGCAGCCCTGGTCTAGTGGTTTGCTGTCGGCAGATCGCAATTAGACAGCACAATCTGCTGCTGGCAAACAATGATTTTTTTATGTGCTCGTTCATCCGACAATCAGCGACCATATTACACTGCAAGATGATCGCTAACGAGCGTTCATACAAACGCACATTAGCAATCATCTGCCCCAAAAAATAAAAATAAAATCGGCAGCTGTAATACAGTCTTAAAGGCTCACTTATGTGAGAGATCTTCTGTGCCCCATAATGTCGAGTGATCAAACGAGAGGGGAGCAAACGATCGCATGAACGATCATTCCTATAACCCAGGCATCTCAAACTGCGGTCCTCCAGCTGTTGCAAAACTACAACTCCCACAATGCCCTGTTGTAGGCTGTCCTGGCATGCTGGGAGTTGTAGTTTTGCAACAGCTGGAGGGCCGCAGTTTGAGATCCCTGCTATAACCCCTCATTACTTGCAGCATGTAACGAAACGAGTGCCTACTGACTGGTATGTGTCTTACATATAAGGGTACTTTCACCCGTGGGAGAAAAATCTGCCACATAAACAGGGGCGGATTGGCCATAGACCTTTCCCGGTGGGCCGATGCCCAGGGGGCCACCCATGCCATGCATTCTGCCGCTGGCCGGGTACATAATGAGCTCTCAGCAGTAACAATGTGAGAATTGAGATACTCATGTCTTAGCGAGCGACCACACATAGCCTCCTGAATTCAACTGCTGTAGCCTGCATCTCACCTCCTAGCCCCCTGTCCAATATCTTAAACAGAAACAACTGGAGGAAGAGAACAAAAAATGATAACTAATGATGGCCACAACAGAGGGACAACTTTTGGGGCAATATCTTGCACGACACTATGGTATTTGGTTCTGATGGGATGGTATTTTGCGTTATGGTATTGCTGACCCCCCTACTTGTGTTGCCCCACTTCCTGTAAATTTGGACCTACCTATAACATGGACTACTTTTAGCTTTTTTCCAGGGCCACTTTAAGTTCTCAGTCGGCCCCTGTACATGAAGACTTCCCCCATGTTATCCTATAGTGTCAATCCCTGCCCTGTGTTCCACAATGTAAATAATGATGTGTGGCTGTTTCTCTTCTTCTATATTCATTTCATTGGGGGAGGTGAGCTACACAGAAATCTTCCTCCTACTCCGTGCATAAGCCACCCGGATTCTTCCACCACCCTCAGCAGACCCTGGTAAACTCAAGTGGCTTGGTCTTGGTTTACAATGGAAAGATAGCAAAGTATCACAGTTGAACATTGTAATTCTCCACTCCCAATGTCCTTTTTTCCTGCATCAAGGTGGCGATAGGATCAGCTCCCATTCGAAGCATCAGCGTGGAGATAACATAGCTTTACTGCAAGTAACATTTTAAAGGGGTATTCCCATCTTAGACAATGGGGCATATCGCTAGGATATGCCCCCATTGTCTTATAGGTGCGGGTCATACCGCTTGGACCCGCACCTATATAGAGAACGGAGCGAGGAGCACTGTGGCTGGAGGACCCCAGATTTCCTGGGGTCCGTCCATCACCAAGCACTAATCCCCGCCTCTTCCATAGAAGTGAACGGGAGCGTGCTGCGCAAGCGCGGCCCATGCTCCCATTCATTTCTATGGGGCAGGCGGCAATAGCCGAGCCAGAGCTCAGATATTTTCGGCGTCCCCATAGAAATGACTGGAGGGCGGCTGCGCATGCGCAGTGTGCTATCCTTCACTTTCAGGGCCCGCACCTATGGGACAATGTGGGGAATATCCTAGCGATATGCCCCCATTGTCTGAGATGAGAAAACACCTTTAAGCGTTAAATCTGTTTGTTTTTTAAACTGAACATCTAAGTTACAGTTTTATGCTAAAGAGTTAAATCTGAGCATGGGATAAGCTGTGAACCGAAGTGTTACCTAAGTGTTATTGTTCATAGAAGGCTCGGTGCCTTCTGTTTCCTGAATGTTACCTGTGAGTCTCTCTTACCCCCAGGGGTTTCTCCGAGTCACTGGCACTCCCTGTGATAAATCGAAAAGTATTTAGTAGTTTTCTCACCCTTCATTTCCATTTTGCTTGAAGTGATACCAATGCTATGAGGAAGTGCAAGTTTCTGTCTATGCTTCTTTCACCCTTCTCTTTCATCTAAATAGTTGGGTAGGAGAGTGAATACAATAGTTACAGTATATTAAAGGGGTTGGCCAGTTTCCAATATTGATGACCTATTCTCAGGATCAGCGGGGGTCATAATCCCAGCACCCCAGTTGATCAGCTGTTTACAGAGAACGTAGAACTCATATGAGCGCTGCCTTTCTTCACCGTTTACCTACTTGCCATTGACATTGCAACGGCAAGCAGTGCAATTACCACTTCGTCGTCCCCTTCACTTTAATGGGAAGGAGCAGTTATACTCCGTCTGCTCCTTACCACTGAAGTGAATGGAGACGGAGGAGTTGCAGTTACACCTGCTCAGCGCTGTGATGTTGACGGCAAACAGGTAAACAGAGGAAAGAACGCAGCAAACAGATGATCGTCAGGGGATCACCAAATCTGATATTGATTACCTATCCTGGGGATAAATTGGAAAATATCAGAAGCTGGCCAACCCCTTTAAAATAATATAGTAGATCTGTCTGTCTATTATTCATTCATTACCCATTTATTATTGTATCCATTCTGTACATCACAGACAACCCCTTTAACAGCTGATCTTTCCAGAAGAAAATACCCAGGTTATTACACAGAATCTGTTACATTCATTATACGTACTTATTTGTTCTTTATGGGCCTATGATGATGGCAGTTATCTGGAACAAGTGTTCCTAGGAATGTTCCTTCCCGATAATTGCCCTGTCCAACGGTCCTGCTGATCACCAGATGAAAAAGCAAACTCTTGTTCATCTGGTGAAGGCATCACTAGTGCAGTCACGTAAATCATTGTTTCTAGGCAGCAATGGGCATGAGAAATTGCTGCAGGGATCCCTTGTCTCCATACAGTGGAGATTGCTGCACGTAAGTGCAGCTCTTACCTACTGTAACAAGCAGACAGTTATGGGGAAGAACAGTAGTTTCCTGCTGTTTTGGCCTGTGTAAAAGGTCTTTAGAGTTCAAAAAACTCTGCTTATCTTTCGGATAACAGCTAGATAAAAATAGTGTGTTCATTCTAGAAAGGTCACATGTAAAACCCATAAAAGGTTTATCCTTTTAACTGCCCATAGTCACATGCAGATGTTATTTGAGATACTAATCTGATCTGTTCTGCAAATTGTATAATAAAGCTTTCTGTCACGGATAAAGTTGCAGATAGCTGAAACTTATAAATAAACAACCGACTGGCTTGATCCCAAACTAAGGAGCATATAGGTGAGCCCTATAAAACCCTAAGAGCTCTCCCTGACTGCTATGCACATGCAGTGGTAGACGATTGCATGGCCACGTACCTAAGACTGTGTGACACCTGAAAACCCTATAATAGTGAGGGGACACGACCACCGGCTCCCTGCACTTAATACGGACGGAGTCAGGGTCACCTGCAATCAAGCCAGCAAGGAAACACAATAAAGGAAAAGACTTATCTTGTGCAAACAGCAGCAGCCTCCAGCAGTGAACACTCCATCCAGTAAGTAGTATAAACCGCAAAGTGAGGCAGTGTGGGAGGGAATATACAGGAAGACGATTAGTCTAAATAAGTGACACCTGGGAGAAGGAAAGTAGATGACAAAGTGAAACCAAAACAAAGAACGTCATACAAGAGGTAGAGAAGAACGTCTGCCAGACTTCTCACAGAACTGGCAGTGACACTTTCCTAATGGGCTGTAAGTATTATTTTACAAGATGGCCGTACATTTTCTCCAAGGAGTGAACAGATAGTAGTCACAACTGAGCCCATAGTTCCCCTATATAACATACAAAAAATAGCTCCATTTAGTTGACATGTAGGAATAATGACTTGCGCTTAAGGGTTTTCTGAGGTAAAAAAAAAAAAAAAAAGCGGTGGGGGTGCTGTGAGGAACTCTAGGGCTGCATTTTTGTAATCACTTTATGGCATAGATCTCTTTTCCCAGCTCTCAGAAATGCCCAGTGATGGATTCGTGAAATACAAAACTGTCTCGCTTTGAAATTGAATACTTCACTTTTGTACTCTACATGAGATACATGTTATGAGGAAGGGAAGCTGTGATATAGAAAGGTTTATATTATCTGGAGCACAATTTTTAAGTAAAAAGCAGGACTCCTAAGAGAGATAGTCCTGATTAAGGCCCCTTTACACTGCTCAACTGAACAGATGATTGTTGGGAAGGAAACTGATTGTCAGTGATGGAGACCACTGCATTCACATGCAGTGATCTCCTCCCCAGTATGGGGAGGGGCATTTGCTAATGCCATCGCTCGTGTCCGTACAGAATCATTATTTGCCGGCAGCAGAGTGCTGTTTGGATGCCACAATCTGTTGCCGGCAAATGATGATTAAAGGCCCATTTGCATTGCCTGAGCATCGCAAAGATAATCACTAACAAGTGCTTGTAGGAACGCTCATTAGCGGTTTAAAGGTGCCACCGATTACCCAATGAATGAACGAAACACTAGGAAGCAGGTAAGTAAGCTTCTCTTTAAAGGTCCGGTCAAGTGTGTGGGTGCGTGTTTGTGGTGGGGGCAGGGGGTTGGCAAAAAGTCCCCACACTTACACAAACCCTTTCAAATAAAACGTCCATACACATTAGCTAAATGTTGGCTGAACCTGCTGATTTTGCGTGCTTGGACAGATACGGTATTGGGAGAAACAAGAATCATATAAGTTGGATTTCACCATGCTCAATCCTCTGTTCCCACCAGAAATAAGCAGCTGCTAGATGTATCTGGCAGTGCTTTATTCACCTGTCCTTATTGAAAGCAGTGTGCATACTCCGCCGCAATGTGGATGGGCAGCGTTACTTTGTAGACTCCCTCCAAAATAAGTAAATTGTCCAGCCATGGTATCTCACAGCGCAAACACTGGTTACTCTTCTTAAGTTTGCTTATATACACTGTAGTGAACCTTTGCTTTGTAGTGTATACAGTTTGGTGTTTGCTCTTTGTGTTTGACTGCATTTTTTTTTGGGGGGGGGGGGGGGATCTACTGCAAAAGAGCAAATATTCACAGTAAACAACCAAACATTTCCTCCTAGTATCCTACATAAGTTGATCATAGTTAAACAAAACTGTCTCGCTTTGAAACAAAAGTTTCTACAAGCCATGCCCATTGTATATACCACTATGAAAGATATTTAAAGCCGTTTTGCACCAAGAATCGGTGAAGTTAGACCTTGTTCACATCTCCGTTTAGGAGATCCGCCTGCCTGATCCAGTGCAAATGCCAGCTGTCAGTCGGACAAAAAAAACGTTGCATGCAACATTTTTTGTCTGGCCGAAACCTGCCATTTATGTCGGATATTGGCTAGATCACTGCCAGACCTCATTGAAGTCAATGGATGAAGTAGAGGATCCAGAAGGCTGCTCTGTGCCGGAGGTGCCTGCCTATCGGAGAAGTGAACGAGACCTTATCAGGAAGGAGCCTTCCTAGGAACACCCTTTCCTGATAAATACTCTATATGATTATTATGCCACCAATCACTAAATGAGCAAGAAAATGTTTGCTCGTGGGGTGATCAAATTTTTGCAGCACCAAAAATCATAGTTTGTCACAAGGAGATGGCTACAGATGGGTGAATTTATTCAAATAATTTTTGGGTCCAATTCGTCCAAATTGAACATGTGATTCAGTTTGGGTAAAAATCAATTCTACCTGAATTCTTCCTTGCACTAGTGATTTCTCGTCCTCACACAGAGGGGATGATTGCTGAATGTAAATGCAGATCTTCTCTCCACAGCGATTGTTGGAAAGCAGCATTTCTCTCCTGATAACTGCCTTGTTATTTGGCCTTAGGTTCACATGGAGTTTTTTGGAGCAGGTTGAGGCAGATTTCCCTTCGGGTTTTTCAGCCAAAGACAGAAGTGGATTCAAAAGGAATCACAAATATAAAAGAAGGACTTATTCTTCTCCTTCCTACTGGATCAACTTTTGGCTTTGGCTGAAGAACCAACCAAGGGAAATCTGCCTCAAAAAACGCTGTGTGAAAATACCCTTAAGTGGAATTTGTATGGCAGCACAATCAATCAAGATATCACTGGCTCATTTGTGTTAATTAAAAAATGAGGGAAATTTGACAATAATTGCTCAGCGCAATGGGCCTTCATTTATTTCACTTTGACCACAATCAGCTATACCATAATCCAGCATTTGCAAGAATCTTTTACCAGATTTGGTCTATTGGACCATTATAAACTGTAAGGGCTCTTTCACACGAGCGGATGCCGTGCGGGTAATCTGCTGCGCGAAAGACAGCCAAGCCCCGTTCCGGACAGCAGAGACACAGAGCATTAACATGATTGATAATGCTCTTTGCTTCTCTGTGATCTTTTTACTACAAAATCACAGTGAGATTAAATTGTCACCGTGATTTTGTAGTAAAAAGGTCACAGAGAGGCAAAAAGCATTATCAATCATGTTAATGCTCCGCGTCTCTGCTGTCCAGAGCGGTGCTTGGCTCTATTTCACGCAGCGGATTCCACTCACGGGATCCGCTCGTGTGAAAGAGCCCTAAATCAGATAATGAAAAAAACCTTTTCAGGAAGTGGGTTATCACCACCCCCAATTCAAATAGTATGGCTTTACCAATATAAGAATTATACTATAAAGCCATTTTTGAATTCGAGGCACAGCATATATTGGACATATTGTATATGATGATTGTAAGCCCCCACGGGCAGGGCCCTCTCTCCATCTGTACCAGTTTGTAACTCGTCTTGTTTATGATGAGTGCAATTGTCTGTATGATGTATGCATACCCCTTTTCATATGTACAGCGCTATGGAATGAATGGCGCTTTAATAATAAATAATAAACATAATAATAATATGATTTTTCTCTTGGATTCCAATATAAATCCCTTAGAACGTAGGTATCAGTCTCCATAAGTATAGAAGCTTTGTGGAGTTCTGCAAAGCCTATACGGTAGTGCGGACAGGCCATGCTGCTTCATACTAAGAAGCCACACAATCTCCTTACACTGCTGTACAGACTCTATGGTAAGGTGGCATTTTTTATAAGATGACATTATTTTGGGGAATGATTAAAGTCATATTTTAATCATGCTGATGTATGTTTTGGCTTTAAAGGGGTGTTGATCTTCGGGGTCCTTTATGCCAGATTTCCCCACATGGCTGAAACTGCAGAGGGAAGCATCCTCATTGCTGCTTTCTGGCTCCTTCTGTCCCGGTGGTGACTACCTCCCTCCGGTCACCACTTGTCGACTTCCTGTTTGACGCAGGTTACGTGACCACTACAGCCATGACTGCCCGCAGCGGTCACATGTCTCCAATGCATCATGTGATGAAACACATGGGGGACTCATCACCACTGCTGCCAGTCATTAGCTGCAGAGGTAAAGTGACCCGTGTCAAACATGAAGTTGATATGCGGAGACTGGAAGGGCCAGAGGCGGGAAACTGAAGAAGCCAGAACTCAACGGTGCAGGTAAGGCTACTTTCACACCAGCATTTTTGCTGGATCCGTCATGGATCAGCAAAAACTCTTCCGTCACCATAATACATCCGTCTGCATCCATTATGAACGGATCTGGTTGTTTTAGCTTTAACATAGCCAAGACAGATCCGTCATGAACTCCATTGAAAGTCAAAGGGGGACGGATCCGTTTTCTATTGTGTCAGAGAAAACGGATCCATCCCCACTGACTTACATTGTGAGTCATGAAGGATCTGTCTTGCTCAGCACCACATTGCAGACAGAAAAACGCTGGTTGCAGCGCTATTCTGTCCCCGATGGGGACGCAACCAAACGGAAGGGAATGCATTCTGGTTCATCCTGTTTTGTTCAGTTTTGTCGCCATTGACAATGAATGGGGACAAAATGGAAGCGTTTCCTCCCCCCCCCCATTGAGATCCTATGATGGCTCTCAATAGCGGAAGGATGTGAAAGTTCCTAAGTATACATCCCTCCACAAGTCCAACCATGTGAGACTCCCAAAAATGAACAACTCCTTTAAGGGGATGTTCACACAGGTCAGATACACAGCAGAATTTCCATCCAGATAATGCTGGTGGAAAACCCACAGTGTATTATAGTAGCAGCAAAGTTGATGACATTCATCCACACATTGCATAAAAAATCCGCACAGATATTAAATCCATAGCATCTTGCAGATTTTCATCGCATGCTGCATCCCCAACAGCAGGCATCCCCAAACTCTACAGCAGGCATCCCCAAACTGCGGCCCTCCAGCTGTTGTAAAACTACAACTCTCATAATGCCCTGCTGTAGGCTGATACCTGTAGGCTGTTCGGGCATGCTGGGAGTTGTAGTTTTGCAACAGCTGGAGGGCCGCAGTTTGAGGATACCTGCTCTACAGGGTATAATCTGCGGCAAATCCGCAACAAAGTCCACCTCAAACCAAGATACAAAGCCCCCCACAAAAAAGTGTGTGAACAGATACTGGGTAACAATATCTTCATTAATTTAGTTTGACATCATGATAATGAACCTTTAAAGGGATTCTGTCAGCTGGATTCTAGTAGCAGAGCTTTTGACATCACCACATCAGTCTCCTCAATTTGTTTTAAAATATACCAGTATTACTGCCATCTGTCTTTTCATTTTGTTAAAAAAACATTTTTATTAATATGCTAATTACCTCAGTAATGTGCCCAAGGGGCTGTCCCTCTGGCCGTTGGCGCCCAACCGCGCCCATTCTCTAGGAGCCCAGCACTATCAGTGATGAGAGGAGTGAATAATTAGCAGTGGGGCGGTGCTGGGCTCCTAGAGAATGGGCGCGGTTGGGCACCAACGGCCAGAGGGAGACATTCCTGAGGTAATTAGCATATTAATAAAAACGTTTTTTTAACAAAATGACAAGACAGATGGCAGTAATACTGGTATATTTTAAAACAAATCACTGTTACTAAAATTCAGGTGACAGAATCCCTTTAAAATCAATCACAACAACGGCATGTGTATATATATATATGTATGTATATGTATAAGTGCTAAATGATAGGCCTCTTGAACACGACCGTATGGCTTTATCAGAATTTTGCGGTCCGCAAAAAACGGATCCACAAAAATGCGGATGACGTCTGAGTGCATTCCGTTTTTTGTGGAACGGAACAGCTGGCCCCTGATAGAACAGTACTATCCTTGTCCGTTATGTGGACAATAATAGGACATGTTCTATCTTTGAACGGAACGGAAATACGGAAATGGAAGGCCTACGAAGTACATTCCGTTTTTTTTGCGGATCCATTAAAAACAATGGTTCCGTATAAAGAACACAAAAAACAGAACGTTAAAAAAGGCCTTAGTACGATAAGGAGAGTAACAATACAGAGACAATAGATAATGAAGGCGTCAAAATCCAAAAACAATTACAAATATAAAGAAGACTGCACTTGGGGACACTTTCAACGTTTTCCCAATTTTTCGGACTGACTGACCTTCATTTTTTTAAGTAATGATGGCCACTCGTTTTTCTTTACTTAGCTGCTTTTTTCTTGCCATAATACAAATTCTAACAGTCTATTCAGTAGGACTATCAGCTGTGTATCCACCTGACTTCTCCACAACGCAACTGATGGTCCCAACCCCATTTATAAGGCAAGAAATCCCACTTATTAAACCTGACAGGGCACACCTGTGAAGGGAAAACCATTTCAGGTGACTACCTCTTGAAGCTCAACAAGAGAATGCCAAGAGTGTGCAAAGCAGTAATCAAAGCAAAAGGTGGGTACTTTGAAGAACCTAGAACAGTGATGGCTAACTTTGGCACTCCAGCTGTGGTAAAACTACAATTCCCAAGATACCCAGCTTGCTTGGCTGCTCTCAGAACTCTATAGAAATAAATGGAGCATGCTGGCAGTCGTAGTTTCATCACAGCTGGAGTGCCAAGGTTAGCCATCACTGACCTAGAATATGACATATTTTCAGTTGTTTCACACTTTTTTGTTATGTATATAATTCCACATGTGTTAATTCATAGTTTTGATGCCTTCAGTGTGAATCTACAATTTTATATCACTGTCGTTGGGAACTCTATATGACTGTTAAAACTGTTGCTTTATTAATCAGAAAAAGAAAAGGGAGAGGGGAACTAACCTATATTAAAATTCTAGGACGCCATCCAGTCAGTATAAGGTCGATGAATCGGACCTAAAAAACCGCAGATTGCGGTAAATGCAGCTGTGGATGGGGTCACTAGAAATACCGCAGGCTAGTGCTGTACTGCTGATTGGAGCATAAGGCCGTGGCCCCATCCTGCGGTATTTCTAGTGACCCCATCCACAGCTGCATTTACCGCAATCTGCGGTTTTTTAGGTCCGATTCATCGACCTTATACTGACTGGATGGCGTCCTAGAATTTTAATATAGGTTAGTTCCCCTCTCCCTTTTCTTTTTCTGATTAATAAAGCAACAGTTTTAACAGTCATATAGCGTTCCCAACGACAGTGATATAATTTTGATAGGTGGAACGTATACCCTATACCATTTATACCAGTGAAATTTTGAATCTACAATTTTCATAGTCATTAAAATATAGAAAACTCTTTAAATGAGGTGTGTCCAAACTTTTGGTCTGTACTGTGTGTATATATATATATATATATATATATATATATATGTATATCATGAGAACAGCATATATAAAGTGCCATTCGCTACAACAAAACATCCTGTAGGAGGGTCGGAAAACATTTTGCAGTCATTAGCTGCTGCTTTGCTTTCAAATGTCATCACACAGTGACTTGAAGCCACTTTGAAGCTTCAGTACATGTGTACTTTAAACAATACACCCAGTCAAACATACTAAATACTAACCAAATACAAAAGACATCTGGCTTCTTGGCCTATGGCCTCATGCACACAACCTTATGTATTTTGCGGTCCGCAAAAAACGGATCCGCAATAAAACAGTATCCTTGTCTTTAATGCAGACAATAATAGGACATGTTCTATTTTTTTGCGGAACGGAAATACGGACATACGGAAATGGAATGCACACTGAGTACCTTCCGGACCCATTGAAATGAATGGTTCCGTATACGGTCTGCAAAAAAAAACGGAACGGACACGGAAAGAAAATACGTTTGTGTGCATGAGGCCTAAGTGTTGTGTAGGTGTCTGACACAGTTTAACTTCTTATGTTAAGCAGCCGTACGCTGGTGTGAAAGCGGTTAGAAATGTAACAAATGCTCCACCCAGCCATGTAGTGAAAGTATATATCTTCCCTAGAAGGCACATACCAACACCCACAACGATTGATCAGACATGTGCATTCCTTGTACGGTTAGAGGCTCTGTGATTTGTTAACCCTTCTGCTCTTATTATAATTAGTTTTAGGGTGATATTTATTTCATCCTTATTATTTGTGCTCCCAACCACAGCTTATACAGACCATTAAATTTACAAAGTTGCATTTTACTTGGTATGATACATGTAAGCTGAGAAAGCAGTCCAACTTTCAGCAGGAGGAGACTGATAGCTGTTCCGGTCTGTATGTTAACTAGTGTGTTTCCATGATAAATACCACATTGTTACAGAAGATAAAAGTGGAGAATTGTATTACTCTAGATTCCACAACACAATAGAGAGGAGATGTAGTGTGAATGGGGTTGGCCACAGTCAGCCAAAGCCTCGGTCAACGACCCATTTCATCTAATGACCACAAAATCCCTTTTAACTGAAACCATTAGTACGTTTCATATTCAAAGTGTTTATTATATGTGTGAAGTATTGAGTAATCTGATTATTGTTTCTGTGTTGAATTTTTCTTGACATTTTATGTATTGTTTCTTGATTCAGTCCAGAATATAATTGTTTTAGGAAGGTGAACCCCATGAATTCTTCCGTTTACCTGCACACCATCTAGATTGCATCCCTCCGTTCTGCAAAAAGATAGGACATGTTCTATCTTTGTGTGGAACGGAAGTACGGAACGGAACCCCACAGAACCCCGTGCTTCCGTTCAGCACCGCTCTGCATCTCCGGATTTGCGGACCCATTCAAGTGAATGGGTCCGCATCCTCGATGAAGAATGCACACAGAACGGTGTCCGTTTATTGCAGATCCGAATATGCGTTCCGCAATACGGCAACGGAACCCATCCGTTCATGTGAACAAGCCCATATATATATGAAAGGATCTACAAACCACTTAAAAAGATGGATGTATGAAGCAACCAGGAAAATGTCAGCAACAATGTATAAAAATGATACTCATGATCCATCTTTGCTACATAATATGAATATAAATCACAGAAAAAATGCACCAAACGTATATGCCACTGACTATACTAGCTAGTCATACAAGCAGATATTAAAAGCTGAGACTTTTGCCAATATATTCCTGTCAGGAACACATCGGAGCCCATCATGCACCACGTCACGGTCTCTCAGCATGGCAAGGGGTCCTACCACTAAGCTACCTATGGTGTGAACACGGTCTGAAGGTAATGAAATCCAGCTCACAGCCAGGCTTCCACACAACCACATAGCAGGACAACTAATGCAATGTGAACAAAGCCAGACTGTAAGCCACACCGATATCAGACCGTGTGATGGAGGTTACCAGGTGCAAAAGAATGTTTAAATGCCAGGTAAAGGCACATTCAATATGTTGAGGAAGGGTTGAGACACATACATATATATACATATATGCATGCAAACACATGCGTGCATGTATGATATATATGCATGCATTAATTGACACTTTATAGGATGATCTGCGCACATCTGCCCTTAGTGGCCCACAGGGGCTCATGGTGGCCCCTGTGGGAAATATGTGCCCTCTTATAGGTCCCTTGTTGTATGTATATGCTCCCTTATGTGCCCCCTTATAGGTTTAGGTGCCCCCTAATAGGTATATATAAATATGTGTGTCCCCTATATACCCCAGTATCAGTGTATACATGTGTATGGATGTGCCCCAAGCATCCATATACATGTATATTATACATATATCCCCCTCCTTTACTTGAAACCAGGTGCATCAATGTGAATGTGCCCCAAGCATTCACACTGATGAAATCTGGCTGATTGCATCAGAGTGACCAGACAAGGGTCCGGTCATCCTGATGGATACAAAGAACTCAGGTTCAACAGAATCGGAGTCCTTTGTTCGAATTATCTCCTGCGCTGCTGCAGATAATTATGCATGATAGAAGGGAGGGAGAAACCTCCCCTCCTTCTATTATGCGCATTCCGGCAGCGCGATTACTATCGCGCTGTCCGGAATGCAAGGTGCTGCAGACTGGAGATCAAAGGTTTCTCTCGCCTGTCAGCAAGTGGCGCAGCCCTGCTGTGTGCATGCAGGGACGCGCGGGCTGGCGCGGTGACGTCATATCACTGCGCCGGGCCACGTGTCTTTGCCCGTGGCGCGCGCACACACAGCGCATGCGCTGCGGGATATAAATTCCGGGAGCCCTGCACTGAGGGAGGAAAATCCTTACCGGCCTCCCTGAAGGAGAGCGTAGCCGGTGCTCAGAGAGGAGTCAAAAGCCGAGCCGCCCCCCTGAAGAGGATCCCCCTGGACAACGAGCACCCCCTAGACGAACGAGCAACTAGCGCTGAGTATCCCCCCTTATTAACCCTGCCACCGCTATCCCACCAACGATATCCCCCCTCATTAACCCTTATCCCACTAACGATATCCCCCCTTATTAACCCTCAAACCGCTGATCCCCTACCACTATCGCACCAACGATTTCCCCCTGATTAACCCTTAATTATCCCTGATACCCCTACCCACTCACCCACAACCTGCCCATACTCACCCCCTCTATCACTTGTAGGGTATTAACCCTTGCATTGCTGTCAGCCCACTGTACTTTACCCCTATACCTACCCACTACCTGCCCATACAAACACCCTCTCAGTACCCCTATCACTTACAAGGTATTAACCCTTGCATTACTGTATCTGTGGCCTGCATTCGCCCCTGCAGTGCCACCGTTAACCCTTGTCGTACCCCATAGGGACAGTAAGTAGCCGGGGGGGTGGGCTGCTAATATTTGTGTGAGTGTATTGTATAGTGGGTGGAATTTGGGAACCGTATAGTGTAGTTTAGTGCTGTATTTATAGTACTGTATTGTTAGTGTATTGCGTGTGTAGTGCATTAATAAATATTCTGTTTTATTTGTAACTGTCTGTGTAATGTGTGTTTATGAGCGATAGTTTAGTAAGGCGCATGCAGCTAGCTTAGTGATTAGCGTAAGGTAAAGCAAAGTATTGTATTATTATTAATATAAAGGTATAAATAGGCAGGGTCATCAATAGACGGCTCCTCCTATTTATGAATAATATTTATTGATATTTGCATAAATATTGGTGATTATTATTCCCCCTTTACACAATACATATATAACAAAATCACTGAAATATAGTGGCAAATATGGGGGAACTGCTCAAACCCAAAACACTGTAGCGTGTTTCTCATTGGGGGAGCAGTCCCACCGACCGCATGTGGACCGCAGCAAACAACCATCTGTGATTTATATAATTATATTTTCATCCGCACAATGCTCCGTTTTGTGTAGGATGCCTTTGTGGTGCATGTGGACCGCGCCGGCATCCTCCATTGCACGCTTTTTTTGCTGGGGATGGTCGTTTGTTGCGGTCCACATGCGGTCGGTGGGACTGCTCCCCCAATGAGAAACACGCTACAGTGTTTGGGGTTTGAGCAGTTCCCCCATATTTGCCACTATATTTCTGTGATTTTGTTTTATATGTATTGAATGTGCCTTTACCGGGCATTTAAACATTCTTATGCACCTGGTAACCTCCATCACACGGTCTGATATCGGTGTGGCTTAGGCCTCTTTCATACGGGCGTCATGTTTTTTGCCCGGATAAGAGGCGGGTGCGTTGCGGGAAAATGCATGATTTTTCCGCGCGAGTGCAAAACATTGTAATGCGTTTTGCACTCGCGTGAGAAAAATCGCTCATGTTTGGTACCCAAACCCGAACTTCTTCACAGAAGTTCGGGCTTGGGATTGATGTTCTGAAGATTGTATTATTTTCCCTTATAACATGGTTATAAGGGAAAATAATAGCATTCTGAATACAGAATGCTTAGTATAATAGTGCTGGAAGGGTTAAAAAAATAAAAAAGTTAAATCACCTTATCCTCTTGATCGCGTAGTTCCCGGTCTCTTCTTTACTAGCTGTGGGCTAAATGACCTGTGGTGACGTCAGATCACATGCTCCAATCACATAGTCCATCACCATGGTGATGGAGTATGTGATCTGACATCACCATAGGTCCTTTAGCCCACAGCTAGCAAAGAACAGACCAGGAACTACGCGATCAAGAGGATAAGGTGAGTTAACTTTTTTATTTTTTTAACCCTTCCAGCACTATTAGACTATGCATTCTGTAGTCAGAATGCTATTATTTTCCCTTATAACCATGTTATAAGGGAAAATAATACAGTGAATAGACTGTCACCTAGAACCCATGCGTGAAAATCGCACCGCATCCGCACTTGCTTGCGGATGCTTGCGATTTTCACACAACCCCATTCACTTCTATAGGGCCTGCGTTGCGTGGATTATCGCACCGCAACGCACAAAGAGGAGCATGCTGCGATTTTCACGCAACGCATAAGTGATGCGTGAAAATCACCGCTCATGTGAACAGCCCCATAGAAATGAATGGGTCAGGATTCAATGCGGGTGCAATGCGTTCAACTCGCGCATCGCACCCGAGCGGAATACTCGCTCGTGTGAAAGGGGCCTAACAGTCTTGCTTTGTCCACATTGCATTAGTTGTCCTGCTATGCGGTTGTGTGGAAGCCTGGCTGTGAGCTGGATTTCATCACCTTCAGACCGTGTTCACACCATAGTTAGCGCAGTGGTAGGACCCTTGCCATGCTGAGAGACTGTGACATGGTGCATGATGGGCTCCGATATGTTCCTGACAGGAATATATTGGCAAAAGTCTCAGCTTTTAATATCTGCTTGTATGACCATCTAGTATAGTCAGTGGCATATCCGTTTGGTGCATTTTTTCAGTGATTTATATAATTATATTTTCATCCACACAATTCTCTGTTTTGTGTAGGATGCCTTTGTGGTGCATGTGGACCGCGCCGGCATCCTCCATTGTACGCATTTTTTGCTGGGATGGTCGTTTGCTGCGGTCCACATGCGGTGGGGCTGCTTCCCCAATGAGAAACACGCTACAGTGTTTGGGGTTTGAGCAGTTCCCCCATTTTTACCACTATATTTCTATGATTTTGTTTTATAATATGAATATAGTATTTTTATTCATAAAGAACCAATATATTTTGCAACACTCCAACATCTTCCTGCAAATGGACATTTTAGCTACGACTTCCTGCAATTTGGCATTGAGTTGCATCCAGTGCAACCAGTGGGTGCTGGCATTAAAGCGGTTTTCTGAGACTTTATAACTGATGATCTATCCTCAGGATCAGGTACTCTATCCACAGATCAGGTACTGATGACCTATCCTTTTTTTGCAGACCGCAAAATACTGAAAAAGCCATACCATCGTGTGCAAGAGGCCTTAGAAGGTGGCAACATGAAAAGTATTTTTTTTCCATGAAATGTGTTATGCATACATAGTAAAACATAAAAAAAAAAAAAACAATAGTAGACCATATTTAGTATTGCTGTAATTGTACCACCCTATGGAATAAAGAAAAGACATTGGTCTTCTAGATTTCCTAATCCTTTAGGCTGGGTTAACACAATTACATTTTCAGTATTTTAAGCTTCTGTTATGCATATTTAGCATCTATTTTAGCCATTTCCATTTTTCCGTTTTTGTTGTTGTTCTTCTGATAGGTCAGTAGAATGGAAAGTGAAATGGTGACGTGAATGACGTGAATCCCGCCTCACATAGCATAAGCTTAGGCTACTTTCACACTTGAGTTTGTAATTCCGGTATTGAGATCCGGCAGAGCATCTCAATATCGCAATTAAACTGATCCGTTTTCATTTTGCACATGAGGATGCATCCGTTCCGTTAGGATGTGGTTGTGTAAAATCAAAATGGAAAAAAATGGATCCGTCACTACATACATTGAAAGTCAATGGGTGACGGATCCAGTTTTTTTGGCTCCTAAAAAAACAGATCAGTCACCATTGACTTACATGACTGATAATGCTCCGTGTCTCTCTGTGATCTCTTTACTATGAAATCACAGCAAGATAAAATTGTCACTGTGATTTTGTAGTAAAGAGATCACAGAGAGGCACGGAGCATTATCAGTCATGTTACTGCTCCGTGTTTCTGCTGTACGCATCGGGTCTTGGCTGTCATTCACGGAACGGATGTCTCGCACGTCATCCGCTCATGTGAAACAGCCCTTAGACATTTACAGTTCCATTCAATGGATTCAGCAGGTAAAAAAAGTTTGGCTTTTCTGATTGTATACTTTGAGTCAGCTTTACTAAGGGCTCATGCACACAAATGTGTTTTCTTTCTGTGTACGTTCCGTTTTTTTTTGAGGACCGTATGCGGAACCATTTACTTCAATGGGACTGCAGAAAAAATGGAAGTTACTCTGTGTGCATTCAGTTTCCGTATGTCCGTATTTCCGTTCCCAAAAAAAATAGAACATGTCCTATTATTGTCCGCATTACGGACAAGGATAGTACTGTTCAATGAAGGGCCAGCTGTTCTGTTCCGCAAAATGTGGAATGCACACGGATGTCATCCATATTTTTTGCAGATCAGTTTTTTGCGGACTGCAATATACATACGATCGTGTGCATGAGCCCTAAGTCTGTGACTGGAATAAACTTAGACGAGCTGTCTAGACCTGCAGCAGATTCATCACAGTGGTCCAGGATGATAAATCTGCTGCGGGGATAGATTTATCAAAACTGGTGTAAAAGACTACAGGTACCAAAGGAGCTCTGAAAAATAAAAGGTGGAATCTGTTTGGTTGCTATGGGCAACTAAACCAGTTTTTCGTTACAACAGTTTTGGTAAATCTCCACCTCTTGACTCTATACCAACTATTGGTTGACTTAGGCCTCTTTAACATGAGCGTAACGGATCGGCTCCGGATGCGTTCAGTGAAAGTCGCACCATTTTGCAAGCAAGTTCAGTCAGTTTTGTCTGCGATTGTGTTCAGTTTTTTCAGCGCGGGTGCAATGCGTTTTAATGCGTTTTTCACGCTAGTGATAAAAAAACTGAAGGTTTACAAAGATCTCTCAGCAAGCATCAGTGAAAAACACATTGCATTCGCACTTTCCTGCGGATGCAGTGCGTTTTTCACTGAAGCCCCAATCACTTCTATGTGGCCAGGGCTGCGTGAAAAACGCAGAATATAGAACATGCTGCGTTTTTCACGCATCGCAGACCCAGTGAAATGAATGGGTCAGGATTCAGTGCGAGTGCTATGTGTTCACATCACGCATTGCACCCGTGTGGAAAACTCGCTCGTGTGAAACGGGCCTTACTTTAAGACAGATTTTTGTGCCAAAATGGTGGCCCTGCTCCTCTCACACCAAGCTCCACTATTTCCACCAAGCCCCACTCTGAGCAAGTCGGAGAAACGATAGATGCACCAAATTCCACAACTTTTTTTGGACAGATTAGATCTGGGCCATTATTCATACTGCACAATGAACTGCAAAAATTTTAAACAAAAACGAACAATGACGGAATTCCTGTTTTCTTCCATTCCTCCTAGAAATAGTTGATCAACGTTAATAAATTATAGGCACCCCAAAATGGTGCAATTGAAAAATACAACTGAAAGTCCTCATACAGCTACATTGATGGAAAAAAAAAAACTCATCCTCTTTGAATGCAATGGCACAAAAAAAAACAAAAAAAAAAAAAACATGTTCTTAATGCCCAAAGTGCTATAAACAAGTACTGTAGATAAAAACAAAAGGAGGTCCCGGCTGAAGAGCTAATGATCTACCTGGCATGGGAGGATTAACACTATGGGTAATACAGTCCTGATCAAAAGTTTAAGGCCTAGTTCACACAAACTTTTTTTTGCGAGTGTACGGGCCGTTTTTTTCTGTTCCGTATACAGACCGTATACGGAACCATTCATTTCAATGGTTCCGCAAAAAGGAATGTACTCCGTATGAATTCCGTTTCTGTATTTCCGTTTTTCCGTTCCGTTGAAAGATAGAACATGTCCTATTGACTGCAAATCACGTTCCGTGGCTCCATTCAAGTCAATGAGTCGGAAAAAAAAAACGGAACGGATATCCGTTCAGTTTTTTCTGAACCATCTATTGAAAATGTTATGCCCAGCCCAATTTTTCTATGTAATTACTGTATACTGTACATGGCATACGGAAAAACGGAAAGGAAACGGAAACACAACGGAACTCAAAAATGGAACAATTGATCCGTGAAAAACGGACCGCAAAAAACTATAAAAGCAATACGTTCGTGTGAACTAGGCCTAAGACCACTTGAAAAATTGCAAAAAATCATATTTTACATCGTTGGATCTTAACAAGGTTTCAAGTAGAGCTTCAACATGCAACAAGAAGAAATGAGAGTGAGACAAAACATTTTTGAGCATTCAATTAATTGAAAATAACGATGAAACTGAAACAGGCTGTTTTTCAGCTGATCCAAATTTTAGGACCACATGCCTTTAAAAGGCCAAATCTGTGCAAAGATGTGGATTCATTGTCATTTTCTGTCAGGTAGTCACATGTTGTGATGGCAAAGGCAAAAAACCTATCTTTTTGAACGTGGTCGGGTTGTTGAACTGCATAAGCAGGGTCTCTCACAGCGCGCCATCGCTGCTGAGGTGGGACGCAGTAAGACAGTCATTTGGAATTTCTTAAATGATCCTGAGGGTTATGGAACAAAAAAGTCAAGTGGAAGACCCAAAAAAATGTCATCAGCACTGAGCTGGAGGATCCAATTGGCTGTCTGTCAAGACACTGGACGATCCTCAACCCAAATTAAGGCCCTTACTGGTGCTGACTGCAGCCCCATAACCTTCAGACGGCATCTGAGACTGAAGGGCTTCAAAAACAAAAAACGTCTTCAAAGACCTCGTCTCCTTGAACGCCACAGAACTGCTTGTTTGGACTTTGCAAGAAAGCACCAAACATGGGACATTCAAAGGTGGAAGAAAGTTTTATTCTCTGATGAGAAAAAATGGAACCTTGATGGTCCTGATGGTTTCCAACGTTACTAGCATGACAAGCAGATCCCACCTGAGATGTTTTCAAGCGCCACAGTGAAGGGGGCGCCATAATGGTCTGGGGTGCTTTTTCCTTCAGTGGAACAATGGAGCTTCAGGAAATGCAGGGGCATCAAACGGCCGCTGGCTATGTCCAGATGTTGCAGAGAGCATCCCTCATGACTGAGGGCCCTCGTCTGTGTGGTAACGACTGGGTTTTTCAACAGGACAACGCTAAAGTACACAATGCCCGTAGGACAAGAGACTTCTTCCAGGAGATCACTCTTTTGGCCCATCCTGCGTGTTCCCCTGATCTAAATCCAATTGAGAACCTTTGGGGATGGATGGCAAGGGAAGCTTACAAAAATGGACAACAGTTCCAGATAGTAGATGGCTTTCTTGCAGCCGTCTTCACCACTTGGAGAAATGTTCCCACTCACCTCATGGAAAAGCTTGCCGAAAACGAATTTTTGAAGTGATAAACAATAACAGCGGAGCTACTCATTACTGAGTTCATGTTTGGAAGTTGGATTTCAGTTTTTTTTCAGCCTGTTTCAGTTTATTTGTTGTTTTCATTAAATTGAATGCTCAAAAAATGTTTTGTCTCACTCCCATTTCTTCTTGTTGCATGTTGAAGCTCTACTTGGAACCTTGTTAAGATCCACAATCAGGGTTGTGGCTTCATACATATCACCACTGTAATTATCTTCAGTACATGTTAGCTATGAGTCATTGTGTTCAGTGGTGGTATTTTTCTTCTTTACTTTCAGGATTTCCACATGTAAATATTTGCATACTTCAGGTCAGTACTGCTAGGTTTTCCATGCGACGAAGTATTGTACTCGTGCCAAAATGTGATTGTAAAACTGAATTTTATTATTATTATTTTTTTACATTGCACCATCCTTAGGCCTTATTCACACACCAGTGTTTGGTCAGGGTTCGGTCAGTTATTTTGAGCCAAAACCAGGTGCGGGTCAGAAACGAGTGATGGCCAGTTTGCATTGTTCGCCCGCGAAAATATGCGGGCTGCTATCTTTTTTCACAAGTTCCAAGAACAGCCACCGGGGGCCTTCATCGGGCTGTTCTCGGAACTGCCTGCTCCCGGTGACCGCATTTGTTTTCAGACCGGCTTGCGGCACAGGCACAGGCACAGGTAAGGGCTTACCTGTGCCTCGCCGGACTTGTGAAAAAAGACGGCAGCCCGCATATGTTCAAGGGTGAACAATGCAAACTGGCCATCACTCTCAGAAACACAGAACAAGTGCAAATCTTTCCATTATACCATATCTCTGTGTATCTTCATTACTGGGTTTGTCTCAGAATCACTGATGCATGCGACCATGTCCATTGTGCTGTCCCCGAATCACGGATCCGTGTACTTTTTGCATCCATATGTCTCTTCCTCAAAGGGATAGAACATGTCCTATACATGTCCGCAAAATGTGGACCACGGACACATTGAAGTCAATGGGTCCACAAAAAATGCGGATGCAACACGGACAGCATCTGTATTTTGAGGACCACAAAACAGATATGGTCCTAAGCATGAGGCCTGAGGCCTTGCCTGTTAGAAATAACCATTAACCACTTCCAGACCGGGCCATTTGCCCCCTTCCTGACCAGTCCTGAGGGCTTATTCACACGAACTGGCAGTATTTTGCGGTCCGCAAAACACGGATGATTCCCAACTGCCTTCCACAAATTTGCGGAATGGAACGGATGGCCCTTTATAAAAATGCCTATTCTTGTGCGCAAAATGGACAAGAATAGGACATGACTGAATTTTTGCAGGGCCACGGAACGGAGCAACGGATGCGGACTGCACACGGAGTGCTGTCTGCATCTTTTGCTTCCCCATTAAAGTGAATGTGTCCACACCCAAGCCACATTTTTTGGATGCAGGACCAAACCAAGGTCGTGTGAATGAGCCCTAATTTTGCAAATCTCACATGTGTCACTTTATGTGGTAATAACTTTGGAACGCCTTTACTTATCCAAGCCGTTCTGAGACTGTTTTCTCTTAAAACATTGTACTTCATGTTAATGGTAAATGTGAGTCAATATGTTTTACCTTTATTTATTTAACCACCTCCCGACCGCTGTACGCGTATATGCGTCCGGGAGGTGGTTGCTTTATTCCTCCTGGACGCATATACGCGTCTTCTCGCGAGACGCGAGATTTCCTGTGCGCGCGCGCTCACAGGAACGGACGGTAAGCGAGTGGATCTCCAGCCTGCCAGCGGCGATCGCTCGCTGGCAGGCTGGAGATCCGAATTTTTAACCCCTAACAGGTATATTAGACGCTGTTTTCATAACAGCGTCTAATATACCTCCTACCTGGTCCTCTGGTGGTCCCTTTTGTTAGGATCGACCACCAGAGGACTCAGGTAGGTCAGTACAGTCGCACCAAACACCACACTACACTACACTACCCCCCCCCCCCCCGTCACTTATTAACCCCTTATAAACCCCTGATCACCCATGATCACCCCATATAAACTCCCTGATCACCCCACTGTCATTGATCACCGCCCTGTCATTGATCACCCCCCTGTCAGGCTCCGTTCAGACGTCCGTATGATTTTTACGGATCCACGGATACATGGATCGGATCCGCAAAAAGCATACGGACGTCTGAATGGAGCCTTACAGGGGGGTGATCAATGACAGGCGGGTGATCACACATATACACTCCCTGATCACCCCCTGTCATTGATCACCCCCCTGTAAGGCTCCATTCAGACGTCCGCATGATTTTTACAGATCCGATCCATGTATCCATGGATCCGTAAAAATCATGCGGACGTCTGAATGGAGCCTTACAGGGGGGGTGATCAGTGACAGGGGGGTGATCACCCTGATCACCCCCTGTCATTGATAACCCCCCTGTAAGGCTCCATTCAGACGTCCGCATGCGTTTTGTGGATCCGATCCATGTATCCATGGATCCGTAAAAAATCATGCGGATGTCTGAATGGAGCCTTACAGGGGGGGTGATCAGTGACAGGGGGGTGATCACCCTGATCACCCCCTGTCATTGATAACCCCCCTGTAAGGCTCCATTCAGACGTCCGCATGCGTTTTGTGGATCCGATCCATGTATCCATGGATCCGTAAAAAATCATGCGGATGTCTGAATGGAACCTTACAGGGGGGGTGATCATTGACAGGGGGGTGATCACCCTGATCACCCTGATCACCCCCTGTCATTGATAACCCCCCTGTAAGGCTCCATTCAGACGTCCGCATGTGTTTTGTGGATCCGATCCATGTATCCATGGATCCGTAAAAATCATGCGGATGTCTGAATGGAGCCTTACAGGGGGGGTGATCAATGACAGGGGGGTGATCAGGGAGTCTATATGGGTGATCACCCCCCTGTCATTGATCACCCCCCTGTCATTGATCACCCCCCTGGTAAGGCTCCATTCAGACATTTTTTTTGGCACAAGTTAGCGGAAATTTTTTGTTTGTTTTTGTTTTTGTTTTTTCTTACAAAGTCTCATATTCCACTAACTTGTGTCAAAAAATAAAATCTCACATGGACGCACCATACCCCTCACGGAATCCAAATGCGTAAACATTTTTAGACATTTATATTCCAGACTTCTTCTCACGCTTTAGGGCCCCTAAAAAGCCAGGGCAGTATAAATACCCCACATGTGACCCCATTTCGGAAAGAAGACACCCCAAGGTATTCCGTGAGGGGCATATTGAGTCCATGAAAGATTGAAATTTTTGTCCTACGTTAGCGGAAAGTGAGACTTTGTGAGAAAAAAACAAAAAAAAAATCAATATCCGCTAACTTATGCAAAAAAAAAAAATTCTAGGAACTCGCCATGCCCCTCATTGAATACCTTGGGGTGTCTTCTTTCCAAAGTGGGGTCACATGTGGGGTATTTATACTGCCCTGGCTTTTTAGGGGCCCGAAAGTGTGAGAAGAAGTCTGGGATCCAAATGTCTAAAAATGCCCTCCTAAAAGGAATTTGGGCCCCTTTGCGCATCTAGACTGCAAAAAAGTGTCACACATCTGGTATCGCCGTACTCAGGAGAAGTTGGGGAATGTGTTTTGGGGTGTCATTTTACATATACCCATGCTGGGTGAGAAAAATATCTTGGTCAAATGCCAACTTTGTATAAAAAAATGGGAAAAGTTGTCTTTTGCCAAGATATTTCTCTCACCCAGCATGGGTATATGTAAAATGACCCCCCAAAACACATTGCCCAACTTCTCCTGAGTACGGCGATACCACATGTGTGACACTTTTTTGCAGCCAAGGTGGGCACGGCGAGTTCCTAGAATTTTTTATTTTTTGTCACAATTTAGCGGAAAATGATGATTTTTCTTTTTTTTTCTTTTTTCCTTACAAAGTCTCATATTCCACTAACTTGCGACAAAAAATAAAAAATTCTAGGAACTCGCCATGCCCCTCACGGAATACCTTGGCGTGTCTTCTTTCCAAAATGGGGTCACTTGTGGGGTAGTTATACTGCCCTGGCAATTTAGGGGCCCAAATGTGTGAGAAGAACTTTGCAATCAAAATGTGTAAAAAATGCCCTGCAAAATCCGAAAGGTGCACTTTGGAATATGTGCCCCTTTGCCCACCTTGGCAGCAAAAAAGTGTGACACATCTGGTATCGCCGTACTCAGGAGAAGTTGGGCAATGTGTTTTGGGGTGTCATTTTACATATACCCATGCTGGGTGAGAAAAATATCTTGGTCAAATGCCAACTTTGTATAAAAAAATGGGAAAAGTTGTCTTTTGCCAAGATATTTCTCTCACCCAGCATGGGTATATGTAAAATGACACCCCAAATCACATTCCCCAACTTCTCCTGAGTACGGCGATACCAGATGTGTGACACTTTTTTGATGCCAAGGTGGGCAAAGGGGCACATATTCCAAAGTGCACCTTTCGGATTTCACCGGTCATTTTTTACAGATTTTGATTGCAAAGTACTTCTCACACATATGGGCCCCTAAATTGCCAGGGCAGTATAACTACGCCACAAGTGACCCCATTTTGGAAAGAAGACACCCCAAGGTATTCCGTGAGGGGCATGGCGAGTTCCTAGAATTTTTTATTTTTTGTCGCAAGTTAGTGGAATATGAGACTTTGTAAGGAAAAAAGAGAAAGAAAAACAAATCATCATTTTCCGCTAACTTGTGACAAAAAATAAAATATTCTAGGAACTCGCCATGCCCCTCACGGAATACCTTGGGGTGTCTTCTTTCCAAAATGGGGTCACTTGTGGCGTAGTTATACTGCCCTGGCAATTTAGGGGGCCAAATGTGTGAGAAGTACCTTGCAATCAAAATGTGTAAAAAATGGCCTGCAAAATCTGAAAGGTGCACTTTGGAATATGTGCCCCTTTGCCCACCTTGGCTGCAAAAAAGTGTGACACATCTGGTATCGCCGTACTCAGGAGAAGTTGGGGAATGTGTTTTGGGGTGTCATTTTACATATACCCATGCTGGATGAGAGAAATATCTTGGCAAAAGACAACTTTTCCCATTTTTTTATACAAAGTTGGCATTTGACCAAGATATTTTTCTCACCCAGCATGGGTATATGTAAAATGACACCCCAAAACACATTCCCCAACTTCTCCTGAGTACGGCGATACCAGATGTGTCACACTTTTTTGCTGCCAAGGTGGGCAAAGGGGCGCATATTCCAAAGTGCACCTTTTGGATTTCACCAGTCATTTTTTTACACATTTTGATTGCAAAGTTCTTCTCACACATTTGGGCCCCTAAATTGCCAGGGCAGTATAACTACCCCACAAGTGACCCCATTTTGGAAAGAAGACACCCCAAGGTATTCTGTGAGGGGCATGGTGAGTTCCTAGAATTTTTTATTTTTTGTCGCAAGTTAGTGGAATATGAGACTTTGTAAGAAAAAAATAAAAAATAAAAATCATCATCATTTTCCGCTAACTTGTGACAAAAAATAAAAAGTTCTATGAACTCACTATGCCCATCAGCGAATACCTTAGGGTGTCTACTTTCCGAAATGGGGTCATTTGTGGGCATTGTAGAACCTCAGGAAACATGACATGTGCTCAGAAAGTCAGAGCTGTTTCAAAAAGCGGAAATTCACATTTTTGTACCATAGTTTGTAAATGCTATAACTTTTACCCAAACCATTTTTTTTTTTTTGCCCAAACATTTTTTTTTTATCAAAGACATGTAGAACAATAAATTTGGCGAAAAATTTATATATGGATGTCGTTTTTTTTGCAAAATTTTACAGCTGAAAGTGAAAAATGGCATTTTTTTGCAAAAAAATCGTTACATTTTGATTAATAACAAAAAAAGTAAAAATGCCAGCAGCAATGAAATACCACCAAATGAAAGCTCTATTAGTGAGAAGAAAAGGAGGTAAAATTCATTTGTATGGTAAGTTGCATGACCGAGCGATAAACGGTGAAAGTAGTGTAGTGCCGAAGTGTAAAAAGTGCTCTGGTCATGAAGGGGGTTTCACCTAGCGGGGCTGAAGTGGTTAAAAAAATCCAAAACTTAACGAAAATTTGAAAAATTGGAATCTCTGCTTTTAAGGCCTTATGCACACGACCGTATGTGTTTTGCGGTCCGCAAAAAATAACGGATGACGTTCAGTATGGCATCCGTTTTTATGGATCTGTTTTTTTTGCAGATCCATTGTAACAATGCCTATCCTTGTCCTCAAACTAGAAAAAAATAGGACATGCACTATTTGTTTTGCGGAGCAACGGAACGGACATACTGATGCGGACCGCACATGGTGTGCTGTCCGTGTTTTTTTGCGGACCCATTGAAATTAATAGGTCCGCATCCTATCCGCAAAAAAAATGCAACGGACACGGAAACAAAATACGGTCGTGTGCATGAGGCCTAAGGGCTCTTTCACACCTGCGTTATTGTCTTCCGGCATAGAGTTCCGTCGTCGGGGCTCTATGCCGGAAGAATCCTGATCAGGATTATCCTAATGCATTCTGAATGGCGTGAAATCCGTTCAGGATGCATCAGGATGTCTTCAGTTCCGGAACGGAACGTTTTTTCGCCGGAGAAAATACCGCAGCATGCTGCGCTTTTTGCTCCGGCCAAAAAAACTGAAGACTTGCCGCAAGGCCGGATCCGGAATGAATGCCCATTGAAAGGCATTGATCCGGATCCGGCCTTAAGCTAAACGTCGTTTCGGCGCATTTCCGGATCCAACGTTTAGCTTTTTTAGAGTGGTTACCATGGCTGCCGGGACGCTAAAGTCCTGGCAGTCATGGTAAAGTGTAGCGGGGAGGGCGGGAGCAGCAAACTCACCATCCGTGCGGCTCCCGGGGCGCTCCAGAGTGACGTCAGGGCGCCCCAGGCGCATGGATGACATGATCGCATGGCACGTCATCCATGCGCCTGGGGCGCTCTGACGTCACTCTCGAGCTCCCCGGGAGCCGCACGGATGGTAAGTATACCGCTCCCCCGCTCCCCGCTCCTACTATGGCAACCAGGACTTTAATAGCGTCCTGGGTGCCATAGTAACACTGAAAGCATTTTGAAGACGGATCCGTCTTCAAATGCTTTCAGTACACTTGCGTTTTTCCGGATCCGGCGTGTAATTCCGGCAAGTGGAGTACACGCCGGATCCAGACAACGCAAGTGTGAAAGAGGCCTAAGACAGATAGTGATACCTCATAAAATACTCATTAATTAACATTCCCCATATGTCTACTTTATGTTGGCATAATTTTGGTACAGTAATTTTTTTTTATTTAGGACGTTAGAAGGTTTAGAATTTTAGAAGCAATTTTTAAAATTTTTAAGAAAATTTCCAAAATCAACTTTTTAAGGACCAGTTCAGTTATAAAGTTACTTTGTGGGGCTTACATAGTAGAAACCACCATAAATTACCTCATTTCAGAAACTACACCCCTCAAACTATTCAAAACTGGTTGTAGAAATGTTGTTTCAAGGATTAACATCAAAATAAACCTCAATATTTATTAGGCCTCTTGCACACGAACGTTGTGTGCCCGTGGCCATATTGCGTCCCGCAATACATGGGCACCGGCCCATGTGCACTCTGCATCATGAATGTGGACCTATTCACTTTAATGGGTTCGCAATCACTGAGATGCGGAACGGAAGCACGGATCGGAACCCCACTGAAGCACTACAGAGTGCTTCCTTGGTGTTCTGTCCGTGTCTCCGTGCGGTGCAGACGGAATGGGTTGAATAGGTCTCAAACCGTCCCGGCCATGCATAGAACGGATGCACAACGTTTGTGTGCAAGAGTCTTTACCCTGATTCTGCAGTTTACAGAAACACCCCATATGTGGTACCGCTGTGTCATAATTGTGGTTTATGCTTTCCTTGGTACGGTTCTATAATAGATGCATATATATGCTGATCTGTCACCTGTTGGGGTCCTCTGCTATACCAACCCCGGAGCGAGGCGTTTGTGACATTCATTCAGCCGCAACTTTCGATTCCCCCAATACATTAATGCTTATTGCGCTGGTAAGAGGATGCGTGTGCAGTGACGTGGGTACTGGGCGGATCAGGGGGCGAATGTCAGGTGACGCGCCTCTCGATGATTCGCGGAGTACTAGCACACACCCCCACTATAGGCGGGGCTTGTCTGACATCTGTTCGGCGTTTGAGCGGCCGCGTACGGCCATCACAGCGCCGGAGCCTTGACACACACAAGTGTGAGGCTATTTCTGCTTTACAGGAATAACTCTATTCAAGAGACTCTCGCTCCTGATGATATGTGACAGACCGCGTCACATTGAAACGCGTTGAGCCGGTGATCTTTACTTAGGACACGGCTCTTTAGGCAGGGTGCAGATTTATGGTCAGACAGCGCATGAAGAGGGCATTGGCTATTTGTTCAGTCCCACTATATTACCCATCACCTTACTCCCAACCCCTCCCCCCAAACCCATAGAAATAAACACACCACACCACTGCTTGGATTTAATCGGCCACAGCAGCCGTTTATTGAATAAATACAAAATATATAACATAAGTTAACCAATGACGAGGAAGGTCCTAGAAGCCCCAATAACTTCATAACACTGGAACACCTACGTCACCACCTTGCCCCCAGCCGTTGAACCCAGCTCGGAGGCAGCAACTGATGGACGCATAATTAGTTCCTACCAGCTCCTCAATGAGAGTCCAGCCCCTCCCGCGGGGCCCTCCCATCCTCAGGTACCACCATATTCCTCCACTTCAAGGACCTCCCCCGCCTCCAAGAACGCGCAGCTTGACCACCTCAACCCTGCGCGTCCCTCCACATACGTAATGCTATTTCAACACCACTCTGGAGCCCCAGAGACCACAAATCTGTCCCCACCGCATTCAGGTGCACTCCATCAGCTCTCCAAAATGCACCCTCCCCTTTCTCCAATACCTCATGCCGCATCACAACCCCGCCATTCCGCGCCATAAACCGGCCCACTGCCCTATTCACTTTGATCCGTGCCTTATTAAGACTCTCCACTGACCTCGCACCCCTCCAAGCCTTCCGCGGAACAATGTCAGACCAGACTGTGATCACCCCCGGAAACAACGCCCAAGTCAAACTTAACGTCACGAACCAATTCCCTAAAAGGACGCTTGCCTAAGTCATTCCCCCCCACATGCAAAACCAACACATCCGGAGGACGATCCAGCCGCACAAAATGATGCACCTCCCGCAACACCCCGCCCCACAACATACCTCTCACACCTAACCACCTGACCGTGGCCAACTCCGGACTGATACCCAACTGTCGCCCGCTCGGCCTCACATCCGCTCTGATCGCACCCCAAAACACATAAGAGTGCCCTAAAATCCACACCAAAGCCGCCGTCGTCCGACCTGTGAACACAAAAGAACAAAATTAACACCAAACCACCACCCACAGTACTACTACAACAAAGCAGGCCGCACATAAGATTTAAACCGCACCGACTCCCAACGCCCAATCCTCCTAATCACCTCCTCACTGGCGCCCAACCTGGCAGCCTCGGTCGCCGCCCCAATTCTGAACGAATGACCAGAATAATCCTTGACCGGCACACCCAACACCTTCAAACATTTCTTAAAGACCGCCAGAAACTGAAATCTAGACAAAAAGGACCCATCCTCATGCCTAAGAAAAGGAACCTCGTCCCTCTCCAGACCCGCCCCATAAGACCCTGCACACGAGCACCGGGCACATACTATACCCCGGTACCGAAAACAACGTGAACTGCTGCCCCCTGCCCTCCTGATCCGTTTTCGACCTGCGAATCCGGACAGACAACCTATCCCCCGCCAACTCGACATCCTCACTCCTAAGCCCCCCCGCTCTACGAACACTGTCACACACCAACTCCCCCAAGCGGAAGGCGCCGAAAAACGCCAAAGCAAACGCAGCCTTAAACAGCCCCAGCTCCCACCCGGAGCTGCAAATCCCACTCAACTTATCACCCATTTGCACCAACAACTCAAAAGACACCGGCCTCCGACAATCCGGCACCCTGCCTGCAACCCTGCGCCAACCCTTCAAAACCTGCCGCACCAAAAAATTCTTAGTCAAATCCTGTAGCCCCCGCAACCGAAAACCAAACGCGACACCCGCAATAAAATGATTCACCTTCGACACCGACCACCCCTCACTCTTCAACTGCCCCAACAACATCAACAACCTCACATCCCCGTCCCCACCCCCAGCCCCCCAAGTCCCATTCCAAGTTTCCCAGATCGCCCACGCCTTACCATACTCCCTCCAAGTACCCGGACTCAACGAATCCCTCAACATCCCCATTACTTCTCCTCCAGGATCCCCCACAGCCACGACGGACACTCCAGACCCTCCGCTTCTGGCGCTAGAAGCCGGAACCGCTCCCACTGTAAACGAGAAAGAGAATCCGCCACCGAATTAGACACTCCAGCCACATGTTCTGCCACCACCCACACATTAATCGACAAACATCGCAATACCAGAAACTGTAACAGCATAACCACCGGCGGAGAAGATGCGGACAAACTGTTGATAGCCTGAACCACCCCCAAATTGTCGCAATGAAAGCGCACCTTCCTGTTTTCCAATTTCTCACCCCACAACACCACCGCCATCACAATGGGAAAAAGTTCTAACAAAGCCATGTTCCTCACCCACCCCCGACTTACCCACGATTCCGGCCACACGCCCGCACACCATTGTCCCTGGCAATAAGCCCCAAACCCCCCCCCCCCCCCCCGACGCGTCTGTATATAACTCAAACTCCACACTATCACACAATTCCGCCATCACCAAAGACCTACCATTGTACTGACCCAAAAACTCCGCCCACACCCTCAAATCCCCTTTCAACTCCTTACGTAACCTGATAAAATGATACGGCGCTGACACCCCCGCCGTAGCCGCGGCCAACCGTTTACAAAAAATTCTACCCATTGGCATAATTTGACAAGCAAAGTTCAATTTACCCAACAATGACTGCAAATCCCGCAGCCTAATCTTCTCCCTCCCTATGGCCCTATCAATCTCCTGACGCAAATCCACCAACTTATCCTGGGGAAGCCTACACTCCATCCGCTCCGTATCCATCACAATCCCCAAAAAACACAATTCCGTCACTGGACCCACAGTCTTCTCCCGCGCCAACGGTACCCCAAAACGCACAAAAACCGACTGCACCGTGTGCAGCAACAAAGAACAAACCCGTGAATTCGCCGCCCCCAAACACAAAAAATCGTCTAAATAATGGATAACGGATGAACAACCGGAAACTTCCACCACTACCCATTCTAGAAACGAGCTAAAGGTCTCAAAATACGCACACGAAAGAGAGCACCCCATCAGCAAGCACCTATCCACAAAATATTCCCCATCCCAAAAACAGCCCAACAAACCCATGCTCTCCACGTGCACCGGCAGCAAACGAAACGCCGCCTCCACATCAACCTTAGCCATCAACGTCCCCTGCCCCAACCGCCTCACCCATCTCACAGCCGCATCAAAGGATGTGTAGACCATCGAACAAAGTTCAGGATCTATACCATCATTGACCGACGCCCCTTTCGGGTAAGACAAGTGATGAATGAGCCGAAACTTGTTCCGCTCCTTCTTCGGCACCACTCCCAGCGGAGACACCCTCAACCCCGGGATCGGCGGTTCTTTGAATGGCCCCGCCATCCGCCCCAACTCCACCTCCTTCCTCAGCTTCTCCGCCACCACTTCCACATGAACAAGCGCAGACCTAAGATTCTTATGAACAATAGGCCCTGCCGTAACAACCGATGGAATCCGAAAACCAAACCTAAAACCATCCCCCAACAAAACAGCCGCAACCCGATCTGGGTACCTATCTAGAAACCCCTGCATCTCTTCCAACCGCACCGGCGTCCGTCCCTTTTCCAGCACCATCACCTCCCCTATTCCTACCCCCTTTGAAGCAACGGTTAGCTCCATGGGCTCCCCCACACCCCGTGCACTCGTGCTTAAATTTGCACTTGGCCCCAAATCTGCAATTTCCCTCATTAAAAAGGAAACAAAACCCCTTCGCCGATGCCGCTGCCAAAGCACCCGGGGATGACCCCCCGGACTCCCCCCGAAAGGACGGCCCAGCCCTAGGAGGCGCCGTCACCCTCAACCACAACCCAATATCCTTATGATCCCACCGGATATCAGGTCTCACCGCCTTACGCTGCCGGAACTGCTCATCATACCGGAGCCAACCCACACCCCCATAAACCCTATACGCCTCCCCAATAGCGTGCTGGTAGCAAAAAAAACGCCTAACAACAATACGGCGACCTTTCCCCAATGACATTCCCTAATATGGCAAACGCCTGCAGCCAATTAGCAAAAGTACGTGGGATCAATCGATGCCGACGCTTATCCTCATCCTCCTTTTTTCCCTCCTCCTTCTTACCCCTGTCTAGGTTAAACCGTTCCAATGGGAGCAGCGAGAATATCTCCACATACTCTCCCTTCCAGATCTTTTCCCTCACCTCCTGCTTCAAATGAGCCCCCAACGGCCCCTCAAAGCATACGTACACCTCACCGCGCGCCCTATCATCTAACCTCTGCACCCCCTCCTCTCCCCCCGCCTGCGTTTCCACCGACACCGACCCCGCCGCAACCCCTTGCGACCCTGCCCCTGACCCCGGCACCACTCCCCACCCCGGCAACGGAGACCCAACGCCGGCCCCCATACCAGACAACCATCCCGCCAATCCCCCCAACAACTGCCCCAAACCCTTACCGAACTCCCCCATGGTCCCCCCCCCAGCAACCGGGAAACCCTGCGCTAACATGGAGCCCCAAGCAATCTCACCAGGCACCACGGGCGCTGTGACTCCCGCTGCCGTAGATCCTGACTCCCGCCGCCCGGACACTTAACCGTCATAGCTCCTGGACGTCGACGGCTGTTCCTCCTGGACCACCTGCACGACCCTCTGCACCACGCTGGACGGACACCGGGACGAGACCGCAGCACCCACCACGGCAAGGGGATCTTCTTCCACGCTGCTCAGATCTTCTCTGGACCTGCGCTGGTGTTCGTCTCCACCCAGTGCAGCCCGAGGAACCAGGATGTCACCCAGAAGCCGAGTGGACCGCCCGCTAAAGGAAGGACTGGGCCGGTCCACCGTTCCTGGTCCGGAATCCGTTTGCACTCTGGCAGGGATCGGGGGAAGGGACGTCCCGCTCCTCTCAGGGCCCCGCCGTGTAACGGGATTCCTCCCGCGGCGAGAGCGACTCGCAGAAGGCTGAGCGGACGCTCTCCGCCGCCGAGGGTCCGCAGGGGGGCTCCCTACTCGGCGCCGGGCCCGGGGGGTGATTTCAGGGCTTAAGCGCGCCGGTGGAATGCTCCGCCGCGGCCGGGCAGCCCGAACAATGGGGGTAGCCTCAGGAGCAGGTGAAACTATACAGGCACCAACCTGCTCCTGCAGCCAGCCAGGCCCCCGCACCTCCGCTTCACGCCGCAACCTCTCCAGCATCTCCTCCACAGTCAGGACAGGCGCCAACATCATGCCGTCCGTTTCGGTCTCCTGGCCACACTGCACTTCGTTCGCCCACTTCCTCCTTCTCCGCTCCGGCCGCACCCCCCGCTGCCCTGGCAACTCGCGCCTCTCCACCCGATACTGCCCCCACTCACATTTCACCCTTTCCTCACCTGTCCTTCACCGCCAAGCCCCTTCATGCGCGTCCTCCCCCACCGCTGCGCTCCTGTCCGGCCTGACTACAGCTGACTTGATAGTGTGAATGCAGTCTGATACCGAGACCCAGTGTGGTATTGCATGTATGGGTAGGCTGGTGTAGACAGCTGAGTGAACGCCCACAATAGTTAATAACACTGAGTGGATGCTTTATGCTGGACTGATGACTCACTTGAAGCTGCTCTACAACTCACACTAGGTAGGACTGCTCATCAATGCACCTGTGCCTGGTTCAAATATAAGAACCGTGGACAGCTGAGTGAGCGCCCACAATAGTTACTAACACTGAGTGGACACTTCATGCTGGATTGCCTCGGCACCAAGCTTATGACTCACTTGAAGCTGCTCTACAACTCACGCTAGGTAGGACTGCTCATCAATGCACCTGTGCCTGGTTCAAATATAAGAACCGTGTCCTGATTCCCTCCCCAGTAAATTTTGGCACCAATGTGCTAACTGGATAGGGATTTAGTCCAGACTGTAGGTGGTGTAGTGGATATAATCAAACTCCTATACTACACTCCTTGAGTCTGGAGCCTGATAGTCAGGGAAAGTGATGTACAGTTTATTCCCGTTTTTAAATAGATATTAATAAATACTGTAGATTTTATTGGCACCATTTTGGGGTACATTTGGCTTTTTTGGGGGGGAGGTGAAGTCACAAAAAGCTGTTTGGTGTCATTTTTCTATTTTTATAGATTCAATCGTTACGGACGTAACAATACCAAATATGTCTGTTTTTTTATTTTTATGTTTTACACAATAAGAACATTTTTAGAAAAAAAATCACGTTTTTGTGTTGCCATTTTCTTAGAGCCAAATTTTTTTACATTTTTCTGGATATGGACTTGTGTGAGGCCTTTTTTTTTGCAGGATGAGGTGACGTTTTTATTGCTACTATTTCGGGGTACATATGACTTTTTTATTGATTGATATTATGTTTTTTGGGAGGTAAGGTCTTTTGGAGTAATTTTAATGTTTTTTGTTTCTTACGCCATTCACTTGATGGGGTAGAATAGATAATGTGATATTTTTGTAGAGCCAGTTGTTACAGACGTTGCAACACCAAATATGTCTATTTTTACATTTTACACAATAAGAGCATTTTTAGAAAAAAAAATCTGGTTTTTGTGTTGCAATTTTCTTAGAGCCATATTTTTTACATTTTTCTGGCTCATTTTTTGCAGGATACATACGACTTTTTGATCGATTAACATTATGTTTTTTGGGAGATGAGGTAACTATAAAATCTGTTTTGACGTAATTTTTTTTTTATGACATTCATCTGATGGGGTAGATCATGTTTCATTTTTCTAGAGGTTTTTATGGACGCGGTGATACAAAATATGTCTATTTTATTTATTTCTGTCTGTTTTTTTTTAATATTTTTTTATAAAACACTATTATCTTTATTTTTTATTTTACACTTTGTGTTAACCATAAGGTCATACAAGACCTCTGGGAGACATTTAACTTTTTTTTTTTCCACTATTGATTTTTCCCCAGTTACAGGGGAAATACACTCCCCAGAGAGGCTGTACAGCATTATTCTATACTGAACAGCCTCAGTGCAGGGCTGAATGAGGTCTAAGGAAGACCCGGCAGCTCCTGCAGTCTTCAGGCCCGGCGGTCACATGACCACCGGGTCGGGAAGCAGCACACTGCTTCCTGATCTGTATACACAGCGCTTGTTCAGCTCTGTGTATACAGCGATCTAGAAGGCAGGGACACCCCTTCTCACTGACAGCAGGCCCCCCACTCGGCAGCTGCACGATTAGCGTGCAGCTGCCATCTCTGAAAGGACGTTCCAGAACGTCCATTCAGAGATAAACCTGACCGCCCAGGAGTCAATTATGGTCAATGGGCAGTCGAGAAGTGGTTAACATTAAAAACACACAAAAAAGAAATGTTTGTGCAAGTGGTGTTTCCCCTCTGCCATCACTAATTTCCTAAAAAAAAGGGGGTGTAGCGACAGCGGGGCCAGTGACCCTGGCATATTTATTTTCCTTTAAGCCAGTTTTATAGCATTAAAAAAAAAAATTAGATTTACACCAGCTAGGGGCTTGCATAGATTACAGTTTATCAAAAATGTAGAAAGAGATCGCAGCACTCTCAAGTCTTCAAAAATACTTTGTTTATTCACCAAAATGTATGTTTTGACCTTACATTGTCTACAGACTGGTACCCATCACTGCTGGCACCTACACCACAACACATTGGCCAAGTAACCTGATCCATAAGTGCTGCTACAATACATGTATATTTTTATAGATTTCAGTTTAGGCCTCATGCACACGCGGTCCGCAAAAAGGGGTTCCGTTGTTCCGTGATCCGTGTCCGTTTTTGTTTCCGTGTGTCTTCCTTTATTTTTGGAGGATCTCCAGACATGAAGGAAAGTAAAAAAAAAAATCTAAGTCAAGTTTGCGATGCAAATGATAGGAAAAAAACGGACGCGGATGCGCATCTTGTGTGCCTCCGCGTTTTTTCACGGACCCATTGACTTGAATGGGTCCGCGAACCGTTGTCTGTGAAAAAAATAGGGCAGGTCATATTTTTTTCACGGACTGGAAACACGGATCACGGACGCTGATGACAAACGGTGCATTAGCCGAGTTTTCCACGGACCCATTGAAAGTCAATGGGTCCGCAGAAAATCCCAGAAAACTGAACAACGGACATGAGACACATCAACGGTCGTGTGCATGAGGCCTTAGGCCCACAGACTGCTGGAGAGGCGTCTAATCTAAGGGCGCAGCCTCTGGTGGCGCAAGGGGATATCATAGAAAAGCATAAAACATTTTTGGTGTGTTTTTTTGCCAAGTTTTTAGGCAGAAAGCACCAGCTCCAGATGTAGCATGGAAGTCTATGGGAAATACTATTAAACACAGGACAAACTGCTATTTTTAATAGTGATGTTTTTTCACTCTCGATGTGCATTTTTTGTGTCAATTGCATTTTTTTTCAAATCACAGTATGCTCTGGGTATGGTGTTTTACTATAGCCCTCCATTATTTTTTTTTATTTTTGCAACTTCAAAAAATATAAAATGTATGTGCGATTTATTTTGCCATTTTAATGTTGTTCTTGGACTGATTTTTTTATTTATTTAAACAAATGCTTTCCCCCCCCCCATATACCCAGTAAATAAAGCAGGGTTTACATATAGTGGGGCTTATTTATCAATTTATGTACACCAGTTTCCTAGTTTAAATGCATTGAATAGTATGTCACTGAAATCAAGCCCCTGCGGCACTTTTTTCAGACACATCGTGAAACTAGTGTTTATTTAAGAGCGTGACATATTTTTTTTTAACGGAACGTTCACCTTGTTGATAAATTCCATGCAGTTAAAAATCATCTTACTTCTATAGTAGGAGCTCACATCATGTGAATTTATCATGGACTTCAGAGCACTGTATAAATCCCTATGAAGTGATCTCCCTCTAGTGGTGGCTGTTGGCAGATAGAAAATTATCAAGTTACTGTATGGCTGTATGAAGGAAAGCAAGCGATTTGGAGGTCTGTAACCCGAAAACTCCAACTCCAACTCCTATAAAGAATTTTGCACCTACCAAGTTAACATAACTTATGTTGTTATATAATATAATTCATAGGAACACTTTACTACCCTAGACTTGCACTACTAACCCCTTAACCAACCTTAACAATATAATAACCATATATGTGGTTTTATGGGAAATAAATATTGTTGACCTATCCTCAGGATAGGTCATCAATATCTGATGGGTGGGGGTCTGACACCCGACACCCCCACTTAGCTGTTTGAAGGAGTCACAGCACTTGATATTGCAGCTCAATCCCATTCCCTTGACTGGGACTGAGCTGTACAAAGCTGAGCTGTTCTGGATTTCTCAAATGGCGGAGCAATGCAAGGTTAAGTCTACTTTCACACTTGCGTTGTTAATTCCAGTATTGAGATCCGGCAGAGGATCTCAATACTGGAATTAAATGTATAAGTTTTGATTTTGCACATCAGGATGCATCCATTCCGTTAGGATGCGGTTGTGTGAAATCAAAACGGGAAAAAACGGATCTGTCACTAAATACATTGAAAGTCAATGGGTGATGGAACTGTTTATTTAGGCTCCTAAAAAAACATAACTGTCACCGTTGACTTACAAACCGGATTCCAAAAAATTTGGGACACTATACAAATCGTGAATAAAAACTGAATGCAATGATGTGGAGGTGCCAACTTCTAATATTTTATTCAGAATAGAACATAAATCACGGAACAAAAGTTTAAACTGAGAAAATGTACCATTTTAAGGGAAAAATATGTTGAATCAGAATCTCATGGTGTCAACTAATCCCCCAAAAGTTGGGACAAGGCCATTTTCACCACTGTGTGGCATCTCCCCTTCTTCTTACAACACTCAACAGACGTCTGGGGACCGAGGAGACCAGTTTCTCAAGTTTAGAAATAGGAATGCTCTCCCATTCTTGTCTAATACAGGCCTCTAACTGTTCAATCGTCTTGGGCCTTCTTTGTTGCACCTTCCTCTTTATGATGCGCCAAATGTTCTCTATAGGTGAAAGATCTGGACTGCAGACTGGCCATTTCAGTACCCGGATCCTTCTCCTACGCAGCCATGATGTTGTGATTGATGCAGAATGTGGTCTGGCATTATCTTGTTGAAAAATGCAGGGTCTTCCCTGAAAGAGATGACATCTGGATGGGAGCATATGTTGTTCTAGAACCTGAATATATTTTTCTGCATTGATGGTGCCTTTCCAGACATGCAAGCTGCCCATGCCACACGCACTCATGCAACCCCATACCATCAGAGATGCAGGCTTCTTAACTGAGCGTTGATAACAACATGGGTTGTCCTTGTCCTCTTTGGTCCGGATGACATGGCGTCCCAGATTTCCAAAAAGAACTTCAAATCGTGACTCGTCTGACCACAGAACAGTCTTCCATTTTGCCACACTCCATTTTAAATGATCCCTGGCCCAGTGAAAACGCCTGAGCTTGTGGATCTTGCTTAGAAATGGCTTCTTCTTTGCACTGTAGAGTTTCAGCTGGCAACGCCGGATGGCACGGTGGATTGTGTTCACTGACAATGGTTTCTGGAAGTATTCCTGAGCCCATTCTGTGATTTCCTTTACAGTAGCATTCCTGTTTGTGGTGCAGTGTTGTTTAAGGGCCCGGAGATCACGGTCATCCAGTATGGTTTTACGGCCTTGACCCTTACGCACAGAGATTGTTCCAGATTCTCTGAATCTTCGGATGATGTTATGCACAGTTGATGATGATAGATGCAAAATCTTTGCAATTTTTCGCTGGGTAACACCTTTCTGATATTGCTCCACTATCTTTCTGCACAACATTGTGGGAATTGGTGATCCTCTACCCATCTTGGCTTCTGAGAGACACTGCCACTCTGAGAAGCTCTTTTTATACCCAATCATGTTGCCAGTTGACCTAATTAGTGTTAATTGGTCTTCCAGCTCTTCGTTATGCTCAAATTTACTTTTTCCAGCCTCTTTCACCTATAGAGAACATTTGGAGCATCATAAAGAGGAAGGTGCAACAAAGAAGGCCCAAGACGATTGAACAGTTAGAGGCCTGTATTAGACAAGAATGGGAGAGCATTCCTATTTCTAAACTTGAGAAACTGGTCTCCTCGGTCCCCAGACGTCTGTTGAATGTTTCTAAGAAGAAGGGGAGATGCCACACAGTGGTGAAAATGGCCTTGTCCCAACTTTTTTGAGATTTGTTGACACCATGAGATTCTGATTCAACGTATTGTTCCCTTAAAATGGTACATTTTCTCAGTTTAACCTCCTCAGGACCGCCGTACGCAGGATTGCGTCTTGCCGGCGGTCCTGCTCTTCTGGGTGGACGCATATACGCGTCCTCCCGCGAGAGCCGAGATTTTCTGTGAACGCGCGCGCACAGGCGCGCGCGCTCACAGGAACGGAAGGTAAGCGAGTGGATCTCCAGCCTGCCATCGGCGATCGCTCGCTGGCAGGCTGGAGATCCAAATTTTTTAACCCCTAACAGGTATATTAGACGCTGTTTTCATAACAGCGTCTAATATACCTCCTACCTGGTCCTCTGGTGGTCCCTTTTGTTAGGATCGACCACCAGAGGACTCAGGTAGGTCAGTACAGTCCCACCAAACACAACACTACACTACACTACACTACACCCCCCCCCCCGTCACTTATTAACCCCTTATAAACCCCTGATCACCCCATATAAACTCCCTGATCACCCCCCTGTCATTGATCACCGCCCTGTCATTGATCACCCCCCTGTCAGGCTCCGTTCAGACGTCCGCATGATTCTTACGGATCCGATCCATGTATCCATGGATCCGTAAAAATCATGCGGACGTCTGAATGGAGCCTTACAGGGGGGTGATCAATGACAGGCGGGTGATCACCCATATACACTCCCTGATCACCCCCTGTCATTGATCACCCCCCTATCAGGCTCCATTCAGACGTCCGCATGATTTTTACGGATCCGATCCATGTATCCACGGATCCGTAAAAATCATGCGGACGTCTGAATGGAGCCTTACAGGGGGGTGATCAATGACAGGCGGGTGATCACCCATATACACTCCCTGATCACCCCCTGTCATTGATCACCCCCCTGTCATTGATTACCCCCCTATCAGGCTCCATTCAGACGTCCGCATGATTTTTACGGATCCGATCCATGTATCCATGGATCCGTAAAAATCATGCGGACGTCTGAATGGAGCCTTACAGGGGGGTGATCAATGACAGGCGGGTGATCACCCATATACACTCCCTGATCACCCCCTGTCATTGATCACCCCCCTGTCATTGATCACCCCCCTGTCATTGATCACCCCCCTGTCAGGCTCCATTCAGACGTCCGCATGATTTTTACGGATCCGATCCATGGATCCGTAAAAATCATGCGGACGTCTGAATGGAGCCTTACAGGGGGGTGATCAGTGACAGGGGGGTGATCACCCTGATCACCCCCTGTCATTGATAACCCCCCTGTAAGGCTCCATTCAGACGTCCGCATGCGTTTTGTGGATCCGATCCATGTATCCATGGATCCGTAAAAAATCATGCGGATGTCTGAATGGAGCCTTACAGGGGGGGTGATCAGTGACAGGGGGGTGATCACCCTGATTACCCTGATCACCCCCTGTCATTGATAACCCCCCTGTAAGGCTCCATTCAGACGTCTGCATGCGTTCTGTGGATCCGATCCATGTATCCATGGATCCGTAAAAAATCATGCGGATGTCTGAATGGAGCCTTACAGGGGGGGTGATCAGTGACAGGGGGGTGATCACCCTGATTACCCTGATCACCCCCTGTCATTGATAACCCCCCTGTAAGGCTCCATTCAGACGTCCGCATGCGTTCTGTGGATCCGATCCATGTATCCATGGATCCGTAAAAAATCATGCGGATGTCTGAATGGAGCCTTACAGGGGGGGTGATCAGTGACAGGGGGGTGATCACCCTGATTACCCTGATCACCCCCTGTCATTGATAACCCCCCTGTAAGGCTCCATTCAGACGTCCGCATGCGTTCTGTGGATCCGATCCATGTATCCATGGATCCGTAAAAAATCATGCGGATGTCTGAATGGAGCCTTACAGGGGGGGTGATCAGTGACAGGGGGGTGATCACCCTGATTACCCTGATCACCCCCTGTCATTGATAACCCCCCTGTAAGGCTCCATTCAGACGTCCGCATGCGTTCTGTGGATCCGATCCATGTATCCATGGATCCGTAAAAAATCATGCGGATGTCTGAATGGAGCCTTACAGGGGGGGTGATCAGTGACAGGGGGGTGATCACCCTGATTACCCTGATCACCCCCTGTCATTGATAACCCCCCTGTAAGGCTCCATTCAGACGTCCGCATGCGTTCTGTGGATCCGATCCATGTATCCATGGATCCGTAAAAAATCATGCGGATGTCTGAATGGAGCCTTACAGGGGGGGTGATCAGTGACAGGGGGGTGATTACCCTGATCACCCCCTGTCATTGATAACCCCCCTGTAAGGCTCCATTCAGACGTCCGCATGCGTTCTGTGGATCCGATCCATGTATCCATGGATCCGTAAAAAATCATGCGGATGTCTGAATGGAGCCTTACAGGGGGGGTGATCAGTGACAGGGGGGTGATCACCCTGATTACCCTGATCACCCCCTGTCATTGATCACCCCCCTGTAAGGCTCCATTCAGACGTCCGCATGCGTTCTGTGGATCCGATCCATGTATCCATGGATCCGTAAAAAATCATGCGGATGTCTGAATGGAGCATTACAGGGGGGGTGATCAATGACAGGGGGGTGATCAGGGAGTCTATATGGGTGATCACCCCCCTGTCATTGATCACCCCCCTGTCATTGATCACTCCCCCCCTGGTAAGGCTCCATTCAGCCATTTTTTTGGGCACAAGTTAGCGGACATTTTTTGTTTGTTTTTGTTTTTTCTTACAAAGTCTCATATTCCACTAACTTGTGTCAAAAAATAAAATCTCACATGGACGCACCATACCCCTCACGGAATCCAAATGCGTAAACATTTTTAGACATTTATATTCCAGACTTCTTCTCACGCTTTAGGGCCCCTAAAAAGCCAGGGCAGTATAAATACCCCACATGTGACCCCATTTCGGAAAGAAGACACCCCAAGGTATTCCGTGAGGGGCATATTGAGTCCATGAAAGATTGAAATTTTTGTCCTAAGTTAGCGGAAAGTGAGACTTTGTGAGAAAAAAAACAAAAAAAAATCAATATCCGCTAACTTATGCAAAAAAAAAAATAATTCTAGGAACTCGCCATGCCCCTCATTGAATACCTTCGGGTGTCTTCTTTCCAAAGTGGGGTCACATGTGGGGTATTTATACTGCCCTGGCTTTTTAGGGGCCCGAAAGTGTGAGAAGAAGTCTGGGATCCAAATGTCTAAAAATGCCCTCCTAAAAGGTATTTGGGCCCCTTTGCGCATCTAGGCTGCAAAAAAGTGTCACACATGTGGTATCGCCGTACTCAGGAGAAGTTGGGGAATGTGTTTTGGGGTGTCATTTTACATATACCCATGCTGGGTGAGATAAATATCTTGGTCAAATGCCAACTTTGTATAAAAAAATGGGAAAAGTTGTCTTTTGCCAAGATATTTCTCTCACCCAGCATGGGTATATGTAAAATGACCCCCCAAAACACATTGCCCAACTTCTCCTGAGTACGGCGATACCAGATGTGTGACACTTTTTTGCAGCCAAGGTGGGCAAAGGGGCACCTTTCGGATTTCGCAGGCCATTTTTTACACATTTTGATTGCAAGGTACTTCTTACACATTTGGGCCCCTAAATTGCCAGGGCAGTATAACTACGCCACAAGTGACCCCATTTTGGAAAGAAGACACCCTAAGGTATTCCGTGAGGGGCACTGCGAGTTCCTAGAATTTTTTATTTTTTGTCACAATTTAGCGGAAAATGATGATTTTTCTTTTTTTTTCTTTTTTCCTTACAAAGTCTCATATTCCACTAACTTGCGACAAAAAATAAAAAATTCTAGGAACTCGCCATGCCCCTCATGGAATACCTTGGGGTGTCTTCTTTCCAAAATGGGGTCACTTGTGGCGTAGTTATACTGCCCTGGCAATTTAGGGGCCCAAATGTGTGAGAAGAACTTTGCAATCAAAATGTGTAAAAAATGCCCTGCAAAATCCGAAAGGTGCACTTTGGAATATGTGCCCCTTTGCCCACCTTGGCAGCAAAAAAGTGTCACACATCTGGTATCGTCGTACTCAGGAGAAGTTGGGCAATGTGTTTTGGGGTGTCATTTTACATATACCCATGCTGGGTGAGAAAAATATCTTGGTCAAATGCCAACTTTGTATAAAAAAATGGGAAAAGTTGTCTTTTGCCAAGATATTTCTCTCACCCAGCATGGGTATATGTAAAATGACAGCCCAAAACACATTCCCCAACTTCTCCTGAGTACGGCGATACCAGATGTGTGACACTTTTTTGATGCCAAGGTGGGCAAATGGGCACATATTCCAAAGTGCACCTTTCGGATTTCACCGGTCATTTTTTACAGATTTTGATTGCAAAGTACTTCTCACACATATGGGCCCCTAAATTGCCAGGGCAGTATAACTACGCCACAAGTGACCCCATTTTGGAAAGAAGACACCCCCAGGTATTCTGTGAGGGGCATGGCGAGTTCCTAGAATTTTTTATTTTTTGTCGCAAGTTAGTGGAATATGAGACTTTGTAAGGAAAAAAGAGAAAAAAAAAAAAATCATCATTTTCCGCTAAATTGTGACAAAAAATAAAAAATTCTAGGAACTCGCAGTGCCCCTCACGGAATACCTTAGGGTGTCTTCTTTCCAAAATGGGGTCACTTGTGGCGTAGTTATACTGCCCTGGCAATTTAGGGGCCCAAATGTGTGAGAAGTACCTTGCAATCAAAATGTGTAAAAAATGCCCTGCAAAATCCGAAAGGTGCACTTTGGAATATGTGCCCCTTTGCCCACCTTGGCAGCAAAAAAGTGTGACACATCTGGTATCGCCGTACTCAGGAGAAGTTGGGGAATGTGTTTTGGGGTGTCATTTTACATATACCCATGCTGGGTGAGAAAAATATCTTGGTCAAATGCCAACTTTGTATAAAAAAATGGGAAAAGTTGTCTTTTGCCAAGATATTTCTCTCACCCAGCATGGGTATATGTAAAATGACACCCCAAAACACATTCCCCAACTTCTCCTGAGTACGGCGATACCACATGTGTGACACTTTTTTGCTGCCAAGGTGGGCAAAGGAGCGCATATTCCAAAGTGCACCTTTCAGATTTCACCGGTCATTTCTTACACATTTTGATTGCAAAGTTCTTCTCACACATTTGGGCCCCTAAATTGCCAGGGCAGTATAACTACCCCACAAGTGACCCCATTTTGGAAAGAAGACACCCCAAGGTATTCTGTGAGGGGCATGGTGAGTTCCTAGAATTTTTTATTTTTTGTCGCAAGTTAGTGGAATATGAGACTTTGTAAGAAAAAAAATAAAAATCATCATCATTTTCCGCTAACTTGTGACAAAAAATAAAAAGTTCTATGAACTCACTATGCCCATCAGCGAATACCTTAGGGTGTCTACTTTCCGAAATGGGGTCATTTGTGGGGTTTTTCTACTGTTTGGGCATTGTAGAACCTCAGGAAACATGACAGGTGCTCAGAAAATCAGAGCCGTTTCAAAAAGCGGAAATTCACATTTTTGTACCATAGTTTGTAAATGCTATAACTTTTACCCAAACCATTTTTTTTTTTGCCCAAACATTTTTTTTTAATCAAAGACATGTAGAACTATAAATTTAGCGAAAAATTTATATATGGATGTCGTTTTTTTTGCAAAATTTCACAGCTGAAAGTGAAAAATGTCATTTTTTTGCAAAAAAATCGTTACATTTTGATTAATAACAAAAAAAGTAAAAATGTCAGCAGCAATAAAATACCACCAAATGAAAGCTCCATTAGTGAGAAGAAAAGGAGGTAAAATTCATTTGGGTGGTAAGTTGCATGACCGAGCGATAAACGGTGAAAGGAGTGTAGTGCCGAAGTGTAAAAAGTGGCCTGGTCATGAAGGGGGTTTCACCTAGCGGGGCTGAAGTGGTTAAACTTTTGTTCCGTGATTTATGTTCTATTCTGAATAAAATATTAGAAGTTGGCACCTCAACATCATTGCATTCAGTTTTTATTCAAGATTTGTATAGTGTCCCAACTTTTTTGGAATCCGGTTTGTACTTGTCCCAACTTTTTTGGGATTTGTTGACACCGTGAAAATTTGAATCAATGTATTTTTCCTTTAAAATGATACATTTACTCGGATTAAACGTTTGATCTGTCATCTACGTTCTATTACAAATAAAATATTGACATTTGCCATCTCCACATCATTGCATTCAGTTTTTATTCACAATTTGTTTAGTGTCCCAACTTTTTTGGAATCCGGTTTGTTCATTGTTTTCAGTTCCGGGTGTACGAAACGGAATGCTGCTGGAACAGAAGACATCCTGATGCATCCTGAATGGATCTCTTTCCATTTTGAATGCATGAGGACGAGGGGCGTGGCTTTGGCATGGCGGCGTAAAGACGCATGGAAGGAGAGCTCCGTGACCTACCTCAGGGAAACTAACGAGACCACCTTCCCACTCCCTTCTCACTGGCCATGACTAAAGGGAGACGGTCGAGGAGCCAATCCGCGGTCCCTCCTGAGCAATCCATCGGCTGCTTTCTCCGTTCCACACAGCAAGGAGGCTCTGAGTCGCCTAAGATGGCCGCCGCTTCCGCCTCACTGTGGCCCGCGGCACAGCCGTTCCTACCAGTGCTGACATTGGAGTTCCCTCCCTTAAGAGACCAGCTCCTGGGTGAACCTCGTCCCTGCCACACAGCTCCGACCTCTCTAAGTGACATGGACGCCCGATCGTGTTCTCCGCCACGCAGAGCAGCTCCATACCAGCCGGAGCTTTCAGGTACCCTCGCTCAGGTGAAATTGGGGCCTAACGTGAGTAAGGGCCTACAAACCCACGTCTCATAGCCCCACCTGGTAAATCGCCATTCATATGGGCCACAGCAAGCTCCTGAGAGGGGCGACCCACAGAACCACCCTCCAACTGCAAGTCCCACAAGGGGGTCTACTGGGGGACAGCCACAGGCCCTGCAGACTCTGGCTCCAACTCAGGGTCTCTTGAATCCTACCCCTGACATTCACCCTCTCAGTCAAGGCGTATCTGCCATCTTCGCCTCACTGTCACAGGAACATGAGGGATCTCAGGGGGTCCCTCTCACCCCTGTCATCCGTTGATCACACGCTGGCAGAGCTCTGGGAAATGGTGAGAGCATTGCCCACAAAGTCTGATCTGGAGGCCCAGGTGGCCCGCATTGAGACCAAACAGGCCCAGGCTCTTCAGACGGTTCACAATGACGTCCATCAGCTAGACATCCGACTGACCTCGTTAGAACACCGTTTCGCAGCCACAACATCTACGGTCCTCTCTCATTCCGTGTCTTTGTCGGCACATAAGTCCCAGTTGCAGGACTTTTCATTACATCTTGACGATGTGGAAAATAGAGGCCGCCGGAACAATCTTAAACTCCGTAACATTCCGGAGTCTGTCCCAAACAACCAGTTACATTCCATTGTGGTCGACATATTCAACTCAGTCCTAGATAACCCGTCTTCGACCAAGATTGAGCGGACAGAGTCCATAGGACCGCTGGTCCCAGGAATCGCGACATGGAGAGACCGCGGGATGTCATTTGCCGGGTTCATTTATATACAGTGAAAGAGCGAATTTTACGCAAAGTCTGGGAAAAGAAGGAACTTTTCTTTGAGGACACCCCGATTACTATATTGCCAGATGTGTCCCGTCTAACCTTATCAATGCGGAGAATGGTTAGACCTCTGCTGGAAGCTATTAAAGAAGCAGGAGCATCCTACCGCTGGGGCCACCCGTTCCACATCATTGTTCAATACCCTAACAGTCAGTCAATGCAAGTCCGCTCTCCTGCCGACCTCCCAGATCTCTTTAAGTTCCTGGATATCCATCCGTTTGCGGTCCCTGATTGGACATTGCCTCCACTCCTGCAGGAGTCTCCACAAAGGTCGGATCTGCCTCGACGTTCAGCTTCTCCTCCCTCGAGACGCACTTCTCCAGGCCGGTCCAGTCTCCCTAGTGGCCGCCCATCCAGGCCTCTTCACCAGCCTTCCAGACGACTTCCACCGTCTCCTCGTTGATCCGTCTTCCTTTCTTCGGTTGAGGTTATCCTCCACCCACATTTCTGAAGGGGACTTGCTTAGACTCTCCTCATATAGCTTTAATCCCAGAGGACTCTAATGGTCTAATGACTATGTTCATATCTTGTCCTCCATGTTCTCCGTTGACTTCCTTTGTCTTCATCCGTCTTCAGTACATGTCCCTTTAAACCTGTCCCTTCCTTTCATGGCTAACGCTATTGACTTATACTCTAGGTAGGGGTCTCCCAGATATATATTTGTTTTGCCTCATCTTTAGGTCACTGGATGCTCTCCCTGAGAATAGGTTCCACCCTTCCACTTAGACGCTTGCTGTTCTACCTCCCCTACTAGGGCACTGTGAGTCCTTGATTCCCCTCTGGTCAGGCGTCTCGCAGTTATTTTTAGCTTTACAGCTTCTTATAGCTAGACTCCCCCCCCCCTTTTCTTTTCTTCTTCCTTTTTTCTTTTTCCTACACGCTCTCCTTTGCCCTTGTCCATCTCCTCCCCCCCCCTTTTTGGCAACACTCCACTCTCTCGCAAAGGTATCGTATTTGCTTTTTGTCTCCTACCGCTACAATATGTCTGACATTTTATTGGTCTCCCTTAATGTACAGGGTTTGAACCTGCCCGAGAAGAGGTCTTCCTTCCTACGTCTCCTCTGGAAAAAGAGAGCACATGTGGCATTTGTACAGGAAATGCATTTCCGCTCCTCTTCCACTCCGAGGCTCTTTGACAGACGTTTTCCTCATGCTTACCACAGTATTGACCCTGACCCCAAGACCAAAGGTGTCTCTATCCTCATCTCGAACACAATCCTCTGGGATCTGATTGATTCTCGCACTGATGGAGCTGGTAGGTACTTGTTTGTAAAAGGAAGGATAGTAGGTACTTTAGTCACCTTGGCGTCTGTATATGCCCCTAACACGGGTCAGATCAGTTTCCTGACTGAGACCCTTAGAGCCTTGGAGGACTTCACCGAGGGCCTCCTAATTCTTGGAGGTGACTTTAACATAGTCCTAGACCCTCGTTTGGACTCCTCCAAGGGCCAAGTCTCTTATCCTCTCTCAACCATCTCCAAACTCAAGGAGCTCCTGTTCTCCCAGCAACTCGTAGACACATGGCGCGTCCTATACCCAACGTCTAGAGACTATACGTTCTTTTCCCACCCACATAATTCCTACTCCAGGTTAGATTACTTCCTCCTGAACCATGCTAGACTAGACCTCCTCACTAGGGCGGAGATTGATCCGATAGCCTTTTCTGATCACGCCCTAATTTCTATATCGCTGTCTCTCCCGACTCATCAACCCAGGGCCTGGCATTGGCAAATTAATGATTCACTCCTACAAGACTTGCAGGTCTCTTCTGAAATACGGAAAGACCTGACTGAATACTTTATGATTAATGTATCCCCAGAGTGTGATCCCCTCACTGTTTGGGAAGCTCATAAATGCTTTATCCGAGGCTCCTTTATCAAATTGGGTTCCCAATTGAAAAAGGAGAGGGCAGCAAAGATTACCTCCCTGCTGTCACGCATCCACTCGTTAGAACAGCAACACAAACAGACCCTGGACCCGCTGCTGGGAGCAGAATTAACCCAGCTTCGGGATCAGGTTCGTTCACTCTGCCTCTCAAAAGCGAAGGCGACCCTAACCAAATGTCGTAGACACTACTATGAATATGGGAACAAACCAGGTAGAACCCTTGCCCGGGCCTTGCCGAAAACTAGGCTACGCTCTTATATCCCGCATGTGTCAACCCTTCCACGGGAAATAACGGAAGCGTTTAGATCCTACTATCACACATTATATAACTTAGAAGACCCTCATCAGTCCACTGCCAGCGAATCAATGCCCTCAATGAGAGCTTATCTCGAGTCAGCGGGCCTTCCATCTCTCCCCCCGGAAGTGGTTCCAGTATTAGAGGAGCCCATATCACTTTCTGAGTTACAGGCTGCTATTAAGGATACCCAAACAGGGAAGGCTCCTGGTCCAGATGGACTCACGCTACCCTACTATAAACATTTTGGGGACATCTTATCTACTCACTTTCTAGTTGCCTTTAACTCATTTGATATGTCCCGCACCCTTCCCAACGATACCCTTAGAGCGCACATTACAGTCGTCCCCAAGGAAGGGAAAGACCTTTCGCAATGCCAAAGTTACCGCCCCATCTCCCTGATTAATGTGGATTTGAAATTGTTTTCTAAAATACTCGCCACACGACTCCTGCCCCATCTTCAAAAATTAATCCATTTGGACCAAACTGGGTTTTTACCCTTGAGAGAAGCCCGCGACAACACAATAAGAGCAATAAACATGATTTACCGGGCTGTTACCTCTAAGATCCCGACATTACGCCTGTCCACTGACGCCGAAAAGGCTTTTGAAAGAATCAACTGGAAATTCATGTTCAAGACCCTACGTCACATAGGATTAGGCGAGAAGATGATGTCTAGGATTACCAATCTATACTCCAATCCCACGGCGGTTGTCAAAGTGAATGGCCAATTCTCCTCACCCCTATCCATCCGCAATGGAACCAGGCAGGGTTGTCCCCTATCCCCTCTAATATTTGTGATATGCCTGGAACCACTCCTATGTCACATAAGGGGGAACCCCGATATCTCTGGGTTACAGGTCAATGGGTCCCCACATAAGGTTGCAGCCTATGCTGATGATCTCCTATTTTTCCTCACCAACCCAAGGGTTACCCTCCCAAACTTGCTGCGGGAACTTAAAGAATACGCCCACCTATCGAACTTTAAGATTAATTATCAGAAATCTGAAGCCTTAAACATTACTCTTCCGTCCACCATGGTCAAGTCCATTTCAGAGAATTTCCCGTTTGAATGGGCGCGCTCGTCATTAAAATATCTTGGCATATTCCTGACCCCTACTCTCTCCGACCTGTACCAGGTTAATTACCCACCTCTTCTTCAGGCCATAAAAACAGACTTAGACAGGTGGCATAAGAACACGTTATCATGGTTCGGCAGGATCTCTATTTTTAAGATGAATGTATTGCCAAAAATCCTTTTCTTCTTTCAAGCTTTGCCGGTACATATCCCAAGACTCTTTTTTCACAATCTTTTGAAAATGTTGACCCATTTTATTTGGGCTGGTAAACTGTCCAGAATAGCCAGGTCGACACTTTTTCGCCCCAAACTGGAAAGAGGACTAGGCCTACCAGACTTCCTCTCCTATCATAGGGCATCACATCTCCTTACAATTGTAGACCGGTGTTGTCACAGGGCCTATAAGCAATGGATTTCAGTTGAACAGTCATTTTTGCCTACTCCATTGCCTGCTACTCCTTGGTTGGCTGCCCACATACCTTTAGAGGCTCGTTTTCATCCAACCATAGGCCCCTCCCTGAAAGTTTTTTCAACCATCCAAAATCACTCCAATGTATCCCCGTCCCCCTCTCCTATGTTCCCTCTCCTGGGGAATCCACAATTTCCCCCCTGGGATGGAACGGGGTCCCTTTCGTGGTCTGGTGAAATGCAACAAATTCAGGGCCCATCATTTGATCGCCTCTCACCCCAACAAATTTCAGAGATGTCTGATACTCCTGTCATTAACCCCTGGCAGTCCCGTCAACTTCAACATTTCATGGCCACTCTCCCGCCAGCAGAGTCATACATCCGTGACAAGACAGACTTCGAGTCCTTGTGTGACCAATCTGGAGTGACTAGACATACCCTATCTCGAGTGTACACTTCGCTGCTCTCTCCACCTGACCAATCTCCTCCCAACTAAATCACTCAATGGGAAGCAGATTTAGATATAGAGTTGTCCTCGGATCAAAGGCAGAGGTTGTATACATGCATCCACAAAACGTCAATTGCCAGCAATGTCCAAGAAGCTGGTTTCAAACTTATGTCCCGATGGTATAGGGTTCCTGCTAGACTTAACTCAATCTTCCCAATGGTCTCGCCTTTATGTTGGCATTGTGGCTCCGAGCGAGGCACTATTCTGCACATGTTCTGGAGCTGCTCTTATCTCTCGAGTTACTGGGACTCAGTGTGGTTGATAACGTCTAAATTCACCTCATACACCCTCCCTAAGACACCTGCTTTCTTTCTGCTGCATCAGTGCGAGATTCCTCTCTCTACTTATAAACGTTCTGTGGTAAGGCATCTGGTCAACGCCGCAAGGGCCTGTATCACGGGTCTCTGGAGGCACCCATTGGCTCCCTCAGTAGCCATGTGGATTAGCAAAGTCCAGGAGACCATGAGAATGGAAGACCTCACCTCGACATTGAGACATACTGAGAAGAGGTTTACCAAGACCTGGAGTCACTGGTTGGAATTTTACGACCCCGCTGAATGTAAGGCGCTCTTATCTCGTGTGTGAGTGCGTGGTCTGTTGCTAATTCTCCTACTCCCCCCCCCCCTTCCCTACCCCTTCTTCTTTGCGTTTCTCATCCCCTCTTCCCTTCTACCTTGATTCATCTGTCTGTGGTTCAGATTTTCTTATACTGGGTTCGGTGATTTTCTACCTGACCATTTGTTCTCTGCTACACGTTCACTTTTTCTGTGTGAACTTTTGTTCAATATTTGCTCCATGGCTAGCCATGGCTTTGATAACTGAAAATTGAAAATGCTAAATAAACAATTTACAAAAAAAAAGAATGCATGAGGAGTAAATGGAAAAAAAAATTCCGGTATTAAGATCCTCTGCCGGATCGCAATACCGGAAAACAACAACGCAAGTGTGAAAGTAGCCTATGTACTGCTGTAATTGTATTCCCTCCACATTTTAGGCACAGGCCCCAACAACATCTTTAAAGGGTTTGTTCACCCCTGGGGGACTTTACCTCGCCAGTGTGACTGCTCCACCGTAGGAATCCTACTTATCTGATCCCTACTTTGTGCTTCAGGCTCTGCCACAGCTTCTTGGTATCCTTGCGTCAACAGTCAGTTTGATGTAGGTCACATGGCCGCAGTGTTGATGTGTCACACATGTGTCATGTGACCCAGTGACATGATGCATGGGGGACATGTCACTGCTGCATCCACTAATTGACTGCAGCAGCCATGTGACCCCCCATCAAACTGGAGTTATGTCAGAGCTGGGGGATCAAAAAGAGTTGGAACCCAGGATCAGGTAGATATGATTCCCACCTTCGGTCTGGACACTTGGGGGGGAGTCTGGAGAAAAGGTATCCAGGGTGAAGAACCCCTTTAAGCTATCTAAATTTAAGACAGCAATAATACATAATATAATAATAAATCTACCCCTATGTTTTCTGTCTAATTATTTTTTGCATCTGATAGTATATGAACAATACCATTTTTTTCTGTATGTTGTAAATATATCAGAGGAGATGAGCTAAGATTTGGCTTTTTCTATGCACTGTAATTATTACAGAGGGATTACGGTAAATGAGAATGCATAAAGTGGCGGTTAGTGCCTAACACCTGCGTAGTACTTATCTGCCCGTCTTGCCAATCCATTAGATAAGGTCATTGATACTTATCCCAGTGGGGTTTCATTTGGAAAGATTTCGGTAAAAGTGAATAGTAGAGAGATTGCATACACAGTACAGCTCGGTTTTATCTGAGTTTGCACCTGCTAGAGATTCACTTTTTTTCCCAATGCTGGTAAAGCCTCTCAGATTTCACAGATTAACAGCTGGCAATAAGAGAGAATATATGGTACCATCTGTAACGTATATGGGGAGATTATCAATAAGGAGATATGGAGGGGATACACATCAGTTAACATGTATCAGCCAAAAACTATGACAAGAATGTTGTAAGAGAAGTGAAACAGAGATTAATGAAGTCAGCAGACTTGTAGGACTTGTTTCTTGGGCATACTAAGCATTTAAGGTAGTGAAAGCAGACTGCTGCTGATGGCAGAGTGTTTTTACACAAATTAAAATCAGCCTAGTCAGGAGTGCACGACTGAAGAGTCACACCTCTGGTGCAAACTGCAAAGAAATAAAGGGGTCAGTCAGCACATCCCAATGCGCAGGTGCACGTTGCTATGGCTGAAAAATCTACTTAATAAGCATAGCACTAGCGTGAGAATGCTTCTAAATGTAAGACGGCCTTCTTACATTTAGAGCTTATCTATGCCTGAATCAGGCGTAGAAAATGGTAAATGGCCTATCGGCCTGTCCACTTCCACTCCACGCCCTCTTTTCTGAACCTGGCGTGAGCGGTGAGAAGTTACAGATTGTGTCGCAACTAACCGTGCTGTAATCTGTTCCTGAAATACACCTAATATGGGAGTATTTCAGCTTCATAAATGACCCCCTAAGTCTCTCCTGGTATTTTTTAAGCTTCAGACCCTCCACCATTTTTGTAGCACCTTTTGCACGCATTCCATTATATCTAGGTGGGGGAAAAATAGCAGTGCGTCTTATGGGGCGAATGCTGCGACTATCGGGTGTATCGGCTGAGAGGGAGGAGTGGCTGGCGGCCGGCATCTAGTTCTGTAATGGCAGCGGGGCCCGATGCAGTCACTGCATTCTACTACACCGGGCCCCGCTCACTGTAGTATACGGTAATCATATCTAACTTGTGGGTATTGTTAAAGTATTCAAATCATCTTAAATCCAGCGCTGTACTACTTACTACTAACTTCTTGGCAGTCAGGAGGCCGGGCGGGCGCTCGCAGCGTAGCTCACTACGTCATGCACCGTCATGCACCCACAAATTTTTATTTTTTATTTTCCTCCTTAAAAACCTAGGTGCGTCTTATGGGCTGGTGCGTCTTATAGGGCGAAAAATACGGTATATCTTTTTGTAGGAGAGGAGTTATTTTGGCAACCACACAATCACCCTGTTATTCATACATTTACACGTGTTCCGACACAATAAGTAATTAATAACTACATAAAACAATTATTCGCAATATGAATAATGCTAAGCATGCTGAGAATTTATGACCAATATGATTAACCTCTTAAGGGCTGGGCCAATTTTCATTTTTGTGCCTAGTTTTTTTCCTCTCGACTTCCAAGAGCCATAACATTTTACATTTTCTGTTGACATTGCTGTATGACTTATTTTGAGGGGGGGCCAAGTTGCATTTTTAATGATACCACTTAGTTTACCATGTCTTGTATTGAAAAACAGGGAAAAAAAATCTTTGTGGGGTGAAATTGGAAAAAAAACACACAATTCCACCATGATTGTTTATGGTATATTTCCATCTACAGAGCTATTTGAGAGCTTGTTTTTTGTGGGATGAACTGTCATTTTTGTTGGTATAAATTGGGGCTACATGCTGTTTGATCACTTTTATTTAATTTTTATTTTTTTTCTGCATAGTGAGGAGACCAAAAAATAACAAACTGGCCATTGTTCTTTTTTTCCGTTACGCCGTTCACCACACATGATAAATATTTGGGAAAGGGGTCATTTGAAAGTTTAATATTTATGTTTTATATTTTTCAAAACATTATATTAATGTAACTTTTAGTCCTCTCAGGGAACATGAATATGCAATCTACTGATCACATGTACCACAGACTGCAATAGAATACTATTGCAGTCTATGGGATTTTGACAAGCACTGTATTAAGCCCTGCCACAGGCAGGACCTAATGTGAATCTTTCTATGGAAGGCCTGAGAGCCTTCACAAGGTACTAGACTGTCATAGAAAATTATTGGAACCTCGAAGCGGGCTCCTGCCACATATTGAGAGAGTTTAGCCTGTGAACCCGTTCCATATGTCCCTAACATGAAAATGATGTACATTTATAGAATTTTGTGCTAAGCTGGGTTAAACAGATGCATATAATGATTATATCAAAATGTAATGAAATGGCTGAATATTTGATGCATGCAGATTTAAATGGTCACTGCGGTTGCCATAAGTCAATAGTACCTTGTAATAATCTTATAACAGAAAAATTGCTATTTTTCTCCACTCCTGAGCTATTACTTTTCCCTCCACCACCTGAATTGATCATTCACCTGCTAAAGTCAGTCTAGAGAGATCAGACGTATTATCAGCTCACCCAGAGATCAGGTTACATGTTGCCAACAGAAGTCTATGAGAAGGGAGGAGGAAAAGTGAGGAGGGAGACAAAGGCAAAGACACACAGAGGCACTTCTGAAGGCAGTGGCAGAACTACAGCTGCTATTGGGCCTCGCCTGCCAGTACACACACAATAATGATAACTGTATTGGCAGATGGGGCCTGGGGTGTAATGGATGACCAACACAGCAGCTGGACTTGAGTATGACTGCCATGTCTGTCATCCACGAGGGCCTGTGCCTCATTCCTCAGCCATACTGTACCCATCAGGGGGAACAGAGTTAGATGAGTATTACTTTTTTTATTTTATTAATGGTAAAGGGGCCTAACTACTTTTAGGGGAAACCACTACTGTAAGGTGGGGGGCATGACTACTGTGAAGGGAACACTAAAAGGGCATAACTATTATGTGGGGACACTAAGGGGGCTCTTTGCATTTTGTTAAAAATAAACTATAATTCTTCTACGTTTTAAAGCATTCTTACTTTGCAGCATTTTTTTCATACCTGCCTAAAGGCTTTATTAGACAGCCCGATTTAACAGGCGATTGTTGGGAAGGAAGCGTTCCTTCCCGGTAATCGTCTGCTTGCTGCTGAAGGAGACCCCTGCTATTACATGGAGTGATCTCCTCCTCAGTATAGTATAGTATATACCATCGCTTTTTGCTATACTGAATCATTGTTTACCAGCAGCAGATCGTGATTAGACCACGATCTGCCGTCTGCAAACAATGTTTTTTTTAAACTGTCAAAAGATTTGGATAGTTTGCTTGTTCATCGGGCAATCGGCGGTAGTAGTAGACTGCCAGATGATCTATTACGACCGCTCATTAGCGATCATCTGCCGAAAAATCGGCAGGTGTAATACAGGCTTTATTCACACATCATTGTTTGGTCAGTTATTTCCTTCAGGCTGGGTTCACACCTGAGCGTTTTACAGCGTGTTCCTACGAGCTGTAAAACGCTCAACAAGGAAAAACCAATGCTTCCTTATGGGAATGGTTCTCACCTGGGCGTTTTATAGCACGTACGATCGCGCTGTAAAACACCCGACGCCCCAAGAAGTACATGAGCTTCTTTGGGGCGTCTTGTTGCGCGTTCCCGTACATAGACTTTCGGGAACGCGCGACAATGGGCGTTCGCTTGTCTCTGTATGCGCGATTGCAAACGCCGGTACAATCGCGCATACAGAGCGCTCCTTTCAGAACGCTCAGGTGTGAACCCAGCGTCAGTGATTGTGAGCCAAAACCAGGATTGGCGCCTCCACAGACATAAGGTATAAGGGAAAGATCTGCACCTGCTCTTTGGTTAGACCCGCACCTGGTTTTGGCTCAAAATCACTGATGGAAATCACTGACCAAACACTGATGTGTGAAAGGCATGACCCTGTACTGTATGTATTGGGTGCAGTAAAGAAATGACATAAAACAGCTGCGTAGACTTTCAGGATTATAATGTGTACATACTGATTTCCAGGTCAGCATGCAAATCTAGATAAAGGAAATGGCTTTTAAAGTTACATTTCATTAAAGTTATTAGCATGCAGTGTATTCTGTTGATGTATTTTCTTTATTGTCACACTGAAAGCACATGAGGCCTCATAGGAGTTGGTTGGCAGTGGCCTGTAGTAGTTTTCTGTACTGTAGCCAACATCAAAGAAATACAAGCAGCTAATGGAGATATCCTAGCTGTAAAAGCACATGACACATGACCGTGAGTCATCGGTACTAACTAGGTGAATGGGGATCATTAGTAATAAGACACGGGTTTCAGCTTTGCAGTTACAAGCAGGTACTAGATATGATCACAGTTGCATAATCATAAGGCTACAGAGCTAAACTAAGATAGACACAATATAAATCCTGTATATGAAACATGTGAAGTCATACACTAGTTATGTCTATTTATCTTAAAGGCATTTTCCTGGCTTTTAATATTGATGACCTGTTGGAGGTCTGACGCCCGGGACCGCCTCCAATCAGCTGTTTGAAGAGAAGGCTGCCCTCATGGAAGCGCCACGTTCCCTTCATTGTTTACCTGCTCACCATTGAGCGCGGCCTTGTCTTCAAACAGCTGACTGCCAGGTGTCAGACACCTGCCGCCCCCCTGGCCGATTTGATATCGATGATCTATCCAGAGGCTAGGTCATCAATATTAAAATCCCGGAAAACTCCTTTAAACATTTCATAGCTAGCTTAGGGTCCCTGACATAAGTTGATTGATGTTCATTTAAAGGGCCATTCATATGGCCTGATGCAAAGTGAAAGGGGGATGCTGGCAATAAACAACAATTTTAGATCCTGCATGAAAGAAGGGATCACTCAACAAACAAGTCTTTCTTGTTTGTCACGTGATTAGCAGCACTTTGACTAAATTGAAAATAATTGTAACTTTTTTTTTTAACTAGAACTTGGGACAACATACCCCTTTCCCCTCCTGTTTGCCGTAATAAAAGTTTCTTCACTAAATGGATTGTCCTGATATTAAATATAGTATGTTACACAATTAAATATTGAATTTTCCTGTTAACTAACTCAAATCATAACCACTTTTCAACACAAATGCTCCTGTGTCTAGGTATTGCCATACTTGTTATGGCACCACCTAGTGTTCTTTGGATTTTCTCTCAGAATGGCAACATAGTATGTCCAGTCCCAGAGATCACACATACCCGGTACCTCAGTGCTACTGCCCATATGTTATTATACATGATCAGTGGAATGGTTCCTGATATTGTGCTGGTCAGCCGATAAAAATCAGCGCAGTAGAGGTAGCTTCTTGTCACCAGAACTGGACACATTAGGTGGATTTTCTGAGGGGGAATCAAAAGAACACTAGGGGGCACCATAAAAAGAATGTAACAGCAATATCAAGGTACAAGAACATATTTTAAATCATTCCTATTAAAAATAAGAATTAGGATTACTGTTAATTTGGTGTTCATGAGTCTGTCATAATGGCAACACCAGGATGTTGACCCTTGACCTCTGCAGGGACAGGAGCAGGGACAGGAATAGAGAACGGTTAAGAGTTCCCTCCCACAATCTACCACCAGTGGAAGGCATATTTTTTCCCTCTCTGAAGATACATAACTAGAAAAACTATAGGGAGGTAATATTATATATGCGTTTATATTACAGTGGCTCCACCGGTTGTGTAGGTATGGATATGGTGCTCACACCGCAACTCACAGTAGGTCGCCAAAAGTTATGATTAAAAAAGAAACGTGTCTGTTAGAGGGCACACAAATTTATTCAACATACCCATTGTACAAACTAGAAAAATATAAAAAAAATATTTAAATAAAAAATGCAGGAAATATAATTCATAAACACCACATATGAAGCAGTGATCACATGAGAATCCTATAACCAAGGCTAACTGCTCAATATGTGGTGTCAATAAGCAACCGCTCAATAATGTGCACACGTAACACGGTGTTCAATGTGAGGTTTTGATTAACATTCTTTGGATCAAGTCAAAATTCAGATATAGGCCGTATAGCCAAGGATGTTAATCAGAGTTATAAGTCCTTGTTGCGATAAATTCCTTGTTCAATTGCCGTATACCATTGGTAGTGCTGCTGCCACATTGAGGAGAGACAGTGTAACCACCTTTTGATACGCAGCATATACAACACATCAAGTTGAAAGCGGCCAATGTTACACAGGTGGATATTGGTTACAACTGGATATGTGTTCTAATGCAATATAGCCATTAATTCTTAAACATTGCATATCGCACGGACGTGTGTTCCACCAGTGTGTTGCAGGTCATGGACGTCTATACGGCCTATATCTGAATTTTGACTTAATCCAAAGAACGTTAATCAAAACCTCACATTGAACACCATGTTACGTGTGCGCATTATCGAGTGGTTGCTTATTGTTGCCACATATTGAGCAGTTAGCCTTGGTTATAGGATTCTCATGTGATCACTGCTTCATATGTGGTGTTTATGAATTATATTTCCTGCATATAGTTTTTATTTATATATTTTTATAGTTTGTACAATGTATATGTTGAATACATTTTTTATTAATTTTTTAGTCTGGGTAGAGCCAGATATTCGTGTGCCCTCCAACAGACACATTTCTCACAACTGAACATGTATATGATTTGTTCCCTTTACGTTTGGCTGAAAATCAAATTAGAAGTTTAGAGTCAAGTCTAAAGTCCTTGGTTGCCTGATGGTATTTCAGAACGGTTTGTCTCACATCCAGTGTATGGAATTCTTGTTCTTTATCGGATTTAGGATTATTACAAAAAGATGTTAAAACAGTCACACAGCTTCTGTAACAGTCCATAACTTTGGAGAGGAAAGTTGGATCTAACTTTAAAGGGGTTCTCCGGGAATTAAGAAAATGAAAATACTAAAATATTACTTTATTATAAATATATTCTCAAATACCTTTCATTATTTAAATTGGCTCGTTTTGTCTGGAGAGCAATCATCAGGCGAAACAAAATGGCCGCTGTCCCATCAGTTTACACAAAACCTGTCCTGAACACACATGAGGACAAGTTACTTTACAACAGTGAGGTAAAGAGCTGCCTCGTCCTCTTCTCCTCTCTACTTGCCAGGGATTATGATCCTAAATACAGATGATAAGAACTTTAGCTGAATCTCTGGGGAATTTAGTTCATGAGGAGACATGGAGTACAGAGAGGATGGACAAGACAGGCTGTGGTAATGGTGACTGCATACAAGTGCTGCTGCTCATTACCCACATCCCTACCTCCTCTCATGTCTCCTGATCATCTCCATTTTCACAGAGATTCACCTGTATTCAGGACCCCTGACAAGCAGAGCAGAGAGGAGGATGAGGCAGCACTATGGCTCATTATGGTGAAGTAGCTTGTCCTCCTGTGTGATTAGGACAGGTTTTGTGTGCACTGATAGGATGGCAGCCATTTTGTTTCTCCTGATGATTGCTCCCTAGACAAAACAAGCCATTCTAAGTAATGAAAGGTATTTGTGAATATATTTATTGTAAAATAATATTTAAGTCCTTTTAACACAGTTCTTTAATCCAGATTAAACAGTTAAGGCTGTTTATTAGACAATGCCTGAATTTCTTCTAACCATCTAGCAGTAGTCAGAACACTCAAAAATGCTGGGTGTTTCAACAGCCCCGAAGAAATACAAAGAGCCTCTGTCACCATTATCCACTCTATTAAACCATTGCTTGGTAGGGTTGATCATGCTGATTAAAACAATACCTTAGTTATTTTTGTATGTAGCATTATTATATTGTAAGAAACAGTCATGTAATGTCTCTAAGTTTCATTATCCTGGTAAACTGTGTTAAAATGTAATGTATAATGCTATTTCAGTAATACAGATAAATGTAAATGCCTGCAGTATTAGTTTGGTCAGTAGATGGCAGCATAGGACCAATTTGCATTGAAGTTTACCATAGAGAAAGTGTATTAATGTGATACTGGCTCTTTAAGGCAGCAGTTAAGTGTTGAAGTGACACGCCCCTTATGATGTCAGCCTGCCTCAGTGTGAGCAGGAAGAAAGAAGAAGAGAGACTGGAACTATAACGGCTGCCATCTTGGCAAGAAAGAAAATAAGTTCTGTGCTGTGTAAGATGTGTGTGGAGATACTAAAGGACGTTCCTGTGCAGCCAAGCTGTGTGAAATTCAGTCTAGAGACGGATGGAGTATAAAGAGACCGTGCATTTAGTGAAGCCAAGTTAGAAGGACTGTGTGCAGCAACTAACCTGTGGAGCCAACATTGGGCTGAGTGGATTGCCCCAAACAGTAAAGAGACTCACAGTGCTGTCGAGGTACCGGACAGTAACTGTAAAATTCTGGATTATATTCATCTGGTTTTCCGGCCTGCTGAGGAGGACTTCTTTGTTGCGGATCCTGCGCTGGTGAAAGGAAAAGGATGACATCGGGCCCCACCGTGCACTTCCACAAACTGTAAGAGGTCCACTTGGACCACTGGGATAAGGGGGGTGCGCACCCGCTTGAAAGTTAGGGTCAGTTAGGGATAGTTCCTGGGACTGTTATTTCTTAGTGTCTGCACTGTGAATATGGACACAGCAAAGGTGAAAATTGTTGCAGTATCTGACTTGTATTGTTTATACTGTTTTATATATTTTGCTTGTCTTTATCTCTGTGATTTCACTGTTAACCTGCTTTTATTAATTTATAGTAAATGCAATTTTCTTAATCTTGACCTCTGCGTACGCACTCTTTTCTGGTTGCAGAGTCAAACCACCTGCCCTGCTCTCGGTTCACAAATTGGCGTAGTCGGCAGGATCCGCCTACCAGAATGGACGGCGACACACCCGTTAGGAGGGATGGTGCTGGAGGAAGAATGCCAGCAGGGGCTGTAATGAGTCAGTTAGCAAAGTTTGATGGCAATAATATGTCTGTGAGTGTGTGGGCAGAGCAGATACGAATGGTACAGCGCATGTACCAGACTGCACCAGAAGTACTAGTAGAGCTAGCCATATTGACGTTACAAGGAGATGCTAAGACTACAGTGATATTGCGGCCATTTGAACAAAGACAGACATTTGAGCAAGTTGTCCAGATTCTAGAAACTATTTATGGAGAAACCGCATTGCTGGGGTCCCTGCAGGCACGGTTCTTCCAGAGGGTACAAAAGGAGAATCAAAGTTTCCCTCAATATGCAAATGCCCTACAAGAACTCCTCCGAGATATTCAAGGGAAGGAAAAAGGGGGCTCACCAGCCTTCTGTAACCCTGATCGGACACTCCGTGACCAGTTTGTTCTGGGGATTCGTGATGGCAGTTTGACTGTTGCTATGCAGGACTTTATACGACGGGAGACTGATGCTAAATTTCATGACGTACAGGTGGAGGCCATCTCACGTGCCAATAGTATGGTTCAGAAGCCTCAGACCGCAGTTGGAGTTACATTGTCGCAGGGGGCTAGCTCTGGCCCAGAAACAGTGGAAAAAGGGACAGTTAAAGAGATACTTACAGTAATGCAGAAATTGCAAGAGCAAATGGAACACCTACAAACCAATTGTAATGAGAATTCTATGAGAATTGCAGGCCTCCAGAAAACTAGAGACGAAGGGGTGGGCAGTTCACACCAAGAAGGACAGAATCACCCACAACCCTACTGGAGGGATGAGGATAGGACCTACCGAAGGGGTCCCAATAATGTAGTACAACTCTCAGGAGAGAACGATGGGGCTTACCGAAGGGGCCCAAACCCATGGCCAGAGCGACGGGAAATACGCTGCTGGGATTGTGGACGCGTGGGCCACATTGCTGCTAGATGTCCAGAGCAACGACAAGCTTATGAGAGACCGCCGTTAAACTGAAATCCCCTGCTGCAGTAGGGCGGGCAGTAGGGGAAACTGAGAAGGAGTCTATGAGAGGAGAATGCCCTGAAGAGGATCTGATTGCTGCAAGTCCCATCATACAGATGGAATTGGAAGGTATTCCGGTTACTGGGATGATTGACACGGGTTCCCAAGTAACGACCCTGAGTAGAGACTGTTACGAACGGTATTTTCAGCGACATGTGAAATATGATCCCCATACATTCATATGAGTGGTCGCAGCTAATCAGTTACCAGTACCGGTGGTGGGAGTGGCCTGGATGAATGTCAGATTATGTGGCCAAGATCTAGGCAAGAAAGGCATTGTGGTAGTACAGGAGTCACATGAAGTAAAGGTCCCTGTCATCTTGGGGATGAATGTGTTAAAAGAATTGGATCAGATTCTCTTTGAAAAAAAAGGTCACGGTTATTGGAGAGAAACCACTAGCCATCGGCCTACTCAAACGGCCTTCCAGCGGGTGGTCCGAACATGTGGCTTACAGAAAAGTTCAGATGCACAGTGTCCTCTTGCTCGAATTTCAGTCCCTCTGCATACAAAAGTTACGTTGCCACCCCGACGGGGGATGATAGTGTCCATGCCTGTAGGCACCTGTAGGAAACTAGAGGGCATAGCTGTGTTGATAGAACCACTGCCGACAGCCGGAAGAAGTGTTGATCCGCTAGTAGCCCGTTCCTTGGCAGTAGTCCGCAATGGGAGAGTACCCATCCGATGTGTGAACACTCAGGATCAGAGTGTAGACCTAGCCCCAGGAAGGCTGCTGGCTAACCTCTATGTGACTCCGGAGGAAGTGAGGAAAGCAACCCCGATGCAGTTGAGGCCGGCTGAACGAGGTGAATGGGCCGTAACCGTGTCTATGGGGGAAGGCGAGAACCCCACCCCTAAATGGAATGGCGGTGCAATTCGAGAACAGATGAAGATAGAGACTTCTTTGTGTTCTCTGGAACAGATCCGGAAGGTAGATGAACTGTTATGGGAAAACCGCACAACCTTTGCACGTCATGCTGAAGATTTTGGATGTACAACAGGGATCTACCATGATATTCCCACAGGAGACACCCTTCCAATCAGAGAGACCTACCGACAAATTCCTCCACAGGTGTATCAGGAGGTGAAAGAACTGTTGACCCAGATGCTGCTGAGTGGGATTATTCAAGAAAGCCAAAGTCCCTGGGCAGCTCCAGTGGTACTAGTAAGGAAGAAAGATGGGTCCATTCGGTTTTGCGTAGACTATCGAAAGTTGAATACCTGCACCGTACGAGATTCCTACCCCTTACCTCGGATAGAGGAGTCCATTTCGGCACTAGGAAGAGCCCGGTACTTCTCCTCACTAGACCTGGCTAGTGGGTATTGGCAGGTGCCAATGGCCGAGAAAGATAAGGAAAAGACAGCCTTTATCTTGCCCATGGGACTATACGAATTTAACCGGATGCCCTTTGGGTTGACAAATGCACCTGGAACGTTTCAACGATTGATGGAGAAATGTCTTGGTGACTTCAACTTTGAGTTCACTCTCATCTACTTGGATGACATTATAGTGTACTCTGCAACCTTTGAGGACCATCTCCACCAGTTGGGACAAGTATTTCAACGATTGCGGGAACATGGGCTCAAACTGAAACCCAGTAAATGTCGGTTGTTCCAATCTGAAATTGATTACTTGGGTCATTGTGTATCAGGAGAAGGGGTAAGGCCGTCAAGGGACAAGATAGCGGCTGTTCGAGACTGGCTGACACCGACTACCCTGCGAGAGGTGAGGGCGTTCCTGGGAGTAGCCGGCTACTATCGACGGTTTATTAAGGACTTTGCTAGAGTAGCAGCACCACTTAATGCTCTCCTACGAGGCACAGCCGGGGGTCCGAAGAACCGGTCCGTGAAATGGGGCCCTGAACAGGAACACGCATTCCAGGCATTGAAGGATGCTCTTACAACGACCCCAATCTTGGCGTATGCTGATTACCACTTGCCCTTCCAGCTATATACCGATGCAAGCCTGTATGGTCTCGGAGCGGTGCTCTCTCAGTTCCAGGATGGCCAAGAGCGTGTCATAGTGTATGCCAGCCGATCCTTGCGAGATTCTGAGAGAAACCCTGACAATTATAGTTCATTTAAGTTAGAACTGTTGGCACTGGTATGGGCCATGACTGAGAAATTCTCTGAGTATTTGACCGGAGCTGAAGTCTTAGTACTGACTGACAACAACCCATTGGCTCACCTGGAAAATGCCAAGCTCAGGGCTTTGGAGCAGAGGTGGATAGCCCGAATGTCTAAGTTCAATTACCGCATTAAGTATCGGTCCAAGACAGAGAACCAAAATGCCGATGGACTTTCTAGGGTAACTACCCAGGCCCCTAGCGGAGACATGGATCATGAGTTAGAGCATGTGGAAGTGCCTGACTTCAGCAGATTTTCACAAGCCTTGGTCACTGCTATGCAGTGTGCAATGGAAGGGACCGAAACGGCTCCTTTCTTTGGCCCCTCACTACAGGAATGGGTGCAAATACAGCAAGCCCATGAGGGGCTGGCGAAAATGATCAAGTGTGTTGAGAAAGGCAAGAAGCCCTGTAAAGAGGAAAGAGAACGACTGACACGTGAAATGCTATTAGTCCTGAGTCAGTGGGAAAAGTTAGAGATGAAAAATGGAGTGCTATGCCGAAAGGTATATCTGCCTTCTGAAATCGACATTTGTTACCATATCAGAGTGCCTAGTGAACTGGCTCGATCATTGGCTCTTGAGGCTCATAATAAGAATGGACATTTTGGTCATGAGAAGACCTTTCGTTGGCTACAGCGACTGATTTACTGTCCAGCTCTCCGTCAAATGGTCGAAGAAGTATGTCATAGATGTCGAACTTGTGAGATCCATAAGGCAATAGAACAAAGAGCTCCCCTGCAAACCATAGTGACCCAGGAACCTTTGGAGATCGTCATGATAGACTACCTAATAGTGGGCCCATCCAACAGTGGGCACCAGTACTGCCTTGTAATGGTGGACCACTTCACCAAATTTGCGGTGGTGACCGCCACCAAGGACCAGACCGCTGAGTCGGCAGCTCGAGCCCTATGCCAAGACTTCATCAGAGTGTACGGGTGTCCACTCTGACCAAGGGGCTTGCTTTGAGCGACATGTAATGAAAGAAGTTCAACGTATCTACGGGATAAAGAAGTCGCACACGACTCCATACCATCCCCAAGGAAACGGAGCCTGCGAACGATTCAATAGAACTCTGCTACAGATGGTGCGGACTTTGAAGGAGGACAAGAAGTTACAGTGGCCTCAGTTCTTGTCTGAGATGGTGTGGGCCTATAACAATCAGGTCCATTCTACAACGGGATATTCTCCTTATACTCTCCTCTTTGGACGGTCTGGGCGAAGTGTCGGAGAGTTACAGTTAAATGATGTGGATGGGTTCCCTCCAAGAGATCCAGCCTCCTGGGTGCGAGCACACCGGCAGAGACTTGAGACAGTTCATCGATTGGTGCGGCAGCGTCTGCAAGAAAATTCTCATCCTGATAAGACCCCTTTGCAAAGGGCACCATTGCAGCCAGGTGACCTGGTGCTGGTACGTGTCAAGAAGCCTCAAGGAAAATTGGAAAGCAGGTGGGAGGCTGTGCCGTATCGTGTAGTTGCCCACAAGTATGCAAATGGGCCTGTGTACGAAGTCCAGAAGGAAGGAACTGATTGTGTCCGAGTACTTCACAGAAATATGTTGCGCCTGTGTCAATCTGAAGAAGCAAATTGTGATGGAACTGATAATGTCAACGAGCTCCCACAGTCCGAGACTGGTGGTGTGGAATGGGCTTACGATGATGAAGATGATTGTTGGCCAATCCCCACTCCTGAGGATGTTCCACCTGTGACTATTGTTCCCCCAGCCTGTGCCCCCTCTGGTGCGGAGTCTGCTGGTCCTTCTCAGCCTATGGCTACAGTAGTATACCAGTGGTTCTCAGACGCACCACTAGACCAAATGCTGGCATTCCCCCTGTTCGGTATGCGCAGGACGAGTTTATTTGGCCTGCCATACAACGGTACATTACCACTCTACGTATAAGAGTACAGCCCTCTGGATATTCAGTCTTTGGCAGGGACTGCCAATCCTAAAGTGGGGGGGGGAATATGTAAGAAACAGTCATGTAATGTCTCTAAGTTTCATTATCCTGGTAAACTGTGTTAAAATGTAATGTATAATGCTATTTCAGTAATACAGATAAATGTAAATGCCTGCAGTATTCGTTTGGTCAGTAAATGGCAGCACAGGACCAATTTGCATTGAAGTTTACCTTAGAGAAAGTGTATTAATGTGATACTGGCTCTTTAAGGCAGCAGTTAAGTGTTGAAGTGACACGCCCCTTATGATGTCAGCCTGCCTCAGTGTGAGCAGGAAGAAAGAGGAAGAGAGACTGGAACTATAACGGCTGCCATCTTGGCAAGAAAGAAAACAAGTTCTGTGCTGTGTAAGACGTGTGTGGAGATACTAAAGGACGTTCCTGTGCAGCCAAGCTGTGTGAATCTCCGTCTAGAGACGGATGGAGTATAAAGAGACCGTGCATTTAGTGAAGCCAAGTTAAAAGGACTGTGTGCAGCAACTAACCTGTGGAGCCGACATTGGGCTGAGTGGATTTCCCCAAACAGTAAAGAGACTCACAGTGCTGTCGAGGTACCGGACAGTAACTGTAAAATTCTGGATTATATTCATCTGGTTTTCCGGCCTGCTGAGGAGGACTTCTTTGTTGCGGATCCTGCGCTGGTGAAAGGAAAAGGACGACATCGGTCCCCACCGTGCACTTCCACAAACTGTAAGAAGTCCACTTGGACCACTGGGATAAGGGGGGTGCGCACCCGCTTGAAAGTTAGGGTCAGTTAGGGATAGTTCCTGGGACTGTTATTTCTTAGTGTCTGCACTGTGAATACGGACACAGCAAAGGTGAAAAATGTTGCAGTATCTGACTTGTATTGTTTATACTGTTTTGACTATTTTGCTTGTCTTTATCTCTGTAACTTCACTGTTAGGCTGCTTTCACACTAGCGTTCGGTATTCCGTTCGTGAGCTCCGTTTGAAGGAGCTCACGAGCGGACCCGAACGCAGCCGTCCACCCCTGATGCAGTCTGAATGGAGGCGGATCCGCTCAGACTGCATCAGTCTGGTGGCGTTCAGCCTCCGCTCCGCTCGCCTCCGCACGGACAGGCGGACAGCTGAACGCTGCTGGCAGCGTTCGGGGGTCCGCCTGGCCGTGCGGAGGCGTGCGGATCCGTCCAGACTTACAATGTAAGTCAATGGGGACGGATCCGTTTGAAGATGCCACAATGTGGCTCAATCTTCAAGCGGATCCGTCCCCCATTGACTTTACATTGAAAGTCTGGACGGATCCGTCCCAGGCTATTTCCACACTTAGCTTTTTTTTGCTAAAATAATGCAGACGGATCCGTACTGAACGGAGCCTCCGTCTGCATTATTATGGGCGGATCCGTTCTGAACGGATCCGCCCGAACGCTAGTGTGAAAGTAGCCTAAACCTGCTTTTATTTATTTATAGTAAATGCAATTTTCTTAATCTTGACCTCTGCGTACGCACTCTTTTCTGGTTGCGGAGTCAAATCACCTGCCTTGCTCTCGGTTCACAATATTAATTAGCTCTTTGAGGCACCATGGGGCTGTCAAAAGGCTTGGAGCACCATTATTCTAACGCTTATCTCCTCCCTGCATGTCCCCCCCCCCCCCCCTTTGATTGACTGGGCTAGGCATATTGTCCACCCTGTATTCAGACACTCCCAATATCATGCTTATGTAAAAACTTCTTGAACTCCTCCAAAAAAAACATTGGTGACAGAGTGGTCTTATATTGTAACAAATAGTCTTTGGTATTTCAGCAGTGTGGAATCACTGATAATGCCGAATGAGTCATTAGTGTTGTGTGCTGTGGATTACATGGGGGTCTCGGCACTCATTAGCAGCAGTGGAGTGTCAGGACAAGAGAGAGGGCTGGACGGGCAGGAGAGGATACTCAGTCGCCAGTGCCTTCACTCCTGGGTAGACTGACTTTGTCGGCTTAACTGCGTCTGTGTAGAAAAATTTATGGATCTGAAAACATGAGTCCCTGAAGAACAGGACTCTTCTGGCTTTTTTTTCCAAACACTTTGTATTAGTGGGAGTAGAGAAAATGCATAGGATAAGTTCATCGTCCATTCTTGGGATAGAGCATTCACACCACTGAAAGGTTCTCTCAGATTTAATCAGAAGAAATAAGTTTTTATGTTTTTGGCAAACTATCTTTGGGGACCTTCATTGATTAACAATGCCTGATATATGTCACTACTGAGGGTCTAAATGCATATTGCTGAGGTAATATGCTAACAATCTCTGGCCACATCAGATGGATAGCTGTGAGTAAAAGAACATTTGGAGTAATCATCAAAACTGGTGCAAAGAAAAAATGGCTCATTTGCTCATAGCAACCAATCATATTCCACTTTTCATTTTCCAGAGGAGCTTGGAAAATTATAGGTGGAATATGATTGGTTGCTATGGAAAACTAAGCCAGTTCTCCTTTGCACTAATTTTGATAAATCTCTCCCTGAAGATGTGTCTGTCGTTCTCTGCAGCAAAACCTGATTCGGTGACCCCCTTGGTGTCTTAGGCCACCGCTGTTATTTTGTGTGACAAGACCTTTATGTGTTTTACTGTAAAATGGGATATGCCTGCTTTATAGTTTGCCACATTGCTCTAAGCTCACGAAAGTTTGAGGATTATTGAGTTATCTGCTGTGGCCGAGACCCTGTAGAACTCTGTTCTAAACAAAAGCTGTTTTTCATGAATCTGTCTGAATCAATATTGCTGGGAAAAAGCGCCAAGAATCCCTCTGATCAGATTTCTTTTGTTTGTCTATGAGGTTGTCACAAACCAGCGGGTGTGAACCCACTGTGCCACGTGTCCTACTTCCTTTAAGGGCATTGTCTAAGTGAACCCCTCGATCTTCACAGTACCCCTGATGGTGGGGATAGTCTTTCCCTAGGGAAACACCAGGTCACTACCTCTTGAGGAGGATAGTTGCACGAAGCATCTGGTCCAGGCGGACCAGGAGGTACCTGATAATGGTACCAGAGGTACAGGCATTGTCAGCAGGCTGAGTCATTACCAGGAGCAACAGTGCAGGACCGAAGGATGAAGCAGAGGCGAAGTCAGACAGGCAATAGGTCAGGGCAGGTGGCACAGGTACAGGTCATGCAATCCGGGTCAGCAACAGGAGAGTCAAGGCAAGCAGGCAGGGATCAAACAGGTAGCAGAATCCATGAACACAAGTACAAGTTAGGAACACAAGCAGATATCGGGAACCTTAGCAGGGCACAAGGACCTTGGCACTGAGGCATCTGGGATGGGGGCTGAGCCACTTATATATGTGCAGGAGGGCTAGGATTGGTTGTCGAGATCACATGATCCAACCCATAAAACACAGGAAGTGATGCGCGCCGGCCTTTAAGGAAATGCTGCAGGAAACAAGCAGCAAGCATGCTGTGGCCAGGGCTGAAAGGAAACACTGGCAGCAGATCACCACTGAACATGGCGCCCGGGACCGAGACAGTAAGCAGGGGAACAGCGGCGCACATGGCCGAGCAGCTGCATGCAAGCCTTAAATAACCAAGAACAATTCCAAGTATAGAATGGAGTGGTGTAAAGCACGCCACCACTGGACTCTGGAGCAGTAAAAATGTTCTGTGGAGTGACAAATCATGCTTTTTCTGACAGTCTGATGGATGAATCTGGGTTTGGCGAACACCAGGAGAATGTTACCTGCCTGACTGCATTTTGCCAACTCTAAAGCTTGATGGAGGAGGCACAACGCTATTGGGTTGTTTTTCAGGGGTTGGCCTAGGCTCCTCAGTTCCAGTGAAGGTATATTTTCAGCAAACCAAAACATTTCAGACAATTGTACCCTTGCAACTTTGTAGGAAACAGTTTGGGGTAGGCCGTTTTCTGTTCCAGCATGACTGTGCCCCAGTTCACAAAGCATAGTCCACACAGGTATGGTTGGTTGGATGAACTAGAACAGAGATTGTAAACCAGGCCCTCTCCAGCAACATCAGTATGTGACCTCACAATTGTTCTTGTGGATGAATGGGCAAATATTCCCACAGATACACTCCCAAATCTTATGCAAGCCTTCCCGGAAGAGTAAAAGTATTTTTTACCTGCAAATGGGGGACCAACTCCACCAAATATCTATGAATTTAGAATGGGATATCATGAAAGCTCCTGTAGGTGTAATGTGTAGCTGTCTCAATACTTTTGTCCATATAGTGTATGTATGTAGTTGGGCCTTTATAAGTGATACCATAATACAGTTTGCACTTCAGCTTTAGAAATCATGAGATTCCATGATTTATTCTCTAGCAAAGGGGATAACCTGTACATAATTGGTCTCATATCTTTCACATCTTCTACATTTAACTACATTTTCAGCTAGTTTTACATACCCACTGCTGCTATAAACCTGGCCCTCCCTACCCTTACCTTCACAATGGCTGCATAGTGGATGAGCGGCATGTGGCAGCTGTAGTATGTAAACCCAACCATGGGCGGACTGGCCATAGACCCTACAGGGAAATTTCCCGTGGGCTGATGCCCATAGGACCGGCCGAGCCCTCCTCTTAGGCGCCAGCCAAGTACATAAAGATCTGATGATCTCAGCATTAATAAATGTAGGCAGAATTTTGTGCTGCACTGTGGTATCTGCTTCCGATGAGGGAGTATTTTGTGCTGCACTATGGTGCTGCTTGACCGCCTACTTCTGTTGCCCCACTTTCTGTCAATTTGGGCTCGCTTCAAAATGGGGCCACTTTAAGGTTTTTTCCAGGGCCACTTTAACTTCCCAATCTGCCCCTGAACCCAACCTTCAGGTGCACGGTATATGAGACTAACTATAAATCCTCTCAAATAACACTACACATTGGCTCCACCTGGAAAAATGAATGATAACATTGTTTACATGAATCGTTTAGGCATTAAAGCAAAAAATGTTCTGAAAAGCCATGCTGTATTGTAATTTTCACTTACCTTACACAAAAAAAAACAATAAAAGACTTCCAAAAAGACATGCAAAATGGCCCATTATTATCAACACAATATTAAAGCCTTGGTAAGAATAACACAGCATGGTGCAAAGAAATGGCTAATGTGTATTACATGACACAAATCAAAAGAAAACTCCAGCAGTGCATTCTTTTCAGTAACAAGAATATGATAATTACATCTTTTAAGACATGTATTTTTTTTTTTAAACTGTTTTATTAACCCTTTCTACCCCGGGCCAGTTTTCACCTTCCTGCCCAGGGCATTTTTTGCAAATCTGACATGTCACTCACTATATGTGGTAATAAGTTTGGAACGCTTTTACTTATCCAAGCCATCCTGAGATTGTTTTTTTTCATGACACCTTGTACTTCATGACAGTCATAAATTTGAGTCAATATATTTCACCTTTATTTATGAAAAAATGACAAATTTACCCAAAATTATGAAAAATTTGCAATTTTCAAAATTTCTATGTCTCTGCTTTTAAAACAGAAAGTGATACCTCTTAAAATATTTATTATTTAACATTCCACATATGTCTACTTTATGTTGGCATCATTTTATAAGTGTCTTTTTATTTTTTAGGAAGGTAAAAGGCTTAGAATTTTAGAAGCAATTCTTAAAATGTTTTAAGAAATTTTCCAAAACCCACTTTTTAAGGACCAGTTGAGGTCTGAAGTCACTTTGTGGGGCTTACATAGTGAAAAAAATAACATAAAGGACCCCATTGTAGAAACTACACCCCTCAAGCTACAACCTCAACCTTTAGGTGTTCTCAAGAATTAAAGGAAAATAGAGATGACATTTTTAAATTTCACTTTTTTGGCAGATTTTCCATTTTAATCAATTTTTTTCTTTAAAACATCAAGGGTTAACAGCCAAACAAAACTCAATATTTAGTACCCTGATTCTGCGGTTTACAGAAACATTTATTTTATTTTTCTGCTGATCGTCTTGTACAGGGGCTCGTATTTTGCAGGAAGAGTTGAAGTTTTGGGTTACAATGTTTGGGTACATATGATTTTTTTTATTTGGTAATTTTTTGCACTGTTTTTTTTTTCCAGTGTTCATCTGAGGGGTTAGGTTATCTAATATTTCAATAGCAAAGATTGTTACGGACGTGGCAATACCTAATATGTATACTTTTTCTTATTTATTAAAGTTTTACACAATAATAGCATTTTTGAAACCCAAAAAATTATGTTTTCATGTATCCATAGTCTGAGAGCCATAGCTTTTTTATTTTTTGACCGATTGTCTTAGGTAGGATCTCTTTTTTTTGCGGGATGAGGTGGCGGTTTGATTGGTACTATTTGGAGGGGCATAGGCCTTTTTGATCGCTTGATGTTGCAATTTTTGTGATGTAAGGTGACAAAATTGGCTTTTTTAACACAATAATAGCATATAAAAAAATTATGTTTTAGTGTCTCATGTTTTGAGAGCTAGTTTTTTTATTTTTAGAGCGATTTTTTTAGTAGGGGATCATTATTTGCAGGATGAGGTCACGGTTTTATTGGTTTCATTTTTTTTATCGCTTGGTGTTGCACTTTTTGTGATTTAAGGTGACAAAAATAGCATTTTGTTTAATGGTGTTTATCGGACGGGGTGGATCATGTGATATATTCATAGAGCTGGTCGTTACGTACGCGTCGATACTTAATATGTGTGTTTTGTTTTTTTTACAATTTTTTATTATAAAGTCAGAGGAAAAGGGGCGTTTTTATTTTTCCACTTGAAACTTTTTATTTTTTATAAAAAACTGTTTTTTACTTTTATTTTTTTAACTTTATTTCTGACTTTAACTTTTTGGGGTCTGATCCCCTCTGCAATGCATTACAATACATCTGTATTGTAATGAATTGCCTGTTAGTATATTACACAGAGTAATACACTAACAGCTTGCCTATGAGACCCAGCCTGAGGCTGGATCTCCTGGGCACCTGTAGAAGGCAGTTTCCGAAGCAGTGCAAGGCATTGAGCAGCCTCTGCACGGCATCGGGCTGCCTTCTCACCCATCAGGTCCCCGCTACAGGACCGGCGCTGGTCAGAAAGGGGTTAACAGAAGTAAATCAACAACAATCATAGGGTACTTTCACACTAGCGTTTTTCTTTTCCGGCAGTGAGTTCTGTCCTAGGGGCTTAATACCAGAAAATAACTGATCAGATCCTAATGCATTCTGAATGGAGAGCAATCTGTTCAGGATGCATCAGGATGTCTTCAGTTCAGTCTTTTTGCCTTTTCAGGACGGAGATAATACCAAAGGTTTTATCTCCGTCCAAAATTCCGAAACACTTTCCAGAATGCCGGGTCCGGCATTTTTCCCATTGGCATGCATTAATGCTGGATCCGGCTCACAATGTTCCGTTCCGGATCAGTTTTTCCGGTCTGCGCATGCTCAGACTGCAAAAAATGTGAAAAAAATAAATGCTGGATCAGTTTTTTCAGAGACGGATTCGGCATTTCAATGCATTTGTCAGATGGATCAGGATCGTGATCTGTCTGACAAATGCCATCAGTTTGCATATGTTTTTACGGATCCGCCAGGCAGTTTCGGCGACGGAATTGTCTGCCGGAATCCTCTGCCGCAAGTGTGAAAGTGCCCTTATACATTTTTGTTGCCAAATACAGTGTAGAAAAATAAGACACCTATGTGGTCCATTTCTTATTAATACAAACAGATCTTAAAACAAACAAAAGAAAAAGAACAGCAATCATCTAAACATTTTCTCTACTCAGCCATTCCCTATTTCCTCAGATATTTTATTGCAGATTCTAATCCGTACAGCTATCCCCACTAAACCGACTGAGCCACATTACCTCGAGCTGCTGATAATGTCGAGGTTGAGTACATGGTTTGTGCTTTCCACACCATAGGCCCCAAACTCTATCAAATTTTTGCGGTTTATTGTGATGTTTATATACTAGTACTATATATGGTAGAATATGATTTATCTGCATTTTCCACATGGTCAAGTTCGGTGTATTAGGGCTGTACCATCTCAAAGCAATACATTTACGTGCCATAAACAGGGATTCCCTCAAGAATGTTGTCATATAATGATCCCAGTTGTCTTCATTCAGTACCCCTTACAGGCAGAGTTCAGGTATGCAAGGTACTTGGACTGGTAGCAGAAGGGAAAGAAAGTCAGTCACTTCCCTCCAGAAAATGGCTATTGGATTACAACTCCATATCATGTGCCAGAAGTCCACCTCCAGCTCCCCACACCGCGGACATGCTGTGGGTGACACTCTGCGTATTCTATACATCCTAGTTTGTGTTAAATATGTCTGATGCATAATGATTAATTGGATCATTTTGTTGTTGATTGAGGGAGATACCTGTAAATGCGATTCTAATAAAGCGGTTATGGATTCATCAGTGAGAGTGGGTATCCTTCTTTTCCATTTGTCAATTACTGGTGGAGGGTTTGCACCAATCTTTGCGTGTAGATTGCCGATACCAATCCTCTGGAGCCCTGGGTTTTGACAACTCCTATGAGTGGGCATTTGGATACTCTGGTGCTATTATGTGGAAATTTACTCTGTATTGCCGCCCTAAGTTGCAAGTATGAGAAGAAATGGGTACGTGGTATGTCATACTTTTGTGCCAAATCCTCGAAAGTCATTATAATTCCTTGGTCATATATATCACCTAGGGTTTTAGCTCCCGCCAATTTCCATTTGTCCGCTCCCATCACCACCTATATGTTTGGTGAGGACTGATTGTCCCATAAAGGTATATTTGAGACAACCTCTGTGAATTTGGCCAATGATGTAGACTCCTTCCAGACCGTCTGTGCCAATTTATGCAGTGGCAGCATGGCTCTTTTAAATGTAGATGACCCCTCTAATACCAACCATAGGCTATTGCATTTTAGGTAGGTTTTTAGGAAGTACTCCGAGGTCAGTATGTCTGCTGTTGTGAACCATGTGTTAATAAGCCGTATCTGGCCGGCTAAGCAGTATGTAAAATATTCTGGTTAAGCCGACATGTTTTTTTTAAATATTATTGCCTGGTGTTTCTCAGTAATTTATATGCCGTTTAAAGATCTTGGCTGATATCCGATCAGGAGGTAGTAGCAATTTTGTAGACATAAAATTATTTTACAAGAACTGTTTTATTTGTTGATATTTCCAAAATAATGTAATAATCTCATTGCAATGTGGAATCTCTGAGCCAGAAAATAGATAACAGTATATGGAATATTCACGAGAATCTGATACATGCAAACATATTACTATACCAACTTTGCACACCTAGACTATGACCTTTGTCTTTGCCTAGGTCACTTTACTGTTTTTACTCATTATTATTATTAGTTGTATAATTATTATTATTATTTTGTTGTTAAGCAAAATTCATTTGGGAAGGGGCATTTTGAGGTACATATAAATTCTAGGTTATTTACATACCTTTGGAGATATGTCAGAATGTTTATACTGCTCTGAAAAACAGTTTAATTTATTTATGGAAAACCAAGCTAGAATATATAATAGAGGAGATTATCTGCGCTAGGTTAAAGACAAAAGGAATACAGTTGTGTAAAAAATATATATATATTTATTAATAATAGTTTAGTGCAATAAAATTTTTTAAATATAAGACGTTATAAAATTTGTGACAATTCAAGAATAATAATCAATTATATGCAATCAAGAAGACAAAATAACTTATAGGACATAGATATAATCAATAATTAAACTGGTATCTTAGTAATAACAGAAAACTAAAGAAAACTCAAAATTGACACTTGGTTTCTCCCAACTAACAGATTTTCCTAATTCAAAATTTAACGGTGCATGATGACTTCATCTTATCATGCATGAGTTTTATTATAACTCTAGATTACAATCCAAATAAAATTGAGCTTCCACCATGTTATGTAATATACTGTATATCAATTCAATTAGACCAGGGATGCTCAACCTGCGGCCCTCCAGCTGTTTTAAAACTACAACTCCCACCATGCCCTGCTGTAGTTTGATAGCTGTAGGCTGTCCAGGCATGCTGGGAGTTGTAGTTTTGCAACAGCTGGAGGGCCGCAAGTTGAGCGTCCCTGAATTAGACCATCTGACTAGAACTGCAATCCGTTCTTTGAAGATCACACAATTGTAGATATATCAATTGTGTATATTTATTTCCCTAGTTTGAAAAGGCACAATTGATACTGCAGTTACAATTATCTCAAATCAATCTAGATCCTACCAAGAACAATATGGTCTATTTAAAATATATATATATATGGCTAATCATGGCTAATATATACTATACCAAAGAATCCGTTGGGAAGAAATCAGCATCGAGGTTCAATTGTGAAGTAAGATCAGATCCTATTTTTCTTCTGATCTCTCCTCTCTCTTGTGTGTCTTTTGTCTTGGGTGTTGTCCTCCCCGTTGTTCTGGATTCTTCTCCACCTCCCTCTTCTATGGTGTCCCATGCTATTCTTATCCCCCTGGCACAGTGGGCTTGACCTAATTCTCCATGTGACTAATTACATCATTTTGTATTTTTTTCACTATTGTTTATTATTTATTTTCATCACACATGTAATATCGAAAAATAAACTTTATTACACATAATCATTTCAAGACAAAATATCACAAAGACATATCATAAAATCAGCGGGTGAGAACTGTAGAGCTAGCATCTACCCCCACACAGATACTGTCAGCCTGTATTACATGTGCAAAATCGCATATAAATAAGGATAATTATGTATGCATACGAACAAGGTAGCGCATGATAAAGTTCTAGCGATATAGGATACAATACAATCGACTATGATCAGTCAGTAGTAAAAAAAAAATTCATATAAACCTCATACTTATCACAAAAATTAATCACATATAGGGGTCCCCAACCCAATATGGTCCAAACAATATAGCTCCAATTTGGGGGTATCCCAGTGAATATCTCGGATGGCAAAGTGGTATCAGTATAAGCACATATTACCAAACACATACATAGCATACTGACCCTGGTATCCATGGGGAGGGACAAAGAGGACGACTCCCTGACGTACGAGGACCATCACCGTTGGAGCTGAACAGAAGTCCAGCTGGACAGGAGAAGGCGTTCCTGGTACTAAAGGACCTCCTCCAAGCAGCTATCCAAGGACAGGAAAAGTCAGCTCCAGAGAAGATGGCATCTCAACAAAGCGTGAGTATGGACTTCCCCACACTGCTACACCTAGCTAAGCACAGTACTTTCAACCCCATCCTCCCTACCACTTACAAGTCAGCAGAAATGCTGTGGTCTGATTTGTTAGCACAGGCTTGTAGTTACGACAAGCTATGTGTTAACAAACGGACGGTGTTGAACAAGGCCACCAAAAGGCTTCGGATGCTAGCCAAACTTGTTCATACATTTGAGGTTAGCATTTGCAAGCCTAAGGATGTTGTGCTGGTGTCTCGGTCAACAGAGAAAATTCCTCCGATCATTCACTGCCAATGCTGTGCCAGTAATTCGGACCAGGTTTCGGCATTGCAGGCACAGCTGGCAGAGAATGTACAGTCTACCGTTGACCGAGATGCACAGGTAGCTAGGACAGAGTCACAGTTAGTAGAGCTGCAGAGGCAGAAGAGGAGATTGAGGCTAAGTTCACTCAGTCTTAGGCCAAATGCACACGGCCATGGAACATGATCTATACGAGTGTATTACTGTAGTTCAGCGGCGGCATGAAGCGCACGGCGTCATAGCAACCAATGACGCCGTGCACTCCTGCTCTCAGCAGGATGCCAGGCCGGGATGCCAGGCCGGGATACCAGCCATGTGCATTCGGCCTTATACGGAGATCAAGGCTTTCAAGGAGCGGACTGCCTCTACTGACGTGACAGTAGCCAAATTGAAGGCTGAGGTTGCTGTAAGGTCCCAGCTAATGTCTGGCATGCAACAGGTCATCACCAATTTGGTGCTGGCCCTTTTTTTTCCGTAAAGTCAGGGCTGGAATCTCCCAAAACTTTGCCCGGTCCAGGGCAAAAAGGGGGAGAGTAGTCTGTGACCGGCCAAATCACGACTAAGGCCTCATGAAACAGCACATGCTGTTTTTTACGGTCCGCAAACTGCGGATCTGCAAAAAACAAAAGCCGCCTGTGTTGCCTTCTGCAATTTGCGGAACGGAACGGGCGCCGGCAATATAAATGCCTATTCTTGTCCGCAAAGCACGGACAAGAATAGGACATGATATATTTTTTTAACGGGGCCATGGAACGGAGCCACGGATGCAGACAGCACACAGAGTGCTGTCCACATCTTTTGTGGCCCCATTGAAGTGAATGGGTCCGCATCCGAGCCGCCAAAATGGCGGCTCGGATGCGGACCCAAGCAACGGTCGTGTGCATGTGGCCTAAGCCTATCCAGACTAATAGAGATTTTTCCCTGACTTTGGGCAAAAGAACTGTTGTGAAGAGTGCGTCCCTGAGGAAGGAACAATCCCGGAGATGAGAGCATGATGGCAGTGTAGACGGACCTAAGCCATGCAGGGCAAACATTAGATGTTTTGAATGTGGTGGCTTAGGTTATATAGCGAAGCACTGCAAAACAGGTAAGAGCAAGACGAAGGACAGGAAGCCAGGTCAGGTGGCTTCAGGTGTGGGAACAAAGGACACATTGCAAGGAATTGCCCTTGTGCAGGTAATTGCAATGTGTCCAGCAGTAGTAGCCAGGTAACAAATTGTGCAGTGGGGCCTAGTCAGCTTGGCTAGGTAACATTTGACACCCCTGTACTATTTGTTATACCGTTTGTTCCCTGGGTATGTCCATGTTATGTGTTTTTGTTATCTGTTTGTATGTTTTTCTTGACGTTGATAGTGGTAGTCCTTGTCTACGAATGTGTTCCATACTGCTGATTTTGTAGTTTACATTCCTTGCTGTGAGTCCAGTCGCTGCTGTTTTCAATTAATTCTTGTGCCCCCTTTGAGTAAAACTGTGTTATACTGTGGATCGAGAAAGTTGTTGGTTAGCGGAAAGGGAGACATTGGAACACGGTTTAGTGGGATGTCACAATGAGCAACCAAGGTCTCTGATTGATACAGGTAACACTGTTTTTCTCAAGGTTTTCGGTAGGGCTGTATTATACTGGGGACTGAGGTGGACAAACAACATTGGTGTAATGTTATGCTGTGCAGTTAATTCTAGTCCGATCAGGTAACACAGCTCTGATGGGGATTGGGCACAGAATGATTGGCAGCAGAGTGTAGACTGTGTTTTTGTGTTGTGGAGTCCAGAAGAATCTAGGCAGTACATATGCCATGGATTCTGCTGGCCTCTACAAGACAGGATGAAAGGGGAAAATCAGCTTTAACGCACATGAGTGGACAGGGATATGGTGCCATCAATTACAAGATGGTGCTTCATCCACAGCTCCCCTCGGATATCCTAACTTCTTAGGGTGGCCATCCTTATCTGTTGGTACAGATGGATGTGAAGCAGAGGACGCAATCCTCTGAAGGTAGGGTTTGCATTTTGTGTTTTTACATTGTTCTGACACTAGTGTTAGGATAACGAGGGGTCCTGTTAGATGAAGGTCAGTCCAATACCTTTTTCTTCACTTGGGTCAAGGGTATTGGTGCTGGTGATGGCATGCCATTCAGCAGCAAGTTATTTTGATCCACATCGACCAGGCCAAGGCCACCAGAGCCTCCCCAACTCAATAACGTGTAATCGCTTAGAGTTGGGTGAGGGGGGGGGGGGAATTAGTGGGTTGATGGTGGATCTGGGATAAAAGACGATACTCGACACAGGAAGTACAAGGGGAGAAGAGATCTGGTTGCCATGGGAATAGGCAAAGGTGCTTTGGGTGTGGACGCCCTGAACACTATGGATGTGGAAGTCCTGAGGAGTAAACTTGGGGATGTTGCGCGAGGCGCCGGAGAGGGATTCGGTAGAGCTGTGTTATACTGTGGACCAGGGCAGGTATTGGGTTGCGGACAGGCAACATTGAGAGCGCATGGTATTTTCTTCTGTCCTAGGTAAAATGGAACAGAAGAGAAGAATCAATTGTGTACTCATGGACACTCTAGGTGCAAATGTGTGACAGCCTATACTCAGGGAAACTCACCCAATGTACCGTACCGTGGTGAGTTACTATAAGGCTGTGCACACATTTGCATCCTATAGTCGTTTCCCATCGATACAGGGGTCTGTGATCTACCTGTGTCTTTGGAGTTGTAGAGAGATTTGCCTGGTTACATGAGTCTCTATGGGTACACCCCCCCCCCCAAATTTAATTTGGCGGTGTTGGGAGGGATGTGACCTGTGACCTGTTTTTGTGTGAATGGGGAAGAGTATATATCCCCTAGGGACAGGCTCCTCTCCTTTACCAAGTTATTTGCAACCTTAACCCCAAGAAGTTTGTAAGGGTTTTACTGAATGTCAGTCCGTCCGGTGTTCTTTCTAGTTAGAATTTAGGTACCATGACATCACCTTGTAGCTGGCCAGCTAAGACCTGTCCTAGGTTGCTAGTATAGCTTATATGTGTATATAGCTAAACCTGCCAATAGCCTTAATACAGTTCCTATGTTTATGTGTTAAAGACAAAAGCTGTTATTTACTGTGACATCATGTTTTGGATGTCATATTACTGTTATATTTTGTGTTCATAGAAGCAGAAAAAAGATAATATGCCTTTAAGATTCATTTTGTAATGTAAGGTAAACTCAGTGAAACAGCAGAAACAACAGAAAGCATAGTGTTAATCTGTTGTTACTGGACAGAAGTCTAGACCAATCACAGACAGCTTCTCCTACAGCAAGAGTTTTCACCAATCACAGCCAGCCTCACAGACAGCCTGTCTGGGAATTCCACCAGCTCCTGCTGCTAGAATCATTATTCACCAGAGACAGGAGCTGAAGAGACATTCACTCCACTGTGAACTGAGTTTTATGGGAACAAGAGGCCAGGTATTTAAAACAAGTTATATACATAGCTACAAATTCCAAGCATTCAGATTCCATATTGCAATCCAAATTGCATACAACCATACCAGATCATCTGCAAATAGTCACTGCTAACTGCATACTGCAAGTAGAACTATTAGTTAGACCTCAGACATACATCTCCGAGAGATCATAAAATGCTTAAATAACTTAAAGTGAGAGTACAGATACTGAAGAGAGAAATATATCCACCATTTTATGTTGAATGACAAGATTTGAACAGTTGAACCACCATCTTATGCATACCGCCATTTTGTGATATCCTTTCAACACGTGTTTTGTACATGGACTGTCTGCTGCGGAGGTGGCAGTGTTATATATGAAGAAAAGTTGAAGTTAATAAAGAAGTTATTTGAAGCATTTGGTGTGCTCTTTAAACCTACTGTTTCCATAGAACGGCGCTAGAGGAACTAAAGAGAAATAGACAGTCTGGTTAGACTAAAAGTCAGAGATATCAAAATTCTTCTAATGCCACAGCGCAAAAAGCACTTCAAAGTGCTGTGCCTGCCACACACCTCATGCCAGAAATTCTGACCTGCCTTGTAAATACCTACGTATTTGTCCACGGGAGAATCTCCTCTGTGACAGGTTCTTCAATCAAGTTAAAAGGAGAAGTGTCGGATGGAAGTCATGCCTATGCTGAAGAGAAGCCAGCCAACGGTTGACCGTACCCCAGGAAGAGACTGTGAGGTTACCAGAGTACATTGGGAGCAGCTGACACCTGAAGATCGGCCCTGACACAAAGCTTAGAGACTGTGAGGGTGAGCCCATTCCAGAGTCATTGGGAGTGGCTGATACCTGAAGATCGTTACTGACAGAAAGAAAGAAGGCCAGTCCACGGTTGCTGCTTGGATTGACCTAGAGACTGCGAGGGTGAAGCCGTTCCAGAATACATTGGGAGTGGTTGTTACCGGAAGATCGTAACGAAAGATGCCAAGAAAGTTCCATTCCAGAGAGAAAACGGTGTATTCTGTGGATGGAGACGTCTGGTTACGGTGGAGGGCAGGTTGGAGGTGTTGATCGCGATGGGCGATATCTAGGTACCTAAGGGCTGGATTATACTTCAGTCCTTACTAAACTGTTACCAAGAGTTGGGTTGAGGGGACAAATATATCCCAACCCTTCCCTCAAGCTTTATTGTCGTGTTTCTCGACAACAGGGGGATTGTAGAGGGAAGGAGTATTATGCTAATATATGTATATATAGCCTTTAATATATACATATATATTTTGGCCCTGTGTGGCCAGTATATGTGGGGATATATTTGTATATGCCCTAGTTATTGCATACATCTGTATATATATATATATATATATATATATACACTACGTGCGGAATTATTAGGCAAATGAGTATTTTGACCACATCATCCTCTTTATGCATGTTGTCTTACTCCAAGCTGTATAGGCTCGAAAGCCTACTACCAATTAAGCATATTAGGTGATGTGCATCTCTGTAATGAGAAGGGGTGTGGTCTAATGACATCAACACCCTATATCAGGTGTGCATAATTATTAGGCAACTTCCTTTCCTTTGGCAAAATGGGTCAAAAGAAGGACTTGACAGGCTCAGAAAAGTCAAAAATAGTGAGATATCTTGCAGAGGGATGCAGCACTCTTAAAATTGCAAAGCTTCTGAAGCGTGATCATCGAACAATCAAGCGTTTCATTCAAAATAGTCAACAGGGTCGCAAGAAGCGTGTGGAAAAACCAAGGAGCAAAATAACTGCCCATGAACTGAGAAAAGTCAAGCGTGCAGCTGCCAAGATGCCACTTGCCACCAGTTTGGCCATATTTCAGAGCTGCAACATCACTGGAGTGCCCAAAAGCACAAGGTGTGCAATACTCAGAGACATGGCCAAGGTAAGAAAGGCTGAAAGATGACCACCACTGAACAAGACACACAAGCTGAAACGTCAAGACTGGGCCAAGAAATATCTCAAGACTGATTTTTCTAAGGTTTTATGGACTGATAAAATGAGAGTGAGTCTTGATGGGCCAGATGGCTGGATTGGTAAAGGGCAGAGAGCTCCAGTCCGACTCAGACGCCAGCAAGGTGGAGGTGGAGTACTGGTTTGGGCTGGTATCATCAAAGATGAGCTTGTGGGGCCTTTTTGGGTTGAGGATGGAGTCAAGCTCAACTCCCAGTCCTACTGCCAGTTTCTGGAAGAAACCTTCTTCAAGCAGTGGTACAGGAAGAAGTCTGCAAGGTAAGAAAAACATGATTTTTATGCAGGACAATGCTCCATCACACGCGTCCAAGTACTCCACAACGTGGCTGGCAAGAAAGGGTATAAAAGAAGAAAATCTAATGACATGGCCTCCTTGTTCACCTGATCTGAACCCCATTGAGAACCTGTGGTCCATCATCAAATGTGAGATTTACAAGGAGGGAAAACAGTACACCTCTCTGAACAGTGTCTGGGAGGCTGTGGTTGCTGCTGCACGCAATGTTGATGGTGAACAGATCAAAACACTGACAGAATCCATGGATGGCAGGCTTTTGAGTGTCCTTGCAAAGAATGGTGGCTATATTGGTCACTGATTTGTTTTTGCTTTGTTTTTGAATGTCAGAAATGTATATTTGTGAATGTTGAGATGTTATATTGGTTTCACTGGTAAAAATAAATAATTGAAATGGGTATATATTTGTTTTTTGTTAAGTTGCCTAATAATTATGTACAGTAATAGTCACATGCACACACAGATATCCCCCTAAAATAGCTAAAACTAAAAACAAACTAAAAACTACTTCCAAAAATATTCAGCTTTGATATTAATGAGTTTTTTGGGTTCATTGAGAACATGGTTGTTGTTCAATAATAAAATTAATCCTCAAAAATACAACTTGCCTAATAATTCTGCACTCCCTGTATATATATATATATATATATATAATATGCCCCAGGTTTATATTGGGTATATATATATATATATATATATATATATATGTGCCCCAAGCATCTATATAGATATATATATTTATAATGCGGCCAGCATATTCCCCCCAATTCCAGGTCCCCCCCCCCTCTTCCCCAGCTGAGGAGAGGCCGACAACTGGACAATTATATCCAGTTTTGGTCACTTCAAAGGTCAGAGGATCAACAAAGATCCTCTGCCCTTTGATAACATCTTCGGCAGCGCAGGAGAACAAAGAGCTTCCCTGCCCCTGTATGCTGCGTACGTCCGGCGCTGTAATTACAGCGCTGGATGTATGCGATATCTCCACAGACGGGAGGATCAAAGGATCCCCCCGCCTGCGAGCGCACACCAGGATGCGTGGGCTGGTGAAGTGATGTCATATCACCGCGCTAGCCCATGTGGACCTGGCTGCAGGCGTGCGCCTGAAGCGTGGAAAACTGAAGCAAGCGCTGCCGGGTTTAAATACCCCAGCGACACTGCACTAAAGGGAGGAGGCTACCCCTGCAAGAGGAGAGTGCAGGCAGCCATGTGCTGGGCTGCGCTAGAAGAGTTCATCTCCACCCCCAGTAGCCCCAGTAGGATAATGCGGCCAGTGCTCAGAGGAGCAGAGTGCAGGCAGCCCTGAAGGTAGAGAGGAGGAGGAGATCCGACCGGCCAGGAGAGCGCAGGCAGCGCTCAGGAGAAGAGAGCGCTCCCCCCAATGGAAGGCATCCCCCAGGAGAACGAGCATTTGGCTGAGTATACCTAACCCCTGCTATACCACCAACGCTTTTCCCTATATTTACCATCCCTGCATTAACCCCTGCTCCACCAATGCTATTCCCTACAGTCATTAACCCCTGCAGCCCTGTATCCCACAGCCCTGCAATTCCCTGCTGCCCGTACCCTCTGCCCTGCATTGCCCTGTCCCTGCAGAGCATTAACCCCTGAGGTCCCTGTGTTAACCCACCAACCCTGAGTTAACCCTTTCCATTCTGTAACCCTTGCATTGATTGTTTTAACCCTTCCCTGGGTAACCCCTGCCCTGTTAACCCTTGCACTGCAGTAGGGACATTGTGTAGAGCCAGGTGGGATGGGCACTGTTTATATAAGGTATGTGTAACAGTCACGTACAGTACACACAGGGGGGAGAATAGTGAACATTGCGCTCCACCCTCACCCCTGGCCCTGCCTACTTGCCTCGCAAGTCCTGATGACAGGAGACAACTGGACGGCAGTCCCTAACTTAGGATATGTGCAGGGAGGACAAACAAGACAAATAACAGATCGTGAACGGACCAGGTCAATACCAAGAGAGCAACGCAGTACAAAGGGATAAAGCAGAGAATAGTCAGGAGAAGCCGGGGTCAAATACCAGGAGAGTAATGAAGTACAACAGGAGTCCACAAAGATTCGTCAGGTGGAAGCCGGGGTCAGAGTACCAGGAGGGTTGCGCAGTACAGGAGGAGCAGGCAGAGGATCGTCAGGGAACACAGGATCAGGTAAGTATACAGGAAACCAAAAATCGCCAAGAATATAATTAACAGGCAACCTGTGGCCAGCAGGCTGCCTGTTAAATGCTGGCTAGCTGGGGTCATGTGACATGGCCAGCGCCACATGACCCACACTAGGGAGTGCAGCTGAGTGCCGAGTACCCAGCTTGGTGCTCAGACCTCCCCTGGTTGGTGGGGAAACTGAGGACTCCGGCTGCGCGGAGGAGACGTGCGCGGCTGGTCCGTCCCACCCCCTATCACCTAGGAGACGAGGACGCTGTGTGCATCCTCGCTCCTGAACAGAAACGGGATGCCGACGGCGCTGAGGAGAGCGAGCGCCTCGGCGTCCCGTGACAGTAGGTGTGTAAGTAGTAATGTATAGTTAGTTTGTGGGGTGGAATTGTGTATTATATTGTACTGTGTGTAGTATAGCTAGGTGTTTATTATAGTGCTATTACTGTACTGTGGTGTGTGCGCATATATGTATATATATTTATAACGATTGACATATATATATATATATATATACATATATATATATAGATATAGCGTAATAGACTGTATTTGTATTGTGTAATAAATATTCCTTTATTGTTCATAGTACACTGTTTATATTTTTTGTTATAGCCGCCGTAGTAGCAGTGGTGAGTAGCATGTAGTTTAGTTCAGTGTAGTGTAAAGGCAACAGAAGTAGCTAGTTAGTTAGACAATTAGCTAATTAGAGAGTTTGTTCCTTTTAAGGTATAAATAGACGGAGTCATCACTAGACGACTCACGCCTATTTATGAATATGAATTGTTGAGATTACCCAAAATATCAATAATTAATATTCCCCTTTAACAATGTGTGTGTTGATTTCCCTGTTATTTGTCATTAGGCCTGAGGGAGACTGCTGTTCGTCCTTCCCTTTGGAGGAACAGGTAGACTCAGTCCTCACATTAGTTCCAGGGTCCTATAGGGTGAGATAGGATTCTAGTTATCCGGTGTATGAACTTGCCTACCTTTGGGGCCTGTTGGCCTGGTAGTTCAGGACTGGAGTTAGGGTTTTCTCTAGGAGGTGTCCATCTTCCTTCCCTAGTTTCCAGGCCTTATTACGGTATCTTCTTTCCCGCCTAAGCTTGGTGTGGTGTTTTTCTCCCACACATGTGAGTGACAGCAGCAGGGAGAGTGTAAAATCCTATTCACCCTAATAGAGATTAAAAGATCCCAGGTTCTAGCCCCTTAAGCGGGCTAACAGTTAGTAAATAAAAAGTTAAAAAAATAAATAAAAATATTGCAATTTTAAATAACCCCCTTTTCCAATTTTACATGTAAAAATATATAAACAAAAAACATATTGGGTATTGACATGCCTAAAGAAGTCTGAACTATTTTAAAAAAAATCTCATATGTGGTGAACGCCGTAACAGAAAAAAAACCTGCATGATTTGTCATTTTTTTAGGATAGGACTGTTTTATTATGGGCCAGACGTTCCATAAAATGCGGAATGCACACAGCTTTAATGCTTAATTTGTTTGCATGTGGTATCAAATGGTATCGAGTATCGCAATACTTTTTTATGGTATCGAAATGGAATCAAAATTTTCTGTATCGTGACAACCCTAATATGAACGCGCAGAGAGGTTGCCATTGATGTTACAAAAAGAAGACATGAAGACATGAGGGAGTATTTTGTCTTCACACGTTGGTCCTTTTATCTGAACATGGTGATATATAAGAAGGTGAGAGAACCCACAGGCTACAATTAAAAGCGACAGTCTGTTATCCTATCAGCATATTCTTTAGAACATCTTGTTTCTGGAATTCAGGCTATCTGGAAGCTAAGCATCTTTTGTTCTAAACGAATGCCATTTTACTGTGAGAAAGCTACATTACCCTGGGCACAATGTTTCCTAAGCTGGATGGAATATTACCAGTTCAAAAAATGTCATAACTGTAAAACATTACATGATTTTCATAATGTTAATCCATGTGGCCTGGATATATAGACTATATCCATGGCTCATTCAACAGGGGGAATTAAAGGGGTTTCCCCAGATTTTTTAACTGATGACCTCGGTCATCGGTATCTGATTGGTGGGTGTCGGACACCTGGGACCACCACCTACATCTGTTTCAGGTGGCACCGGCACTGACAGTAGCACCGTGGCCTTCTGGCCGCTTAGTCTAGCCCATGTGACATCACGTTATTCGGTCACATGGCTTAGGCACAGATCAGCCCCATTGAAGCGAATAGGGCTGAGCTGCAGTAGCAAAGACAGCTGCTATATAATGTACAATGCTGAAGGCCACTGTGAGCGCTGCTGCCTTTTCAAACAGTTGATTGGTAGGGGTCGCAGGTCTCGGACCCCCACCAACCAGATACTGATGGCCAAAAAATCTCAGAAAACCACTTTAAGGCACATTGATGTGCGTAACATGAAATTGTGTAGGAGAAAATGAAGACAAATGAACTGAAAGGAAAGAAAATATTGTGGTGAGTTGTGGTTAAGGACTGATGCGCAGGACCGTATCCATTTTGAGGTCCGCAAATCATGGATCCTCAAAATACGGATGTGGTCCGAGTTGCATCTGCCTTTTCTGTTTACCCCTTGACTTTAATTGGTCCGCATTTAGCAGACAAGTATAGGACATGTTCTATCTTTTTGCGGAATGGACACACAAAGTTTCATCTGAGCTGCTGGTGTAACATTTCGGAGTTATGTTACCAAACTCTTCTTCCCTGCTACTATATGTTAAGTGTAATTATATTGTCATTAATGTCATTTTATGTATTTCTAGGCCTGTTTTATATCATGCTGTAATTTCCCTGTACACCAGCAGGTAGCAGCAATGTGTTCAGCAGGACCATAGCCAGTTTAGTATTGCTAGACTGGAGTAGTTCATTCCAGTTGTAACCTTACTCCTCTGTGAGCAGAAGTGGGCTGGTCCCATGTCCTGTCTCACGGGGAAGAGAAGGAAGTTAAGTTAGTGTACCAGCTACCCCCGCTTGGGGTAGGCTGTGTTAGTAAGAGCTCCCAGAAACAGGGATCCCCAGACAGGATCTTGCTTCGGCTGAGGCCAAAGATCACTCTTCCCAGTCTGAGCACTGCAGCCTCGACTGTGGACAAGAACAGCAGCCACCTCCAGCCTCTAGGAAGAAGCATTCCCTGTGAGCCAAGCTGTGAGTACATACCCAGATTCCAGGAGAAGCCAAATTCCTCATCAGTTAGTCAGGTCCATTACAAGCAGAAGATAGTCAGAGCAGAAGATAAATACCTGCCAGATTCTCCAGGCACATAGTATAGAAGCAGAAGAGATATTGATCCCTGCCATACATTGCCAATATCTGCTGGGACCTAAAGACTACTGCTGTAACTTATGTGGATTACTGCTGCTATTCAGTAAAGACAAGTTGGATTATATTACCAGTCTGGATCTCATTTATTATCACCAATGTTCCTCAGTTACTCCTATTAACAACACTCATTTTATTGCAAGTGAGCCAGGATCCAGGAGTCCAGCCGTACCAAGGTAGGAGACACCGTTGACACTACCATACCTACTACACAGAGACATTATCCCCCTCTGGCATTCCTCACCTGGTACGTGAGCTATAACATCTTAAAGGGCCCTGCTACAGTACCTGCGCAAGCTGCAATTGGCGTCACGAACAAACCATAAACTTATATACACATATCCTGACCCACTGCATCAATGGCCATTATACCAGTGTCCTGCTCATTGCACTGGTCACTAGAGAAAGTGGCTATTTTCTAATAAATTCATGTAAGATAAAAATGCACTTCAAAGTAGACAGCGAACAGACAATGGTAAGAGTAAATTGATGAAGATTTATATTGCATCCTGATCATCTAGAATGGCAATTGGAAACAGAGTCTAACTTCTTACAGGTAGGAGGCATGAACATTACTGTATTACGCCTCCATACAACATCCAGGTTGTACAGAGCCAATGTAGCTTATGCAGGGTACCGAATCTTCGTAAGGAAACGAGTAGTAGTGTCTTTAAGCAGATTCAGCACCCTGCCTAAGCTGCTTCCAAGGCACTGCACTGAGCTTGCCAGAATCCTAATCTATATTGATGAGGGGCGGGCACCCTGAAACAGCCATCTACTGTACAGATCTGCCCTGGCTACATTCCCTTGTCAAATCCCAAAGCTTGTTGGAAAGTTAGATCTTGATTCATAAGGAGCCACTTCCGATAGGTGGCGCTGGTGAGATAATTCTCTTTCTTGGGAGATACCTTTTTGCATATTTGGACCCTAATGTACAGAGGATTCGTAGGTGATGAGAAAAGATGTGCCCAAACTACCGAGGCATAGCTTGGGCACTTTTTCTATCCCCTTCACCTATGACAAAGAAAATCATTATGTGATTAAAGGCGTATGCACACAGACATCTTTGGCTCTGTACCACTTCAAATTGTATAAAAAATTGAATGCAACTCACATAGAACTCTATGGGGCCTTACTGTTCCTCTGTATGTTCTAATTTCATATGGGGGGCTTAGTACTTTATCCTCTCTCAAATTGACCCTGCACTGGCGTGGAAAACTAATTTGTTCTATTACTGTAAAAACTCTGAACACCACACTCAATATGAGCACCTTTCTACCATCCTTAATGGAACCCCTTGCTTCTTCACTGCTGTTCAGCTACCTGTCCTTCAGTGGAAGTGAGCAGGTCAATACTGAACAGCGGTGAGCCCAGGGACATTGCTATGCTTACCTTCCTGGGTCCTTTTCAGCTCAGGGTGCTGCTGGTTTCTGACATCATCCAGTATCAGAATTTAGTGTACAGTGAGGCACATGACATTGTGACACTGGTCAATGTCAGCATCCAGTATGGTGGGATTTGTAGCTGAAGCGGAGACAAGGAGTATAATATGCAGGGCTCCGGTCTTAAAATTACTGAGTATCCTTGTTGACTGGGGAAAATTGGGGTATTAGCACATTCCGGATGGCACAGACTGTGTCCAGAAGACATAGATAGTCACAAAGCTTTCTTTAGCACAGTACTTAGTTGGCCCTGCTTATTGAATGTTTATAATTCAACCTAAAGTCTTTATTAGACAGCCCGATTTAACAGGCAATTGTCGGGAAGGAAGCGTTCCTTCCTGGCAATAGTCTGCTCGCTAGCGGAGGAGACCACTGCAATATCATGCAGCGATCTCCTCCTCAGTACAGGGGTGTGATCTACATACATGGGATACATGGGATCTGGAGGTCTGAATAAATCTAGGGGTCCCATCTAGCATTTCATTAATTTGGAAGGTCTGGTCTGTGGTCTGATTAATTTAGGGTTCTTGTGGGGTCTGAATACATTTTGGTGGTTTGTAATTTAGAGGGTCTGGCCTGGGATCTGAATTAATTTAGGGGTCAAAGGGTAAAAGGGGATCAGCCTGGCCAAAAGGAGTAATAAGGGAGCAGGTCACCTCCTACAGCATCCCTAATCCTCTCCCTGACTCCTCACCGTATGAGCGGACCCTGATGGTAGGATGACTCATACTCAGGATTCCTAGAGACCCTAAGTCGCCCTGGTAATCCCTCACCAAGGAGCAGGGAAGAGACGACCTGTTCATCCCAGTCATGGAGGAACAGGAGTCTCTATCTGAGGCCAGGCTGCAAGGAGAGGGGAACACATAAAGCATAAGGAGATGGCAGGTAAGCGAAACCCATAACACTCTTACCTGCCACAGACACACTGACTGGAACCTGTGCACAAGTGCTGGTGTCCACACCAACATTAAAGGACACAGCACACACCACAAACCACACAGGAACCCAGGACATCCATAGCTGCAATAAACATGAGACAGGGTAATGTCTAGTAAACATGCTGGACACCACCAGATATGTAACACCAAACTAGACATACCAACACCCTAAACATAACCCACTCCATACAAATAGGGACAGGAAGGGAAGAAGACACCGGGATAACATTGATGACCACAAGGGTGGCCCTCACTGGACAGATGGAACAATCAGACAAGGAGCTTAACTCCAGCACACACCAAGGCTGCAGTACAACTGACTCCTGACCTAAAGCCACAGGTATAAGAAGCACACGTAACCACACCCAGCAAGGTAGTTAACCCTTACATCACCAGACAGGGGAAGGAAGCCACTTAAAGGGGAAGTGCACACACAAGCATACCAAACACGTAACCACCGGCAACAGCATGCGTGGCAACCATGTCACGGCAATCACCCAGAAGGCCGAGACACTGCCACCGCATGCTCTCACAGCAACACATTGCCGTGGGCAACTGCAAGTGTGGCAACAGTGTCACACCGTACACCATAGGTCGTGACATCACCTGGATGACCACCACATTCCCTAGATTCTAGAGGCTGCCTGGTGCTTGCACCAGTCTGCCCAACACTGCTGCTTAGTCTGCCCAACACACAGCATTTTTAATCTCTACTGCTCTCCTTCTGCCTACTTTACCCAACCCCCTTCCTGAGCTCTTGCCTCATGTCCTTAGCTCGGCACAAAATTATTAATATGTATATACATGGGGAAAAAACCCACGTGAGGTCAATAAGGACAGACAAACTATACAAAGTTTAATTTTTCCAAGGGTAACAGTATATTAGTCCTGACTATATGGCTTCTTTGTTGTTTGCATCAAGGTCCTTATAATAATGGCAACATTATCACCGTTAAAAGGGGTTGTCCAGCTTTTTGTACATTTTTAGCTATTGATAGCTCTACCTGTTAAGAAAATACCTCCCTTGCTCCCTATTGCTCTATTCTGTCCCCCCTGGGTCCCTGGCTTTCCTCAGCAGTCATCGTGTCATCATCCCGTAAACCTCTGGACTTCACGTGCACCACTAACTGCAGAGACACATTGGAAGTTTACAGAATGAGGACTAGAGGACCACTGAGCAATTTTTTCAACAGGTAGAACATACTTCAATCAATAGTTAAAAGTGTCCATAAAGCTGGACAACCCTTTTAAGATTAATTATTAAATATGATGCATGTGTGTACTATCATTTGACACTTTTAATACTAGTTTGGTAACTTTGAACCTTTAGCTAGAAAGTTGCAGAACTTGTTATTATATAATACTTAATAAGGTTCATTCACATAAAGCCAGAAAATTCCTTTAGATTTTTAGTGTAATAGAAATGAGCTCATATGAGATTGGATGTCAACCCTTCAACAGCTTGACATTGCAGAAGCACTCCAACAGATTCTAATAAGGGAATATTTATAAAGGGATTATGAGTGCATATGGTAAAATATACTGTAAGGTACTGATTAGTGTTGATCAAGCATGCTCAGCCGAACACCAGTTAGGCTCGAGCATCGAGATGCTCGGCACAGTGCTGTGTTCGGCCGAATACCGCGTGTGCTCGAGCGCGATGCTCGAGTCTCCTCCCCGCAACCAATAAACGTGCAGGTAAGTACTGCCACTCACTGTAATGCCGTAGTTATGTTGGTTACTGTGATTGGCTGGCTTTAAAGCACCCAATGACACGTAGTTCGGCCAGTCTTAGTCAAGGAGAGCTGTGCTGTAGAAGGGACAGATAGTGTAGGGAATTGAATTGAATTTTTTTGTTAGGCAGGGTTGGTGTTAGAGACCCAAAAGTCCTTTTAAGGGCTATTGTTGTATTTGGCAGCAATATATATTTTTAGCGCAACCTGCGCTAAATAGCTTGCAATTGTTTGGCCTCTGCAGATAGAGACATTACCTGCACTACATCTCCTGTGTGACGTGACGTGTGCACAGCCTAAATATATCAGTGACATCCAGTATACTTTTTCCATAGACGGTGTCCGCTGCAGACAGTGACATTACCTGCGCTACATCTCCTTATTAACGTTTGCGTATCCTAAAAATATCAGTGACATCCAATGTACTTTTTCCATAGATGCTGCGGACAGTGACAGTACCTGCGCTACATATCCTGTATAACGTTTCGCATCCTAAAAATATCTGTGACATCCAGTGTACTTTTTCCATAGACGCTGTAGACAGCGACACTATCTGCGCTACCTCTCCTGTTTAACGTGTGCGCAGCCTAAAATTATCTGTGACATCCAGTGTACTTTTTCCGTAGACGCTGCAGACAGTGACATTATCTGCGCTACATCTCCTTATTAACGTTTGCGTATCCTAAAAATATCGGTGAAATCCCGTGTACTTTTTCCATAGACACTGCGGACAGTGACAGTACCTGCGCTACATATCCTGTATAACATTTCGCATCCTAAAAATATCTGTGACATCCAGTGTACTTTTTCCGTAGACGCTGTAGACAGCGACATTATCTGCGCTACCTCTCCTGTATAATGTGTGCGCAGCCTAAAAATATCTGCGACATTCAGTGTACTTTTTCCGTAGACGGTGTCCACTGAGGATAGTGACATTACCTGCACTACATCTCCTGTATAACGTTTGTGCATCCTAAAAATATCTGTGACATCCAGTGTACTTTTTCCGTAGACGCTGTAGACAGCGACATTATCTGCGCTACATCTCCTGTTTAACGTGTGTGCATACTAAAACTATCTGACATCCAGTGTACTTTTTCCATAGACGTGTCTGCTGCAGACAGTTACATTAACTGCGCTACATCTCCTGTATAACGTTTGCGCATCCCAAATAGCTGTGACATTCCCTGTAATTTTTTATTATCCGCTGGTGACAGCAGCGACACTAACTGACCTACGTCACCTGTATAACATTTGCGCATCATAAATTTCAGTGATATTCCCTGTCATTTTTTATTAGCCGCTGGTGACAGCAGTGACATTACCTGCGCTACATCTCCTGTATAACGTTTGCACATCATAAATATCAGTGATATTCCCTGTAATTTTTATTAGCCGTTGTTGACAGCAGCAACATTACCTGCGCTACATCTCCTGTATAACGTTTGCACATCCCCAATAGCTGTGACATTCCCTGTAATTTTTTATCAGCCGCTGGTGGCAACAGCGACATAACCTGCTCTACATCTCCTGTAAAACGTTTGGTCATCCTATATATCAGTGACATTCAGTTTAATTTATTTGCGCATACACTTACAAAACCTGCACTAGTGTAAGTGTGAGTCGGTTGGATTGCAGCAGATAATGCTTCCGGTCAGTTAAGCACCACCCGGTCTTCCACAAAGTCCAGTCTCAGTAGCCAAGAGTTTGGTCAACAGAATCCTCACCCTGATTCTCCTTCCTCCCAGCAGCAGGCCCTCAACCATAATATTTTCGATGGTCAGCTCAGCAGCAGGCCCTCAACCATAATTATTTCCATGTTCAGCTCAGCAGCAGGCCCTCAACCATAATTTTTTCCATGGTCAGATCAGCAGCAGGCCCTCAACCATAATTTTTTCCATGGTCAGAGCAGCAGCAGGCACCCGCCCCTAACGTTTTAGAGAGTCAGCTCACCAGCAAACCCTCAACCATAATGTTTTCGATGGTCAGCTCAGCAGTAGGCCCTCAACCATAATTTTTTCGATGTTCAGCTTAGCAGCAGGTCCTCAACCATAATTTTTTCCATGGTCAGATCAGCAGCAGGCCCTCAACCATAATTTTTTCGTTGTTCAGCTCAGCAGCAGGCACTCAACCATAATTTTTTCCATTGTCAGCTCAGCAGCAGGCCCTCAACCATAATTTTTTCGATAGTAAGATCAGCAGCAGGCTCTCGCCCCTAATGTTTTAGAGAGTCAGCTCACCAGCAGACCCTCAACCATAATTTTTTCAATGGTCAGCTCTTTAGCAGGCCCTAAACCATAATTTTTTCCATGGTCAGATCAGCAGCAGGCACTAGCCCCTAATCTTTTAGAGAGTCAGCTCAGCAGCAGACCACCCTCAACCATAATTTTTTCGATGGTCAGCTCAGCATCAGGCCCTGGCCCATACTTTTTTCCATGGTCAGATCAGCAGCAGGTCCTTGCCCCTAATGTTTTAGAGAGTCAGCTCAGCAGCAGGCCCTCACCCCTAATTTTTTAGATGGTCAGCTCAGCAGTAGACCCTTACCCCTAATGTTTTAGAGGGTCACCAGCAGGCCAGCAATCATAATTTGTCAAGGGTGTGTATGATGCCCTCCTTTATGTGTAATAAAGGGTGTATTGGAGTGCCGGTTCCTTGTAATTTTTGGCAGCCCTTTCACTTAGTGCATAGGCTTTATGAGTGTAGGCGTCCCACTACCTGAACAATTGTACCACAATGTGAATGAGGCTCTCACTTATGTGATATACAGGTTGTATCGGAGTGCCTCTTCCTTTTAATTTTTGGCAGAACTTGCACTTTATATACATGTAAATATACAGGAAAGAATGTTTCCTAACAATTTTTCCTCTAAAATCGATTTTATCTTAGTTTTTTTGCGTATTATTGTCAGTCTGTAAAATTGGCGTACTACTCGGACAACATCGTTCTCAGCAGCGACCTAGGAGTCCAAGATGCATTCAGACATCCTCCCCATGCTGTTCCCGAACCATTTCAGTGGTGTTTCCATCAATTTCTGACCATTTCATGTGAACCAGACACCTTCCATCTTCAGAGCAGGGGATGCCTGGTTTAATGCTCAGGTTCTCCCATTGACTTCCATTGTGCTTGGGTGCTTGGTAGAGCACCCGAGCATCCTGAAATGTTCTACTCGAGCACCTGAGCACTGGTGCTTGATCAACGCTAGTACTGATAACTCTGCATGTTCATGTAACAAACTAAGGAATCTGCAATGGAAGCTACTAATAGAGACTCCAGTGCCAATGTACACATAGCCGTAAAGAGGTCATCTCATGGTCAAGACTGTGTATGTGGCAATTACCTGGTGAAGCTGCAGCCAGCAGCCATAATGCTGATTATATACATAATAAAGATGTTGCCCAGGATTTTCTGAAATGTGCATAGAAACAGGGAATGGTGTATAATTAAAAAGTAACCACTAATTCACCTACTATATCCCCCATCGATCCAGCCAGCATCGACAGTCTGGTGGTCCCTGCCAGTCCTGCAGCAATGACATCATGTACATAATTCATATGACCATTGTAGCCAATCCTTGGATTCAGTGCTGATGCTTACATGTATGGCACATGAACACTGAGGCCAGTGTTTGGCTGCAGTGGACAAATGAATGATGTACGTGATGTCATTTTTAGACCATTATCTTCTTGTATGCGAATTTTAGAACATCCCAGACAACCCTTTGAATAAATCCCACTGCAGTAGCCCCAGAGCTCCCCTTAGAGGTGGATGCAGGTAGACAGAATGTATTATAAAGACATACTGTGTTATAAAAATAAAGGGGTTATCTGAGGCTAGAAATGTCCCCCCATATACCTGGGCCCCTCACACTGATTCTACTTAGCTAGCTCCCCGCTCCCAGCATCGCTCTTGGTCACCCCACAGGCGCTAGAGAGGTTTGTCCATGCACGAGGAGAAGCAGCTGCGGCTATGCGGGGACAAGGAGCAGCACAGGGAGCGAGCAGCCAGGTAAGTAGAATCAGTGTACCCCCTTTAATTAGGACCTGAAAATGAAATGATGTTAAAAGGTAAGCTTTCATTTTATTTCCATTTCTTAAGACAATACAACCCCTTTAAAGGAAGTTTTTAATAGTGCTTTGTTGAAAAAAAAAGTCCTTGGTATAATTGTGTACTTTGGGAACCCTTCTATATTAACTATTATGCTTCTACCCAGTAAAATTATAATCTAAAACAATTATATTTTTATCCATAAGAGATCAACTCCTGATAAATTGTGCTTGAATATGTATATTTTGATACTTAGTACTATTACTCCTATTTAGTTTACTGGATAATATTTTAGTATAAGGCTGAATTCACACATACACATTTGATGCGGTCTTTGTTGCAGTTTTTAGTTAACGCTTAAGCGTTTATACAGAATAAGGAAAAACGTGAAGGAAAGACTGATACGTCTCTCTTTTTTATACACTTCTAACCTAAAATTGAATCAAAAACTGCATGTGTGAATCTAGCCTGAAGGTACATTCACATGTTGTGGTCATTAAGCCCTTTCTTTGCAGAAATTTTCATCATTACTCCAAATTGCTTATGTAGTCTCATTGTTATCTAATTCACAATTAGAATAACACAATCTAACTAAACTAGAGGTTCATATCCAAATTCTGTAAGGAGCGTCCATTGCAGATTTCGGAAAAATAGTAAAAAGCTAAAATACTGGTGCATGCAGCAGTATTTTGCCAGGCAAAAGACTGGCATTCATGCCAGACACCTAAGAGACTCCAGTATAGTGAATGGGATCTGTTGGGTGTTGGCGGTTCTGGTATTGTTTTTCATATCAGGGGGCGGAATGCCCATAGACCCTACAGGGAAATTTTCTGGTGGGTTCACGCCCAGTCATCTAGTCACCGGCCGGGTACATAGCATTCGGATGCTCTTAGAATTAATGCTAGGAGCATCAGATACTTATGTACTGACCTCAGGACGGTGATACAGTTGAATACTGTGGTGAGGGTGGTAGTATTTTGTGCTGCACTGTGGTATTTGATTCTACAGTATTGCAGACCCTGCAAACTTGTGTTGGCCCTGCCTTCTGTCAATCTGGTTACGCCTGCAACATGGGTCACTTTTAGCTTTTTTTTTCCAGAGCCATTTCGAGTTCCCAGTCCGCCTCTGGTTCCTATGCCAGGACACAATACCAGAATTGAGGTGCAAATGTGCGTGTAACCGTGCGGTTTTTACAACTGATTAGTAGAACATAAAGATTCAGCCATACAACATGGCACCCCGTTGCTTTTTGTGCAGTCTCACTGACAGAACATCATTTAAAATGATCATGATTTGTTGGTAAGTATAGATTAAGAGTGTCTGAGCAGTAGCAGGGAAGCAAGTCGTGCCGTTTACTCTTTGACCGTCATCACCAACCGTGTCTATTCGTCTAGATTTGTGTGATGCACGAAGATCTAATTGTAGTGATTCACAGGTAGCTGTAGAGGTTACTGCAGTAGATTACCCTGCAATATTTTATTGTACTTACTGACAGATAACCTCAGTGGGACCAATAAAAAAAACTAGTTCAGGTAAAGAAGGAGCAGTTCAAATACTAAAAAATGATGGTGGCCATACACATTGAATAAGGAGAATCCGTCACCTCTCCTGACATGGCAGTTTACTCTAATATTTCCACTAGAAATGTATGAATAAAGGTACCACTGGGTGTTACCAGTTGAGGTTGTGTCCCTACACTGTCTACCACTGGCAGCACTGCTTAGATAGTGTCAGACGTGTAGGGACACACACCCAACTGGTAACACCCATTTGGATCTTTATTCAAATAATGGAAGAAACATACAATCATAAGACTAGAGGCTCCAAAATGTTAAAAGTACTCATTAAAACACGAGTGATGACAGGTGATCTTTAATGTCATTCTAAAGCACCAATTTTGGTGCGACGGGCAACAATCTTTGTCCCTTTGTCCTGGCAGGGAAAAAAGGGTCAGACTCTTGAATTTCAACATGCCTTCTTCAAGTTGAGGTAAGCAGGTTATTAGGGATTATTTTAAGTTCTTTTATATATTCTTAGTAGCATGATTGATCATGCTGCAAGCTGAAGTTATATGCAGCCATAGAAAGTAACTCTAAATCAGTAATCTTATTACTATTTATGTGCACTGAGCATTCTGCATAAACCGAATGGAACATTGAATATTCATGACATTTCTTGTTCCATGAGTCTGCACAATCTATAAGAATGGGAAGATGGACAAATAGTGGCTACTTTGTATTACAATGTAGAGATTTACCAAAACAAGCCTTTTCGTCTATAGCAACCAACAGGGGTGCACCGCCAAAGAGGCGAGGTGAGGTGATTGCCTCAGGCAGCACCAGGTAGGTGCAAGAGGGGGGCAGCAGAAGGTGGATTATCTTTTTCTGTAGTATAATATTGGAAAGCACAGTAGGCACGGTATGTGGCGCTGTGTTAGCCTGTATGCTTTGTAAAGCTGTATGTAATGTTTTCCAAGTATGTCTTTGTAGAAGGAAGTGGTAAATGTATGCATATATATGTATATATGTCTCTGTTAAGATATATATACACATATATATAGTTGCCTCTGAATGGCCAATAGGGAGTCCCAGTATATTTATGCCTCCAGGTTATATATATATATATATATATATATATATTTATATAGATATGTATGTATGCCCCTGTATTTACATACATATCTGTGAGGAATATGGAGTATGATTTCATTCCTGCTATTTGCTCCAGGAGTGGCAGAGGAAATCAAACTCCCTAGGGGGGCCCTGCTTCAAAGCGCAGCTAGATAGCAGAAAACTCCTAGCAGGCCACATTTGGTTACATTTCACACCTCCATTCAGACAGCACAGATGCCGCAGGAAAATTTCCTCAGAACAAAAGCATCATGGAACTGGCGCTTCATAAAGAATTATGAATCGCCGTCCATCACAGGCATAAACCAAATATATATTTGCGACCCTGTGGCCAAGATGGACAGGCTCCTGCTCGTAGTTGGGTGGTAGGATGCCAGGGAGGGGAGATATGGAGATCTCCCCACAGAAACCTAATAACGGTACCAAATAAATGAATATCCAGTGGCTCAAAACCCCACTCAAATAGGGAATGGATGCTCAGACCTATAGACTCATCCAAATGTCAATATAAAATAAATGTATAAAAATAATAATGGTAGGCACTCTCCACCTGGTACTGCATGGATCTATCACATGACCATATAACTGTATATATAAAATAATTTATTAAAAATAATATGCAATAAAAATAGATATGACCAATTATGCAAATATATATTCACTGAAGAAGGAGAACCCTATCTCCGAAACGCGTTTGGTAACTCATATGGCGTGATTTGACATGGATTAAGAAGATCTACTATTATTTTATAGTTAATACAAGAACTCTGTAGGATATACTGCATATGTGTTTGGTATGCACTATTAAGGAGTTTCCTTGTCTACAAGTGTAGCTACACAATCCGCTCTAGGACCCGGTGTATTGAATACGAAGATCGCTGCCCGATCACGTGGGACGCCACATGGGACGCCACTTCAACCTGACCGGCATAGACAGCTGAGAACTACATACAAACACAGCGCAGAATCTACAAGTGGTAATGTACTATCAATTGTACAATTTACCTGTACATGCATGTATTACAATATAGAGCTCTCTATGGAATAACGGAGAATACTGTATTTGGAAACACTTGCCATAAAACTTATTGTGATTGGGAAGCCCTGAGACTAATGGAGGACTGACTTGCATTGTGATATATACTAGGTTTTCTTGAAAAGAAAAAGACTGCCATTTTTGCTGCTATATTTGGTGTTGCACAAAGGATAAGAACTGGACAATATTTATTGGGAATACAGCCTTGAGTATTTTTAGAATATATTAAACAGTAATTGGATCCAATATATCGCGGTATTATCTTAGTTTAAACAATATTAACAATTGAATATATATTTGCATAATTGGTCTTATCTATTTTTATTGCATGTTATTTTTAATAAATTATTTTTAATAAATTATTTTATATATACAGTTATATGGTCATGTGATAGATCCATGCAGTACCAGGTGGAGAGTGCCTACCATTATTGTTTTTATACATGTGTGGACTCTACCTGTAGCCGTAAGCCAGGCAGAACCCGTTGGTCCCAGAACCATCTCCCTCTGACCTTCTGGTCTGGAACTATGTGCCCTAATGGGTTTTGTGGGTGGTTTAGCTGCCAGGACCAGGAAGGAGGGGGGACCCCTCCTAGAGGCAGGGAGGGGCATGGCCGACTACAGGTGAAAAGACCCATGCAGGGAGAGTCCAGCGTCTTTTCTCTGAAGGGGGGTCACGCTGAGCATCGTGTTTGGAGAGACCTTTTAAAACTGCTGACATCACTGCCTCCCATGTGTCGACAGCCAAGGATTACAGGAACCATTATTCATCAACCCAAAGGACTCATCCACCTGGTAAACTGACTTTTTGCTCTGCTTAATCCTGGTTGTACCATACCACTTGTATTCTGAAAATCGGACCACTGTATATATTCTGTTATATTGTGTACTGTCTAGTGAGCCCTTAAGGTAATAAAATTTAATCTTGTGCTGTCCTGTATATCGATCACGAATCCCCACGTCCGTGTTTCGACATAGTTATAAGCTACCTCGTGTTGGTTTATCACCCTATATAATCCCGTTAGCGGACTGGGCTTATATCAAACGAGGAACTGGTGGCAGTATACCTGGGCTGAGGAAGCGCTGTTTCACTGGGGCAGTGAAAAGGCTCTCTCAGCTTGTCAGGGTTGTGAGCGAGTGTCTCTAACCCTCTACCTCTCTGTGCCCACGTGGACAGGAGACAACTGCGTAAACTGTACTAAGTTTACCCTACCTGCTCCTCCGGGAGGGCGTAACGTCATGTCTTGGTAACCAGTGACTATACCGTATCGTGAGGTATTTATCACAATATCTATATATACTTATATATTATGCCCAATATATATATATATATATATATATATATATATATGCCCCCCAATCACGGGTTCCCCTCCAGCTGCTAAATCCTCCTGCAGCACGGTCTGCTCGGGAGCGAGCGCCATGGAATTTAAATAGTCCGGCGGTGAAGTGTTCATCAGTTGAGGCGTGCAGCTGTCATGGTCTTACCTTCTTGCTGCTCTCCTTCGTTTGACATGTGCTGGCGGCCATCTTGGTTTCTGGGTTTCTTGTAGCCTTCCACCCTGCGGCTTCTCCTTCCCACTGGGAGGAGCTGGATGCCTAGCTCATATATATAGGAGGTCTGTGGCTTCAGTTCCTTGCTTGGTCCTCCTGTGTTCACATGCTTCTAAGACTGCTGCTGCTTCTGGTTCCTGATCCTGGCTTCGTCTGACTACCCTGCTGGTTCCTGATCCAGGCTTCGTCTGACTACCCTGCTGGTTCCTGATCCAGGCTTCGTCTGACTACCCTTCTGGTTCCTGACCTCTGGCTTCGCAAGACCCTGCTTCGGTTTAGCCATCCATTTGGACTTTTGCCTTACAGCTTGATTTTCAATAAAGCCTTCTTATTTCCACTTATCTCTTGTTGTACGTCTGGTTCATGGTTCCATGACAGCAGCCCCATCCACCAGCAGGAATCATCCCCTGGAAAACGAGCAAAGACAAGCAGAATCATCCCCTGGGAGAAAGAGCCAAGCAAGCCAGAATTAACCCCTGGAAAGGAGCATCTGGCTAAGTAACCCTTTCCCTACCCCCCTAGACCAACTAGCAGTATTATTAACCCTATTATTCCCTGCCACCAATATTAATAACCCTTTCCTACTGTAACCAATCCCCATAATAAACCCTTCCTTGCCTTCCTCTAATCCCTGCAATACACCCTAACCCCTGCATTATATCATTTACCCCTACCTTGCCATATCCCTGCATTACCCTATACCACCAATGCAGTAACCCTTTCCTTATATCCCATTAACCCCTGCCATACCCGATTACTGTATTGACCCCTGAAGTGCCCTTCCATAGCCCTATACCCCTGTATCTCACCGTAACTCCTGTAACCCCTGTACTGCCATATTATCCCTTTCACCCTGTAGGGATAGTTTATAGCCAGGTGGGAGGGTGCTGCTGCGGGTATATGTGTGTGAGTGTATGTCTAGCTAGATTCTGGGGTGGAATTATAGTTGGGATTGTATAGTGTTAGTGTAGTTAGGTTTATTATCGTGCTGTTAGTGTATTACTGTGTGCGTCTATAGGTATATATATTTATATAACCATTAATATAAATAATTATGATTTGTTAATTGTTTAATAAATACTTTATTATTCAAGTACAGCATATAGTCCTTTGTCGCCGTAGTATAAGCATGCACGCAGTTCAGAAAAGTTAGCGTAACAGGTAGAATAAAGGAAATAGGCAGAGTCAGCATTTCCCTTTAACAGTCTTTAATAATAGCAGGGCTGGAGGGAAGATGTTAGGTTAAGAAATTGGCATTGGGGGTTTGGGGCACCATTTCAGTTTTTGCCTCAGGCAGCAGAAAGGCTAGGTGCGCCCCTGGCAACCAGACTTCAGCTTTCTCTGCTTTAAAAACTATAAAAACCATGTAATTGGTTGCTGTGGTCAACAAGGTCAGTTTAGACAGTTTTGATAAATATGGCTGGAGAAGTAAAAAATATTTTTTTATTGTCATTTAGCAACCTATAGGTAACTAGTCTCTAGGGCTAGAGACAGGGTCTATTGGCTGCTCCAAGCTGTAAAGACAGCCCGTCACTATTATAGGTGAATTTAGAGGATTAGGGGGACGGTTAGGGATTATGTATTTCATGACAATGCTTTAAGTAAGGGCCAAATAAGCCTGAAAAGCATAAACTGAGACTTCTGTACCGGCTGTGGTTATTTTATGCAGAGCCTAGAAACAAAGACTTGAATTAGGTTGAGTTCACACTTCCGTTATTTGGTCAGTTATTTCTATCAGTTAATGTGAGCCAAAACTAGGCTCAAAAACACAGAACAGGTAAATATCTTTCTATTATACCTTATCTCTGTGAAGGTTCAGACTAAATAACTGAAGTGTGAGCTCAGCCTTTTATGTATGTCAGATCCTTCAAATCCTTTCTATAGTTGTAAAAAAGACCTTAAAAGAAAAGGGTTTGCATAAATTTGCATCATAAAGGGCATTTCTTGCAGTTTTTGGGCAGAAGGGAGTGGAGCTTATATATATATCCCGTGATGTCGGATTAAACTTTTGGTTTATTAAACCACCTGATAAAGAAAGAAACCACTTCCTTCCGTTTGGGGCTTTGGAGTATTGTTTAGTGAATGTAATTATATCCAGTATTTACAGGTATCATAGCCATGCGCTGATTTTAATAGGCCTGTCACAGCTTTCTAAATAGTCTTCATGAAATGTTTTCTACTATGTTGCTGTTTTGGGATTTTTGTAGATCCCTTTCCTGCTTCTGACATAGATTGGACAGCACACTGCTCCTGGTAGCGGAAGGGAGGAGGAGTTGTTTTATACAAGGTAGATCAGATTGTGGAGAGGAAAGAAAGCACACAGGCTAGCGGCAAAGGCTATGTGTCACAACCAGACAGCTAAGAAGCTCTGACAGAGGCCTTTCAGATCCTCCCCCTTGACTTTCTTTGTTGTGGTATTCAGTTACTCATCTCGTTAGCCTCTCTCAGCTGTCATGTGTTGGACTAATTGCTTCCCTTTAAATTCCTCCCCAGAATGCTTTTCTGGGCGGCTTATACTTCTTCCTGGAGTGTGTGTGCATGCTGGTCTTGTTCTCCTCTCTGCTACAAAGCTAAGTGTTGAACATTTATCTGCTATTTTCTGTTTGCTGGATCCCAGGTGACCCTGACTCCCTCCGTATCTTGTGTAGGGAGCCGGTGGTCGTGTCCCCTCACTATTGTAGGGTGCTCAGGGGTTATATAGTCAATGTACGTGGATATGCAAACCTCCACCATTTGGATCTTTGCATAGGCTGAGCAGCCAGGGAAAGTGCCAGGTCTTCTGCAGGGGTCTCCCTTTTGTTCCTTAGCTTTTGGATCCAGCGAGTCATTTATGCATGTTGCTTTGCCTTGTTTCCTGTACACCGTCCGTGACATTATAAGCCGCCAAAACCGTCTCAAGCATGGATCCGGTTTCACTTTTGGCTGAACGCCTTCAGGGTCTTTCATTGTAGGTAGCTGATCTCCGCAGGACTTTTTCTCAGCTTCAAGTGACCGGTTCAGCTGGCGTTCATGGACTTTGTTCTGAGCCTAAGATCTCGCTCCCGGATACGTTCTCCGGGGGTAGTGAGAATTTTGTGCGTTTTAGAGAGGCTTGCAAACTCCATTTTCGCCTTCTTCCCCATTCCTCTGGTGATGAGGAACGGAGGGTGGGGATCATTATATCGCTGCTCAGAGGTAACGCTCAGTCCTGGGCCTTTTCGCTGCCAGAGGGGGCACGGCCTCTCCGTTCAGTGGATGAATTCTTTGTAGCCCTGGGTCAGATATATGATGATCCGGATCGTATTGCTCTGGCTGAGTCTAGACTACGTCTATTATGCCAGGGTAAACAATCCGCAGAAATATACTGCTCAGAATTTCGGAGATGGGCAGTTGATACTGGTTGGAATGATGCTGCACTCCAAAGTCAATTTTGCCATGGTCTTTCAGAGGGATTGAAAGATGCATTTGCCTTTCATGAGAGGCCTATTTCTTTGGACTCTGCTATGTCTCAGGCTGTTCGTATTGACAGGCGTCTTAGAGAGAGAGGAGAGATGTCCCCTTCCTGTCATACTCAGTTCCAGGACAGTGCAGAGGTCCCATTCTGTGCGCAGGGGTCTCAGTCGCTGTCAGCCCCTTCTGAGCAGGAGCCCATGCAGCTGGGGTTGATTGCTTCTGACAATAGAAGATTCAGCTTGCATGGGAGGGTTTGTTTTTGTTGTGGAGGTATAAATCATTTGGCAAATATTTGTCCCTCTAGGAGATTCAGGCAGTTTTCTGGGAGTAATAAAGAAACAAACAGGAAAAAATCTTTTAAAAATGTTCCGTCTGTTACTATTGGCAGGGTTGAGGCGGAAATTGAAGGTTTTCCGTTTGCTTGTAGTTCCCGTTTTGTCCTGCCGGCTAGGGTGGCGCTAGAGAGCAAGAACATTTTTTGTGAGAGTTTTGTGGATAGTGGAGCAGCGGTCAATCTCATTGATAATCAATTTGCGATAACTCATGGTTTCCAGGTGCGCACTTTGGGAAAGGATATTCCTGTTTTTGCTATCGATTCCGCTCCACTCTCTCAGAAATCATTAAAGGGCATAGTTCACAATATCCGTTTAATTGTGAGTGATGCTCATGTTGAGGATGTGTCATGTTTCGTCCTTAGCGGTTTGCCTACCCCTCTGGTGTTGGGGCTGCCCTGGCTCACTAAGCATAACCCCACCATTGATTGGCAAGCGAGGCAAATAAATGGTTGGAGTGACTTTTGCAGAGAGAATTGCCTCATGACATCTGTTTCTGAGGTTGCTACTAAGACTGTACCATCTTTTCTCTCTGAATTTTCGGATGTCTTCTCTGAGAGTGGAGTTCAGGATTTGCCCCCGCACAGGGAGTACGATTGCCCTATTAATCTCATCCCAGACGCCAAGCTGCCTAAATCTCGTTTATACAATCTTTCCCAACCTGAGAGGATCGCTATGCGTGCTTATATCTCTGAGAGTCTGAGAAAAGGACACATATGACCCTCGAAGTCACCTGTTGCCGCTGGTTTTTTCTTTGTTAAGAAAAAAGATGGTTCTTTAAGACCTTGTCTGGATTTCAGGGAGCTGAACAGTATCACAATTCGTGACCCTTATCCGCTTCCTCTGATCCCGGACCTGTTTAACCAGGTTGTTGGGGCTAAACTATTTTCCAAATTAGATCTAAGAGGGGCATACAACCTGGTCAGGGTCAGAGAAGGGGACGAATGGAAGACGGCCTTCAATACCCCTGAGGGCCATTTTGAAAATTTGGTTATGCCTTTTGGTTTGATGAATGCCCCAGCCGTTTTTCAGCATTTCGTGAACAGCATTTTTTATCATTTGATGGGAAAATTTGTATTGGTGTATTTGGATGACATTTTGATTTTTTCTCCCGATTTCAAAACTCATAAGGAACATTTACGTCAGGTCTTGCTCATCCTGCGGGAGAATAAATTATATGCGAAACTGGAAAAATGTGTGTTTGCGGTTCCAGAAATTCAATTTCTGGGGTTTCTTCTCTCCGCTTCTGGTTTTCGCATGGACCCCGAGAAGGTCCGCGCTGTGCTTGAGTGGGAGCTTCCTGAGAATCAGAAGGCGCTGATGCGTTTTTTGGGCTTTGCCATTTATTACAGGAAGTTCATTTTGAATTATTCTTCTATTGTTAAACCACTCACTGATATGACCAGAAAGGGGGTAGATTTTTCTTCTTGGTCAGTAGAGGCGCGTAAGGCTTTTTCTGATATCAAGGAGAGTTTTGCTTCCGCTCCCATCTTGGTGCAACCTGATGTTTCTTTACCCTTCATAGTTGAGGTTGATGCTTCTGAGGTGGGTGTGGGGGCGGTCTTGTCTCAGGGTTCCTCTCCTGCCAATTGGCGACCGTGTGCCTTTTTCTCAAGAAAACTCTCCTCCGCAGTGAGAAATTACGATGTGGGAGATAGGGAATTGTTGGCCATCAAGTTGGCTTTTGAGGAATGGCGCCATTGGCTAGAGGGAGCCAGACACCCTATTACCGTATTTACTGACCATAAAAATCTGGCCTACTTGGAGTCAGCCAAGCGTCTAAACCCGAGACAGGCCAGATGGTCTTTGTTCTTTTCTAGGTTTAATTTTGTTGTCACGTTCCGCCCTGGAGTTAAGAATGTGAAGGCAGATGCCCTGTCACGTTGTTTTCCGGGAGGCGGGAATTTTGAAGACCCGGGTCCCATTTTGGCTGAAGGTGTGGTGGTCTCGGCTCTTTTTCCTGAATTGGAGGCAGAGGTGCAGGCAGTCCAGTCAGAGGCTCCTGATCTTTGTCCTCCTGGGAGGTTGTTTGTGCCTCTCGCTTTAAGACACAAGATTTTAAAAGAACACCACGATACGGTCCTTGCTGGGCCCCCGGGGGTAAGAGCCACACTGGATCTCATCGCTCGGAGATTCTGGTGGCCTGCGCTTCGTAAGTCGGTTGAGGGTTTTGTGGCAGCCTGTGAGACTTGCGCTCGTGCCAAAGTCCCTCATTCACGGCCATCAGGTCCTCTCCTTCCCTTACCCATTCCTTCCCGTCCTTGGACACATCTGTCCATGGACTTCATAACGGACCTGCCTCGTTCCTCGGGGAAGACTGTGATTCTGGTGGTGGTGGACCGTTTTAGCAAAATGGTGCATTTCATCCCTTTTCCTGGTTTGCCCAATGCTAAGACGCTGGCGCAGGCATTTATTGATCACATTGTCAAATTGCACGGTATTCCTTCAGACATAGTCTCTGATAGGGGCACGCAGTTTGTTTCCAGATTCTGGAAGGCTTTCTGTTCTCGCTTGGGGGTTCGGTTGTCATTCTCTTCTGCTTTCCACCCGCAGTCGAATGGCCAGACAGAGCACGTCAATCAGAATCTGGAGACATATCTGCGCTGTTTTGTGGCGGAGAATCAAGAGGATTGGTGTTCTTTCTTGTCCCTTGCTGAGTTTGCTTTAAATAACCGTTGTCAGGAGTCCTCTGATAAGTCACCATTTTTTGGTGCATATGGGTTTCATCCACAGTTTGGGACTTTCTCGGGAGAGGGGTCTTCTGGTTTACCTGATGAGGACAGATTCTCCTCGTCTTTGTCATCTATTTGGCAAAAGATTCAGGATAATCTAAAGAGCATGAGTGAGAGATATAAGCGTGTGGCAGATAAGAGACGTGTGCTTGGTCCGGACCTGAATGTTGGTGATCTGGTGTGGTTGTCCACCAAGAATATCAAATTAAAGGTTCCCTCCTGGAAGTTGGGTCCTAGGTTTATTGGACCTTACAAAATCCTGTCTGTCATCAATCCTGTTGCATACCGTCTTGATCTTCCTCAGACTTGGAAGATCCATAATGTTTTTCATAAGTCCTTATTGAAACCTTATGTTCAACCCATTGTACCCTCGCCTTTGCCTCCTCCTCCGATTATGGTTGATGGGAATCTTGAATTTCAGGTCTCTAGGATTGTGGATTCTAGTCTTGTCCGCGGTTCTCTTCAGTACCTTGTTCATTGGGAGGGGTATGGTCCTGAGGAGAGGATGTGGGTCCCAGTGACGGACATTAAGGCCTCTCGTCTCATCAGGGCTTTCCATAGGTCCCATCCTGAGAAGGTGGGTTCTGAGTGTCCGGAGTCCACTCGTAGAGGGAGGGGTACTATCACAACCAGACAGCTGAGAAGCTCTGACAGAGGCCTTTCAGATCCTCCCCCTTGACTTTCTTTGTTGTGGTATTCAGTTACTCATCTCGTTAGCCTCTCTCAGCTGTCATGTGTTGGACTAATTGCTTCCCTTTAAATTCCTCCCCAGAATGCTTTTCTGGGCGGCTTATACTTCTTCCTGGAGTGTGTGTGCATGCTGGTCTTGTTCTCCTCTCTGCTACAAAGCTAAGTGTTGAACATTTATCTGCTATTTTCTGTTTGCTGGATCCCAGGTGACCCTGACTCCCTCCGTATCTTGTGTAGGGAGCCGGTGGTCGTGTCCCCTCACTATTGTAGGGTGCTCAGGGGTTATATAGTCAAGGTACGTGGATATGCAAACCTCCACCATTTGGATCTTTGCATAGGCTGAGCAGCCAGAGAAAGTACCAGGTCTTCTGCAGGGGTCTCCCTTTTGTTCCTTAGCTTTTGGATCCAGCGAGTCATTTATGCATGTTGCTTTGCCTTGTTTCCTGTACACCGTCCGTGACACTATGTATCAGGAGAGAAAGATGAGAGCACCCACTGCAGGCAGTGAGAGGGGAATCATACAGCATCAGCACAATGGAGAAGAGATCCCTCATGACCTGTAAAAGGTGAAGCAGTACTGGAATTCAGGTGTGTTGGTATCATAATTCATCCCCTATCTCAGGGCTTCCATGCCTGGCGTCCCATTGTCCTGGCCAGCATCTGGTGTCCAGCTCTCCCCTACTATGCTTGTGGCCACCATACATAAGCATGCATGCTGACTTCTGCTTCTTAAAGGCCCAGTGTGCACTAATGCATCCCCTCTTATGCCGATGTATAGCTGCCAGAAGTCTTATAAGGACCGTTCTTTGTCTTTCTGTGCCTAAGCAATACGTTCCTTTTAGTGTCAATTACAGCTGAGGTGTTAGATGCTCTGGCTTATTCCTCACTTCATCTATTGCCTGTCTATCTCCTACTGCTTGACTGTCATGTTGCCAGAACTCCACCTTCCCCAAACATGGCCTATTGTTTTGAACGTACTGCATATTCCACCAGTTCTGACCTTTGCTCGCCTGATTACAACCTGTTTTCTGTCTTGATACCACATCCTGGTGACATGTGCTACTGACCTGGATATTATCTGTAGTTAAATGCTGATCCCTATACATGGGTTAAAGGATGAATTCCTTGCAACCCAGTTGATCAACACCCCTTTGGTAAGCCTAGTTACAGATAGCACGTGAGGGTTAATAAAGACAGCAGAATCCTTGAGTCACAGAACTCACATCTCACATGATGGCACTCTTACTCTTGGTTTACATTGGAAAACACATGGGGGCATGATTAATGTTTGGGGCAATATGGGAGAAATCTGCTTTGGCGCAGTTGTTTTGGAGGCTCTATGTGTATTACACTTTTGGGGACATTACCTATTACCTTTAAGCACTATATATTTTTTTAAACTTTCTTTTATTTTCAATTATGTATAACAACAATAGGGTACTTTGACCCCTAAATATTACAACATTGGGGTACGCAGACCCCTAAAACAAGTTTGATACAAATGTTTTAACCTCAACAGTTAAAAAAAAAGGTAATAGTTACATTTCAGTAGTTTATCTCTTACATCTCTTTTACATTGTTATTGTTATCACATGCTAGAGGGTTGCAGTAGCAGTCTACCCAAGCACCCCTTCATCTGTTCCACCAGATACCACTCCGTCAAGGAAAATGGTTGCATTAAATATTCTATTTCCGCATCTGACATGTATGTAGCAATAAATGTTTTCCATTTCTGAAAATATCCTCGCGTGTGCCTATCCTTGGCGCTCATTATGTCTAATCTTTCCATGTGGAACACTTTATTCAACTGCTCCAGTACGTGCAGTATTGTTGGTACATCCGATTGTAGCCATCTTTGTAATATACTCCTCATTACCACCATACTTATTGTGTGGAACAAGCGGGGTATCTGCCACTTCCCCTTCTTCTCTTCCTCATAATGAAATAGAAAGAGCTGAGGAGTTAGGTCTCTCTCTGCCCCCATAACTTCCTAATCATCTCTGTCACTCCTTCCCAAAGCTTTTTACTAATTGGGCAAGTCCACAGCCCGTGATACAGATCAGTATATTCTTGACCACACTTAGGACAATTAATCATACGTTCTGTCCTCTCTGGATGAAGGGGGTATGTTGAAGCCATAAATGGCTCTATGTATTATTCTTAGCTGAGTATCCCTCCATATTTCGCTTATTATGTGCCTTCTTACTTTCATCCATCCTTTTGGTATGATCTGCTCTATAGTTTCGTCTCCTATCTGTTCTGCCCATTTCTCAAACATTTTCACTTTATCCTTTTGTATCTCCTTTCTCATGTTATAATAAATAGATGACACTGATACCCGTCCACCCCTCAATTCCAGGATTTTATCCAGTACATTTATGTACCAGCACAAAGGACTCTTTCACACGGGCGTTGCGGGTGACGTGTGGGAAAATGTGCCATTTTCCCCCGCAAGTGCAAAGCGTTTTAATGCGTTTTGCACGCGCGTGACAAGAATCGGCCTGTTTGGTACCCAGACCCGAACCCGGACTTCTTCACAGAAGTTTGGGTTTGATTTAGGTGTTGTATAGATTTTATTATAATGGTTATTAACATGGTTATAAAGGGAAAATAATAGCATTCTTAATACAGAATGCTTAGTAAAAATAGGGATGGAGAGGTTAAAAAAATTATAATTGAACTCACCTCATCCGCTGACTGGCTCGTCTTCTGTCTTCTTCTTTGATGACCTGGGAGGAAAAGGACCTTTGGGACGTCACTGCGCTCATCACATGGTCCATCACATGATCCATCACCATGGTGATGGATCATGTGATGGACCATGTGATGAGCGCAGTGACGTCACCAAAGGTCCTTTTCCTCCCAGGTCATCAAAGAAGAAGACAGAAGAGAAGCCGGGCTGCCCGAACAAGTGGATGAGGTGAGTTTCATTATTTATTTTACTTTTTTACCCCTCCATCCCTATTTTACTAAGCATTCTGTATTAAGAATGCTATTATTTTCCCTTGTAACCATGTTATAACCTCATCCCGATCATCTCCTAGCAACCATGCGTTAAAATCGCACCGCATCCGCACTTGTTTGCGGATGCTTGCGATTCTCACGCAGCCCCATTCACTTCTATGGGGCCTGCGTCGCGTGAAAAACGCACAATATAGAGCATGCTGCGATTTTCACGCAACGCACAAGGGATGCATGAAAATCACCGCTCATGTGCACAACCCCATAGAAATGAATGGCTCCGGATTCAGTGCGGGTGCAATGCGTTCACGCATTGAACCCGCGCAGAAAATTTGCCTGTGTGAAAAAGTGTTAAGTAATAGCAGCTTTGATCTGGGCGAATTGAATAGTTTGAAAGGGATTCAAAGAGAACTTTGCTATCAGCTTGTCCCCTTTTATCCATCTTGGTTCTACGTCATGTAGTAGGAGATGTCTATTCTGTATGATCCCTTTAGTTCTCCATACCTCAAAAAGACTGTTAGTTCTACCCTATGTAAAGTCCGGATTATTTCATAGCTGAAGATGTTTGGATATCCTGTAGGACAGCCAGTATTTTTTCCTCAATATCCTCCATGTTGCTATAGTATCCTTGATACTGAGTACAGACTGTTTAATCCATATAGGGATATTTTGTAACCTAGCATGTAATAGTGCCACTAGGGACCAAGGAGTGCAAAAATCTTGTTCCCATGACAAAGCTAAAAAATGACTTGTCCCGTTTATCCAATCATTTATATGTCTAGCCAAACACAGAAAATTATATTCTCTAATATCTGGGAAGGCTATGCCACACTGTTCTTTTACACCCATTAGGTTACGTAACTTAATTCTAAGGCGCTTTCCTTGCCACAAAAACCTTGAAAAGGCCCTTACTAACTTGTTTATGTCTTCATGTTTTATAAGTATGGGAATTACCTGCATTGAAAATAACAGTTTGGATACAGCCATCATTAGAAGAAGATGATTACGCCCCATCAGCGACAGCGAAAGATCATGCCATCAGTGGGCCATAATTTAATCTGGATATTGAGCATATACTATAGTCACTATTACTAGCACAAGAGTCAAAGAAGACAGGTGAATATGTCTGGACAGCAAGCTCAGTAATCTCTATAGAGATGTTGCATGAAGAAGCGTTTAGGCAATAAATGGAGAAGTGAAGAATAAGAACAACTGCTATGACTATGTCTGATTAGTGCTATATTTTCATCTATGTTCAATAGTGCCTGGAGCCTGGTTACTTGTGTGCTAGTATCACTCGATGCCAGTTTAGACCCAGAGGACATGATAGTTGCAGAGAGAGCAGAGCCTGTAGGTGTAACAGCAACACCTTCGGTGCTCTGAGAGGCTCATTTGCATATATTAAAACTTCATTTTTCTCAGCAATCTGAGCATATATGAACATGGGACCAATACAGATGCCTTCAGCTGCCAAGCGCACATGCAACAGGTACAAATCTGCTGACAGATGCCCTTTAATAAATATGGTATATAGTACTTCACCACTCTTTTCGGGATTGGACTCCAAACTTAAATCTAATATGGAAAAAATTGGAGGAAGGCTTTGCAAGAACTAAGGGGATCAAGTTTTAATGCGACTCCAATGATTACAAAACAGATACAGGATACAAATAGAATCGCTTTGGATCTGATACTAGTTCCCCAAAACACATCTAGAAATCAAGGAAACAGTCAAGAAATATAACAAAAATAAACACTATAACAAAGATATATTTTAGATATAGAATCCTCAGATGGGACTTCTAAAGATCTTTTTGATACCTCACAAGCATCCTCTCTCCACTCCTTGGCTATAGAAGTATTTAAAAAAAGACCATTTAAAAAATGGCAGAGACGAGCATGCAGAAAGCAGAGAAGAGCTAGCCAGAAGACATTATCCTCAGAGGTACTGCAAACTATAAGTGTGCTGAATCTGTCTGCACGGATACTTAGTAGAGTGACCACATTTCTGTATTAGCTAGAGGTTTTGGTTTTTCTCACATGATTTATTTGGGACTATTTTAGATGTGAATTATTTGTCTAGCTCATTAATTGTTAAGAGACTTTTTGTTGGCTGTTCCGGAAGGACATTCTGTAGCCTCTATGTATTGGACTGCTTTTATTCATTATAAGAAATCAAAGTCTGAAATCGCTCTATTTGATATAAAAAAACAAAACTAAACTATAAAATCTTGTGGTATGGGCTGCCAATAAAGGTGGTACTATTGTCATTCTAGATTTCCTTTTTCTATGCAAATCTTAATCATGAAAAACTGAATGATGTATCAACTTAAAGGAAATTGACAGAAAATCCTTCATCTATCTTTTTTTAACCCATCTTTCAACTTCTTGACATGGTCAAATTTTGCAGATCTGACATTTGTCATGGCATGTTTTTACTTATCCGAGTGATTCTAAGATAGTTTTCTCATGACACATTGTACTTCATGTTAGTGGCAAATTCGAGTCGATATGTCGATATGATTTATGGAAGATTTAGAAAATTAGCTATTTTCTAAATTAGAATTTCTCTGCTTTTAAGACGGATAGTGATACCTCATAAAATAGTTATTAATTAACATTCACCATACATCTACTTTATGATGACATCAATTTGTAACTGTTATTTTACTTTTTTAGGGTGTTAGAAGGTTCATAATTTTATAAGCAAGTTTTAAAATTTTGGAAAATTTCCAAAGCACACTTTTTTATGGACCAATTCAGTTATAAAGTCACTTTGTAGGGCCATAGTAGAAACCACCCATACATTTTAAAAACTACACCCCTCAAATTATTCAAAACTGATTTTATAAACTTTGTTAATCCTTTACATGCTTCACATGAATGAAATTACATTTCAAAATTTCACGCTTTTTTTGCAGATTTTCCCATTATAATCCATTTTTTTCCTGTAAGACAGCAAGGGTTAACAGCAAAAATAACCTCAATATTTATTACCCTGATTCTGCAGTTTACAAAAAAAAAATAAGATATGTTGTCATAAACTGCTGTATGGGCACGCGGTAGGGCTCAGAAGAGAATGAGCGACATATAGTTTTGAAGATTTTGCAGTATGGTTTTCGGTCGCCATGTCACATTTGAAGAAACCCTAAGATACCCTTACAGTAAAACCCCTTATAAGTGACCCCATTTTGGAATCAACACCCCATGAGAAATTTATTGAGGGTGTACTGACCACTCTGATCTCACAGGTGTTTCATAGAGTTTAGAAACTCTTGGCTGTGAAAATATTTTGCTTTTCATTTATTCCAAAAAAATGTTGCATAAGTCCCCCATTTTTTATTTTCACAATGGGTAACAGGAGAAAAAGCACCCCAAATTTCATTAAGCATTTTCTCATGAATACAGCAACTCCCCATGGGTGGTCATGAACTGCTGTTTGGGCACATTTCAGGGATCAGAAGAGGAGTACCATATGTATTTTTCTTTTTATTCTTAATAAGGGATATTTGTGTTTCATGCAGGGCTCCCACTGTTAGTAAATTAGCCTCAACACGTTTTTTTTTAAACCTTGCCCTAATTGGCTTAAATATTGACTTTCAATGGGTCCTTTAAAAACTCGGCTAATGCACCATTTGTCATCCGCGTCCGTGATCCGTGGTTCCAGTCCGTCAAAATAATATAAGGCTACTTTCACACTTGCGTTAGATGCGGATCCATCTGGTATCTGCACAGACGGATCCACACCTATAAATGCAAACGATGGTATCCGTTCAGTGCAGATCCGTCTGCATAACAGCTTTTTCAGATCGTGAAAACTCAGATCCGACAGTATATTCTAACACAGAGGCGTTCCCATGGTGATGGGGACGCTTTATGTTAGAATATACTAAGAACTGTGTACATAACTTCCCCCTGCTGCCTGGCAGCCTCCGATCTCTTACAGGGGGCTGTGATCTGCACAATTATTCCCTCAGGTGCCGCACCTGAGGGGTTAATTGTGCGGATCTCAGCCCCCTGATCGGGTGCTGCCAGGCAGCAGGGTCCAGACCCCCCTCCCTTCCCAGTATTTTTCAAAGCATTGGTGGCCAGTGCTCCCCCCCCCCCCTCCCCAGTATTAAAAGCATTGGTGGTCAGTGCGGCCCCCCTCCTCCCTCCCCAGTATTAAAAGCATTGGTGGCCGAGGGGCTGCATTTCCGATCGGAGTCACAGTTTAGTCGCTGGGGCTCCAATCGGTTACCATGGCAGCCAGGACGCTACTGCAGTCCTGCCTGCCATGGTTACTTAGCTTATACTTACATGCGCTGTCTGTGGCCGGCCGGCGCTTCTACTGGTAAGTGACAGGTCTGTAAATGTGCCGCACTGGCCACCAATGCTTTTAATACTGGGGAGGGAGGGGGGCTGCACTGGTCACCAATGCTTTTAATACTGGGTAGGGAGGGAGGGGGGGGCCGCAATGGCCACCAATGCTTTTAATACTGGGGAGGGAGGGGGGGCCGCACTGGCCACCAATGCTTTTAATACTGGGGAGGGAGGGGGGTCTGGCCCCTGCTGCCTGGCAGCCCCCGATCAGGGGCCTGAGATCCGCACAATTAACCCCTCAGGTGCTGCACCTGAGGGGTTAATTGTGCGTATCACAGCCCCCTGTAAGAGATCGGGTGCTGCCAGGCAGCAGGGGGCAGTTATGTACACAGTTCTTAGTATATTCTAACTTGAAGCGTTCCCATCACTATGGGAATGCCTCTGTGTTAGAATATACTGTCGGATCTAAGTTTTCACGATCTAACTCAAATCCGATCCGATGGTATATTAATAGGGACTTCTGACTTTACATTGAAAGTCAATGGGGGATGAATCCATTTGCAATTGCACCATATTGTGTCAACGTCAAATGGATTCATCTCCATTGACTTGCATTGTAAGTCAGGACGGATCCATTTGGCTCCGCACGGCCAGGCGGACACCAAAATGCTGCAAGCTGCGTTTTGGTGTCCGCCTCCAGAGCGGAATGGAGGCGGAACGGAGCCAAACTGATGCATTCTGAACGGATCCTTATCCATTCAGAATGCATTGGTGATGAACGGATCCGTTTGGGGCCCTCAAACGGATCTCACAAGCGGATCTCACAAGCCCTCAAATGGATCTCACAAGCAGAACCCCAAACGCAAGTGTGAAAGTAGCCTAACCTGTCCTATTATTTTCGCGGAAAATGGTTCACGGACCCATTCAAGTCAATGGGACCGCAAAAAAAGACGGAGGCACACAAGATTGTCGTCCGCGTCCGTTTTTTTCTTATTATTTGCATGGCAAACCTGTCTTAGATTTTTTTTTTACTTTCCTTTATGTCTGGTGATCCTCCAAAAATAAAGGAAGACACACTGAAACAAAAACGGACACGGATCACGGAACAACGGTACATGTGCATGAGGCCTTTTTTGCACCACTTGCAAATTTGCAGATGTGGACATTACATTGTGTTCTGTCCGCATCTGTAAGTTCCTTCAACAGCCCCGCAAGAGATAGAACATGTCCTATACTTGTCCGTTTGGAGACAAGTATAGAACATTTCTGCAGGAGTTAAAAAATAAATGGCAGCATGAATGCGACCAGTATCTGCAATTTGCTGACAGCAAAATGAATATTGTTTTGTGCATGAGTCCTTATACACATAATAACACTTACAAGATTCATTCTTACATCAGTTGTAACACTGCATATGTGGTGTATCTCTCTGACTGCACCATTTGTCGGGGGCAGTACGTGGGATGCGCCACTGACGTCCTTAAGATACAGTCCCGCAGACATTTATCTGATATAGGCCTCATGCACACGGCCGGGGCCTTTTTTTGCGGTCCGGACCAGAAAAAAACGGAAACCTCCCGTGTTGCCTTCCGCAATTTGCGGAACGGAACGGGCGCCGGCAATATAAATGCCTATTCTTGTCCGCAAAGCGCGGACAAGAATAGGACATGTTATATTTTTTTAACGGGGCTGCAGAACGGAGACCATATCTCCAGAAGGATATTGATACTTTGGAGAGAGTTCAGAGAAGAGCTACTAAACTGGTACATGGATTGCAGGATAAAACTTACCAGGAAAGATTAAAGGACCTTAACATGTATAGCTTGGAAGAAAGATGAGACAGAGGGGATATGATAGAAACTTTTAAATACATAAAAAGAAGAAAAACTGCTACAAGAGGACATAGTTTTAAATTAGAGGGGCAAAGGTTTAAAAGTACTATCAGGAAGTATTACTTTACTGAGAGAGTAGTGGATGCATGGAATAGCCTTCCTGCAGAAGTGGTAGTTGCAAATACAGTGAATGAGTTTAAGCATGCATGGGATAGGCATAAGGCCATCCATCTTATAAAGATAGGGCCAGGGGCTATTCATAGTATTCCGTATATTGGGCAGACTAGATGGGCCAAATGGTTCTTATCTGCCGACACATTCTATGTATACACACTTACACAGAGAATGCTATCAACCACTGATAACACCTCCCCTATATACAGCTAGCAGTGACTGACAGCTATCTATGTATTGTCACGGCTGAGGATGGGGAAAACCCTTAGCCGTGCGATGCCAGCAGATGGTAGTCACGACTCAGCCAGGAAGGCAGAATTAGGGAGCAGGTCACCTCCTAAAGCTTCCCTAATCTGACCCTAACTCCTAGCGGCATGAGCCGACCTTGAAGGTAGGAGGACTCATGCTCCGGAAACTTGGGTCCCTACTAACCCTCCGCAGGTCCCTAAGCTAGGAGCTGGGTAGACTACCTGTTCCTCCTAGACATGGAGAAACAGGAGTCTAAAGTGGCCAAGCTACAAAGAAAGGGGAAGACACATACAACTTATGGCAATGGCAGGTAAATGCAAAGTATAGCACCTACCTGCCACAGACACAAAGCCTGGAACCCATGCAGACGCACTGCTGTCCAAAGAACACACACGGACACACCACACAAGACACAGGAAACCATAAGGTGCAATAAACAAGCAAAACACATACACATCTACATAACATCATGACATAAAACTTATGACCACAAGGGTGGCCCCCACTGGCAGATGGTGAATAACAGGAGGATGTCTCCAGCAAGCATGGCTGAAGAACCCCCTCTGACTACTGCTTAAAGTAGAGACTATATAGGCCCAAGTAGTCACACCCACACAGACACACCCAGTGTTCAGACACACAAGGAAGGAAGTTAACCCTTCCAACACCAGGGAGTGTAGTGGAACCACATAAAGGGGAATACACACAAACTCACACTGCAGCTGTTACCGTCGACCACGACATGCGTGGCAAATGTTTCCTGGGAGCAGGCCAAAAAGCCGAGACACTGCCACCACATGTACAAACACAAAACGTTGCCACGGGCAGCCACGGGCAGTCACAGGCGAAGGGAAAATGTCAGAGTGCACACAAAACATAAAACACAGTGCACACCAGACATACAGAGTGCATACAAACACCCACACAAACCAAAGGCAACCGCACGCATACCTGTTGTCCGCGGCAACCACACTTGAGGCAAACAGCAAAGTGCCCCCAGCTGCGGTTGACACAACACCAGACCGCGGGCAACTGCATGCGGCTCCCAAGGAGTCACGGCCATGAACATGGTTGTGACATGTATACATACTTAGGCTTTCAGTTTGTGAGATCCGTTCAGGGCTCTCACAAGCGGTCCAAAACGGATCAGATTTGTCATAATGCATTCTGAATGGAAAAGGATCCGCTCAGAATGCATCAGTTTGCGTCGGTTCCGTCTCCATTCCTCTTTGTTCATCTCACGAAACTGAGCCAAACGGATCCGTTCTGACACACAATGTAAGTCAATGGGGACAGATCCGTTTTCTATGACACAATCCGGCACAATACAAAACGGATCCGTCCTCCATTGACTTTCAATGGTGTTCAAGACGGATCCGTCTTGGCTATGCTAAAGATAATACAAACGAATCCGTTCTGAACGGATGCAGATGGTTGTATTATCTGAATGGATCAGTCTGTCCAGATGCATGACGGATTCACACCAAACACGAGTGTGAAAGTAGCCTTATACAGAGAATGCTATCAATCACTAATAACATCTCCCCTGAGTACAGCTATCAGTGACTGGCAGCTATCTCTATATACACACTTACACAGAGAATGCTATCAATCACTGATAACACCTCCCTGTTTACAACTATTAGTGACTGACAGCTATCTCTGTATATACACTTACACAGAGAATGCTATCAATCACTGATAAAACCTCCCCATGTACAACTATCAATGACTGACAGTTATGTCTGTATACAAACTTACACAGAGAATGCTATCAATCACTGATAACACCTCCCCATGTACAGCTATCAATGACTGACAGTTATGTCTGTATACAAACTTACACAGAGAATGCTATCAATCACTGATAACACCTCCCCCATGTACAGCTATCAGTGATTCACAGCTAACTATGTATACACACTTACACAGAGAATACACATAAATAATATGTAAAAAAATAATAATTTTAAATTAGAAATCAATACACACAATAGACTAGTGAAAACGGGAGCAAGATGTAACAGTTCCAGAAATTAACTTTACATTTAATTCTACTTAATATTTCTTCATATTTACTTATATGTAAAATATGAAGAAAAAAAAAAAGAGCTGCTGACATTTTGTAAGGGAATAACTCTTGTAAATCAAATCTACCTTTACATTCATACTAACAAGCAAATAAACGGTGTAAAGAACACTATGTCAATGTGTCTAGAGCAGCACACCCAATTTTACTATATACATTTCTAAATTACTTTGTCTTTATGAATTTATTGTTTGACGGCACAAATAACATGCTTTTTCGACCTTCAACAATCAGGCTAGCCTGATCATCTGCCAGGATGCCTGAAATTGGTTCACAATGGTAAAATAATGACACTAATAGGCAATAGCTCAAGATAAGAAATAAAATTGCACCTGTCATTTTTTATGAGAACTGTTCTTTTGCCTCCAGATAAAATCAATCTGGTGAGATCTTCCTTTAATGAGTCCACAGAGGACCCTCAGAACTTATTTTAAGCACAAGTGACACATTTTTAAATGTTCTGATATTAATATTTTCAGATCATATGCTGTGTAGTTGATCTGTATCAGCTGCACAATGGCATATTTTTTTGCATATTTTCATATAACATAAATATACCAATAAACAAACAATGAATAAGCACTCCTTACCAATAAGCTATTGTATTGTATAGTGCAAAACATATGAAGCGCAGATAAATACCAGAAAAATAAACTATATGCAGCTCCACACTTACAATGGAAGAGCCAGTTCACACCATAAGTAGGTAATAAAAATAAATAATCTTTATTAATCACATAATTAAAAGAGATTAAAAACAGGCATGCAAAAAAAAAAAGCAGCATCAGTGGTAGATATTTGCTTCTTAATGGTATACAAAATAAAACCAGAAGACAAAAAGCAACACAAGATGCCAGCTTGCAATGTAAATAACAAGAACATGCAAACAAAATCTGTCCTATAAACAGCATAAAGGCCAGTGCACAATAAATTACCTACACCAATGCTGGACTATGCATAATATCGAAAACAAAGTAGTGGCAAAGTTTATTACCCACAGCAAACTGAAAATCCAGGATAGCGGTCACGCAAAACCCAACGCGTGCTCAGTGGGTCTGACCCTGGGTCTATATTGGTTTAGGGGGTACGGAGTCTTAATTTATTTAGGGTGTGTGGGGATTTGCTCTGTTAGTTAGGATTAGCGGCTGCAGCACAGAGGCAAAGTACAAGTTCTGGGTTCAAAACATCAGTGTTTATTGACACGTGAAAGCAAAACAAAAATGCAAGTTGCTTGGTGATTGTTCACACACATGAAAAGTTCATATAAAAAACAGTCACCTTTTCTCCTGGGTGTTACTTCACACCCTGTTGGAAGTTCTCCCAGTAAGAGTTGTCCCGGATCAGCTATTACAGTCATACTAAGTATCAAGGTGTCAAACAGCAACTGCTGCTGACACATAAAAACCGTCCAAGTGCTCTTTCACACTTGCGTTCTTTTCTTCCGGCATAGAGTTCCGTTGTCGGGGCTCTATGCCGGAAGAATCCTGATCAGTTTTATCCTAATGCATTCTGAATGGAGAGAAATCCGTTCAGGGTGCATCAGGATGTCTTCAGTTCAGGACCGGAACGTTTTTTGGCCGGAGAAAATACAGCAGCATGCTGCGCTTTTTGCTCCGGCCAAAAATCCTGAAGACTTGCTGCAAGGCCGGATCAGAAATTAATGCCCATTGAAAGGCATTAATCTGGATCCGGCCTTAAGCTAAACGTTGTTTCGGCGCATTGCCGCATCCGACGTTTAGCTTTTTCTGAATGGTTGCCATGGCTGCCGGGACGCTAAAGTCCTGGCAGCCATGGTAAAGTGTAGTGGGGAGCGGGGGAGCAGTATACTTACCGTCCGTGCGGCTCCTGGGGCGCTCCAGAGTGACGTCAGGGCGCCCCACGCGCATGGATGACGTGATCACATGGCACGTCATCCATGCGCATGGGGCGCTCTGACGTCATTCTGGAGCGCCCCGGGAGCCGCACGGACTGTAAGTATACTGCTCCCTCGCTCCCCACTACTACTATGGCAACCAGGACTTTAATAGCGTCCTGGCTGCCATAGTAGCACTGAACGCATTTTGAAGACGGATCCGTCTTCAAATGCTTTCAGTACACTTGCGTTTTTCCAGATCCGGCGTGTAATTCCGGCAAGTGGAGTACATGCCGAATCCGGACAACGCAAGTGTGAAAGAGCCCTTACTCCACCGAGGCCAGGAACCTTGGTGACACGTGCCTATCATCCACGATGATTCCTTGTACCTTCTTATAGGTGTCATCTGTATTTGTTTAGGGAATCTGTTTTTGGGTAATTATTCTTTAATTATAATTCATTGTCTGTATTTAGCAAATCTGGTCTGACGTCTTTCATTATTTTAGGGGTCACATGCACTACTTGTCTACATGCCTTAGGTTTGGAGTGTGCATATGGTGCCCACCTAATACATTGCTTTTCGGAATCATAAACAATAGTGTATACCTATGAAGTTACAGCCACACAGTCAGGTTTTCTGATGCAGTTTTGGAATCCAAAGTGAAGTTTTCTTTACACACCAGTTTTCATAAATCCCTCTATCTTTTAGCAGATGCCTTCTATAATGAACTCTTCATAAAGTGTTTATATAATGTAATAAACCATCATATAACCAGTGTAACATAGCAGTGAAGGCTAAATCTAGAATTACATGTGAAGCCCTTCCTATCGGAACAATATCCTGCACTATCTCTTGATTTTTGACATTTGCAATTGGATTGTTAAATAGACTTTTTGTACCAACCATGTAGTATAAAACCATTTAATAGTACATAATACTAAAACAAATATGTAACGAGTATTTACATGACATTTTTCACTAGCCGAATAAAAGACATGTAAAATATCAAGCCCTTAAAGTAAATAATCCTTCAATCAGACATACATAGGAGTGGAAAGAGAGAGTCAGATGTAAGCTTTAGGTTTGTGCCAACTGTACTAACAATGGATTATTGTCTGTTCACTGTTCCATCAGAGGCTAAGTTAGGAGCCTCTATCAGAAGTTCCATCATATTTGATATGGTGTAGTGTTCTGCACTGTTCTTCCCATCACAATGATGGACACCCAATGGACCCTTTATACGTCAATGGGGTCCATAGGTGCATTGGTTTCCATCATAGGACAGGTGTTTACAGATGTTATTTTTATTTCTTCTGCTCTTGCGATGGAGAAGAAAAACCTAAATTTGAAAGGAACAGAGTCTAATTGTCACGGATGAGAGTGGGGGAAACCCTCAACCATGCGATGTCAATAGGATAAGGATAGCTGCTATGCCAGGACGACAGGATCAGGGAGCAGGTCACCTCCTAGCGCGGATATGGATATGGCAGGTGAGTTAAACCAGTACTACACCTACCTGCCACAGACACGCTGACTGGAACCCGTGCACAAGTACTGATGTCTACACAAACATTAAGGACACAGCACACACACAAATGACACAGGTATCCAGGACACCCATAGCTGCAAACAACATAGAGCATAAAAACATCTTCTTAACATCATAACATATATTTTATGACCACAAGGGTGGCCCTCACTGGATACATGGCATATAAAGACCAGGAGGATGACTCCAGCATAAAGCATGGCTGGAGTACCCCTCAGCTACAGGCATCCAGCAGGAGCTAAATAGCCCAAGCAGCCACACCCACACACACATACTAGGAAAGGAGCTAACCCTTCCAACACCAGACAAGGTAAGTGTCACTTAAAGGGGAAATGCACACACAACTAAATCCTGTGCACACCAAACATGGAAAGTGAACACATACAAACACACGTTGCCAGAAACAACCGCATGCCTTGACAGCGAGCCGCCTGGCAACCAGCTTAGGCTGCTACACTGCCGACAACATCATGTTGCCAGCGGCAACCACACGTGTTACAACATACTAACTGCCCTCACCTGCGGTAGAACAAGCAGACCGCTGACAACTGCATGCGACCCAAAGAGTCACGACCAAACACATAGTCGTGACGCTAATACAGGGTAAAACATTTCCAAATTGAAACAGATTAATACTTTACTGTATTTGACGTAATCAGTTGCAATGCACACAAGATAAAAATATGTGTAAATGTTATCTACATTGGTCATAAATGTGTAAATTGTGAAAACCTCTTTAAATAAATATAATATAAACATTATAATATAAATAAACGTTAATATAATTATTAAATATTATAACAAAATTATTTATTATTTACTTTTAAGCTAGATTGGTGGGTATTTTAAGAGTACATCCACACGGAACATTAAAATCTGCTCCACATGTCAATTTACAGTGCAGAATTTTTCTCATGGCATCAATAAAACTTCTTAAAAGCTCATCCACATTGGTGGCATGGAAAAATGCTGAGGATTTCCCTTAATACCCTTCAGGCTGCAGGTTTCTAAAGTCCCCTTTGCAAAATGTGTAATAGCTTGCAACCATTGTAACTTAAAGGAAGTCTGTCACCAGTTTATCCTACATTATGTAGGCAGTTTAAACTGGTGACAGATACCCTGAGAAAAACACTGGGTCACTTTCTTAAACTGATCCATTTGCTTTGCCAAATCTGTGTTGAGCCGTTCAACACAAGCTCAATTCACTGCATGCATTATGGAGTCCTCTATACTGGTGGCAGAGGCTTACTTGCTCCTCTGACCTTGCACACAATGCAATGGGTGTCAACAACTGCTCTGGAGTCTCCCTCTGTTGGCAGTGATAAAGATGACTATGCTGCCTTGTCCAGGCTCTCCATATAGCATGCACTATAAATTGGAATAATTACAAGCAAATCCTTGTGGTGCACATATACACTCATAGGGCCAGATTTATCATTAGCTCAGGTCAGAATAATGGAGTGAAAAAGTCCCCAAAAAATGCGCAAACGCTAAAACTGCGCACAAATTTGCAACTTTTTTCTGATCTGCACTATGCTCGCCAGTTTTCTGAAAGTGGGCGTGTTTTCTTATGTAAATGAATCTCTAGACAGATTTACTATTGGGACTATTTAAAAAGTCGCAAAAAAGTCACAAAAAAGTCGCAATTTCACTCCAGTGAGGACCATGCTTATCTTATGAGACTTTTTAATAGGACATGCGACTTTTTCATAAAAACGTGCGACTTTTTCGTAAAGATCTGCGACTTTTGTAAAGCTGCTTACTGATGGATAAACTGCTACCGTCAAACCACATTTATTACAGTCTTAAAGGGGCGATCACAAATCTGACTTGGCTAAAACTGACTTTAGCCATATGTGAAAGTGGAGTGAGCTGTCAGAGTCATGATAAATCTGGCCCATGGTCCTCAGGTGAGGCAAACTATCAGCCACAACTTACTGCACACGATGAATGTCTCAACTAATTGCAGTACTGTACGCCAATCTCTAAACAGGTGTTTCTTTCTGCAGTAAGCCAGTCGGTCCTTTGCCCCTGACTTAGCCTATCATAGGTCCTCTGAACATTTGCAGATGTGAAGGTTAGGTAGCGTTATAGTAGGCTGCATCTGCTCAATGCACTCCTCTGGTGTGGGTGTCATTGTTCCAATCTCTATTCAGATCCCTAGGATAGTGTGTCATTTTCAAATTTCACTCACCCCCACTTGCTAGCTAAATACCACGCAGTGTGGTTGATCCTCTCCCTACCAGCGTCTGTGGCCTTCTCTGCCAAATGAATTTTTACCGTCCCCCAAGGTCTCCACAGACCCCCTAAAGTAGTACAAACCATACAACCTAAACAAATACAAACCCCAGACCCACAGATTTACTAAATAGACACAGACCCCACCAGACCCGTAAGTAAAAACAGACCCAAAACCAGACCCTCCTTAATATTCTTCCCAAGACCCCTCTTAGAACAGATTCCCATTTAATACAAAACCTTGACCAGAAGTGCAGATACTTATCTTTCCCTGGTCTTGGCTGAGAGACTTTCCTGCACCTCTGAAAGTCTGGGAGATATTTATTTTTTCTGAGGGTCTCCCAGACTATTTGGATGTTAGCAAATATTATGAATATTGGATCTTATATTATCTGCTGGAAGCTTTATAACAGGGGTGTTTGGTCAGTATGAATAATACATTGTTTCAGGAACTATAGTGACATGAAAAAAAATGTTTGATTATGCCTTTGTTAGGAAACTAAGAGCATTTCTAATTTGAGGAGTTAACAAAACAATATATTGCTTTAACTAATCTCTGAATAACAAAACTGTAAAGCATTGTACCCACTATACTGCATATGCAGTAACCTAGGTGCATATAATTTTGATATACATACCACCAGTACCAGAGTATAGGCATTGGTTCTTATCTCCTAAGTCATATGACATTGTCCAGTTATCAGAGATGCTTTAATGGTTGTGTAAATCATGTACCTGTAACGAATGATCAGCAGTGGATCTTCTGCGTCTATTATCAATGTTGCTCTCAATTGTCTTTTCTTCCAGATGCTACCTGCTGCTGGCCACATCTGCAATCAGGTAAGAGGGAATTAATGTGTGTGTGTTAATTATTGCTTGTGTGTTAATTATTGCTTGTGTGTTAATTATCTAACTACTTATACGTAACATACACATTTTAAGATGAACAACCCATCCCAAAATAAAATAAATCAATTATATATTAAAGGAGGGTTGAAGGGATGATCGTGGATGATAGATATGTATCACAGAGGTTCCTGGCCTCGATGAGGTAATAAGAGCCGGTTTCATGTGTTAGCAGCAGTTGCTGTTTGATACGTTGCTATCTAGTATGGCTGTAATAGCTGATCTGGGACGGCTCTTACTGGGAGTAGTCAAAGTGCTGAGTGGGTGACTACTCCCCACGTTCCAAGCCATGTCTTGGTTTTGGGCTATAAACCACAGGCAGCACTGTCAGGTGTAGTGGATTACGCCTCTTTTAAAGTGGACCTTCACAGCAGCCTGCCCCTTTAACAGTGAGTTTCACAACACCTCACTCCCTTGACAATGACCTCCTCAGGGGCCCATTCCCTTAACAGTGACCGCCACAGTACACCGCTGCCTTAACAGTGACCTCCACAGCAAAGTTGCCCCTTTAATAGTGGCCCCTGCCTTAACAGTGACCTCCACAGTGTCCGCCTCTTTAACAGTGACCTCCACAGTGCCAGTCCCTTTAACAGTGACCTCCACAGCGCCCTGCCCCTTTAATGCTAGGGCTACATGACGACATGTGTTGCACGACATTTTGTCTCAACAATTTTTATAATAATAGGCTATGGTGTCACCCTGCGACAAAAAACATGCTGCGACTGCGACACGACAGTTGCAAAAATTCCATCCAAGATGTTTTTTTATGCGACTGTCTCGTCGCAGTCGCAGCATGTCACTTGTCGCAGTGCGACACCATAGCCTATCATTAGAAAAACTGTCACGCGACATTGGTGCGAGATCAATGTCACGCAACACATGTAGCAGTTTAGTTGTGCCCTATGTGTCGTGCAACTTATTTTCATGCGACACATGTCATCGTGTAGCCCTAGCATAAAGCTGACCTACAGCAGTGAAGAAAAATGGCTGGGTTGTTATGGAGACCTGGAGTAAAACTGTGTGTATGTGGAGACTAAGGGCTTGCGAGCTTCTATTGGCTGATAAGGGACATTTGACCGTGTGTATAGCAGTTGTGATATGAAGAAAAAGGCTTGTATTGGCTAATGCATTTTTCGGGAATATCTCATGAACGACATGTCCTAGAGAGCTGTGAACCCCACAAGATTTCTTTCCAGGTAGCAAGGGAAGTGTATACCAAGTTTCGTTTAAATGGATGGTTGTGTTTTTGAGTGATCGCGGAACATACATACATACACACATCTATACATCCTTCTTTATATATATATATATATATATATATATATAGAAACCTACTTTATACTTCTTTATAACTTTATCCCTTACCTGTCTGGTGTGTCCCTTGGTTTTCATGATGCTGTTTGATCACTAATGTTCAGAAAAAAAAGCTCTGAAGATCTCACGGAGCACTGTTCAGTCCATCATCCTAAAATTTAAGGAGTATGGCGTAACTGCAAACCTAAACTGACAGCCCAAGCAAGTAGAGCACTGATAAGAGAAGCAATCAAGAGACCCATGGTCACTTTGGAGGAGATGGAGAGATTTCCAGCTCAGGAGGGAGAATCAACCGGCCGCTGAAACATTCATCAAATTAGTGCAAAGGGACACTGATACCTTTATTAAAGGAGTAAGAGAGGGCCATTACAAATATAAGAACAACTTGACCAATACAGAAAGAATGGTCCTAGAAGCGCTAAAACGAGAAAAAAAACTAATCCTTAAACCAGCAGACAAGGGGGGAGCGCTAGTAATAATGGACAAAATCCAATATATCAGGGAAATACACTGTCAACTAAATTACACAGCAGTCTATAGAAAATTAGATCACAATCCCACGACAACTGTAGCCTCCTTAATCGGCAACACCTTTAGGCATCATCATTCCAAGGGTACCATTGATACTTCAACCGTTAATTTTTTAACCAAAACTTACCCTATCATACCGGTTTTCTACGTGCTACCCAAGATCCACAAAAATCTTCATAATCCCCCCGGTCGCCCGATAGTTGCATCCACAGAATTCATTCTATCCCCTCTGTCCATTTTTCTTGAAAAGGTTCTTACCCCCTATGTGAAACGTACTAGATCTTTCCTCCTAGACACCACATCTTTTCTCAAATTGATCAGACAACTGGACTCATTGGCCTCCGATACACTTCTTGTTACAAGTTTATACACCTCAATTAAACATGAAAAAGGCATTAATGCAGTAACCACCATGTTGGTCAATACTGATTTACATGAAGACACTATCTCATTGTGTCTAGACCTTCTCAAGCTAATTCTGCATCACAACTTTTTCATGTTCCAGGACTCGTTCTATTTACAGGTACAGGGTACCGCGATGGGGTCAAATGTGGCCCCCCCTTATCGTCAATTGCTATATGGCACACTTTGAAACAACTCACATATACCCGCATGATCTCTTTATATCCCACTGCCAATTATGGAGAAGATATATAGATGACATCTTCTGCATCTGGACCGGAACAGAGGAATCACTCCTCACATTCCATGATCATCTGAATTCCATTTGGCCTGAACTCCAGTTCACTATCCACCACAGTAAATCATCCATAGCCTTTCTTGATACAATCGTGACAATTAACTCCCAGGGCAAACTCACAACTGACTTATACCGCAAACCGACCGACCGTAATAGTTTATTACACTTTACCAGCTTCCATCCACCCATGACCAAAAAATCTTTACCACATTCGCAAATGAAAAGAATACAAAACATAGTGGAAGACCCCATTATACTCAAAGAGAGGGAGAACGAGATGAAACAAAGATTTAGGGCCAGGGGCTATCCGGAACATTCCTTCAAGACCCAGACCAGAAATAGAAGTCCAAGAGACAACAATAAAAGAATCCCATTTATACACACTTTTCACCCCAGTTCCAACAAAATTTTACACACCATCCGTAATCACTGGCCTATCCTTAAAAAGGCTTATCCAAAAATAGAGGAATTCCATAATCCAGTATTGTCCTGCTACCGCCGCCCACGCAATTTACGGGATAACTTGGTAAGGGCAGACTTGGGCTCTGAGACACGCTTACCCAGACAAGTTTTCCTACAGACCCAGAGGAAAGGTACGTTCCCATGTCTTACGTGTTCACAATGTTCTAATATACAAAAAGGATCCCAATTCACACATCCCCAAACTGACAAAGCATACAATATTAACGGCTTCTTTACCTGTGACACCGATTTCGTCATATATCTCATAAAATGTCCCTGTGGGATAGTATATGTGGGAGAAACCACACAAAAAGCAAGGGATAGGATTTGCCAGCACAAATCCACGATACAGAGAAAAAATCTGTTGCTACCAGTTCTGGCGCACTTTGACAAGTACAAACATTCCATATCTCAATTGAAGTATCAGATAATTGAACAGGTACCTCCAATCCGGAGAGGAGGCGATAGAATTAGAAACCTTAAACTCAGAGAGGTCTATTGGATCCACACACTGCACACCCTGTATCCGAAAGGAATGAATAAGGAATACGAGATACAATGTTTACTGTAATGCATTTACATGTTACCTCGAATATGTGGGTCCAACCATCATATTAATTCATGGTTTTTTCTCCTTTTTTTCCGTTAGGCCTCCTGATCCCCACCTCCTGGACCACGTGCCGTTCACTGTATCCTTTTCTATTTTTTTCTTCCCTTATAGTTTTCACTCATATAGTCCCACATGATATATATATCCGTCTTGACTGTAGAATTAGATGTCCTTTCTTTTGCACAGCTTTACATGGATACACATCATATATTGTTTTGGGCACACACTCTCATCCTATAATCTATATGAATTACTCTATTACAGTCCCTGTCCAAACGATCCATCTGCATTACCTGTTACGGCTTTACACACAATATCGTAATTGAACCGCTTATTATACTACATATAGTATTCACACATACCTACTTATATAGCTAGATGCATTTACTATAGTTTTCTATATATCACACAAAAACATATATCTTCATGCTTAAATCATCTCTCCCCTATGATGTTATACTATATTTTGCGCTTTTCTATTCTCTTGTCCTCTCCATTGATCCCCAGTGTTGTTTCAGGCTGTTGTATTCCAGGACCGAACTTCTTCCGGTCTGTGGAACGCAACCATGTGACCCGATGCGTTCCATTTGCCGATCTACTCCGGCAAGTGGAATGCACGGTGTCACACGTGCACCTTCCCGGCAACTTTTAAAAGCAGTGTGACACATTGCTATGGGCACACACAGAAACCACTGGTGCTGACAGCACCCTATCTATTCATGTGTCTGACTTCCACCATCAAGCGGCAATGGTAGGTCCTCCTGAGTGGGGATGAGGCCCCCCTTATTTTGCACTTTATACTACTATGTATTATATATGCATTATATAAGTATTGTTATAAGTATTACCAGATTTTGAATTGCTGATCCGTGTTTTGCAAGGATTAAACCGATATTATACTGGAACTATAGTAAACCATGTAGGTCGTTCTCCTTAACTATATAATTCAAGGGCCAATCTGATTGTGGGCATTTGTGTGACGCTGTGCAGCTACAGAAGTGTAGCTTCACATATAATATTTGATCTCACTGGTGTATCTGCCTGCCATTTTCTTCATGTCTTTTTGTCATGTTTTTTTTCATATTTTATGTCTTACGTTTTTTCATGTTTATTGTCGTCCATGGTATGTTATACATGTTGATGTTAACATTCTGTATATGTACAAATGACACTACTGCTTTTCACCTTATAGTGTCTGATGAAGGCTAATTCAGCCGAAAACGCGTTAACACGTTGTTGTCGCATTCAATAAATCGCAAACTAAAGAAATCATCTATTGCTGTGATTTTTATTATATTACGACTGGGGTGGGAACCCTATACACAGCAGAAGCCCGGTGTGAACAAATTTGTTCTATGTATGGATCGTATCATGTGGGCGTTGGCCAGATGCCATGTTGGGAACTGGTAGATATGGAGCTCGCTCATTTGTTCACTGCATAGGGGACTGTTACTTTTATCTGTATGTTATCTTTTCTATATATAGCTTTAATGTATTTTATCATAGTTTAATAAACTTTTTATGCACCTACACCTTGTCAAGCTAAATTATTCCCAGATCTAAGAATTCATGGTAATACAGTATGAATATGTCCTTTAAAGTGGTGTTCAAGTGATGAGTGTGCTTTTCATGCATGTTGTGAGTGTACGTATGTGTACATCCATGTATTTAGTGAGCATGCATATGTGTGCCTTTTGCAAACTATTGTTTTAAAACATTCTTAGCAGACGTGCTCAGTTCATTTCAGATGCAGTGAAATAAGTGGTGCAAGCAGAATTGCATATTTTAAGTGGTACAGCCTGAATAAATAACATTCAAATTGACAGTGTTTGGACTTTGAATGTTTGTAGTATTGTTAATGTGCATGTCGTATTGTAGATATGGGAAAGTGATACAGTGAGCTGGGAAATCAGTACCACCAAACTTTGTTTCAGAAACTGAAAAAAACGGCTACATTCTGCCTAAAAATAATCCAGTTGGAATTTATGCCAGAGACCAGTGATAATGTCCTACATACAAGGGTTATGGGGCATTGAGTGGTCTCATGATGGATCATAATGAGCCCCCCAATTTATTAAGAATAATAATAATAATAATCATGTAAAAAGTTAATATTTTTACTGATTTGAGCGCTGACTTGCCTAATAATGGCAGCAGTAACAATGATGCAGGGGTCACTCCTTGAGGCCAACTGCCCTCAAGAAAATGTAGTTTGCAGGCCATAGATTCTGTATTACACTGCCAGATGATCGCTAACGAACGCTTGTTAGTGATCATCTGCCGAAAAAGCGGCGGGTGTAATACAGACTTAACAGATAACACCTTCTTCTCACAGCAGCTTTAAATTAACACTGCACTAAAAATTGCTTTGCAAGAATGTAGGGAGAGATTTATCAAAACAGGTGTAAAGGAAAACTGGCTTAGTTTACCATAGCAACCAATCAGATTCCACCTTTCATTTTTCAGCGCTCCTTTGGAAAATAAAAGGTGGAATCTGATTGGTTGCTATGGACAACTAAGCCAGTTCTCCTTCACATCGGTTTTGATAAATCTCCCCCTTAGAGTTTTAAAATATAGCCCCTTCTGATGGAAGTGTCCCTTTAACTTCAATAATACTTACTGGCTAACGCACCAAAGCTTGATTCCATAAGATAGCAATGAAAGTTAGAGGGCAAAATATGTAATATGCTTTTAGCTTTCGAAAAGTCTCCGGAGATGCATATTGTTAAGGATTGCTTAGAATTTAGACTGTAAATTAACTTTGCTTAAAGGCTGATTGCTCAGATAGCAGTGAAGCAAATCCTCAGAGAAATGAAGCCACAGAAATATTTTATTTTCCTGGCCGTGAATAATTAAAAGCTAATAACAAAATGCTGGGAGAAGTTCCACATCATAACCATTAGTAAAATGCCTAGCTGGAGAGTATAGTAACCATTATGTGCATGTGATAATTACTGTCCTGTTGTCCGCATTACACACTGGAAACACGCTTTACTCTAGAAGGCTGTTTTATTAGTTTATATGATATGATGCAGTATCCCATCACCACGATGTAGACATTGAAATACCCCAGTACCCTCCTCTGTCAGACTATGAGGGGACACTCTCCTTGAGGAATGAAGCAGAACTCTTGCAGAATAACCAAAAACATTATTTGATATTTCATAATTGTAGAATACCTCCAGAGGTGCAGTACGCTTGATGGTTACAGGACACACTTGGTGGTACAGTACGCTTGATAGTTACACAACACACTTGGTGTCAGAGTATTTTTCTGAACAGCCCTTGACTGTAGCTGATGACCATGGAACACTCCAACAGATCCACTACATTTGGGTTGTATCTAAAGAGACAGTGCCTCTGTGGGATTCTGGGAGGCAACTCCCTGCCACAGCCAGCCCTGTCTAGACACCTCTTCCTGGGTTGCACCATTTAGCAGGAATCTTTCTTCATCTCCATGAACTACCAAAACTTTATCATTAGATACTTTAAATCCTGTATATTGCAAAGTGGGTCACCCATGGATTGGAGTTGTGTTTCCAACACATTCCATGGATGCTTGGTTTTTGTTTGAGAATTTGGAAGCTTTGCCATGTTCATGTTCTTATGCTCAAATGTCCGTTGTACGTGCATTTGGCAGCAGCCAGAGGTTATCATGGGCACTCTGACTAGTGTTTGGCTGTGCAGCCCCATATACAGCGAAATTATGATGTATTGTGTCTTTTACCATAGCCAGCAATACCTTGTAGGCAATTTTCGCTACAGTAGCTCTTCTCCAGGATTGAACTAAAAGGCTAACCTTTGCTCCCACATGCATCAATTAAAGGGGTTGTCTGGGTTCAGAGCTGATGGCAGCTCCAAAGGCAGACAAATGGGTTTATTTTTCCTGGCCTTTTGGGTCCCACTATAGTATCAGAGCCTGGGCCCACCAGTTGATCGTCTGGTACTCCTCTGTGTGTCAGTCTGACCCTGGGTACTGCAAGGTGCTATTACTTGTGTATTACTAATTGTGTAGTGTAGTGCATGGTTTTGATGACGTTTGTAATCTTCCAGTATAAAGTTGCTGTATAGTTATTGGGGGGCATTTATCAATGTGATTATGCCAATATTGTGGCATAAAAAATTATGGCTCACAGCTTCTCGCCACTTTTCTAAAGAGGCGAGAAAAGGGGGGCGAGGATTAGCGGGATGGGGGCAGAGCTTACCGCAGCTGCCAGATTTACCATAACTTACACCAGAATTAGTTATAGCTCACATCTACATAAGCATCTAGCTGGCATAGATTTTAGTTTTAGGTGCACGGAGTGGCAGATATTCACCTAATTTATTAGTAAATTAGGTACGTCTCACTCCAGCACACAGGGATCAAGACGGGTGTATGGGAACACCAGTTTTGATAATGTCCCCCATTTTCTGTAACTTGATTACTATATTTTTCTGAGCTATTTGTCCATTTCAAGCTTTCAAAAGACTGTGAAGGCACCAATGCTTTGCCTAGAGGCCTCCTCAGACCTTTTTTGACCCTGTTCTGAGCAATACAACCATGCTTTTGAAATCTAACTTAACTTTCTTATTGGTGTAGACTCTCCCAAGCAAATAAAGCAGGGTTCTTTTTCCATTTTAACCTATTTGACATTGTGACCACCAAGGACTGCGATTTTCATTGATGTTCTACCCGTTAAAAGAGGCCTTCAGATATTTTTGCCTGTTTGGGTTTTTCATTAAGTATGAAATAAAAGTGGAAGCGTCTGAGTCAGAATTGTGTAGGTGGCTGTGCATAGTTTACTTCATGTCCTTCACGCTGAACTATCCATAGGTGAGGAAAAACAAGTTTAATTGGCTGTAGGTTGCCAGCAGCCTCAGACTATGCCGAGATGCCGTGCAACAGGGAATACACACAAGTGCCAATCTGAATAACACTTTTCCCAAACCTTTCATGTATGAACTCCATTTTCTCTCTCATACATAATCTAATCTTCATTGTCACCAATAACACTTTTAAGATGTGCCTCTGAAGTGGAAAAAGCATCTCCTGTGACATTCGTACTCTGCGCTAATGCGGGAAAGATGGTGACACCAGTTCAGGAATACAGAATGAGTTTCCGTTCATTCCAGAGAATTCAGCATTGTTCTCATGTACATACAGTAGGCTAAAGAACCATTCTGAGGTTTTCTAGTCACGTTCCCTCAGCAAGCACCTTTTCTTCCTTAACGAAATGTCAACTTTCCGTGATTGACTTGAATATCTTAATACCACCATGTTTAGTTTACAATGATGTAGTTATCTTGTAGGAGAAAAAAATAAAAACAGGAGACACTGGTGATTAGATCCCGAGACACTCCCAAAATAAAGAAAAATATAAAACATGTCCCCAAACTAGAGGAGGAGTGCAATTTTAGAATAAAATATAACTTTTAATGGATATGCAGTAAAAGTACCACTAGTGTAGTACAAAAATGTAAGTAAAACTGAGAGGGTCCCATTGATAGTAGATACCTCCATACAGGTAGTGATAACAAAAAATATCCAAAGTGAATAATATATTGGAACAGTCTTACCGGATCCACTGTAGGTTTGTCTAGTCAGATCGTATTTCATGCAGGGGACCGGGTCAAATGAGATTATTTCAGATGTGATCCGGTTAAAGGTACCCTGGAGGACTTGAGGTCTGTGTAGTCCTAGTCCACCATGTACATAGGAGTGGGTGCTAGTCCCTAGTTAACCCTAGAGGGAAGAGCGGGAACTGATGTGACCATACCTATCTACACAGAGCATCTGCCACCGAAAGGGGGTGACCCCGTCCGGATACCTATCCCTATAAATGGCCAATTCCCTAATCTAAGATCCCCAGTGCCCACTCCTGACGTGGAACGTTTCTGTCAATAACTCATCAGGGGAGCAAAAATAACTACACAGACCTCAAGTCCTCCAGGGTACCTTCATCCGGATCACATTTGAAATAATCTCATTTGACCTGGTCCCCTGCATGAAATCCGATCCGACTAGACAAACCTACAGTGGATCCGGTAAGACTGTTCCAATATTATTCACTTTAGTACAGGGGTACCTACTATCAATGGGACCCTCTCAGGTTTAAGTACATTTTTGTACTACACTAATGGTGTTCATTAGGACACTTTTTTACTGCATATCTATTAAAAGTTTTATTTTATTATAAAATTACACTCCTCCTCTAGTTTAGGGACATGATTTCTTTTTAGTCATCTTATAGTGCAGGAACTGAGATAAGACTGCATATTCTCAGGGGCGTAAAAGTTACAAGGGGTAAAACCTGCAACCGGGCCTAGGAGTATGACTGTGGGTGGCCAGGACCAGTAATAATAAAGTTGGGGTGCTGGTGGCTCACATGATGATGGCAGTGAGAGCTAGATCTGAAGTTTGCTCTGGGGCCCATAGAACTCTAGCTCGCCACTGTATATTCAGGTAATGTGTTTGGTGAAATGAAAGACTGCTTATAGAGGTTGTCTCACCTCAGACATTAGTTAAATATCACCAGGATATGCCACCAATGTCCTATAGGTGCGGGTCGGCTATATCCGGCAGTCCCATAGAGGTGAATGGTGCGCTCCCTATTCACTTTTATGGGACTTCAAAAAATAACCGAGTGTGCTTGCTCAGCTATTTTCGGAACTCCTGAAGAAATGAATTGAGAGCGTGCTGTGTATTTGCGGTGTGCTTTCCTTCACTGTCGGGGGTCATTGTGGAGATAGGTGTGGGTCTAGCGATATGCCACCAATGTCTGAGATGATAAAATCCCTTTAAGAATATGGGTTAGCATGAAAAAGTAGTTCTTTCCTACAATATTTAATTGAGAAATTCAGGCTTAATGGGCTTGTAGCTTGTCATAGATCCATGGTGGAAGGTCATATTGATGTCTGTGATCTCAGAACAGATTTCCAGAAGGTAGTGGCTTTATCACTGCTGATGGATTTCTGTTACTGGAAACCCCTTGTTCCTGCCCTGCACTGACTTCATCGATGGAATTTTCTCGTACAGTATGTATCTATGATAAATTAGATCATTTTCCTTCTTCAATTGTTTTCCTCTTAAAGCAAATGGCAGTTCTCATATACAAAATACAAGGCACTTACTAATGTATTGTTATTATTCATATTGACTCCTTTGCTAGCTTGATTAATTGACAGCTCCCATCCAGGGGTTATGACCACCTTGCAATCCAGCAGCAGTGGCCATGCTTGCACAATATAGGAAAAAGCACTGGCCAATGCACACTCCCATGGTCCCGGCCACCAGAGAGGCACTTTTTACTGTACAAGCACGGCCACTGCTGCTGGATTGCAGGGTGGTCATAACCCCTGGATATGAGTGATCAGAGTATAAACCTTTTCACTGTAATGTCACCCCCCACCCGTTCCCATTGTAAAATAGTGCCACAGCCAACACAAAATGGTATGTGTTGTCATTTTTAGTGCCCATGCTGCATTATCTGAAGGTGACGGTGAGTACGGTAATCTACTTGCCAAATTTGTAGGGCATTGCAGTAGTACATCATGTTTAGGGATGACCCCACCACCGATATAAAGTGCATGTATAGTTACATAGAGGATCTGTCACCTCTCCTGACATGTCTGTCACTACCAGCACTGATTGGACAGAGACAGACTATACATAGAGTCATAAGAATAGATGCTCCATTGTTAATTCATGTGGAATACAATTATTCACTAAAAGATACATATCAGAAGAAGTGACAAGATCTCATTAAAGGATATGGACACCTTTGTAAAAAAAAAAAAAAAAATTACACTAATTTATTTTGTGGAGAAAATCATTTCTCCAATTTGTTCTATTTATCTATCTTTTTTCCATTTGTTTTACAGCCTGCTGTGCTTCCTATGCACAGCAAGCTGCTCTCAGTGAATTTACAGAGAATCCGTCATCTGACAGATTTTCTGTAACTCCTCCTTGCACCACACAGGAGCGTGTCCCTCTCCCTCCATCCCCTTTCAGGATGGCAGGGCGTGCAGAGTGTCAGCTGTAACATACAGCTGACACTCTGCTTGAAAGAGCAGACATAATCCCTTCCATGCCGTGGTCTTTAGGGACCGCTGTATGGAAGGAGCTAACCATTGGACGGCTGTTCTGGCCAGATGCTGTCCCTCTCCCCCCCCATTCCCCCACTGTGTCAGATGCCCCCCCCCCATACAAGCCGTCTTCACTCCCAGTCTACATGCAAATACACTGCAATACGCTATACAGTGTACTGCAGTGTATTATAGAGGTATTAGACCCACTGGATCTTCAAGAACCAAGTGGGTCTTAGTAAAAAAAAAGTGCAAAAAAGTTTAAAAAAAAAGTTAAAAAATAAATCGAACTTCTTCCTATATCCGCACATATAATTGGTTAAAAATGTAAAAAATAGAAAAAACACTAAACATGTTTGGTATCGCCACGTTCGTAACAACCTGATCTATAAAAGGATCACATACTTTTACCGCACGGTAAACGCCATAAAACACCATAAAAAAAAAGAAAAACTATAAGAGTGATCAAAAGAGTCATATGTACCAATCAATCCGTCATCTCATCCCGCAAAAAATGAGCCTCCAAGACAATCGCCCAAAAAATAAAAAAGATATGGCTTTCAGAAAATGGAGACACTAAGGCCTCCTGCACACGGACATATGTGTTCAGTTCCGTGCATTGGAGACCGCAATTTGTGGTCCCCAATGAACAGAGAAAATTCGTGCAGCCTCCGGGACAGATCCAGACCCATTCAACTTGAATGGGTCAGTGATCCGCCCGTTCCTCAAAAAGATAGAGCAAGTTCCATGCTTCCGTTTCACATTTCAGGATTTGTGGACCCATTCAAGTCAATGGGTCCGCATCCGTGATGCGGAATGCACACGGAACGGTGCCTTTGTATTCCAGATCTGCATATGCGGTCCGCAATACGGCAATGGGACACATATGTTCATGTGCAGGATGCCTATAACATGATTTTTTTTGTTTCAAAAATGCTCTTATTGTGTAAAACCAAAATATATTTTAAAAAAAACAGACATATTAGGTATCACCGTGTCCGTAACAACCTGCTCTATGAAAATATCACATAAGCTAACCCATCTGGTGAACGCCGTAAAAATAAATAAAATAAAAACCGTGACAAAAAAGTTTTTTTATCACCTTACAAAACAAAAAGTGTGATACCAAGGGATCAAAAGGTCATATGTGCCCCAAAATGTTACCAATCAAACCGTCATGTCATCCCACAAAAATATGACACCCTACATAAGACATTTGCCCCAAAAATATATATATATATGGCTTTCAGAAAATGGAGACACAAAAACATGATTTTTTTATTTAAACATGATTTTATTGTGTAAAATAACATTTCAAAAATGCGCATATTAGCTATTACTCTGTTCGTAAAAGCCTGCTCTATAAAAATATCACATGAGCCAACCTATCTGGTGAACGCTTAAAAAAAAGAAATAATAAAAACCGTAGCAAAAAAGCCATTTTTTATCACCTTACAACACAAAAAGTGTAATACCAAGTAGGAATCGACCGATTATCGGTTTTACATATATTATCGGCCGATATTCAGGATTTTTACTGTTATCGGTATCGGCATCTATTTTGCCGATATTTCGATAACGTATGGGGAACACAGATCGCGCTGCTTTCAGCGCTCTCCGTGTTCCCTCAGCAGCACAGGGGAGAAGGAAGCAGTGTCTCCCTTCGCCTGTGCTGCTGCTGCCGCCAATGAGAGGAGAGAAGACAAGAGGAGGGGAAGGGCTGTGGCCACTGCGCCACCTATGATGTTAACTTACTCATTCATTCAAATTGAACAGCAGGTGGGCGCTGGCTGCCGGCTCTGGACCTCTATGAGCGGTAGCTGCGATCCGCGGTAGTTAACCCCTCAGGTGCCGCGGATCGCCGCTACCGCTCATAGAGGTCGGGAGCCGGCTATGTGATTCTGCAGCCAGCTCCCACCTCCTGTATATGAATAAATGTGAGATTTATCTTCATTGGTGGCGCAGTCCGCTTCCCCCAAGCCCCCCAGTATTAATCATTAATGGCGCAGTGCGCCCCCCACCCCACCCCCTTATTAAAAACATTGGTGGCGCAGTGCACCCCCCAACCCCACATTAAAAACATTGGTGGCACAGTGCGCCCTCCCACCCAAACACTCCCAGTATTAATCATTGGTGGCAGTGGCCACAGGGTCCCCTCTCCCCTTCTCCTCCGATCAGAGCCCTAGCAGTGTAAGCCTGGCTGCCATGGTAAGCTCCATGCTGCTGTGTGCACAAAGCATCCTATTCACCCTGATCCTATTCACCCTGATAGAGCTCAGCATGGAGCTTACCATGGCAGCCAGGGCTTCAATAGCGTCCTGGCTGCCATGGTAACCGATCGGAGCCCCAAGCTTACACTGCTAGGGCTTCGATCGGAGGGGAGAGGGGACCCTGTGGCCACTGCTACCAATGATTAATACTGGGAGTGTTTGGGTGGGAGGGCGCACTGCGCCACCAATGTTTTTAATACTGAGGTGGGAGTGGGGGGGCGCACTGCGCCACCAATGTTTTTAATACGGGGGTGGGTGTGGGGGACGCACTGCGCCACCAATGTTTGTAGAGCTCTATCAGGGTGAATAGGACAAGGGTTCTAGTCCCTAAGGGGGCTAAAAGTTAGTTTAAAAAAAACACCAAAATATTAAGTATAAATGAAAAAGAAAGATTTCCCCAAAAAAATAAAAATTACACATTAACAAAAACATATTAATTTTCAGCAGATTTGTGTAGGAATTTTTTTTCCCCAAAAATTAAAATTCACAGAATATTGGTATAAATTATCGGCTTTCGGCCTGAAAATTCACAAATTATCGGTATTGGCCTTAAAAAATCGATATTGGTCGATCCCTAATACCAAGCGATCAAAAAGTCATATGTGCCCCAAAACATTACCAATCAAACCATCATCTCATCCCGCAAAAAATGAGATCCTAACTAAGACAATCGCTAAAAATAAATAAATATGGCTTCCAGAAAATGGAGTCACCAAAACATGATTTTTTTCCCCAAAATTATTTTACTGTCTAAAACCAAAATAAAAAAATAGACGTATTAGGTATCGCTGCGTTCGTAACGACCTGCTCTATAAAAATACCAAATGATCTACCCTGTCAGATGAACATTGTAAAAGACAAAAAAATAAAATATGCCAGAACAGCCATTTTTTGGTTACCGTGCATCACAAGACTGTTGGAAGACCATTTCAGATGACTACCTCTTGAAGCTCATCAAGAGAATGCCAAGAGTGTGCAAAGCAGTAATCAAAGCAAAAGGTGGCTACTTTGAAGAACCTAGAATATGACATATTTTCAGTTGTTCCACACTTTTTTGTTATGTATATAATTCCACATGTGTTAATTCATAGTTTTGATGCCTTCAGTGTGAATCTAGAATTTTCAGTCATGAAAATAAAGAAAACTCTTTGAATGAGAAGGTGTGTCCAAACTTTTGGTCTGTACTGTGTGTGTGTGTGTATATATATATATATATATATATATATATATTAGCAGAAGGACCCGGCTTTGCACGGGCATATTTCATTTAATGTTTGTGTTTGTCATTAAAAGATAATGACAGTATCCACTATAACAGTACCATCTACAGTACCCCGCCCCTTTAACAGTGACCTACACAGCGGCCTGCCCCCTAAACATTAACATCCACAGTGCCCTCCCGTTTAACAGTGACCTCCACTACGGCCGCCCCTTTATTAGTAACCTCCAAAGTACCCCGTCTCATTAAGAGTGATTTCCACAATAACCCTCCCCTTAACAGTGACCTCCCCAGAGCTCCGTTCCCTTAAAATGTGACTTTCACAACACCCCTACCCCTTAACAGTGACTGCCACAGCATTCCCCCCCTTAACATTGATCTCTACAGCAGCCGGCCCCTTTAACAGTGACCTTGTCACGGCCATGGTCATGGTCGTGACTCTTGAACCGCATGCGGTTGCCTGCGGTTTGGTTTGGTTGTTCAACCACAGGTGAGGGCCGCTAGTGTGTTGCCTCACTTGTGGTTGCCGCGGGCAACAAGTCGTTTGGTATTGTCGCAGTATAGCAGCCTGAGCTGGTGCTAGGCAGCTTGCTGCAATGTGCATGCGGTTGCACCTGGCAACCTCTCTGTTAGGTGTGTGTGTATGTTATGCACTTTGTTTGTCTGGTGTGCACTAGGTCTTATGTTAGGTGTGCACTGTGACACTTCCTTCACTGTGGCTGCCCGTGGCAACGTTTGGTTTATTGTACATGTGGTGGCAGTGTCTCGGCCTTCTGGCTGACTCCCAGGACATGGTTGCCACGCATGTCGTTGCCTGCGGTAACAGCTGCAGTGTCATGTGCATTTGGACACTTCCCCTTTAAGCGGTTTCACTCCCTGGTTGGTGTTGGAAGGGTTAATTCCCTCTCCTGTGTGTGTCTGTGTGGGTGTGGCCACTTTGGGCTATAAAGCCTTTTTGGAGATCAGAAGCTGAGGGGGTTCTTCAGCCATGCTTTGCTGGAGACACCCTCCTGGTAATTCCATCTGCCAGTGGGGGCCACCCTTGTGGTCATAAATTTATGTGGTCATAAATTGTTATGTATTGGTATACACGATATTCTGAGGATGTGTTTGTGTGTCATGTCAATTTATTGCAGTGTATGGTTTCCTGGCGCCCTGTGTGGTGTGTGTGCTCTGTCTATTGTGTTTGTGGACAGCAGCACTTATACTTGGGTCCCAGGCTCTGTGTCTGTGGCAGGTAGGTCTTAGTATTAGTTGCACTTACCTGCCATTGCCATATGACTGTTCCTATTCCCCTTTCTTTATAGTTTGGCCATCTTTAGATTCCTATTTCTCCATGTCCAGGAGGAACAGGTAGTCTACCCAGCTCCTAGCTTAGTGACCTGCAGAGGGTTAGCAGGGACCCGAGGTTCCAGAGCATGAGTCCTCCCACCTTCAAGGTCGGCTCATGTCGCTAGGTGTTAGGGTCAGATTAGGGCAGCAATAGGAGGTGACCTGCTCCCTAGTTCTGTGGTTCTGGCCAAGTCGTGACTACCATCTTCTGTCATCGCACGGCTGAGGGTTTTCCCCATCCTCAGCCGTGACAGACCTCCACAGCATCCAGTCCCCTTAACAGCGACCTTCACAACAGCCCGTCCCTTTAACAGTGACCTCCACAGCAGCTGCCCCTTTATTAATGACCTCCACAATAACAGTAATTTCTACGACACTCTGTCCCCTTAACGGTGGCCTCTACAGCAATCTCCCCCTTAACACTGACCTCCATAGCAGACCGTCCTCTTAACTGTGACCTCCACAGCAACCTGCCCCTAAGGTGGCCAGAGGTCCAGTTTTAGGCCAGACAGTCCGGCTTTCAGACTCCCTGTCCTCCGTCTGGTGCAGGGCCTGGACAGAGGGATGTCCTTTTGAACAGCTCACTCTCAGACAGCAGCACTGTGATGTCTGAGCGTGAGCTGCAGGGAGAAAGTCACCCTACCTCCCACCCCTGCAGCTGACGGAAGTTGATTTTACCTTCATTTTTTCAATCCCTGTCGTCTGCAGAGTGGAAGGGTGTATGGCCTAACTGGGTCATGGGTGTGGCTTAAGTCCATCTTTTGCCCCATTAACTGTGACCTCCACACCACTCCGCTCTCTTAACAGTGTCATCCACAACGCCCTACCCCTTTAAAGCTGACCTACAACAGTGAAGAAAAATGACCGGGTTGTTATGGAGACTAAGGGCCTGCGAGCCTCTATTGGCTGATAAGGGTCATGTGATCAGGCTTCTATTGGCTAATAAATTTTTTGGGAATATCTCTAAAACTTTCCCGGACACCTGACAAATTTCGTAATTGTAAATGAGACGGTGCAGATTCTTTTAGAAGACGCACCTAGGTTTTAAAGGGTCAAAATAGGAAAAAATATATTTTGAACAAAGGGTATAGTGAATGTGGCCGGAGTGGACTTCCAGTGGCATATGTGGGCTAGCCTTAGTATGCATCCGGCAAGCTGTTCCTGTCAGACACTGCCAACGCTAATGTAAAAGTAGCCTATTCTGCTGCTGACACAATGTTATTGGGAGGAGGGGGAGGGATCTGCTGCTGACACACTTATTGGGGAAGGGGGGAGGCTATCCTTTGACACTTTAATAAGGGGGTCACTTTATTAGGGGTACCTTATAGATGACACAGCTCTCAGGGCACAACAGGAGCAGGCACATGTGAAGACCGAAAGGCGGAGCAGGCATGTGTGACAGGGAAGCCTGCTCCACACCTCCTCTGCCTTCTCATGTGCTCCCATCAACATCTCTGATGACTTTCCTTTTCTGCAGAAAGTCCATTATTTGTAGACACAATAGATACAGCCAGGTCCATAAATATTGGGACATCGACAAAAATCTGACATTTTTGGCTCTATACACCACCACTATGGATTTGAAATGAAACAAACAATATGTGCTTTAACTGCAGACTGTCGGCTTTAATTTGAGGGTATTCCTACACTCATTGGTGTCCAGTGGCCCCCCCCCCCCTCCCCTGTAGTTTACTCATTGGTGTCCAGTGGGCCCCCCTCCCTCCGCTGTAGATAACTCGTTGGTGGCCAGTGGGCCCCCCCTCCCTCCCCTGTAGTTAACTCATTGGTGTCCAGTGGGCCCCCCCTCCCTCCCCTGTAGTTAACTCATTGGTGTCCAGTGGGCCCCCCCTCGCTCCCCTGTAGTTAACTCATTGGTGTCCAGTGGGCCCCCCTCCCTCCGCTGTAGATAACTCGTTGGTGGCCAGTGGGCCCTCTCCCCTCTCTCCCCTTCTAATTAAATTCGCCCCCCCTATCATTGGTGGCAGTGGAGAGTATCAATCGGAGTCCCAGTGTTATCGCTGGGGCTCCGATCGGTAACCATGGCAACCGGGATGCTACTGCAGTCCCGGTTGCCATGGTTGCTTAGCAATTTGTAAAAGCTTCATACTTACCTGCGAGCTGCGATGTCTGTGACCGGCCGGGAGCTCCTCCTACTGGTAAGTGAAAGGTCTGTGCGGCGCATTGCCTATAGCACAGACCTGTCACTTACCAGTAGGAGGAGCTCCCGGCCGGTCACAGACATCGCTGCTCGCAGGTAAGTATGAAGCTTCTACAAATTGCTAAGTAACCATGGCAACCGGGACTGCAGTAGTGTCCCGGTTGCCATGGTTACCGATCGGAGCCCCAGCGATTACACTGGGACTCCGATCGGTACTCTCCACTGCCACCAATGATAGGGGGGGGGGGGGCGATTTTAATTAGGAGGGGGAGGGAGGGGAGAGGGCCCACTGGCCACCAACGAGTTATCTACAGCGGAGGGAGGGGGGGTCCACTGGACACCAATGAGTTAACTACAGGGGAGGGAGGGGGGGCCCACTGGACACCAATGAGTTAACTACAGGGGAGGGAGGGGGGGCCCACTGGACACCAATGAGTTAACTACAGGGGAGGGAGGGGGGCCCACTGGACACCAATGAGTTAACTACAGGGGAGGGAGGGGGGGGCGGCCGCACTGGCCACCAATGAGTTAAAAACAGGGGGGGGTCTGCCCCCTGCTGCCTGGCAGCACCTGCCAGGCAGCAGGGGGCAGTCATGTACACAGTTTTTCAGTATATTCTAACCTGAAGCGTCCCCATCACCATGGGAACGCCTCTGTGTTAGAATATACTGTCGGATCTGAGTTTTCACTAAGTGAAAACTCACCTCTGAAAAAGCTTTCATGCAGACGGATCTTCGGATCCGTCTGTATGAAAGTAACCTACGGCCACGGATCACGGACACGGATGCCAATCTTGTGTGCATCCGTGTTCTTTCACGGACCCATTGACTTGAATGGGTCCGTGAACCGTTGTCCGTCAAAAAAATAGGACAGGTCATATTTTTTTGACGGACAGGAAACACGGATCACGATCTCGGCTGCAAAACGGTGCATTTTCCGATTTTTCCACTGACCCATTGAAAGTCAAAACGGCACAACGGCCACGGATGCACACAACGGTCGTGTGCATGAGGCCTAAAGCTGACAGTCTGCAGTTAAAGCACATCTTGTTCGTTTCATTTCAAATCCATTATGGTGTTGTATAGAGCCAAAAATGTTAGAATTGTGTTGATGTCCCAATATTTATGGACCTGACTGTATTTCTGCTGATAACATTAGTGCAGCCATCTACAGTCAGAACCATTATAAGCAGGATATAGATCTCATTACTGACAGCTGTCACTTCATGCACTCTCTTCTAAACACAGTATTTGTGTGCAGTCCGAACCGTGAGCGGTCGCTTTTCCTACACAGATTAGAACAGTGTGACGAGTGGATGCACGGAAAAAAAGAAAAACTAGTGGAGCGCCAAATATTGAAAGGAAATTAATAAGACTGATAAAGGCTTACAGTGCCTTCCTAGAGATAAAGGAGACCCAAAGGTGTATAGCCAATTAGAAATAAAAAGGGTTCTTACGTTTGCAGATAAAAACAATGATTAAAGTGAGTATATTCATATAAATAGTGAATAGTAATAATAAATAAATAAATACGTAAAATAATATTTTACGCATTTATTTATTACTATTCACAATTTATTTATGACGCAATACATATTTAATATTTTTATTCTCTTTTACCTAATATTTGTATTGTTTAGTATATACGGAGACCATGCGATGGAAACATGGGGACCACGTTACGCTAACATTTTAATATTCTTAGGCATGTTTGGGGGCAAAACATGTTCATGTTTATTAATATGTTCTTTTATACTTTAGGTATCTTTAAATATTTATGTCTCTATACAAAGATACATTCCACATGTATATCTAGGGTAGGGGTGATGATCAAACAATGATCAAAGTGACTATATTCACTATATTGTTTAGTAAAATATATGTACACGCAATCGTGTTTACTCACTTCACCAGGGGAGGTGGCGCAAGATAAACTCAAGACACTTGACGCCAGAACCCCCCCTCACCAAGGTCGCATGTAGAATGTAGGTTCTACTTGTCGTCCTGTTAATTGACTAATGACCCAAAGGACTTCAGACGTGGCACAAGGTAATTTTTATTATATTAGCTTGACGCGTTTCAGGGCATAAACAACCCCTTCCTCAGGAGCATATACAGATAGACAGGTACAGAGCAGCATTTTATAGATGGTCACATAGAAAAAAGGGAGGAGAATTCTCCCCATGGTGATGCACTTCCTCCCAGGCTGGTAACCCGTAACCATGTTCCACACGTGTGTACAATGCCTCCATTCACATTAATTTAAAACAAACCCTAGGGTGGATGCAAGTAGCCACCTTAATAATCGTTGTTATAGTACGGGTGGCTGCCCGACTGTATTAGTAATTCCACCCCTGCCTCTGTAGGTAGGGGTGTCGGAGGTTCACTTCCGGTCATGTGGTGTCGGGTGCCAAACTTGCGTTTCACTTGTGGAACGCATGATGGCCGACATGCGGCTTCAGATCCTTCTGGGGGGGCGTGTAAGGCCAATAGACCTGATGGTTAGAGGTCAAGATTATATTCAGTAGGGGGGAGGGGGGGATAAAGTACAATATATATAAATAAACTCGATAAAAATGAGAATTTCCGCGTTCCACAGTGGAACGCAAAGTATATGCAAATGATCAAATGGACTAAACTAGGGATTTTTTGCGTTCCACAACGCGTTCAACGCAAAGAAAATTTTAACTCTAGACTGTAACTTAATGAGGGGAGGGGATTCTTTGGAACAATGATACATACAGTAAGTACTTATACATATAAAACATGAATAAAAATGATAATAAAAAGGAATATTCATGAAAAGTAACATAGTAACATCGTACATAAGCCCGAAAAAAGACATTTGTCCATCCAGTTCGGCCTGTCATCCTGCAAGTTGATCCAGAGGAAGGTAAAAAAAAAAACTTGTGAGGTAGAAGCCAATTTTCCTCACTTTAGGGAAATAAAAAATTCCTTCCCGACTCCAATCAGGCAATCAGAATAACTCCCTGGATCAACGACCCCTCTCTAGTAGCTATAGCCTGTAATATTATTACGCTCCAGAAATACATCCAGGCCCCTCTTGAATTCCTTTATTGTAATCACCATCACCACCTCCTCGGGCAGAGAGTTCCATAGTCTCACTGCTCTTACCGTAAAGAATCCTTTTCTATGTTTGTGTACAAACCTTCTTTCCTCCAGACGCAGAGGATGTCCCCTCGTCACAGTCACAGTCCTGGGGATAAATAGCTGATGGGATAGATCTCTGTACTGACCCCTGAAATATTTATACATATTAATTAGATCTCCCCTCAGTCGTCTTTTTCTAAAGTGAATAGCCCTAATTTTGATAATCTTTCAGGGTACTGTAGTTGCCCCATTCCAGTTATTACTTTAGTTGCCCTCCTCTGGACCTTCTCCAGCTCTGCTATGTCTGCCTTGTTTACAGGAGCCCAGAACTGTACACAGTACTCCATGTGTGGTCTGACTAGCGATTTGTAAAGTGGTAGGACTATGTTCTTATCACGGGCATCTATGCCCCTTTTGATGCAACCCATTATCTTGTTGGCCTTGGCAGCAGCTGCCTGACACTGGTTTTTGCAGCTTAGTTTGCTGTTTATTAAAATTCCTAGATCCTTTTCCATGTCAGTGTTACCGAGTGTTTTACCATTTAATATGTACGGGTGACTTGCATTATTCCTTCCCATGTGCATAACTTTACATTTGTCAGTGTTAAACCACATCTGCCACTTATCTGCCCAAGCCTGCAATCTATCCAGATCCCTCTGTAGTAGTATACTGTCCTCTTCAGTGTTAATTACTTTACACAGTTTAGTGCCATCTGCGAAAATTGATACTTTACTATGCAAGCCTTCTACAAGATCATTAATAAATATATTGAAGAGAATAGGGCCCAATACTGACCCCTGAGGTACTCCACTAGTGACAGTGACCCAATCTGAGTGTGTACCACTAATAACCACCCTTTGTTTTCTATCCCTCAGCCAGTTACTTACCCACTTACAGACGTTTTCTCCCAGTCCGAGCATTCTCATTTTATATACTAACCTTTTATGTGGTACAGTGTCATATGTACATAAATAAATAAATAATTATAAAACATATAGGTCTTTTTCCCCTGCCCTAGGTATATCTATAGAAAGATCTTCAGATCCTCTCATATATGCACCCCTATCCTAGATATACATGTGGAATGTGTCTTTGTATAGAGACATAAATATTTAAAGATACCTAAAGTATAAAAGAACATAACATAAACATGAACATGTTTTGCCCCCAAACATGCCTAAAAATATTAAAATGTTAAAACGTGCATAATTCAGTTTTAAATTTGAGTAGGGATTAAGTTAGCGTAACGTGGTCCCCATGTTTCCGTCGCATGGTCTCCGTATATACCAAATTATACAAATATTAGGCAAAAGATAATAAAAATTGAAAATACTAATTGCGTCATAAATAAATAGTGAATAGTAATAAATAAATACGTAAAATATTATTTTACATATTTATTTTTTATTACTATTCACTATTTATATATTCACTTTGATCATTGTTTTTATCGGCAAACGTAAGAACACTTTTCATTTCTAATTAGCTATACACCATTGGGTCTTCTTTATCTCTAGGAAGGCACTGTAAGCCTTTATCAGTCTTATTAATTTCCTTTCAATATTTGGCGCTCCACTAGTTTTTCTTTTTTTCCGTGCATCCACTCGTCAGACTGTACTAATCTGTGTGGGAAAAGCGACCGCTCACTGTGCGGACTGCACACAAATACTGTGTTCAGAAGAGAGTGCATGTAGTGACAGCTGTCAGTAATGAGATCTATATCCTGCTTATAACGCCATGGTTCTGACTGTAGATGGCTGCACTAACGTTATCACCAGAAATATCTATTGTGTCTACAAATAATGGACTTTCTACAGAAAGGAAAGTGATCAGCAGTCTGTATGTAAGTGGCTGATAGCTGTGCTATGTAACAGGAAGTGGGGGCGGGGCAGCAGAGCTTATGCTGGTGCATGTGAAATCAACAGGAACGCCCACAGAGCCTCACAGGAGATGACAGCAGTGAGCAAAAATCATATCAGAGCATTTCTGAGAGCATGTGAAGCAAAGCTGATACTAGTAACAAACAAGTGCAATTTTATTATGTGCTGCTTTACAGTAAGAAATGGGGTATTGATTTTTGGTGCACAAAGGTGTCCATAGCCTTTAAAGGGAACCTGTCAGTGGGGGCGGGGCAGCAGAGCTTATGCTGGTGCATGTGAAATCAACAGGAACGCCCACAGAGCCTCACAGGAGATGACAGCAGTGAGCAAAAATCATATCAGAGCATTTCTGAGAGCATGTGAAGCAAAGCTGATACTAGTAAACAAACAAGTGCAATTTTATTATGTGCTGCTTTACAGTAAGAAATGGGGTTATTGATTTTTGGTGCACAAAGGTGTCCATAGCCTTTAAAGGGAACCTGTCATCAGGATTTTGTGTATAGAGCTGAGGACATGGGTTGCTAGATGGCCGCTAGCACATCCACAATACCCAGTCCCCATAGCTCTGTGTGCTTTTATTGTGTAAAAAAAACTATTTGATACATATGCAAATTAACCTGAGATGAGTCCTGTATGTGAGATGAGTCAGGGACAGGACTCATCTCAGGTTGATTTGCATATGTATCAAATCATTTTTTTTTTACACGATAAAAGCACACAGAGCTATGGGGACTGGGTATTGCGGATGTGCCAGCGGCGAACTAGCAACCCATGTCCTCAGCTCTATACACAAAATCCCAGTGACAGGTTCCCTTTAAGCCTTATGCAGAACAACATATATCAGACCTACTAAAATCAGCTAGTACCACCGTGGTCTGAGTGATAAGTAACAGTGAACTAGATTAATGCAATGAATTTCATCTGAAATATTCAGTGATTCTTGCGTTACATAGGACTGTTTATGAGAACACGTATTCAGACAGAGCGCCGCTCAGTAAATTGAATGAACACTGGTTCTCTGTCACAGACTCACCTGTTTTGCTTTTATCACCAGTTATAATAAAACAGTTTTCTATGCATATATTTACCACAATCAAGATCAAACGTCCAGAAGAACTGGTGTCAGCGGCACAGAGAAGACAAGATTGCCTATTTTAGTAAACGGTTATATTCCCATCATAACAATTCTGGTTCCTCTGTTATTTCTCCTATAAATGTATGAATAAATTAGGTGCTGTCATTCCCCTTGTGAATTGGGGGTGTATTATGTGGAATGCAATCATTTAATAAAACAGACATGTCTGGAGCCTCATCTATGATTATATGGCAAAAATACCTTTATTGGTGACCTGTCATGTTGAAAATGGATTACAATCTGCAGATAGTATGTTATAGAGCAGGAGGAGCGGAGCAGATTGATATATTGCGAGAGAAGTTCCAGTATAACATTTTATTCATTTCAATCTCTGCTCATTTTGGGCTTAGGATTCATGTTGGCGATCCTATCAGTGACTTCTGTACGGCCAGTCACAAAGAAAAGACTTTAATTCACAGAGAAGGAGCGCCCACATGACTGAAGTTCAAAAGGAGCAGAAATTTAAATTAAGAAAATATAAACTTTACTGCAACATTTCTAGCAAAGCTATATCAATCTGCTCCTTCATGTTACCATGCTGCCTTCGGATGGCAGAGACTTTTCAATGTGACAGTTTTCCTTTAACCTGGCATCAATTGACATAGGCAGTGACGTACCTCCAATTAGGGCTGGGCGATTATGACAGAAATCAAAATTGTGATTGATTGAACATGTAACCTTAATTTCGATCATAGAACGGTTATTTAGGGTTGTGGCTTGGGGCGTGACTTAACACGGGGCATTTTGAGTTCTGCGCTGTTTTAAAAAGTACTTTTACATATGATATTTGGGATATTTTTTGCAATGGAATCGTGCATATTTTAAGGATGTTGAAATAAATGAAGAAAAAACACCACAGATGAGCAGTTTGAGGTTATATACACAGCAATATAGAGAGGTATATACAGGACTCCTTTTATATACCCCTGTGTTTTGCTGTATACTCCTGTATATACCCCTCTATAGTGCTGATTTTGTACTCCTATATTGCTGTACCATGTGTACTTCTGTATATCTCTCTTTTTATTTCTGTATACTCCTGTATATACTTATATTGCTGTGTACTCCTGGATATACTCCCAGGGGAGTAGCTAAAGGCTCATGGGTCCTGGTGCAAGGGTTACGCTTGAGCCCCCTTCTCTCAGTACTTTGTGGCCAGGGGCAGGGAAGCACATAGCCCTTGTGCTGTCTGAGGCAAAAATTTAAACTGCACCCCCCCTTCCTATGTATACTCCCCTATATTGCTGTGTACTCCTGTATATACTCCCCTATATTGCTGTATATACTCCCCTGTATATACTCCCCTATATTGCTGTATACCTGTGTATACAGCAATATAGGGAAGTATATATAGAACAGGAGTACACAGCAATATAGAGGAGTATATAAAGGAGTACACAGTAATATAGAGAGGTATATACAGGAAGGGGGGTGCAGTTTAAATTTTTGCCTCAGACAGCACAAGGGCTATGTGCTTCCCTGCCCCTTGCCACAAAGTACTGAGGAAAGGGGGCTCAAGCGTAACCCTTGCACCAGGACCCATGAGCCTTTAGCTACTCCCCTGGGAGTATATACAGGAGTACACAGCAATATAGAGGAGTATATAAAGGAGTACACAGTAATATAGAGAGGTATATACAGGAGTATACATGCGTACACATGTTACATCCGAAGTTGCTTTGTTCAAAACTTCGGATTAATACTGTACGGAGATCTGTCTCCGTACAATAATAAAATGTATGGGCTCTGATGAGCCGAAGCTAGTTATTCACATCTGCCAGGGCCTGTGATGACATCATCCTCATCATAACATATCCTATACCATCTAGTAAAGGAACTGCACAGAGTATGGTGTAGTTCCCAGGTTAAAGAGATGCCTCTGCCAGGACCTCTGATGACATCATCACAGGTCCTTCAATCCCCAACAGCATGAATTACAACTGCAGGCTCTCCATTAAGACTATAATGGAGTGGTAAGAGGAGGTCCCCCCTTTTCTCTTCCTTTGCACTCCACCTCCCCCCAATTCCCTGTTTTTACAGTCATGTAGTACTGAAGACAGTTACAACCCCCATTACCTAATGTACCTCACACAGTGACCATAATGTATAACTGACCACATATATCTGTACACACTGCATCTATTAAACCTTGCATGTCTCACATCACTACACTGTCTATCTCTATCTTCATATATTTATATATAGCTACACACTGCATCTATTATACAGTATATTAAATACAATGTGTACAGATATATAGTATATCCATGTTGTCACGAACCAGCGGGTGTGAACCCACTGTGCCACGTGTCCTACCTCCTCTAAGGGCATTGTCTAAGTGAACCCCTCAATCTTCACAGTACCCCTCATGGTGGGGATAGACTTTCCCGAGGGTAACAGCAGGTCGCTACCTCTTGAGGAGAATAGGCACACGAGGCATCTGGTCCAGACGGACCAGGAGGTACCTGATAATGGTACCAGAGGTACAGGCATTGTAAGCAGACTGAGTCGTAACCAGGAGCAACAGTGCAGGACCGTAGGATGAGGCAGAGGCAAAGTCAGACAGGCAATAGGTCAGGGCAGGCAGCACAGGTACAGGTCAGGCAATCCGGATCGGCAACAGGAGAGTCAAGGCAGGCAGACAGGGATAAAACAGGTAGCAGAGTCCAGGAATACAGGTACGAGTCAGGAACACAAGAGGATATCAGGAACCTTAGCAGGACACAAGGACCTTGACACTGAGGCATCTGGAAAGGGGGCTGAGCCACTTATATATGTGCAGGAGGGCTAGGATTAGTTAGCAAGGTCACATGACCTAACCCATAAAGCACAGGGAGTGATGTGTGCCGGCCCTTATGGAAGTGCTGCAGGAAACAAGCAGCAAGCATGCTGTGGCCAGGGCTGAGAGGAAACTGTGGAGCGGATCCAAGAACAACAGTACCTACACAGACAGATCCCAAGACTGCAGCAGTGAATGGGAAGTACTGGCAGCAGATCACCGCTGAACACGGCGGCTGGGACCGTGGCGGTAAGCAGGGGAACAGCGGTGCACAGCAGCCTCTGTTAAATTCCAGCAGGGTACTGATATGTGAGGTACAAGGTATAATAAATGCAGTGGCTACAGATATGTAATACATCCAGCAGTGTACTGATATGTGAGGTATATAAGGTATAATAGATGCAGTGTGTACAGTTATATAGTATATACAGCAGTGTACTGATATGTGAGGTATGAGGTGTAATTTATACTTTAGATCTGTACACACTGCATTTATTATACCTCTTAAGCTACATTCACACGAACGCAGTGTTTTGCGGATCTGTAAAACATTGATATCGGCCTGTGTGCGTTCTGCAATCTGCGTACTGCACATGGCCACCGCTATCATAGAGAATGCCTATTTTTGTCCGCAATTGCAGACAAGAATAGGACATGTTCTATATTTTTTGCAGGGCCGCAGAACAGAACAGAACTACGAATGCACACAGTGCAGCCCCATTGAATGATGCAGACTCATTCATACGGTTGTGTGAATGAACCCTTAAGGCTACTTTCGCATCTGCGTTTTTTGCTGTCTGGTTTTGAGATCTGCCATGAGATCTCAAAACCACAGCAAAATGCTTCCGTTATAATAATACAACCAGCTGCATCTGTTCAGAATGGATCCGGTTGTATTATATCGAAAATGAAGAAACTGGATTCAGCACTAAAACCATTGTAAGTCAATGGGCGCCAGATACATTTTTTTCGTGTTGGAAAAAAATGGATCTGGCACCACTGACTTACATGAACAGTGGTGGGAGTACCGGACCAGCACAGCAAAAAACAGCAAAGGAGAAATACCGTAGGTGAGTATAACATTTCTTTAAGACATTCTAGGAATTGGCAGAGATTTTCAATTATCTTGGACAACCCATTTAAGTTGTATGTCTGTTTATTACTTTTGTTCATATGATGTGAGTGTATGATGTCAGGATGTGTCTTATTTTCAGTTAACTATGGAAGCAGTGCTTTTCTTAGAATTGTTCAGGTCACAGCTAGCGGTTGGTCAATAGGAATGTGGTAAAGCTGGAGAGTGGAAGGTGGTCTTTCTTGCTGGGAGTCCAGTGACTGGCATACCACTTGCAAGTGATCGGCCAAGAGACCGAGCCAATCTCTGGACTTTGTTCCTGTTAGTGACTTGTGGTTATCTATGTTTCCAATAAAGCCAAACTTACCCTCTAAACTGATCATCTCCTGGTTACTACATGCCCAGATAGATTTTCAGAATCTGGATGTTAACGAGAATTCAGTGAATGCAAACGGCAGAGAACATGACAACCTAGAAGAACTTATATAGGCGATATATTAGTAAACTGCATAACCTTTCAGTGCACAACAAATAAGAAAAAATGATGTTTCCTGAGACCTTAAATTTAGGAAAGGCCCTGGCCAAGTATATGAATTTTGTGATATCTGAAAAATCCCTAAACTTTTATAATGTTTATATTTTATGCAGGTAAAATTTCTTCATGAAAATCTCGAAAACCCCAGTGCATTTCATTGGACTTGTGAGTCATTCACTGTCTGATCAACAGAAGTTTGTCACTTTGTGAACGTTGCTGTGTTTGGCCACATTATGATTGGTCTTGGCCTCCACTGGGGCAGACTATAGGAGGTCTGGTGGGTATTTAGGACTAATGAGCTGTCACCTACTTCAATGTACTTTCCAGGATGATGTACTTTCCAGGTTGACTGATGTAAAACCCTATCTATAATTTATAGCTCTGATTCCTATAAAGATATTTAAAAAAATTAACCAGCACAGAATTGAGCACTTGATTCAAGAATAAAAGAAACTAGTGTAAACCAGTGACTCAACCTATAGACCGAATAGATAAGGGTCCACCCAGACCGCACAAATAGATCAGAAAAAATAGTAGGTAAATGAGGGGCACTCCGTATAAGGGAATACAAACAGCAAGTGAATAATGGCTAGATTTTATTAATCCTATAAACAAGCCAATGCATCAAACAATAACAATGTTAAAAACGAATTTTTCTCAGGGCCCTTTTCCATTGGGTATTCATTTTTTATGCATTTTATCACATTTTATGGATGTTTTTAACATTGTTATTGTTTGATGCGTTGGCTTGTTTATAGGAATAATAAAATCTAGCCATTATTCACTTGCTGTGTGTATTCCCTTATATGGAGTGCCCCTCATTTACCTACTATTGATTCAAGAATACAAAATAATATAAAAATTCACTTTAAAGAGGACCTTTCATCAGTTTTGACATAGACTAATTATGGTATTAACTTGTAGGGTGGCCCCCACTGATGCCATGGGTGTTTATTTTTTTTTTCAAACCCCCTCCCCCCTCGTTCTTCCGCTGTGGCCCCCCAATGCTTTGGCGCTTTGTATTATAATGAGCATTAAACTCGCAACGGGAAGGAGACGCAGCCTTCTGCTGTGGGCATCTCCTTCACCCTGGTTGTGAGCGGTCAGCTCTGGATCGCGCTCACAGCCAGGGAGAAGGAGACGCCCACAACAGAAGACGGCGTCTCCTCCCCGGTGCGAGTTTAATGCTCATTATAATACAGTGCACCAAATAATTGGGGGGCCACAGCAGACAAGGGGGGGAAGTGGAGGGGGTTTAAAAAAAAAATATACCCATGGCATTAGTGGGGGCCGCCCTACAAGGTAATACCATAATTAGCCTATATCAAAACTGATGAAAGGTCCTCTTTAACACGTACCTGGACACAACTGTATGTCATTGGTGCAGTCTAAGTGTATGAAGTGTATGTATATGAAGAGGGTTTACATGCTGAGCCCATCTCATATCCAGCAAATGCTGGCTGTGTGTAAAGACGGGTTTACACGGGGCGATGCAGCAGCCGATTGTCGGGAAGGGAGTGTTCCTTCCCGACAGGCCACTGCTCATTCAGTGAAGGAGATTGCTGCATTTAGATGCAGTGGTCTCCTTCACAGTATGAGGAAGAGGGATCTCTATTGTGAGCGCTTGTCCTCATACAGAACCATTGTTTCTAGGCAGCAGATCGCTGTTTAGATCGCACGATCTGCTGCCCAGAAACGATGAGTTGGTGTGCCTGCATGAACAAGAGGATCACCCAATGAACGAGCATTTCGCTCATTCATAGGGTGATTGGCGGCACATTTAGAAGGGCAGATTGTTGGGAATGTTCATTCCTGATAATTGTCACCAGATTTAACCCTATTAAGCTAGCTGACATTAGCGATGTGCTAATGTCAGCTAAACCTAACTAGCCTATTCCTTCTTTTATCTTTCCGTTACGCCAGAAATTTAACTTTCATAATATGCTAATTAGCCTCTAGGAGCGGGGGGGGGGGCATTTTTCCTGCTCCTAGAGGCTCCGTTCTCCCCCCTTTGTCGCCTCCCTCCAAGTCCTGATTGACAGGGCCAGGCAGCGCTCGCATCTGTCTGCCAGCCCTGTGCTCTGGTGAAATCTCACGCTGTTCAGCATAGGCGCGGTGAGGAAGCTGGTAGCCTGCGAGCGTCTTTCCCTCACCGCGCCTGCGCCAAATGCTGAACGGCGCAAGATTTTACCAGAGCACAGGGCTGGCAGACAGATGCGAGCACTGCCTGGATCCAGATTTGCTACTGCTGGGGAGTGTCTGTCCCGCAGTCCCAGAACGGCTGAAGTATGTCCCACTGTCAGACGATTGTAATGGTGAAGCAGGGAGCCGTCCGCTCCACACTTTACCATTCAGCTCAGCTGCCGACACTCGCCAGCAGTAGCATGATATCTGTGACACATCACGCTGCTAGGCTACGTAGGAGGAGAGGTGGAATCAGCCGGTGGACTCCTCCTACACAGCCCTGCAAGCGGGATCGGTGACAGTATCCTTCTGTACAGTGTTCATTTTAAGACATGGTCAGATATCATAGTCAAGTTTTAGAATAATGCCAGTGTGACACCTGACCCTGACTTTGATATTTGAGTTTGACTTATTATCTTAATAGGTCAGGGTCAAAGTGAGAATGAGTTATAGATATACTGTGTATTTGTATGCTAAATCACACAATCTTTATAGCTGAGCTTCTAGCTCTATATATAAACTGCTTAGCTGTCATATATCATAAATCACTGGAGCTATAGCTTTGTGGCTTAGATGCTTGCCTCTCATGCTGTGTTCTTGGGTTCAAAACCCCTATCAGTCTTTAAAACAAATTAGTGGTTTATTGAGCCCTAGAAAAGAGACAAATTCAACTGATGTCTGACTATCAGTGTCGCAATGACTTTTAGGTTCATTGTACTTTTAATATGCTCAATTACATAGATGAAGAAAACCCTACAGGTTGCTGGCTGAAGCTATAGCTCAGTGTTTTAGATGCTTGCCTCAAAGGCAGTATTCTTTGGTTCAAAACCCCTATCAGTCTTTAAAAAATGTTTATGTTTTATTGAGCCCTAGAAAAGAGACAAATTCAAGTGATGTGTGACCCTGATGTCTGAGTCTTCTCCTCTGACTAGTCAGCATCGCAATTACTTTTAGGTTCATTGTACTTTTAATATGCTCAATCACATAGATGAAGAAAACCCTTCAGGTTGCTGGCTGAAGCTATGGCTCAGTGTTTTAGATGCTTGCCTCCCATGCAGTATTCTTGGGTACAAAACCCCTATCAGTCTTTAAAGTTTTTTACATTTTATTGAGCCCTAGAAAAGAGACAAATTCAAGTGATGTGTGACCCTGATGTCTGACTCTTCTCACTAGTCAGCGCCGCTATGACTTTTAGGTTCAATGAACACTGTACTGCTGCTGGGGAGCGCAGTTCATCAGAGGAACTAGGTGAGTATTTACTGTATTTTACTTCCTGTGAAGGGGCACATACAGTATCTGGCCATAACTACTGTAAGGGGGCACATATTCGGGCATAGCAACTGTAAAGGGGGAACAACATATCTGGGCATGGCAACTGTGAAGGAGGCACATATCTAGCCATAACTACTGAGAGGGGGCACATATCTGGCATAAATACTGTGAGGGGGCCAATATCCAGCATTACTGTGAGGGGCACGGGGCACTTATCTGGCATAACTACTGAGAGGGGGCACATATCTGGACATAACTACTGTGAAGGGGGGACATCTGGTCATAAACTCAACTGTAAAGGGGGCATAGCAACTGTAAAGGATGCATATCTTGGAATAGCTACTATGCAGGGGGGACATATCTGGGCATATCAACTGTGAATTGGGCACATCTGGGCATACCTACTGTGAAGGGGGCACATATCTGGGCATAGCTACTGTGAATGAGGCATATCTGGCATATTTACTGTAAAGGGGATACATCTATCTAGGCATAACTACTGTGAATGGGGCATATCTGGGCATAACTACTGTAAAGAGGGCACATCCACATCTGAGCATAGCTACTGTGAGGGGGCACATATCTGGGCACAGCTGTGAACGGGGCATATCTGGCATAACTACTGTGAAGGTGGCACATATCTGGGCATAGTTACTGAGAAGGGGGCATATCTGGCATAACTACTGTGAAGGGGCACATATCTGGGCATAATTACTGAGAAAGGGGCATATCTGGACATAACTATGAGGAACATAACTACTATGAAGGGGGCACATGTGGGCATAACTACTGTGAGGGGCACAATGTGGCCATGTCTACTGTAAAGTGGGCAAAACTACTGTGTAGGGAGCACATGTGGGCATTATTACTGTATGCATGCATAAAGGTGGAATAATTACTATATGGTAATTAAGGGGACTGGATGTGTAGTTATGTTTTGGGCAGAGTTAGAGGTGTGGCCTAGTATGAAGAATAATTGCCGTGGTGCACTACAAGCGCCTCACTTATTGCTCCTTTTTGTGTTTTTCAAGTTAGGAGGAATGTGCAACAGGTTAGCCAGTTTCATAGGTACAGATCTGCTGACAGATGCCCTTTAAAGCTTTATCTGGCCTTAAAGCAGACCGACCTTTCATAGTTTTTTTTTTATTCTAGATAAATACCTATACTTGCAGGGTACCTCCCTGCTGATGGTACCACCCTGCCAGTTTTTCTTTTTAAATATGGCTCCTGTGCCCCCCCTGTAGTTTTCCCGCTCAGTATGTTAATACTGAGCATCGGTACAGGGAGGAGGAGACGCCAGGGTTTCTCAATGGGTGTTTCCTTATCCGTGGCTGTGACTCTCTCCACTGAGATTGGATCACGGCACAGCCAGGGAGAAGGAGACGCCCATTGAGAAACCCTGACGTCTCCTCCTCCCTGTACCGATGGAGGTATTTAACATGAAATGTCCGCTTTAAATATATACCACATATCCCTCTCATTCTGAATATTTAGAAGTTATTGACCAGAATATTAAACTAGCTTGTCTCATACAAGCTTTAAAACTTCATTATTATCCTGTTCTCACCATGTCAGGTCTGCATATCATCCAGTGACTGCAAATTATGCCTTTTCATCTGCCAAAAACCAGGGTTTGCAACCTTGCAACAGAGACTGAAGCTGGGAAAGAAATTTCAAGGGAATGAAGAATAATGGTGCAAATTGGGAAGCCCTGAACTCTGCAATGTTCCGTGAACTTGGGTCTAAGGAGGACTATTGATACAATGGGTGTTTCTTTATGTAGTGCTGAGCACCTAACCTCTGAAGGGCATGTTTTGTTGCTTTCCATTTCCAAGCTTCTAATCTAAACCCAATGAGAGTAAACTGATTTTCATTTTCAGCAGAGAAAATCCTGACATATTCTCCTTGTTGTCAAGGCTACGTGCTAGCAATGCAATTCAAAGCAACTAATACATTTTTATGTGGAGTTTTCTATTTTAGGTGCCTCGTCATCAGCAAACTCCTACTCACACAATTTTAGAGGTCAGCGCATGGCACAACTGCGCTGCTCATAAATTAAATATTTGATGGAGGCAACCTAACCTTTGTTAGATTCATTAAACAAAATTAATTTCAAGGAACAGAACCCCACACTATAGCGGTATAGAGGTGGGAAAGTAAATTAAGGTTTCTACAAAAGGTTCCGGACAAATAACCAGAATAAAAAATGATTAAAATGTGTTTTTAATTATGTGTTCGATCATCAAAGACGATGTGTACAAAAAGTCTAGCAGCTGACAGTTCAGTAATATCCGTGGCGGTGAAGAGGAATATTATCCACTAGGCCTCATGCACGTGACAGTATGTATCTTGTGGTCTGCAAATGACACATCCACAAAATACTGATACCGTCCATGTTGCTTCCACATTAACATCAGAGGATCAATGGTCTGCATTTTGTGGCCAAGTATAGGACATGTTCTATCCCTTTGCGGAACGAACACACGGATGCAGGAAAGCACACAGATCATCCATGTGCTTACCACATCCATATGTCAGATCTGCAAAGATGTAGAATATGTATGCAAAATACAGATCATGGACGCCTTGAAATCAACTGGTCTACAAAAATAATGCGGACGGCACACGGACCGCATCTGTATTTTGTGGATCCGCCATTAGCGGACAGCAAAACGGATATGGTCGTGTGCATGAGGCCTTAGGCTGGCTTCATGAGTGGAGAAATTAGCTGGATGGATATCCTGGCCATTGATCTTTATGACTTATACACTCACCTAAAGAATTATTAGGAACACCTGTTCTATTTCTCATTAATGCTGGTATTTGGAGGATTTTCATAGGGTGAGAACAATAGGGATAGCCACCGATAAGTGGGGTCGCTCCTTCTGGGGTTATTCTCCCGCATCTAGGCGGGAGACCTCTCCGCTTTCAGGCAGGGCTATACATCTCCTGTGTCAGTGTCTCAGGACCCAGAGAACAAGTTATTAAACAACCATTGATACTACTTTCCAGCACACAAAGCTACCTCTGTGGATCCTACAGAACCACCTACACGCCTGGATATCCAGAAAAAAAGGACCACTTATTCCTCATGCAACAAACCTTGAGTGGTAACTATAATAAGTGATCTAACGGTATCCTCATCCAATACACAGTACCTTATATGCTTATTGTATATATAGCCTATTATAGCCAGATGTACCATACGCAGTCTACTACTATTGCATATGTGGGACTTATTTTTAATTGAATATGATAAAAGCTAAGTTTTAGGCCCCATGCACACGGCCGTGTTTCACGGCCGTGTGCGGGCCGTGGAACCGCGGCCTGGATCCCTCCTGAGAGAAGGAGTGCACGGCGTCACTGGTTGCTATGACGCCGTGCGCTCCCTGCTGCCGGCACAGTACAGTAATACACTGGTATAGATCATGGGGCCTTAGTAGGATAATTAATCAGTGAAACAATGCGATTATCTAGTCAACCAATCCCATGGCAGTTGCTTCAATGCATGTAGGGTTGTGGTCCTGGTCAAGACAATCTCCTGAACTCCAAACTGAATGTCAGAATGGGAAAGAAAGGTGATTTAAGCAATTTTGAGCGTGGCATGGTTGTTGGTGCCAGACGGGCCGGTCTGAGTATTTCACCAAAGAATGGTGTGAAAAGGGAAAAACATCCAGCATGCGGCAGTCCTGTGGGCGAAAATGCCTTGTTGATGCTAGAGGTCAGAGGAGAATGGGCCGACTGATTCAAGCTGATAGAAGAGCAACGTTGACTGAAATAACCACTCGTTACAACCGAGGTATGCAGCAAAGCATTTGTGAAGCCACAACACGCACAACCTTGAGGCGGATGGGCTACAACAGCAGAAGACCCCACCGGGTACCACTCATCTTCACTACAAATAGGAAAAAGAGGCTACAATTTGCACAAGCTCACCAAAATTGGACTGTTGAAGACTGGAAAAATGGTTTCTTGAACATGACAATGAGTTCACTGTACTAAAATGGCCCCCACAGTCATCAGATCCCAACCCAATAGAGCATCTTTGGGATGTGGTGGAACGGGAGCTTCGTGCCCTGGATGTGCATCCCTCAAATCTCCATCAACTGCAAGATGCTATCCTATCAATATGGGCCAACATTTCTAAAGAATGCTATCAGCACCTTGTTGAATCAATGCCACGTAGAATTAAGGAAGTTCTGAAGGCAAAAAGGGGTCCAACACGGTATTAGTATGGTGTTCCTAATAATTTTTTAGGTGAGTGTATGTAGGATATGTCATAGGGGTCAACTAGATGGGGGAATTATTTGAGTCACCATCTATTGCGAATACAAGGGCCCCATGACCCCCCTCGGTAATCAGCTGTTTGAGAAGTCATCGGAGTTCCTGTGATTGCCACGGCCTTCTCCGTGCTCATTAAGCACTGTGCCATACATTGTATAGTGGCTGAGCTTGGTATTGCAGATCAGCCCCATTCACTTCTACGAGGCTGAGCTGCTCCTAGGTCACGTGACAGGTGAACATATTGTCACTGAATTTGTGCCACAATATAAATTTTGTGCATATCGCCAGACCGCGATATGACCACGGAGTGGTAGTGAAGATCGGTTACCATGGCAGCCAGGAGTCATGCTACTGAAGTCCTGGCTGCCATGGTATGTTAGTGAGCAGCATTATACTCACGTGCGCCGTGGCTCCTTCTTCTGTCTGTGCAGCGCTTTGCTAATGCTTACAGCATTAGCAATGCGCTGCACAGACCTATGAGAAGAAGGAGCGTCCAGCGGCCACAGCGCACGTGAGTATAATGCTGCTCACTTCAGTAGCGTCCTGGCTGCCATGGTAACCTATCGGAGCCCCAGCATTACACTGCTGGGACTCCGATCGGAACTGCCCACTGCCACCAATGATGGGGGACGACGACGACCCTGTGGCCACTGCCACCAATGATTAATACTGGGGAGGGAGGGTGGGTGGGTTTGAGTTACCAGAGGGGGCTGATAAGAGGTAGAGGCTGGGGGGCTGATCAGAGGCTGGGGGGCACATGAGAAGCTGGGGGGCGGATCAGAGCCTGGGGGGCACATGAGAGGCTGGGGGGCACATGAGTGGCTGGCTGGCTGCCATGGTCAGCTCCCTGCTGTTGTGTGCACAAAGCACAGGGCAGTAAGGAGAGTGTAAAGTCCTATTCACCCTAATATATCTCTATTAGGGTGAATATGACAAGGGTTCTAGCCCTTAAGGAGGCTAATAGTTATTAAATAAAAAGTAAAAAAAAAGTTTAACCCCCCCCAATATAGAAAACAATATATCACGATATATATTGCACATGCTTAAAATTATATTGCAATATAGATTTTAGGCCATATCGCCCACCCCTAGGTCGTTGGTATACAAATCTTGGAAAACTCCTTTAAGTGTTGTATTTTTGGGACACTTTGCAAATTTCACTTTTACACATGGGTCTGTATATAATGCTTCCTGTAGAAACTGTAATTAATTGAAAGGAAAAAAATATATCAGATCTCAACAAAAAATTTTTTTAACAGGACCACATGATATGCTGTGTGAGGCCAAGCCCCAACTGAAATCTAGTGCTAAACCAGCCTAAATTAAGAAATCAGTTAATCATACTACAGTATTAAAAGATGAGTATGTAAACAAAATTGCTAAAGATTAGAGGCTGAACCCTTTAGCCTCTGGAAAATTCAGTGTTTTTTACAAGACTGAGCAAACGATACAAAAAAAAAAGTACGGTATGTGAGAAAGAAGCCAAAGGGTGGATTTTCCACTGCAGCGTCCTGTCAGCGTTGGTACCAAGGCTCCATCAGATGCTTCTGCTTTGCTGTTACTGCCTCCCTTGCTGCTTACAGAGCACCCTGGAACCAAAGCTGACAGGGTGCTGCAGAGAAACACAAAGAAGACCCACATTTATTAATACTTTATATGAAATTATGCTGCATGCCAAATTTGTGGCATTCCTCCGTTTTTAAAAATTGCCGAGAGTGAGGATAGTCTTCGGGGTATGGGCGTGGCCCAGTTTTAAACTACTTTATTAAAGGGCTATACCCCCCTCATGCACTGGTGGCATATCCTACTTATATGCCACAGTCTGAGTTGCGAATACCTCTTTAGGGCTCATGCACACGACCGTATGTATTTTGCGGTCCGCAAAAAAATACAGATGACATCCGTGTGCATTGCATATTTTGCGGACTGTAACAGCAGGCAGCTAATAGAACAGTCCTATCCTTGTCCATAATGCAGACAATAATAGGGCATGTTTTATTCTTTTGCGGGAACGGACATGTGGACATACGGAAACGGAATGCACACGGAGTAACTCCAGTTTTTTTGCGGAACTAATTAAATGAATAGTTCCGCATATGGTTCGCAAAAAAGATCTGAATGGACACAGAAAGAAAATACATTTGTGTGCATGAGGCCTTAAGAAAATATACAAAGAATAGTGTCAAGAATTCATTTTCTGACTTACAGGCAGTCCCAAATGTGTCAAATTTATTAAAAGGCATATTCCTAAACACATTTGACAATAGTCACTCCAGCTATCTTTTTTCTTAGACTGTTTGCACAAGTGCTGTTACTCCATCGCCCCTTATCCGCCAGTTTTCTGGAGTAGAGCAGTGAAGTCTACACCTGCCCATTAAATCTACACGAGCCCCTGGCGCACGGACTACCGGATCGCCAGGCTATGATAAATCTGCCCCATAGAATATAAATTTTCAAGTAACTGTTCCACTTATCAAACTGTTGTTTGCCATTCTAGATGTCCGTCGGTGAAGATATTCAGAGGATAGAAGGGTAGTTTTTTGGCACTATCATTGCAATAATAAATATGTAACAAACATTACACTGCAGGTATTAAATATATTTATTGTGAGTAATATTCCATTTCCACAAAATAGATTTTAAAGTATTGTATAAAAGAATTAGCATTTTCAATAATTTACTATTATTTACATCAGCCTGTGCTCGCTGTGGGGACACAGAGCTGAGAAAAATGTTAGATTTTTTTGGGGAAATGTAGCAAATATGTCTATTCCCATCGCAGGTAGCTCCATCCCAGCAAATTAACATGCTGCACATGGTCCTTCTGCGGAGATATACATGCCGTAGGTCTACCATCAGAGGCTGACACTCATTCCCATCTCACATACACTTGGCATATTCTGAACATACTGATGGCTGAAGTATCACAATATACATCGTCAACATACAGAATCATTTTGCGTGGCCTTCATCGCACCCCCAGTACACATACAAGTACACCCCAAACAATCTAGCACATTTTCAGCTGTCGAGGAACATTTTCCCATATTGCTCTAGTTATGTAGCCATCACATTGTATTAATTGTGCTTTGGAGGCCTCCGTTTCCTTCATTGGCTGTGATATAAATGAAACAATACACATGAAGGGTTGCTGGTGTCTAGGTTCTTGATGTTCTTGCACCGACTTAACAGGACTGAAATGATGAACATGCGCTATACTAGGAAAACCTATGTTCATGCGGCTATAGGCTCGGTGAGTATTGTTAAGTGGATAGTAGAAACAAGCAATGCTCTTCTGCCTCCTGTTGTAAATCTGCAGTGGTTCCATTTGCTGAGATCTGTGCGCCAATTGCTAAGAGCAGTGCTTTTTAGAGTTTGTAGAAGGCCACAGGGATAGCAGCACTCAAAGAGATTTCACCTCCACGGTTAATAAATCCTTCCAGGTACTTGATAGCTTCAGTCTAAAATGTCTGTTTCGAATGGAACCAGATGGTAGTAGGACAAATTCGTAACATAAGCTGTTGGGTCATCAGTGTCCTCTGCCTCTGGAGGAAAATCTGTTCCATTTCCAAATCTATAAGAAAGGATAAATGGAGATTAACAATAATGAGTATGGAGAAGAACCACGGAGAATCGCAATCAAAGACGTGGGAGCTTTATAGAGGGTGCTAAGCACGGTAAATACAGGTGAAACTCGGAAAATTGTAATATTGTGCAAAGTTCATTTATTTCAGTAATGCAACTTAAAAGGTGAAACTAACATATGAGATAGACTCATTACAGACAAAGAGAGATATTTCAAGCCTTTATTTGGTATAATTTGGATGATTATGGCTTACCGCTTATGAGACCCCAAAGTCACCATTTTGAGGTACGCTTTGCTCGGGGGGTATGGATTAATTAGCTGACTAGAGTGTGACACTTTAAGCCTAGAATATTGAACCTTTTCCCAAAATTCTAATTTTCAGCTGCAATTCCTTTTAAGTTGCATTTCTGAAATAAATGGACTTTTGCACAATCTTCTAATTTTTCGAGTTTCACCTGTGTATCATGACTTTCTGGGTGCACTGCTGTCACTCTACTGTCACTTTAGTATTGCTCACCATAACGTCTATTAGAATAAATCAGTTTTTTATATTTCTGTGGAGAAAAGTATTACTGAATAAGACAATTTGTCCATTATTTGATGTTTCATTTTTATCTCCTTTTTTTGCAAAACAATGTCTGTAGACATTGGGGCAGATATAGTATTACAAATGTGGCAGGAATCTGGTTCAGGTGGAGCCAAAATTCTGGCGCACATGCCATACAGCACATTTATTAAAGGAGTTGTCTCACCTCTGGGACCCATCGAGCACATGTGTCTGCCCTACATTCAATTCTATGGAAGTTCTGAAAAAAGCTGAGCAGCGCGCTCCACCACTCCTTTCACTTCTATGGAACTGGAAGAAATAGCCAAGCCAACAGTAGGTTATTTTCAGCACTCCCATAGAAATGAATGGAGGGCGGCCGCGCATGTGCTCTTGTTCTCTTTGGGATCTTCATTCTAGAGATAGGTGTGGCCCAGAGGTGGGACCCGCACCTATCTGACGTTGGTGGCATATCCTAGCGATATGCCACCAATGTTCCAGGTGAAACAACTCCTTTAGGAGTTTTTTTAGACACCAGTGCCTTAAGATGCAATAATGTGCTCCAAGACTGCACTACAATTTAGCAAAATTATGATGCAACGCAAGCCAGCTAATAGGCGATATAAACTTATGCAGAAATGTACTGTGCCAGAAAAGTAAGAAGAGGAGGTCCTGCTCCCATATATCTCTGTACAGTAGAACAACCTCAGAAGCAGCAGAATGGAGGTCATTGTACATCAGTGCTGAGATGTGATGCTGTGGATCCAGCACTAGCGCTAGACAGCAGCACTCTGGAGCTGTTCCCTCCCCCAGCATACCTCTTCATAGACTTTTATGGACAGCATGTAACCTGATCCCTCAATGAGCTGATAATCTTGTCTCTCAAGATGGATTTTAACAGTAAATTAGAAGTAAATAAGTATTAAAAATGCTTGGTTCTGAACTCTATGAAGTTGAATTTCATTTTACAACCTTCAGCTAGTCCATTAAATGGCTTAAGACAGATATCAGCCAGTCTGTAGCTGGAGAAAGTAGGTGGCTTAATTCTCTATATAAAATCAACTGAGCTACACTAATCTTTTGTCTAAAAGTACAGTAAAAAAGTCACTCAAAGTAAACTTGTCACCATAAAAATGTAGTCCAATCTACAGTATAACACGTCACAGAGAAGGAGGAGCTGAAAAGGTTAATATACAGTTTTGTGGGAAAATTTCGAGTATAACTTGTATTTTTTCATTTAAATCTCTGCTTGAGCTATGCTTAAGAGTCCAGTTGGGGGGTCCTACTCAATGTTTGATATCTCTATGAGTGTGTATATGGCTTCGGCTATCCATCCCTAAGTGGGACCGCCCGCTGGAATCCTAAGGTCAGAACAAGCAGAGGTTTAAATGAATAAAAAACAGGTTTTACTGAATCTTTTCCCACAAATCTACTCTGCTCAGCTCCTCTTGCTCTATAAACTGTTGACCATATATTAGACTGCTTTAAGCACTGACAATATGCCCTGCTAATGGACTAGAGAGATGTGTTCAGTGCCCCTCTTTATAAACCAGAAGAACATTTTCTGGTTTTATGGAAATAATGGTTAAATGTATAAATCAAAAATTCTACAAATTTGTAATATCTGTGATGTCATTCCTCCCCTTTAACAAGACGTTAGCTTGCTGTCAGTGAATGAGAACACTCTAGTTTACATACAACTCATACACAGAGACTCCTGCATTCAGCTGAGATGTTGTATCCAGTGTAGACAATGCTCCGTGAGATAAATACATACTACGCTTAAATCTGATCATTTTCTACTATGTACCAGGCATAAACATGGCATGTGATTTTTTTTTATTCATGGTACAAATTGTGGATGCTCAATTGCATGCCATATTATGGAGCTATCCTCCCCCAAATAAATTCCCCAGCAGAATACGGTGCCTCAAGAAGTCACCATATAACAGCGCATATAGTGCATATGGGTCTGTAATATGGAGCCATGTGCCACCATATGGGGACCATACAGAACCATCCTGTGCATGAAACCTCCTACCTCACGGTCCACATGGTGAAGGACCTCCTGAAGAAAGTGTGTCATACCAAGATGTTGTAATGTTTTTTCTTTTGATATGAACATATCTGACCGCTGTCCAATATGATACATTTGTTCTTCTCGTCACTAATTACAGATGATAACTATCCATATTCATTTAACTTGCAATTTTTGGGCAGCAAAGCAATCAATTTCTTTCAATCTGTTGCAAACCACTGACATTTACAGCCGAAGCTTCCCAAGATATTTTGAAGCACGTCCGCAGATGAGGAACTTGGGATCAAAGAAGGAGTGTGAACAAAGCCGAGGTTGCCTGGTGCAGATAAGATTAGATTCCAATATTCCACCGTGTCAAATTGTGAAGATTCGCTCTCTGGTACTTCAGAAAGCTTCATATGGGTTTATTTCACTATTCTGAATGTTATTTCTCCTTCGATAGGTCTCTGTCAGTAATTGTGACTTTGAACTTCATTTCTAGTACCACACTTATCGGAGATTTCAGCAATATAAACATACGAGGCATAGTAAGTCCCTAAAATGAATGCTTGGCCTGAGGGGATTATACTTTCTTATATTTCTGGGGCTGTCTTTCCTCTTTACATTTCTATTTGTGTTGTAGTCGGCATATTTTCTAGATGTAAAGAGCAAGCCTTGTCTTGCACGCATACTGTGCTTGTCTTACGTGTGTGCTCTAGTTGTCTGGTACGTGTACTGTGCTTCCTTGATGGGTATGGTGCACTTGTCTGACGTGTACTGCGTTTCTATTACATGTGTGCTGCGCTTTTCTGATGCATATGATTCACAGCTGTGTGTGTTGCGCTTGTCTGATGTGTGTGCGTCACATAAAACATGCCATGTGCTGGGCTTGTACGGGGTGTGAGCAGGGCATTTGACATTTGTGCTCCATTTGACTAACATGTGTTGTGCTGCTCTTGTACGATGTGTGTGCTCCACTTGTCTGATGTGTGTTGTGCTGCTCCTGTACGATGTGTGTGCTCCACTTGTCTGATGTGTGTTGTGCTGCTCCTGTACGATGTGTGTGCTCCACTTGTCTGATGTGTGTTGTGCTGCTCCTGTATGATGTGTGTGCTCCACTTGTCTGATGTGTGTTGTGCTGCTCCTGTACGATGTGTGTGCTCCACTTGTCTGATGTGTGTTGTGCTGCTCCTGTACGATGTGTGTGCTCCACTTGTCTGATGTGTGTTGTGCTGCTCCTGTACGATGTGTGTGCTCCACTTGTCTGATGTGTGTTGTGCTGCTCTTGTACGATGTGTGTGCTCCACTTGTCTGATGTGTGTTGTGCTGCTCCTGTACGATGTGTGTGCTCCACTTGTCTGATGTGTGTTGTGCTGCTCCTGTACGATGTGTGTGCTCCACTTGTCTGATGTGTGTTGTGCTGCTTTTGTACGATGTGTGTGCTCCACTTGTCTGATGTGTGTTGTGCTGCTCCTGTACGATGTGTGTGCTCCACTTGTCTGATGTGTGTTGTGCTGCTTTTGTACGATGTGTGTGCTCCACTTGTCTGATGTGTGTTGTGCTGCTCCTGTACGATGTGTGTGCTCCACCTGTCTGATGTGTTATGCTGCTCCTGTACGATGTGTGTGCTCCACTTGTCTGATGTGTGTTGTGCTGCTCTTGTACGATGTGTGTGCTCCACTTGTCTGATGTGTGTTGTGCTGCTCTTGTACGATGTGTGTGCTCCACTTGTCTGATGTGTGTTGTGCTGCTCCTGTACGATGTGTGTGCTCCACTTGTCTGATGTGCGTTGTGCTGCTCCTGTACGATGTGTGTGCTCCCCTTGTCTGATGTGTGTTGTGCTGCTCCTGTACGATGTGTGTGCTCCACTTGTCTGATGTGTGTTGTGCTGCTCCTGTACGATGTGTGTGCTCCACTTGTCTGATGTGTGTTGTGCTGCTCCTGTACGATGTGTGTGCTCCACTTGTCTGATGTGTGTTGTGCTGCTCCTGTACGATGTGTGTGCTCCACTTGTCTGATGTGTGTTGTGCTGCTCTTGTACGATGTGTGTGCTCCACTTGTCTGATGTGTGTTGTGCTGCTCCTGTACGATGTGTGTGCTCCACTTGTCTGATGTGTGTTGTGCTGCTCCTGTACGATGTGTGTGCTCCACTTGTCTGATGTGTGTTGTGCTGCTCCTGTACGATGTGTGTGCTCCACTTGTCTGATGTGTGTTGTGCTGCTCCTGTACGATGTGTGTGCTCCACTTGTCTGATGTGTGTTGTGCTGCTCTTGTACGATGTGTGTGCTCCACTTGTCTGATGTGTGTTGTGCTGCTCTTGTACGATGTGTGTTGTGCTGCTCTTGTACGATGTGTGTGCTCCACTTGTCTGATGTGTGTTGTGCTGCTCTTGTACGATGTGTGTGCTCCACTTGTCCAGGCAGCATGCTGAAAGTTAGGCTGGTTTGGTGCTGTGGCCTGTATCGCACCGCCTAAGCTTCTTGAATATAATTGGAGGAGGAGGACAGACCCTTACAGTTTTTGATGGCCACCAAAGATTGACAGCTTCTGGGGCAGTATATGGTGCTGCACTTTGGTATTAATGACTGACTTTTGTTGGCCCTCCTTCTGTCAATTTGGAGATGCCTACAACATGGGACACATTTAGGTTTTCATTCAAGGACCACTTCACTATAAATATATTCCCAATTACCTTACATTACTTATAATGGCTCCTTTTGTCCAGGGAGCAATCAGTAGGAGAAATAAAATGGCTGCCGTCCTATTAGTACACACAAAACCTGTCCTAATTACACAGCAGGACAAGTTACTTCACAACATTGAGCTAAAGAGCTGCCTCATCCTCCTGTGCTACTTGTCAGCTGAATTAATCTGAATACAGTTTAATATGATCTTCAGCTGAATCTCTGTAGGAATGGAGTTCATGAGGAGACATGAAGTACAGAGAGGAGGGACAGGACAAACTGTGGTAATGGAGATTGCATACAAGTGCTGCTGCTAATTAGCAACATCACCAGCCTCCTCTCTGTACTTCATGTCTCCTCATGAACTCCATTCCTACAGAGATTCAGCTGAAGATCATATTAAACTGTATTCAGGATCATAATCCCTGATATGTAGGAGAGGAGGATGATGCAGCTCTTTAGCTCAGTGTTCTGAAGTAACTTGTCCTGCTGTGTGATTAGGACAGGTTTTGTGTATACTAATAGGACGGTGGCAATTTTATGGTTGCTCCCCAGACAAAATAAGCCATTATAACTAAAGAGAGGTATTTGAGAATATTTTTTATAATATAAGTATTTAAGAATTTTTAGTAATTTTAGTTTCTTAATTCCTGGAGAACCCCTTTAAGTTTCCAGTCCACCCCTGTGTGAGTACTGCTCCTCTCTGATGTGTGTGCTCTGCTTGTCTGATGCGTGTGCTGCGCTTGCCTGATACATGTGCTCTGCTTGTCTGACACAAGATTTAAAAACTAAATAAATATTTACATTATATATTTCCCCATCTTGTCATTCAGAATACAATAGTCTGTATTTGTATATGCTCATTGTCTCAATTTATGCAAATCGAAAATAATAGGTTAAAGGGGCTTTCTCATTATAGAAGGTGATGGTAAATCACTAGGAGATGCTGTCACTTTCTGATTGGTGGCGGTGACTACTATTCGCACAGTTCTCAAAACACCAGTCAAGCAGTTTTTCACTTCTGTGATGGAAAAATACAAAATAGACTTTGGTCACTTTGTTCTTTGGACCAGAGGTTGGACCTAGCTATTTACACCCACCTAAAGAATTATTAGGAACACCATACTAATACGGTGTTGGACCCCTTTTGCCTTCAGAACTGCCTTAACTCTACGTGGCATTGATTCAACAAGGTGCTGATAGCATTCTTTAGAAACGTTGGCCCATATTGATAGGATAGCATCTTGCAGTTGATGGAGATTTGAGGGATGCACATCCAGGGCACGAAGCTCCCGTTTCACCACATCCCAAAGATGCTCTATTGGGTTGAGATCTGGTGACTGTGGGGGCCATTTTAGTACAGTGAACTCATTGTCATGTTCAAGAAACCAATTTGAAATGATATGATGACTTTGTGACATGGTGCATTATCCTGCTGGAAGTAGCCATCAGAGAACAATGCTCAGGTAGCCCGTGGCATTTAAACATTGGCCAATTGGCACTAAGGGGCCTAAAGTGTGCCCAGAAAACATCCCCCACACCATTACACCACCACCACCACCAGCCTGCACAGTGGTAACAAGGCATGATGGATACATGTTCTCATTCTGTTGACGCCAAATTCGGACTCTACCATTTGAATGTCTTAACAGAAATCGATACTCATCAGACCAGGCAACGTTTTTCCAGTCTTCAACAGTCCAATTTTGGTGAGCTTGTGCAAATTTTAGCCTCTTTTTCCTACTTGTAGTGGAGATGAGTGGTACCCAGTGGGGTCTTCTGCTGTTGTAGCCCATCCGCCTCAAGGTTGTGCGTGTTGTGGCTTCACAAATGCTTTGCTGCATACCTCGGTTGCAACTAGAGTTGTTGCGATACCAAATTTTTGATTCGGTTTCGATACCATGAAAAAGTATTGCGATACTCGATACCATTCGATACAACACGAAAAAAATAAACCAAAAAAGCCACGCGCATTCCGCATTTTTAAAAATGGCGAATTGCGCAGTATATTTTATTTTTTTCTGTTCCGGCATTCACCACCTAGATTTTTTTAAAATATTTTAGTAGTTTGGACTTTTCTGACGTGGCGATATGTAATATGTTTATTATTTATATATTTTATATGTGAAATTGGGGTGATTTATACTTCATATTTTGGTGGAGTTTTTTTTAACATTTTTTTTTTTTTTTACACTTTTTATTTAATAACTATTTCCGCCCTTAGGGGCTAGAACCTGGGATCTTTCATCCCTTGTCCTATTCAGCCTGATAGATCTCTATCAGGGTGAATAGAGATCTATCACACTGTCCCTGTTGCTCTGTGCTTTGTGCACACAGCATCAGGGATGTTACCATGGCAACCAGGGCTTCTGTAGCGTCTTGGCTGCCTATACACAGCTGGGGCTCCGATCAGAAGCTGCCACTGCACCACCAATGGTGGGGAGGGGAGAGGACCCTGTGGCCACTGCCACCAATGATTTTAATATTGGGGGATGGAGAGGGGCCGGCGCACTGTGCCACCAATGATTTTAATGGGATGGGGGGTTGAGGGGGGGCACACTGCACCACCAATGATAATTACCCCTTTATACAGGAGGTGGGTACTGGCAGATCAGCGGCAGTTATGATCGCAGCTCCCTGTCAGGGGCAGGGTGCCGGCAATGCGATTCTGCTGCTGGCACCCGCCTCCTGTATTGTGTTAAAGACTGACTACTTTATATGGGACTCCAGACTTTCACTATTAGGCTACACAGAGCGGCGCCCAGCGATGTCCCAGCACTCACCATTAGTCCTTGGCGCCACTCCGTTTGCCCGCAGTGCCCCATTACTGTCTCCTCTCCTGCTCCACATGCTGCTGATTACTATCGGAGCGATGGGAGGAGACATCAGCTTCACTAGTGGGCGTTCCTTCTCCCTGGCTGTAGCGCTGTCCAATCGCAGCGCAGGGAGAAGGAACGCCCACTAGTAAAGCTGATGTCTCCTCCCATCGCTCCGATAGTAATCAGCAGCATGTGGAGCAGGAGAGGAGACAGTAATGGGGCACTGCGGGCGAACGGAGCGGCACCCAGGACTAATGGTGAGTGCTGAGACATCGCTGGGCGCCGCTCTGTGTGGGAATAGTCCTATCATTGGTGGCGCAGTGCGCCCGCCCCTCCTCTGCCTCTCTCTTCTCATTGGTGGCGCAGTGCGCCCGCCCCTCCTCCGCCCCTCTCTTCTCATTGGTGGCAGCGGCAGCAGCACAGGGGGGAGGGAGGACAGCTTCCTTCTCCCCGTGCTGCTGAGAGAACATGAGCACGCCGATAGCAGCGCGCTCATGTTCAGAGATACTAGACTGCGCAGAAGCGCAGCCCAGTATCGAAAAAACGGAAATCCCGGTATCGTATCGTTACCGGGACAAAAGTATCGATTGGGTATCGAAATTTCGATACCCGCAACAACCCTAGTTGTAACGAGTGGTTATTTCAGTCAACGTTGCTTTTCTATCAGCTTGAATCAGTCGGCCCATTCTCCTCTGACCTCTAGCATCAACAAGGCATTTTCGCCCACAGGACTGCCGCATACTGGATGTTTTTCCCTTTTCACACCATTCTTTGTAAACCCTAGAAATGGTTGTGCGTGAAAATCCCAGTAACTGAGCAGATTGTGAAATACTCAGACCGGCCCTGTCTGGCACCAACAACCATGCCACGCTCAAAATTGCTTAAATCACCTTTCTTTCCCATTCTGACATTCAGTTTGGAGTTCAGGAGATTATCTTGACCAGGACCAGAACCCTACATGCATTGAAGCAACTGCCATGTGATTGGTTGACTAGATAATCGCATTAATGAGAAATAGAACAGGTGTTCCTAATAATTCTTTAGGTGAGTGTATAATGTTACGGCATTTATTAGTTACATGCCATAAAAATAAAACATGGGAATACCCTTTTAAAACAGAACTGGTCATGTTAAACATGGTATCTGATCTGCGTACATCATGTTACAGACCAGGAGGAGCTGAGCAGATTGATATAAACTTTTTGTGGAAAAGGGACAGGGATATCTTGTAACTGCTCTTTCTATGGTTGGGAGTCCAGTGGGCGGTCCTACTCATTGACTGACAGTCTTCCCTGTATCACTGTGCCTAGAGATAGCTGTCAGTCACTAAGCAGGACTGCCCACTAGGTTTCGAAGTCTAGAAAACCTGAAGCTTTCATAAAACTAGGACCACATGTACAACATGAAAGGTTCCCATAAGGCCCCGTTCACAGTTGCGTTTAAAATTGACTATAATGGGATGTGGAGGAGATCCGTACGGTTTATAACATATATGCCAGGAATCAGCTGGACAAAAACTGTCTTGTGCAGCAGTTTTTAGACAGCCGAATCCCAGTATATTTGCTAGGAGCCACCGATCTCTCCCAGATCCCATTATAGCCAAAGGGAATCCAGTGGTACACGGATGTAACTGGCAATGCTGAATACGGTGAGCTCCGGTAACCTGATCCCCAGCTGGATAAGGGTACCGGATTCCAAATGCAACTGTGAACGGGGCCTTAAAGGGGTAGTCTGGTATGTAGGGGATAACTATCAGATCCCAGCGGTAGGACCCCTGCAGGCACACTGCTGCTCCCCTAAAATGACCGGAGCGGCCGGTCACACATGTGCGTGGCTGCTCCATTCATTTCTATGGGAGTTCTGAAGATAGCCGAGCACAGTACTGTATCTCCTATCCTGCGGGTAGGGGATAACTTGTAACTACTGGAATACCCCTTTAAAGTACATGCTAACACTTTCAAGCATGATAATAAGGATACCGTCTTGGCGATTTCACACAATATCTAAATACTAGCAATATCTTACAGCATCACATCAGTAAAATTTGTGAAAATTATGAAAATCAATAAAAGACGATTTTTAGGGGCGCAGTCAGGTGATCTAATACTCAAAGAAAAAACATTTCATAAATAATTTCCTTCAATCATTCAATTGCCACAATGAATAATGGGGCAGCGTGTTGCAGACAGGTTGGCACCTACAAGATCAAATGTCGCCTTTTTGCACAGTTCTCTCCAGACCCACTCCCATTTTCCCCTCTGTAGCGGTGATACTGAGCATTTCTGTGCCGAGTCAACCTCAACAGTATGTCAAGGAGACGGATAACATTCAAATAATGTCCTGAGTGCATCAAACAAGTGCCACATTGTTGATCCCTGGCACAGAGGACTGCCATGTCTCTAGCTGTGACAGGCACATAACCCTGCTCTGTAGTATCACTACCCCGCACAGCGCTGAAAGTAATTACACCAATCAATTTGCTGCATTCTAATCAGACAGCCGGTGTAAGGCATAATATTAAGCCAGTAATGCTATATTTCACAGCTCAGGATGATGAGAGTGGTGGCAGACACAAATCACTTATACAGTGAGTATGTCTCGTTTCTATGATAATCTTTCCCTGTCTGCCACATAACATCTCATCTAGCGTTGGGTTCTACACCAGATTGTCTTGGCTGGAATCTGACACCTGCCCTGCATTTAAAAATCATTTTTTTTCAAATGGTCTTTATGCAGCTAAAAATCTGTCTATTTGCTGACAGTCCCTCCTGAGTTCTGGCAGCTAATGTGAAGCTTTATCTCTGATCTTCTGACCTCATAAAAACCCACTATAGCTAACCTCTTATCAAACTGATTAAAAATATGGCCTAAATGAGTGTTTATGAGGTCAAGAGATCAGAGATAAGGCTTCACATGAGCTGTCAGCTGACATAACCCAGGAGAGATAGTCTGAAAACAGACTCATTATTAAAGGGGTTGTCCAGACTCCAGGATCACATTTTTTAAATAAAATTATTAATCCCATCCTTGATATCATTAATAAATTAAATAATAGAGTGCCCAGCACTGAACCTTGGGGTAAACCACTTATAAACTGGGACCATTCTGAGTAGGAATCATTGACCACAACTCTCTGGACACGGTCCTTCAGCCAGTTCTCAATCCAATTACAAACTATACTTTCCAAGCCTATAGACCTTACGTTACACCTATTAAGCATCTATGAGGGACAGTATCAAAAGCCTTTGCAAAATCCAGAAACACTACATCCACAGCCGCCCCTCTGTCAAGTCTTCTACTCACCTCCTCATAAAAACAAATCAGGTTAGTCTGACAACTTCTGTCCTTGGTAAACCCATGCTGGTTATCACTTATATTATTATTTACAGTCACATGCTCCTGTATATAGTTCTTTAAGATTCCTTCAGACATTTTTCCCACAACAGAAGTTAAACTAACTGGTCTATAATTACCTGTGGGGGACCTTGATCCTTTTTTGAATATGGGCACCACATTTGCCCTGCACCAATCACTTGGCACTGTACCAGTACCTAGAGAATCTTTTAAAATTATAAACAGGGGCACAGCAATGACTGAACTGAGCTTTTTAGGTACTCTTGGGTGTAATCCATCTGGACCCGTAGCCTTGTTCACATTTACCTTATTTAAAGGGTTTCTCCAGGCTTTTAATATTAATGACCTATCCTCAGGATAGGTAATCAATATCAGATTGGCAGGGGTCCGACACCCGTACCAGCGCTGCCTCCTCTTCACTGTTTACCTTCTCGCCGTCGCCTCTGCAGCGGTGACCAGGTGTAATCACACCCAAGCCATCCCATTCATTTCAATGGGATGGATCACTTCTATACAAGTGTATGGGAACGATCCGTCCCGGTTAGGTGTAAACAGTGAAGAGGAGGCGGAGCTGGCATGGCTGAGGATAGGTCATCAATATTAAAAGCCCGGAGAACCCCTTTAACTTATCTTGGACCACATCTACAGTTAGCTAATTGAGTATATTACTGGATGTACTAACAGCCCCAGCACCACAGATATCAGTTCCTTTCTCTTCTTTTGTATATACACAGCTATAAAACCCATTTAGTAACTCTGCCTTTTCCTCATCTTCAGTGACTACCCCTCCCTTTTACCATTATTAAAGGGTTTCTATCACCTCGTTTTGACATAATTAGCGATCCTCTAGTGTCTGCTCTACCAAACAATGCTATTATAATACCTTTGTGTGCAGCCGTTTGCCTAAAAAACGAACTTTTATTGATATGCTAATGAGCCTCTAGGTGCTATGGGGGCGTCTTTTCAGCACCTAGAGGCTCGGTCTACTCACACAAAATGCCGCCCAGCGCGTCCCTCCAGCCCGCCCATCTGCTCTGGAATGCAATCCTCCCTCTGAGCCAGCGGATGAATTCTTGCGCCTGCGCCTGCCTCCGTGCGCGTCTGTATTCGGTGCAGGTGCAGTGAATGTCTGACCGCTCCCTGCACAGACATCTCCACTGCACCTGTGCCGATTACGTCAGAGTGCTCCGAGGAACAGATGGCGCAGGCCGAATACAGACGCGCACGGCGCAGGCGCGAGAGTTTGTCCGCTGGCTCAGAGGGAGGATCGCATTCCAGAGAAGATGGGCGGGCTGGAGGGACACGCTGGGCGGCATACAGTGTGAGTAGACCGAGCCTCTAGGAGCTGAAAAGACGCCCCCATAGCACCTAGAGGCTCATTAGTATATCAATAAAAGTTCGTTTTTTAGGCAAATAGCTGCACACAAAGGTATTATAATAGCATTGTTTGGTAGAGCAGACACTAGAGGATCGCTAGTGTCTGATAGCTAATTATGTCAAAACGAGGAGATAGAAACCCTTTAAGTGGACCTGCCTGCTCTGACCTTGGTTTTTTAGCATTTATGTATTTGAAGAATTTTTGGGGATTTGTTTTGCTCTCTTTTGCCATCTGCTGTTCATTTTGTATTTTTGCTAATTTTATCTCATTTTTACTGATTTTATTAAGCCTTTTGTAAACTTCAAAGGCTACAGCTGACCCCTAAGATTTGTATTTTTTTAAATGCCAATTTTTGGTCATTTATTGCCCTTTTTACAGTAGCTGTAAGCCGTGGGGGTTCATTTTGGCCGTTTATACTTGTTACCTAAAGGAATAACTTTTTAGTGTAATTACTCAATGTGGATATAAAGCTCTCCCATTTATCCTCAGTATTATTATGTGACAGTAGCTACACCCAGTCTATGCCCTGAAATGCTGCCCTCAACCCAGAGAAATTGGCCTTTTAAAAATTCTGTGTCTTTGCTCTGCCTGACAGAATTTGCTTCTTATAGTTTAAGGGGAATATAATTATATTGTGGTCACTATTACCTAGTGTTTCTCAAACAGTAACATTTCCAACAAGCTCTGTATCATTAGAGATTACCAGATCCAACAGAGCATCGCCCCTAGTGGGAGCTTCTACAAACTGGTCCATAAAGTTATTATGACCACTGTACCAGCCTGTGCAGCCCGCTCTATTTGAATATACAGTTGCGGTTCTATCTCCTCTGTGGTGTTAGGGGGTCTATAGATTACACCAAGTATTATTTTTTCAGTGTTTATATCCATTTGAACTTCCACCCATAAGTTTCCACATCCTCACCATCCTCACCCACAATTGCCTCCTTCACACTTGTCTTCCGATCACTCCTCACTTACAGGCACACACCACCTCCTTTTCTATTGATCCTATCTTTCCTAAATAACGTATGTGTTCTTCTAGTACCATAGCCTCCAGCTCGCCCATTTTGCTAGCTAGACTTCTGGCATTTGTGAAAATACATTTTAAATGACTATTATCTGTAAAGTGAATATCCGTGATTTTTTGGTTACCTTGGTTGATGTTTGTATGTAACAGGTTCTTGTTACCAGCAGTTCTATTTTTCATCGGTGTACAGTTCTGCCCATTCTTCTCCCTACTTTCCTCACTAACCCCAGCCCCCACTAAATCCCCACTGTCCCCTCCTACACCCCACTCTCTAGCTACACTGTCTACCCCCTTATTAGTATGACCCACCACCGTCCGCCCAGATACTAGTTTAAAATCTCCTCCAGCCATCTAACTAACACTCCACAGTGGTGTTACCACTCCTACACCCTGCTACTATCTCTAATGTGCTAACCTGTATGTCATATGTGTAATTCTGTTCCATGTTCATCACAATGTGCATCTATAATAGGGCTGCAACGATTAATCGATGTAATCGATTATATTCGATAACTGGATTCGTTGTCGACGAATCCAGTTATCGAATAATCGCCGATTCGTTGCTATTCGGGCGGGCGGGCGGGCGGGCGCTGCATCTTTATTTTACCTTTTTACAATGACGCTCCCGCTCCTGTAACAGCCAGGCAGAGCGGACGGCGGCGTAACGTCACTCAATCACGTGACGCGCCTGCTCCGCCTCCTTCATTCATGAAGTGGGCGGAGCAGGCGCGTCACGTGATTGAGTGACGTTACGCCGCCGTCCGCTCTGCCTGGCTGTTACAGGAGCGGGAGCGTCATTGTAAAAAGGTAAAATAAAGATGCAAGCGCCGGGGCTGTTAGGGGGAAGGGGGGTCTGTGTATAGCACTGCTATGGGGAGGGGGGAGGATCTGTGTATAGCACTGCTATGGGGAGGAGGGGGGGTCTGTGTATGGCACTGCTATGGGAAGGGGGGTCTGTGCACTGTTATGAGGAAAGGGATCTGTGCACTGTTATGCCCATAACAGTGCACATATCCCCCTCTCCATAACTACGCCGTCCACAGATCCCCCATAATAGTGTCGTCCACAGATCCCCCATAAGTGTCGTCCACAGATCCCCCATAAACGCCGTCCACAGATCCCCCATAAACGCCGTCCACAGATCCCCCATAAACGCCGTCCACAGATCCCCCATAAACGCCGTCCACAGATCCCCCATAAACGCCGTCCACAGATCCCCCATAAACGCCGTCCACAGATCCCCCATAAACGCCGTCCACAGATCCCCCATAATAGTGTCGTCCACAGATCCCCCATAAACGCCGTCCACAGATCCCCCCATAAGTGTCGTCCACAGATCCCCCCATAAGTGTCGTCCACAGATCCCCCCATAAGTGTCGTCCACAGATCCCCCATAAGTGTCGTCCACAGATCCCCCATAAGTGTCGTCCACAGATCCCCCATAAGTGTCGTCCACAGATCCCCCATAAGTGTCGTCCACAGATCCCCCCATAAGTGTCGTCCACAGATCCCCCCATAAGTGTCGTCCACAGATCCCCCCATAAATGTCGTCCACAGATCCCCCCATAAATGTCGTCCACAGATCCCCCATAAGTGTCGTCCACAGATCCCCCATAAGTGTCGTCCACAGATCCCCCATAATAGTGTCGTCCACAGATCCCCCATAAGTGTCGTCCACAGATCCCCCCATAAGTGTCGTCCACAGATCCCCCCATAAGTGTCGTCCACAGATCCCCCCATAAGTGTCGTCCACAGATCCCCCATAAGTGTCGTCCACAGATCCCCCATAAGTGTCGTCCACAGATCCCCCATAAGTGTCGTCCACAGATCCCCCATAAGTGTCGTCCACAGATCCCCCATAAGTGTCGTCCACAGATCCCCCATAAGTGTCGTCCACAGATCCCCCATAAGTGTCGTCCACAGATCCCCCATAAGTGTCGTCCACAGATCCCCCATAAGTGTCGTCCACAATTTGTTTTAATATGGCCTTTGAACATAATTTTTCAAGTAAGATCATATAAACCTCTGTTTTGTAATTTTGTCGTTTTTCCCGATTAATCGATTAATCGTAGAAATTAATCGGCAACTAATCGATTATTCAAATAATCGTTAGCTGCAGCCCTAATCTATAATATTGTATGCAACTGTTATATATGTAATATGCCTTGCTCACCAGCAGGTGGCAGCGTTTCTGGCAGAGCTATCTTAGACAAAATAGAACTCACCATTCCATTCTTCCCCTTTGGGCAGAAGTGGGCGAGTCCTGTTTGCTACCAGAAGGAGGGGTGGCAGTTCTAGATTATTCCAGTTTAGACTCCATGTTGGAGCTGACAGGACACTAACCTATTCCTTGGCTGAAACTAAGTCAGACTAAAGAGTGTAGTGCAGCATAAAGAAGAAATCAAAGTTACTAAGCTAGCCTGTGAGTACAGCAGAGAGAAAAAGATAAAGCAGAGTTGAGTTTGCCTGCCAGTTCGTGCTAAAACCTGCCATAGCAAAGTGCTACTGCGGTTTGGTATGTGCTGACTGACCCCCTTTTTGGGCTTTTCTTTGCAGTTTGTACTGGAGGTGTGGCTGCCTCCTCAGTCATGCACTCCTGACCATCCTGTCTGCCCTATAGGCTGATTTTAATTAGTGTTAGTACATAGTCAGGCCTGCTCCCCCTCACTCACTGAAGCCATGGCACCAGGAGTGACATAGTTTGTGGACTCTCACTGCAATCCTTGGTAGCCGTTTGGCGCCGGTGGTGTTGTGGAGTGGGCCTGCTGTGTAACCTGCACTCCCTGAAGTGTATGGTAGCCGTCATGGCACCCAACAGGTAGTATTCAATGCAGGAACGTGGAACCTACACTCCCTGAAGTGTATGGTAGCCGTCATGGCACCTAACAGGTAAAATTTAGCGAAGGAACCCGTCTAACAGAGATCGCCTTGACGCTTGGCAGAAGGGCTCAAATCATTTTGTAGAAAACGATTTGCCAAGTATCTCGCACTTATAGTGTAGCACTTGTTACTATTATGCAATTTTGTACTCTATATTGCAGTTTATTGTCGAATTGCATGTTTCTGTCTTTAAATGTTGTTCCCTGCCATAGCAATGTGCTACTGCGGTTTGGTATGTGCTGACTGACCCCCTTTTTTGGCTTTTCTTTGGAACCAAGACAAAGCCTGAAAACTGTTTTGGAGAAACTTTTATTCAAGTAAAACTGCCATTGAACTTCATCTCAAGGTCTGGACTCAAGTTATTTTTCCTCCATCCCTCAATTATTCCCCCTATTTATTGCTTCGGAGCCAAAGACTGGGGTCCAGCGGTACCCAGGTAGGAGCACTGTGACACACAATAAGAGACATTTAGGCCGCACTACACCACTTGGCAATTCCAGCTATATAGGGGCCCTGGGGGGAGGCACACGTTGCATAATCATTTATCCCCCTAGATCAGTTGCACCCTCCCCATTAAGATGCAGCCCGTCCCTACGGAAGAGCCTGTAGCCGAGAGAGAAGTCGGCCCAGTTCTCCATGAACCCAAACCCTACTTTCCATCACCAGCTTCTGAGCCACTTATTTAACTCCCTAACTCCCGTTGCCTCTCTGGTGACGCTCGTGGCACTGGTAGTATTTCTGAAAACACTACCTTGGAGATCCTGGACTTGAGCTTCTCTCCTAGTTCCCTAAAATCATTTTTAAAGACCTTCCATCTCCCCCTGACTTTGTCATTGGTGCCAATGTGTACCATGACCGCCGGGTCTTCCCCAGCCACACCCAGCAATTTGTCAATCTGATCCGCAATATGCCGAACCCGAGCACCCGGAAGACAACACGCTGTTCGGCATTCATGGTCTTGGCGACAGGTGACCCTGTCTGTCCTCCTAATAATAGAGTCCCCTACCACCAGCATCTGTCTGACCTTTGCTGCACTCCTTTTCCCATCCTTCCTGCAGCGTTCATCCTCCTGGTTGCTAGGAGAAGCGCCCTGCTGTAGTGTTGCTGGCTCTGGGCTTTCATGCCTGATATCAGGCATATTTACTAGGGCGTGCTAGCTCAGGACTAGCCTCCCTGGCACTTTTCCCTCTACCCCTTCTTCCTACATTAACCCAACTGCTGACCTGATAGTCCTAATCTTGCCCCCCAACTGCCACCTCCATTTCACTGAACCCAGTCAGTGCCTGCACAGTGAGGGCTAAGCCTCTCTCCAGGTCTGCAATGCCCCTAAGTATTTCAAGCTGCTTATTTAGATCCAAGATCTGGGCTTCCAAATATGCGACATGATTGCATCTAGTGCAAATGTATTCCCCCTCGAAAGGCTCTTCAAGGCACGCATACATGGCACAGGACACACACTTAGTAGCCTTGTCCATGGAGCACATGTTTAAATGGGGATGTACAGTAAAGACGGAAAACAGTAAATATGAAGTAAGATTTAGGCCCTATCTGCTGTAGTTGGAGGACTAGCTAGAATCAAGCCAACAACACACAAGGAAAATCTATCAAACCATAGTTTCTTGCTCCTTTCTTTAAACTCCACTTATTTAAAAGCCTACTTAGTGCAGCAAGTAGACCTGCACTCACGGTCTATATAGAGTAACCCCTGCAATGCCAGTTTATATATATGTGTAGTAACCCCTGCATTGCCAGTCTGTATAGTCTTGGCATTTTTTTTTTTTTCAGTTTAATTAACAAAAATAATAAAATCGAGATTCAAATCAAAAATCGTCCATAAGGTTGACCAAAAATCTAGATTTTATTTTTGGGCAAAATCGCCCAGTGCTACTAGCCATACACATTAGATAGGTAAACCCCTCCATACACATGCATGTCTGGCCAAGCATGCATTACTAGAATATGTCCTCAACTGGGAGACACCTTTAGCAGTAGCTCATCTACCCGACAACAAAAGGATTGGGCAGATGAAACCCAACAGCCTGATGGTAATCTCTCCCGATATTTACCGTTCTGGGAGAGTTGGGAGGCCCCTATACACATTCAATGTTATGTCGGCCTCTCAGAATTGGCATGTTCTGCATACATTTACAGGATGTTGTGTGTATATGACTAGTTGCAGTCACAGACATTGAACAGATATTGAAAGCAGCACCCCAGATCTGTTTCCTATAAGTATGGCAGGAGCGGAAAACGGGGACTTTGTGTGGAAATTAGTGACGGCAGAAAACATTTTAATGTTGGTCTTAAATGAGAGGTAATGAACTCTTCTTATGCTGCGACATAGGTGGGCATGCCCAGGCAAGGCCATTGCCTAAAAGTTGGACTTACCCTCTAATAACAGATACCCTGGCCAGCAGATAAAGATGAGAATATGTTTTATTTCTATAAAGAGTAGGTGGAGTACTCACAAATGATCGGTTGAGTCTACATCCAAGTCGGGATCTTTCACATGTGGGAGGCTGTGGTCGATGACTATTGTCTCTGTGTTCGCTAAACAAAATCCATTGGAACGCATAATTTCTGAAAGAAAAGAAAGAAACGTATAAAACTTTAAATGAGTAAAATGTGCTTTTTTTTGTACGCCTCAACTATGAAACTGCAACACCGAGAAGGATAAGCCGTACGTTTACGCAAGTTAAAGAAGTAGTAGGTGAGATCTCAGCCCTGTTCAACATTATGTGTCCTGGTAGTTAAAGGGAACCTGTCATCAACTATATGCTGACATCACTGAGGGCAGTATAAAATAGTGACAGAAATGCTGATTCCAGCGGTGTGTCACTCATGAGCTAATAGTATGTGGTTGCTGAGAACCAGCATCACAATCATTGCAGCCCAAGGCCTTGAAAAGAGTCAAATCTACCTGAGAAGAGTCCTGGTTATTCATAATCTCCTGCTCTCACCCATCTGCTGATGATTGGCAGTTCTCTCCTAGAGAGAAAGGGAGAAAACTAGGTAGAAGACTGTCAGTTATAAGCAGGTGGGCAGGGAGAGCAGGAATTCATGGATAACCATGACTCTTCTCAGGTAGATTTGACTCTTTTCAAGGCCTGTGCTGAAATGATTATGATGCTGGTTCTCGGAAACCACTTACTTTTAGCTGATGAGTGACACATCGCTGAAATCAGCATTTCTATCACTACTTTATACTGCCCTTAGTACGGTCAGCATAAAATTGATGACAGGTTCCCTTTAAGAGAACAACAATAAACTGGAATGACAAGCGGTGTAGAGAAGTGAACCTCGGCACAGACGGATCGTCTGATTAGAAGAATGGCTTTTAGTTCACTACTCACATCCCAAGCCTAGGGCGGCAAACAGTATCTACACAAACAAACAAAAGTAATTTGCACAACATTGGGCTACGAGCCAGACATCCAGCTACAGATGTTTTATTCACCTCACACCACAGTTCTCAAAGGCCATCATGATGTACAGCAGGATAGCAATGGAAGCTAGAATGGAGGTCATTACTCTTCAGTGATTAGTTCTGCTTTTGTCTTGGATACAATGACGGTCTGGAAACCATGTGGGCAAAGCTATGAAGAGGCCTTCACAAGGGAACATCACACCGGTCCTACTCTCGAGATTATGGTGTGGGGTGGCATAATGTACTGGACCCATCTAGTCTTCATTTCAGGTACACTAATAGTTTGGCATTAAAGTGATTTGGTTGTGGAACTTGTGGTACGGCCATTTCTCCAAAGTATCCCCGAAGCAGGACAACGCCAGGCCGCATGATGCTTGTGCTACTGTGAGCAGCTTGCGTGGCCTAAACGTGCTACCACAGCCTGTAGCATCTTCAGACTTGTCCCTCATTGAGCACATCTGAAACATCATTGGTTGGCAATTTCAAAGGGAGCTGCCAGCAGCGAATTATGAAGATTGACGGGCCCAAGTGCATTCAGTGTGGCAGAACAGGATAGCATCAATTAGACCAAGATTGTTTGTCAGAACTTCTCATACTAACTCATTTACACTTTGTGTGGAGAAGACCTCTTCCACACTATGGTCTCCCCACACTAAACAGGTGAAGGAGGGAGGGGAGATGGCAGTCAGTAGCTTCACACACGTTCTCCCTGATAATGGCTAAGGTGCTGTCCCTTCCCACCGTGTCACACTCATTCATATAGAATGAAAGCAACTAGCTCGTTGCCAGTAGCGCAGCGGTTCCCTGCCTAAAGACAACCGCAGACTAACCCTCCCGACATGTTTCGGTTGGTGTACCGGCTTTGTCAGGGAAAATATTCGATACGGAATAAATCAAAATGTCTTGAATTTGTTTATTATTTGCACATCATTAACACATCTATCCATCCTGTATTTTCCAGCATTCCACGACTGTACCTACTTGGTGGTGCAGTTTCAATGTTGAGGAGTTTATAAACAAGGGAAGGAAGCACACAAAAAAGTTAATCTAAATGTGGATGCTGACCCGCACTCTATATAAGTATTACAGAAACATTAAATATACAAGCGTTCTTTTTCCACTTGGATTCCTATTTATAACGAGCACATTAGAAGCCTCTTCTTATTACCTCTGTGTTGGAAAATAGGAGTCATTTTAAAGTACTCAGGCTCGGAGCCATTTATACATATCGACAAGATTGCTAGATCATTAGAATGAAGGAAAATAGCTATGCCGAGAAGCTCAGGCAGGTTTATTAAAAGATTGTAAATGTGCATTCATTTCAGAATCGAGCTACACATGCCGGAGAAATCTTAAAGAAGTCATAAAACATCATATCATTTTGAAAGGTTTCTCCACAATTTCACAAGTGATAGCCTATCCTCAGGAAAGGCCATCGCTATTTGATCGCAGGGGTCCAACATCCAGCGCCACCGCCAATCAGCAGTACTGAAGTAGCTTACGGCACACAGCTCATTGAAGTTAATGGAAGCGGCACTGCAGTAGCCAGCTCCATCCACCAGACAACAGACGGATCTGTTTGGTTCCAGTGCAGCCTTCCAGCACCAGCGCTACTGCAGAATAGCTGATCCGACACTCCGCACCCTCGCCAACCAGATAGTGATGGTCTATCCTGAGTATACACCATCTCCTGTTAAATCCTGGAAAACCCCTTTAAGGGACTAAAGTGCTATCTATACCCAAAAAGACTATGTGCTATTCTTCCCTATTTTACATGTCGATCTTCTGTGTACAATATACTTATGCCACTACTAAGATGGAAGGGGGGGGGGGGGGGGGGCGTCTTGGCAGCCGAAAGAGATGGCAGTCTGAACACGGAGCTCTCCAACCCAGCAACCATTTAACCCCTGTTTAATGTAGCGATTTGCACCTTATTTGGACCCCAGACTTTCATTTATCATCCTGCAGTATGAGAAAGGCGAGAAAAGTGCCCCCCCAAAGGAGACCGGAAGTCTCCTTCCCTTCCAGAGCCCATCACAATACAGTTAGCGGGGAGTACCGCTGCCGCCTCATCACCACCTTCTACTCCAGAGGACATTCGTGTCCTAGGACTCCCACAGCAGCCAGTGGAGCATCACGGACTTCCTGCCGTCACGCAGGGCTGCTCTCCCTCACTCTCCTCAATGCATAGTCCTCACTCTCCAGCTGGAGGAGATGTTAGTGTGGAAAAGCATGTTATTAGCCCTGAAAACATCTATGCAAGAGGGCTTTGCTGCCACCTATTACTACTATACAAGAGTTGGACGAGTTTACTAATTTGTTATTTTATGCACTTATATAGCACTACTGTATTCTGCAGCGCTTTACAGACATTAGCATTAAGTTGTCCTTAAAGGAGCTCACAATCTACTAGTTTTCTACTAGGATGTCTTTGGAGTGTGGGAGTAAACCCACACAAACACAGGGAGAACATACAAACTCTATGCAGATGTTGTCCTCGGTCGGATTCGACCCTAAGACCCCAGCTCTGCAAGGCACCAGTGCTTACCACTGAGCCACCGTGCTAATTCTCAGGATACTGTGATTGATGCACACACTAATATGGCTGATGAGGTAGAACAACTGAAGCCCAAAATAGCTGACATTGAGGACCGCACACGTTGTAATAACATTAAGGTCATGGGTATTCTGGAAACAGTGCCCCTGTCAGGGCTGACTGTGTATAACAGTTAATTAAAACCCTGCTAAGAGAATTGCTTATGACTTGATAATTGACCGGGCGCACACAGTACCACGGCCTTAACACTTGGAGGCGTCTATTCCTAGAGATTCCTTGGCCAGAATACATTATTTCCATGTGAAGGAGGCCATTATGCTGAGCGCTCAAACTCAAGACACTTCTGGAACCGTACCATACGGTGAAACTTTTTACCGACCTTTTAGCGGCCACACTCCATCAACGGTTGACCCCAATCACAACTGCTTTTCGTACTCACAACATCTTTTATTTACCATAATATTCCTAGTTTTTCTTTTTGATTATGTTCATTTTTTGCCATCCTGACTGCACTTTCGGTGCTGTACTTTAAAAATGGTGGTCCATTTTACCTCACATAATCTGAAGAGTCTTAATTGCCCACAAAAAAGATCATCTATGTGGAAGGAGGTTCTCTCACTTCAAACAGACATTCTCTGTCCTTAAGAAACTCACATTATTGGGAAAGACGCGCATACGTTGCAGCATCATCATGTTCCTGTGAAAAAAGCTGGAGATTTCGCAATTTTGCAGAATAGGTGCAGATCCATTCATTTCAATTGGGGCTGAAAAAGATGCAGACAGCACACCGTGTGCTGTCTGCATCCGTAGTTCCGTGACCCTGCAAAAAAGATAGAACATGTCCTATTCTTATCCGCAATCGGTCATTTGTGGACTGCAAAACACGGTTGTGTCAATGGACCCTTAGGACCCTTGCAGAAAAGCGTGTCCGGATGCGATCAGGGAAAATTCTGCGAGTAGGTAAGCAATTTCAGTCAGTTTTGACTGTGATTGCGTTCCGATGTTCAGTTTTTATCGCACAGGTGCAATGCGTTTTGCACGCGCGTGATAAAAAACTGACTGTGGTACCCAGACCCAAAACTGGACTTCTTCACTGAAGTTCGGGTTTGGGTTAGGTGTTCTGTATATTTTATTATTTTCCCTTATAACATAGGTATAAGGGAAAATAATAGCATTCTTAATACAGAATAATTACTAAAATGTGGATTGAGTGGTTAAAAAATGTACTTACCTGTTCCAATTGATTGCACAGCTGGCATCGTCTTCTTGCTTCTTCTTTCAGGACCTGCAAAAGGACCTTTGGTGACATAAATCTGCTATCTTTATTCAGCAGGACCTGAGCTGACGGATGACGTCACCGAAGGTCCTTCTCCAGCCAGATCCTGCAAGAAGAAGAAGACGAGCCTAGCTGCGCAATCAAGTGGATGAGGTGATGATTTTATTTTTAATTTTTAACCCCACAATGGACCTTTTACTTAGCATTCTGAATTAAAGAATGCTATTATTTTCCATTATAACCATGGTATAATGGAAAATAATAAAGTAAATGGAGTCCCGGGTAACTCATCCCTCGTCTCCTTAGCATGAAAATCGCATTGCATCCGCACTTGCTTTCATGCATCCCCATTCATTTCTATGGGCCTGCGTGGCGTGAAAAACGCAGAATATAGAACATGCTGTGATTTTCACGCAACGCACAAGTGATGAGTGAAAATCACTGCGCTCATCTGAACAGCCCCATTGAAGTAAATGGGTCCGGATTCAGTGCGGGTGCAATGCGTTCACTTTACGCATTGCACCCGCGCGGAATTCTCACCCGTGTGAAAGGGGCCTTAGACAGAGAGATACTGGCTTCCAATCCTTCGTGCATTCAGAGGAAACTTTTAATGTTTGGAGGGCACACCATGGAGCGGAGAGGGATTTCACTTTCTTTTCCACTGTGCATAATACCTATTCCTGCATAGACCTTAGGGCTTTACTCTACAACAGCCGGACCTCAGATATTGGCTTAATCAAGTGGTCAGATCGTGCTGCTATTACTTTGACAATTGAGGGGCATGGCTCGACACCCCCAGTTAAAATATGGAGGAACAATACATTTTTCTTGAACCACTCTGTATACAATAAGGAGACAGAAACTGCAACTAAGGAATACTTCCAATTCAATACAGGGAGTGTTGCTAGAGTATATACAGAGTGGATGGCGTATAAAGCTTATATTGGAGGGGTGTTAATTAAATTGGGACACCGGGAAAAAAAGCTCCGGGAGCATAAATTATCCACACTATTGGCAGAAATCTAAACACTGACAGAAATCCAATAAAAGTAACCCCTCACGGCAACTCTCGCAGAAAATCTCATCTCTCAGACATCAATTGCGCTCCCTTTTACTTTACAACTATGAAAAGGCCCTTAAAAAGACGAAAGCCAGATATTATTCTCAAAATAACAAGGCGGGTAAATTAGAAGCTTGTAGGCGTAAAGCGCTACATGCTAGCTCACGCATTTCGTATTTTATACACCTGAATACTGGTGCCAAAATCCTTGACCCTAGAGATATAGCTAGCCAATTTAAAGGCTTTTAATATTGATGACCTATCTTCAGGATAGGTCATCAATACCAGATCGGCAGAGGTGTCGGATCAGTTGTATGAAGAGAAGGCATAAGCTGTGCGGACAATGCCAACTCCTGTCTCTCTTCCTTCTATTCATACGACTGATCGGCGGGGGTTCCGGTTATCGGACTCCCCGCGATTTGATATTGATGACCTATCCTGAGGATAGGTCATCAATAGTAAAATCCTGGAAAACCCCCATTAAAGACTACTATAATATCCTCTATAACTTACACTTCCAGCTAATTTCCAAAACTGTGCACAGGAATTTTTGGATAAAGTCAAACGCCCCTCTCTGTCTGTAGATCCACTTGAGTCCTTAAAGGGAACCTGTCACCTGGATTTTGTGTATATTGCTGAGGACATGGGTTGCTAGATGGCCGCTAGCACATCCGCAATACCCAGTCCCCATAGCTCTGTGTGCTTTTATTGTGTAAAAAAAAACGATTTAATGCAGATGCAAATTAGCCTGAGATGAGTCCTGTACGTGAGATGAGTCAGGGACAGGACTCATCTCAGGTTAATTTGCATATGTATCAAATCGGGTTTTTTACACAATAAAAGCACACAGAGCTATGGGGACTGGGTATTGCGGATGTGCTAGCGGCCATCCAGCAACCCATGTCCTCAGCTCTATACACAAAATCCAGGTGACAGGTTCCCTTTAAATGAACCTAAAATAGCTACAGATGTGTTTGAGGCCATTTAGAAGTTACCTGCCACAAAAGTCACCATTAGAGATGAGCAAATAGACTTGGGATAAAACATCCGAAGTCGATTCGCATAAAACTTTGTTAAAATACTGTACAGAGCGAGAGCTCCACACAGTATTAGAATGTATTGGCTCCGACGAGCCAAAGTTATTACTTCACAATGTTTTGCAAGGCTTCGGGTAATAACTTCAAAAAATAATTTCTACTGTAAAAACCTTTTACCTAACTCTGTTTCAGTTACAAGTTGTATGGAGCAAATGCGGAGGAGAGGTATGGGGGGATTCGGGTTACCTTGTATTAGGCACTACTATGAAGCTACTACCCTTTCCCTTCTAAAATCCAGATGGACTGCTGATTTTCCACAACACTGGGTACATATTGAGCAAGGTTTAATACCTTGATGCAACCTAAAAGCTTTACTGTTGGGTTCCATCTTCTGCCCCTCTTACGCTCAGTTCGAACTCTGCACGATTGCCTACTCAGTCTCCCTATGGAAATGTTTCCATCATGTTCATGGTCGAGTGTCCTCGTTGCCTATTACCAACACCCCTTTAACAGTGTTGGAATACCTTCTTGAGGAACTGACTCTTACTAAATGGTATGAGCAAGGATTATTGAAAGTAGATCAACTGTTTGGACAGGGAGGACTGCTCCCAATCCTAGATTTGCACCATACTTATATACCGATACCTAATAGAGATTTCTACAAATATCTCCAGATCCACCATCTGCTATCTGATTTAACCACAGCTGAGAAACCCTTTAAGTCTGTTTAACATCCCTTCACAGAGGGCAAAAACTTTGAGACCAATAGATGACATTTTGTTTCTGGCCTCCACATTTGATAACTACTATGAGGCAGCCATGAAAAACCTCTTACGGTGGTACAATACTCCTAGTCGGTTGCACGTAATGTTCCCGACCACCTCTCCATGTTGCTGGAAACTGTGTGGTCAGAGGGGTACACTCTTCTATGTGCTGTGGGGGTGCTCTCACATTTCATTATTATCGAACGCCACTCATAGGCAAATAGCACTCTCCCCAGGGCTATGTCACGGAAGGTGTACAGGAAACAAGAAAACACAAAATGAATATACGACTAACTGGATCCAAAACTAAGGAACAAAAAGGGAGAGCCCTGCATCAGACCTGGCTCTCTCCCTTACTGCTCAGCCTATGCGAAAATCCCAATGGTAGATGATCGCATATCCTCGTACCTCGACTGTATAACACCTGAACACCCTATAATAGTGAGGGGACACGACCACCGGCTCCCTACACTAGATACGGAGGGAGTCAGGGTCACCTGGGATCCAGCAAACAGAAAAACACAAATAAATGAACAAAACGTATCTTGTAGAAGACTCAGAAGTAGGATCAGCATGCACACACTCCAGGAAGTAATATAAACCGCAAACTGATGCACTATGGGGAGGAATTTAAAGGGATGCAATCAGTGCAACTACATGACAGCTGAGAGAGGCTAACGAGATGAGAAAATGAAAGCAAAACAAAGGAACCTCAAGGAGGAGGTTCTGAAAGGCATCTGTCAGAGCTTCTCAGATGTCTGGTGGTGACAGGCTAGCACTACTCTTCCTGGACACAGACACATTCCCCTTGGCCATATGATCGATTTTGGGACATATTTTGGTTATTGCAAAACTAGTAGTGGTCAGGCACTGGAAGGGGTCCATTTCTCAGATGATAGGGGAGGTAATCTCTGCAAACAATACTACATATCAATATGAGAAGCAAATAGAATACTTTGCAGCTTGATAGCTAATCATAAGGTAACGCGTGTAGGTGTGATATATAGGCCACCTAGCCAAGTCAAAGAATTAGATGATCTACTAGTTGAGGAAATAGCTAAAATGACGTTGAAGGGGGAAGTTATCATTATGGGAGACTTTAATTTTCCTGATGTAAACTGGAAAACCAAAATAGCTAGTTCTGCCAGGAGTACAGATATTCTAAATTTCCTACTGGTATTATCTCTACAGCAAGTAGTGGAGGAGCCAACCCGGAAGGAGGCCATTTTAGATTTAGTATTCACGAATGGGAATTTGGTATATGATATTACTGTAGGGGAAAGCTTAGGATCTAGTGATCAACAGTCAGTGTGGTTTACTATAAGTACAGTGACTGAGTCACACCATACAAAACCAAAAGTTTTAGATTTTAGAAAAAAGGACTTTTCTAAAATTAGATTAGTGGTATACGAGTCCCTATCAGATTGGAACAATTTCAATGGAGTCCAGGAAAAATGGGACTACTTAAAAGTGGCACTATTGAAGGCAACAGAAAATTGCATTAGGCTTGTCAGTAAAAGCAAAAAAAAAGGAAGAGACCACTGTCGTACTCAGCAGAAGTGGTCAAAATCATTAAAAACAAAAAGATAGCATTTAGTAATTATAAAAAAAAAAAAAAGAGGATGACAGGCAAATTTATAAGATTAGGCAGAGAGAGGCCAAACAAGTAATACGAGCTTCTAAAGCACAAGCAGAAGAGAAATTATCTCAGTCAGTGAAAAAAGGCAATAAGACATTCTTCAGATACATAAATGAAAAAAGGAAACTAAAACAAGGAATTACCAAATTAAAAACAAAGGAAGGAAGGTATACGGAAGAAGATAAAGAACTAGCTGACTGCCTCAATGAATACTTCTGTTCAGTTTTTACAAAGGAAAATGAAGGAGAAGGACCTCAGTTAGGAAAGAAGACAAATGAATCTTTTGATGCATGCATCTTTACAGAGGAAGAGGTTCTAAGTCAGCTGTCTAAAATTAATACAAATAAGTCACAGGGGCCTGATGGGATACACCCAAAGCAATAAAGGAGCTCAGCGGCGAACTGGCAAAACCATTAACAGATTTATTTAACCAATCACTGGCAACAGGAGTCGTCCCAGAGGATTGGAAATTGGCAAATGTTGTGCCCATTCACAAGAAAGGTAGTAGGGAGGAATCGGGCAACTATAGGCCAGTAAGCCTGACATCAATAGTGGGGAAATTAATGGAAACCATACTTAAGGAGAGGATTGTGTAACATCTAAAATCCCATGGATTGAAAGATGAAAAATAGCATGGGTTTACTTCAGGGAGATAATGTCAAACTGGCAATAACCAAAGACAATTACCTCTCCCAACTGGTTCAGGACCAGACTAGAGGGACGGTCATACTGGACTTAGTATTAAACAATAGGCTTGACAGAACAACAGATGTGCAGGTTGGGGGACACCTGGGAAATAGTGACCATAACGTAATAACCTTCCAATTATCATTCAAAAGAGCGTTTCTACACGGAGGAACAAAAATACCAAACTTCAAAAAAAGCTAAATTTAGCCACCTAAGGAAGGCCATAGGCCTAACTAACTGGGACAAAGTCCTCAAAAATAAAAATACAGCCACAAAATGGGATATCTTTAGAAGCATCCTAAAATCTCATTGTGAGAGGTTCATACTGTATGGGAATAAAAGGTTAAGGAACAAAAAGAAACCACTGTAGATAAACAGAACTGTAAAGAATGCAATAAATGACAAAAAGAAAGCATATACACACTAAAACAGGAGGGTAGCACGGAAGCACTAAAAAACTATAAGGAAAAAAATAGAACATGTAAAAAACAAATAAAAGCGGCCAAACTAGAGACCGAGAGATTAATTGCCAAAGAGAGTAAAACTAACCCTAAAATGTTCTTCAATTATATAAATGTTAAAAAGTATAAATCTAAAGGTGTCGGCCCTTTAAAGAGTAATGAGCGGGGAGTCGCAGAGAGCGACGAGGAGAAAGCAAAGCTGTTGAATATTTTTTTCTCCAATGTATTCACCGAGGAAAATAAACTGTCAGATGAAATGCTGAATGTAAAAATAAATTCCCCATTAAAAGTGTCCTGTCTGACCCAGGAAGAAGTACAACAGCGACTTAAAAAGATTCAAATAGACAAATCGCCAGGACCGGATGGCATACACCCCCCATATCCTAACTGACAGGGAATGTCCCACAGGATTGGCGCATAGGAAATGTAGTGCCAATATTTAAAAAAAGGGTCCAAAAACATAGCCTGGAAACTATAGGCCGGTAATTTTAACATCTGTTGTGGGTAAACTGTTTGAAGGTTTTCTGAGAGATTCTATCTTAGAGCATCTCAACTGAAATAAGCAAATAACGCCATATCAGCATGGCTTCATGAGGGATCGGTCATGCCAAACTAATTTAATCAGTTTCTATGAGGAGGTAAGTTCTAGACTTGACAGCGGCGAATCAATGGATGTCATATATCTGGACTTCTCCAAAGCATTTGACACTGTACCACATAAAAGGTTAGTATAAAAAAAAAGAGAATGCTCGGACTGGAAGAAAACGTCTGTATATGGGTAAGTAACTGGCTGAGGGATAGAAAACAAAGGGTGGTTATTAGTGGTACACACTCAGATTGGGTCACTAGTGGAGTACCTCAGGGGTCAGTATTGGGCCCTATTCTCTTCAATATATTTATTAATGATCTTGTAGAAGGCTTGCACAGTAAAATATAAATTTTCACAGATGACACTAAACGGTGTAAAGTAATTAACACTGAAGTGGACAGTATACTACTACAGAGGGATCTGGATAGATTGGAGGCTTGGGTAGATAAGTGGCAGATGAGGTTTAACACTGACAAATATAAAGTTATGCACATGGGAAGGAATTATGCAAGTCACCCGTGCATACTAAATGGTAAAACACTCAGTAACACTGACATGGAAAAGGATCTAGGAATTTTAATAAACAGCAAACTAAGCTGCAAAAACCAGTGTCAGGCAGCTGCTGCCAAGGCCAATAAGATAATGGGTTGCATCAAAAGGGGCATAGATGCCCGTGATGAGAACATAGTCCTACCACTTTACAAATCATTAGTCAGACCACACATGGAGTACTGTGTACAGTTCTGGGCTACTGTGAACAAGGCAGACATAGCAGAGCTAGAGAGGGTCCAGAGGAGGGCAACTAAAGTAATAACTGGAATGGGGCAACTACAGTACCCTGAAAGATTATCAAAATTATGGTTATTCACTTTAGAAAAAAGACGACTGAGGGGAGATCTAATTACTATGTATAAATATATCAGGGGTCAGTACAGAGATCTATCCCATCAGCTATTTATCCCCAGGACTGTGACTGTGACGAGGGGACATCCTCTGCGTCTGGAGGAAAGAAGGTTTGTACACAAACATAGAAGAGGATTCTTTACGGTAAGAGCAGTGAGACTATGGAACTCTCTGCCTAAGGAGGTGTGATGGTGAGTACAATAAAGGAATTCAAGAGGGGCCTGGATGTATTTCTGGAGCGTAATAATATTACAGGCTATAGCTACTAGAGAGGGGTCATTGATCCAGGGAGTTATTCTGATTGCCTGATTGGAGTCGGGAAGGAATTTTTTATTCCCCTAAAGTGGGGAAAATTGGCTTCTACCTCACAGTTTTTTTTTTGCCTTCCTCTGGATCAACTTGCAGGAAAACAGGCCGAACTGGATGGACAAATGTCTTTTTTCGGCCTTATGTACTATGTTATGTACTATGCTTATTGATTTTTTTTTGATTGGGTGACTAACATAATAGATGGTGGAGGTGCAGTAGACATCGCTTATCTAAACTTTAGTAAGGCTTTTGATACTGTCCCACATATAAGGCTTATCAATAAATTGCAGTCTTTGGGCTTGGACTCCCATATTGTTGAATGGATTAGGCAGTGGCTGAGGGACAGACAACAGAGGGTTTTAGTCAATGGAGTATATTCAGGTCATGGTCTTGTTACCAGTGGGGTACCTCAGGGATCTGTTCTGGGACCCATATTGTTTAATATCTTTATCAGCGAAATTGGAGAAGGCCTCGATGGTAAGGTGTGTCTTTTTGCTGATGACACAAAGATTTGTAACAGGGTTGATGTTCCTGGAGGGATACACCAAAGGGAAAAGGATTTAGGAAAACTAGAGGAATGGTCAAAAATCTGGCAACTAAAATTTAATGTTGATAAGTGCAAGATAATGCACCTGGGGCGTAAAAACCCAAGAGCAGAATATAAAATCTGTGATATAGTCCTAACCTCAGTATCTGTGGAAAGGGATTTAGGGGTCATTATTTCAGAAGACTTAAAGGTAGGCAGACAATGTCATAGAGCAGCAGGAAATGCTAGCAGAATGCTTGGGTGTATAGGGAGAGGCATTACCAGTAGAAAGAGGGAGGTGCTCATGCTGCTCTACAGAGCACTAGTGAGACCTCACTTGGAGTATTGTGCGCAGTACTGGAGGCCATATCTCCAGAAGGATATTGATACTTTGGAGAGAGTTCAGAGAAGAGCTACTAAACTGGTACATGGATTGCAGGATAAAACTTACCAGGAAAGATTAAAGGAACTTAACATGTATAGCTTGGAAGAAAGACGAGACAGAGGGGATATGGTAGAAACTTTTAAATACATAAAGGGAATCAACAAGGTAAAAGAGGAAATAATATTTAAAAGAAGAAAAACTGCTACAAGAGGACATAGTTTTAAATTAGAAGGGCAAAGGTTTAAAAGTAATATCAGGAAGTATGACTTTACTGAGAGAGTAGTGGATGCATGGAATAGCCTTCCTGCAGAAGTGGTAGCTGCAAATACAGTGGAGGAGTTTAAGCATGCATGGGATAGGCATAAGGCCATCCTTCATATAAGATAAATGGTTCTCATCTGCCGACACATTCTATGTTTCTATGTAAGTTTACTTCAGAAATCAAAAGTGGTTAGACTATGGAAATTGGTGGTACAGCCCCCCTTCATAACCTTCCATATCTTCTGATATGATGATCATCAGTGACGGCTTGTTTCTGTTTGTGTTTTCTCATATGATGTACCATGCATCTGCTACTATGTACCACTGTTATACTTTTGGGAAACATCCAAAAAAAACTACTAAACCAGAAAAATCCACTAAGATGGCAAAATGGTTATTTAATATGGTCCATTTAACCATACTCTTATTTTGGAGGGAATATCTGCATTCACTGCGAAGCATCAATTCTGGAGTGCCTCTTCTTACAACTCCTTGTTGCACCATTCCTCTGTTATTCCTCCAAGAAATTGATGAATAAATTCACAACTGAGATGTTACCATTCCTACTGTCAAAGGGGTGTCCTGCACAGTATGAACCTGTCATTACTGATTGGACAGTCAAAGACACACTCCTAATTGGTGACACCCAGTTGTCAGGGGGACAGCGCAACACAACACAGAGTTATCTGAATAGAGGCTCCCAAACTGTCATATTATACGGAATGCAAGCAGTTACTAATAGGGACATATCAGGAAAGGAGAAATCCAGGCAAATCTCTGTGATGCGTTTGCAGTGTACCAGTGGCTTAGTATGTCAGCTTGGTCAGGTTGGCCATGTTTGGTAGTCTATTAGTCCTCAGGTCTTATAGGTTACCCATCAGCAGGATACTCACAGGCAATATACACTGCACTACATAAGTAGTGCAGTATATTATGCAAGTGATTAAAGAACTTCATGTAACGGGGAGTCGGCGATGGACTTCCCCTCTGCAGCGTCGCCGGCATCCCGCTAGTGAAGAGGAGGCGTCCTCATCTCCATAGCAACCAAAGGGCGGGGAGGACCCGGCTGCACACGCTTCCTCGGCGTGGCCGCCGTCCTCCATACCCGGGCCTAGGCAACGAGCATGTGGGGAACTGAGCGATGATATTGATGAGCTGTTCTGAGTTACGGGGGACAGGTCATGTGACGCTGGCCACGTCACATGACCCATCAGGAGGACCTATTTAAACAGGTAACCTGCTGGCCACCGGTTGCCTGTGATTGGTCTTGCTACCCTCACCAGCATTTTGTATTGCGCCTTTCTGTGTGTGTTTGGACCTCGGCTCTGTTTTTGACCTCGACCTTGTGACTTCCCTGGAATTGACGTGACCTCTTGGCTTCTGACTCTGGATTGTGTTTTGACCTAGTTATTGTATTGCTCCCTGTATACCTGGGTGACCTCGGCTTTCCTGACTCTGTTACGGTACTTCTTTATCTTCTTTGGCCCCTGCACTTGTCTAAGCGAAGGAAGTTGTACGCCGTCGGTTAGGACGGACCATGCAAGTAGGCAGGGACAGAGGTTAGGGCTGCAATTATCCCTACTCTCTGTTGTGACACTTCATGTACAAGTCCCCTTAAGAAACAAATAAATATAATACAAAATGTTTTGAGGTATAAAAACATCCAAATAAAAAAATAAAATAAAAGAATTGCAATGTAATTATTTTTTTTTTAATCAAAAGGGGTTGTTCACCTTTGTAGAGCTTTTCTACAGACTCCACAGTATGGCCAGACCCGCTGTGGTAATCATACTTATCTGACCCTGCTGCTGGGTTCATCGATGCCCAATTGTTCTTCAGGTCACGTGTCTCCGCGGGTCTACATCCGGAATGACTGTCTACAGTGGCAAAATGTCACCCACGTGGCATGTGACCCAGTGATATGCCAGATAGATGACAAGTCACCGATGCTGCCAGTCATTGACTGCAGAGGTCACGTGACGCGGCATCAAACTGGATATTCACATGGGGAAACCCAGGATCTGCAGAGCCGGCGGGGCAGCAACAGCGGGGATCAGGTAAGTATGGTTACCATCTTGGGTCTGGCAAGCTGTGGGGTCTCTAGAAAAGCTATACAAGGGTAAACAAACCCCTTTAAACGTTAAACTTTACAAATTTGGTATTGTATTTCTACTCTGGAGGGGGCACAATGGGCATTTCTACTCTGGAGGTGGCACAATGGGCATTGCTAATGTGAAGGGGGCACAATGGGCTTTTCTACTCTGGAGGGGACACAATGAAAATTTTTACTCTGAACGGGGCACAATGGCCATAGCTAATGTGAAGGGGGGCACAATGGACATTTCTACTATGGAGGGGGCACAGTGCACCGAGGGCATTACTACTATGAAGGGGGCACAGAGGGCATTATTACTGTAAAGGGGGCACAATGGGCATTACTACTTTTAAGGGTGTACAATGGGGATTATTACTATGAAGGGGGCAGAATGGGCATTATTACTATGAAGGGGGCATAATGGGGATTATTACTGTGAAGGGTGCCCAGAGAGGGCATTATAACTGTTAAGGGGCACAGAAAGGGCATTACTAATATATAAGGGGCACAGAGATGGCATTACTACTATGAGGGGGTACTACTCTTAGGGTATTCATACTCTGTGGGGAGAAACTAAGGAAGCATAGCAATGTGTCAGGGGCACTAAGGAGCATCATATTGTGTTGGGGCACCAAGGGAACACCCTACTGTGAGGGTGCACTTAGGGGTATCATACTCTGTGGAGCACTAAAGGGATATCATACTGTCTGAGGGGTATCATTTTGTTAGGGAGCACTGAAAGGACATTCATACTGTTTGGTTAGCAGAAAGGAGATTGGGGGGGCTTGGAGGTGTGGATTATTGTATAAATAATAATAATAATGATGCAGAGCTATACGCCAATGGTGTTCTCTCTCCTTATATATTATTTTATTGTTTTGCAGCTTGGACCTTTATCCTACAGTAGACTCAGGTATGTGGACCTTTACAAAAAGTACTTGAGGACCCCTGATGTAGCAGAACAATTGGAGCATTGAATGGGGAGATCTCTGGATCCATGTGAGGCACGGGGCTGGTTCTAGCTTTGTTAGAAAGGTATTGTCATGTACTATATGATGTCTGATTATCATTTTTTACCTCGATCATGGCATAACCCCAGAGCTACCAATGTGGTACAACTATGGAGACTTGCTATTGCAGACCCTGAGAAAGCTGGGTGACAATCAGAGTCACCAAGCATTCCTGGAAGCAACGGAATACAAATTTAAGCAACTACAGAGGGGAAGCCAATGTGAATTTACCACAGTTTGATTTTAGATGGAAACATAGTAATGATATACTAGAAAGCAGCCCTCTGAACATGTGTCCCAGTAGGTGTCAATAATTTATTATAATTATTATTTTTTCTAACATAGTCTGTGATCCTAGAGAGTTACATTTTCTATGTTTTAATTATTTCTCAACATTTATCTTATTTACCTGCCATAAATGATCACTAGATACATTGGCTGAATCTTAGAGATATAGCAGTGACAGCAGGATATTAAGACACTGCTTTGTTGTATTAATCATGATTTATTCCTTTAAAAGAGCTGCCATCTAGTGGTGAAGTGAAACAGCACAGACATGGATCTGGGGGAATTAAAGGGAACCTGTCACCAGGAAATGTACAATCTGAAGACAGCATGGTATACTATAGACCTATCATTTATACATAGCCCATGCTCTTTCTATACTTAAAGGGGTGTTCTCACTTCAGCAAAAGGCATGTATCATGTAGAGAAAGTTAATACAAGACACTTAATAATGTATTTTGATTGTCCATATTGCTTCCTTTGCTAGCTTGATTAATTTTTCCATAACATTATACACTGCCTGTTTCCATGGTTATGACCACCCTGCAATCTATCAGCGGTGGTCATGCTTGCACACTATAGGAAAAGGCTCTGGCCTTTCTTGTGGCGGGGACCATGGACGCGCACACAGGTACACATGCACAGCAGCTCCTGTCCCGGCCACCTTGTATCTACGCTGCAGAGTGGCCGTAACCCCTGTATACCTGTGGTGTATAATGCAATAGGAAAATCAATCCAACCAGCAAAAGAAGCAATATGGACAATCACAATACATTAGTAAGTGCCTTGTAGTAACTTTCTCTACATAATAAATGCCATTTACTAAAAAGAGACAACCCCTTTATCACTTTCCTGACCAGAGGATTTTGCATTTTATAGTTTTTTCATTTTTATATTCTTCCCTGCCTTACCAGAGCCGTAACTTTAGTATTTTTTTTATCTTTCTGTTCACATGGTCGTATGACGGCTTGCTTTTAGTAGGACAAGTTGTACTTTCTAATGGCACCATTTACTATTACATACAATGTATCAGGAACCTGGAAAGAAATTCCAAATGGGTGGAATTGTAAAAAACAAACAAAAAAAACTACATTTTGCAACTTTTTTATGGTATTTGTTTTCACGGTCCTGTGTGATAAAACTGACCTGTGCCCTTTATTCTTAGGGTCGGTACAATTACAGTAATACCACATTTGTATAGTTCTGCGTGTGTTTTAATAAGGGTCCATTCACACGTCCGTTGTTTCTTTCCTGATCTGTTCCTTTTTGCGGAACAGATCTGGACCCATTCATTTTCAACGGGTCCTGAAAAAAATCGGACAGCACAATGTCAGAATGGACCCTAAAACAAATAATAATCTGTTATTTTCATCGCCATATGCTGATCCCCATAACTTTTTACATTTAAGTCTATGGAGCTGTGAGGGCCCATCTTTTTGTGCGGTGTAGTTTTTATTGATATTGATCACTTTTTATAAAAAAATTTGGGTAAGTGAATCAACGGAAAACCGGCAAATTGCCTTTATTTTCATTTTTTAGGCCCCCAAGGTGACATCAACATGCCATATTTAGTTTGCCATTTCTATTCAGTAATGGGATTTAATGCATTACGGAACAGAAAATTCTGTATATTCCACCTGCAGGACTACATTGGTATATACCTGTGATGGCATCAGAGCCTCCAGTGGGCGCCGGTTTTTCACAACCAATGATTGGCTTCTCTGATCACCGCGTGGGTTAGCCATTTCAGCCATGGGAGAGCATCGCTGGCGAACAGCCTCTCAGATACCGTGGTCACATTTAACCAGGGCATCTGAGGGGTTAAATATCACCCCCTGTTTATCTATCAGTGACTGACAGCCATCTATGTATACACACTTACACAGAGAATGCTATCAATCACTGATAACACCTCCCCATGTACAACTATCAATGACTGACAGCTATTGATATATATATATATATATATATACACACACACACACACTTAGACAGGGAATACAATCAATCACTGATAACACCTCCCCTGTGTACAACTAAAGGTGACTGACAGCTAGTATCGATATATACACACTTACACAGAGAATGCTATCAATCACTGATAACACCTCCATGTACAGTCATCAGTGACTGACAGCTAACTATGTATACAAACTTACACAGGGAATACTATCAATCACTGATAACACCTCCATGTACAGTCATCAGTGACTGACAGCTAACTATGTATACACACTTACACAGAGAATGCTATCAATCACTGATAACAAACACCCCCCTATGTACAACTATCAATGATTTACAGCTATCGATATATACACACTTACACAGAGAATGCTATCAATCACTGATAACACCTCCCCAATGTACAACTATCAGTGACTGACAGCTATCTATGTATACACACTTACATAGAGAATACTATCAATCACTGACAACACCTCCCTGTGTACAACTGAACTCAGAAGAAGGAGAAATTCAAATATATAAATGACAAGATTTAAAAGGCATCCGTCAGGAGATTTGTACCTATGATCTGTTACATGTGCGCTTGGCAGCTGAAGGCATCTGTGTTGGTCCCATGTTCATATGTCCCACATTGCTGAGAAAAATGATATTTTAATATATGCAAATGAACCTCTAGGAGCAATGGAGGAGTTGCCATTACACCTAGAGGATCGTCTCTCACTGCAACTACAGCGCCCTCTCCACTTTGGTTGACAGGGCTAGTAAATGTGATCACACCTCACCCTGTCAACTATAGCAGAGAGGGTTCGGCAGTTGCAGAGCCCGAATAAGTGAGCAGAGCCTGTAGGAGTAATGGCAATGCCCCTGTTGCTCCTAGAGGCTCATTTACATATATTAAACCATTATTTTTCTCAGCAATGTGGACACATATGAACATGGGACCAACACAGATGCCTTCAGCTGCCAAGCGCACATGTAACAGGTCAGCCAGTGTCATAGATACAAATCTGCTGACAGATGCATTTCATTCTTTTTCCACAAAACTACATATCACCCTGCCCAGCTCCCCCTGCTCCATAACATATCACATGGATCTGAATACTTTTATAATTTCATGTAATAAACAATTTTGAATAGCCACTGAGTTATTCACTGAAATGTACCTGTATAGTGCCACCTGCTGTTTGATTTTTTTTAATTTTCCTGTCCTGCTCAGTGAGCTCTGAGCACATGCTCAGTTCCATCCTTCGACGGTCACTAGCTGCAGTACAAAGGACACGCCCCGTGAGAAAGTGCATTCCCCCTAAGCTGCCAGCTTGATATAAATCTAGCAGAGCAATGACTGTGGAGATCTCTGGATCCATGTGATGTACAGGGCTGGTTTTAGCTTTGTTAGAAAGAGACTGTCATGTTGTTATGATGTTTGATTTTCATTTTTTTATATTAATCATGGGATAACCCCTGTAAGTTTCTCTTTGTTGAGACTGCTAAGACAGCATTGGGAGTCTTATAGGCCAGGTAGTGCTCCTTGGAAAAAGGAACTGTAAATAAGCTCTTCTCCAGGGGGACAAAACCTGCCTCTCTAGAACCCTGCTCTGCACTAATGAGGACCAAGAACCCTGAAACAGTTGTCTCGGATTTCTTTTTCTTATGAAATAGACTCTGGTTTTGACTTATATCTCAAGTCATTGTTCCAAGGCCTGTTTAAAGAGTCAGCCATTGACTGATGTGTATCCAGTAGGTGGCACTAGGGAGCCAGCTTCTGTCCTCCTGTAAAAGAACTTATTTACATAAGGCACAGACATTCACAAATGGGGGCAGATTTCGGCTAGGGCTACATGGTGACTTGCAGCCGTGCATAATAAAATGACAATGTTGCTCTGCTACATCGCAACTAATGATGAATGTGGTCGTGTTGGATTTCAAATGCATCCACTATCATTAGTGCAATTTTAGCAGCATAACATTACAATCTTAGGGGTCCAGTCACACATCCGTAGGTGTTTTGCGGTCCGCAAATTGCAGATCCTCAAGACACGGACATGGGCAATGTGCGTTTCCGCAATTTTCGGACCAAACATCGCCGGCACTATAATAGAAAATGCCTTTTCTTGTGGACAAGAAAAGGACATGTTCTATTTTTTCGGGAACGGAATTGCGGATCCGGAAATGCGGATAGCACATAGTGTGCTGTCCGCATCCGTTCCGGCCCCATTGAAAGTGAATGGGTCCGCACCCGTTCTGCATAATTGCGGAACGGATCCGGACCATTCATACGGACGTGTGAATGGACCCTAAAACGGGATTTATCTGGAATGAACTTTCCTACGAATGCTCGTTCCCGATAATCTTCCAATCTAAAGATGCCGCAGATCAGCCGATGAACGAGTGAAAAGCCTGTTCATCAGATGCAATGATCTTTCATGAGGACACCTCAATCATTGTTCCCGGGCAGCAGATTGTGCTGTGTACAGCCCAGGAGAAGGGATTTTGCATCTAAATACAGTGCTTCACCTTCACTTAAAGGGGTTGTCTCACTTAAGTAAAGGGCATTCATCATGTAGAGAAAGTTAATACAAGGCACTTATTATACATATTGCCTCCTTTGTTTCTATGGTTACGACCACCATGCAATCAAGCAGTGGTGGCCGTGCTTGCACACTATACAAAAAAGCATTGTACTATACATGATCCCGCAGTTCCAGCCACCAGAAAATGTGCAAAGCACGACCACCACTGCTGGATTGCAGGGTGGTCATAACCCCTGGTGTATAATGCGACTAAAAAATTAATCAAGCCAGCAGAGGAGGCAATATAGATAATCACAATACATTAGTAAGTGCCTTGTATTAAAGGGGACCTTTAATGGGTTCAGACATTATGAAATAACTAGCAGGTTATGTAGGGCATAGTGCAGGGATGTAATATCGCTTACTAGTTTGTCTGTGGCCCCCCCAAACCCCCCTGCCCCCCATTCAGTTTTCCCGCCTGGTATGCTAATTAATAGCATCGGTACAGGGAGAAGGAGACTGCTCTGTTTCTTAATGGGCGTCTCCTTCTCCGTGGCTGTAGCGCGGTCCCAAAAAAAAAAACTTACCTTCTCCCTGGCTATGACGCTCTCCGTTGCGATTGAACCACGCTACAGCCAGGGAGAAGGAGACGCCCATTAAGAAACAGAGCAGTCTCCTCCTTCCTGTACCGATGCTATTTATTAGTAGCATACCAGGCGGGAAAACTGAACGGGGAGGGGCACAGCAGGCGAACGGAGCGGCGCCCAGACAAAGCAAGCAATATTACATCCCTGCACTATGCCCTACATAACCTGCTAGTTATTTCATAATGTCTGGACCCATGAAAGGTCCTCTAACTTTCTCTACATGATAAATGCCACTTACCTAAGTGAGACAACCCCTTAAATGAGCAGCCGATTGTTGGGAAGGAACGCTTCCTTTCCGACAATCTGCTGCTCCTCGCAAAATCTAAATGCACCTTAACGCCCTAGCCTAACTAATTCCATTAGCATCAACTAGGAAATCACGGTAAGAAGATGCAGCAAAAACTTATGATAGTGATAGATTTGCTCCATCTTGCTTGTAGCTGTCGCCAGGCTGGCTTACTTTATACCTTTAATAAATGTGGCATTAGTACAATCTGCCCCTTTTTAAGTATTTATGGCTTTACAGACAAAAAAAGGCAAATAGACAAGTTATAAAAAAATAATAATAATATGCTGTGGCTTGTTTGTGCACAATCCACAGCAAAAATCAGAGACAACGCACAATATGCATTTTAGCCAGTAGGTGGCAGTATTAGACAACTGAGCCATGTGCTTAGGCTACGTCTACATGATGTTTAGGGCATAGACTCATTGTAAAAAATATATATAATACCCAGACAGAAATGTCAATAGCAGGGATTCCAACTGGCAGTTTTCAGCAGGATAATGGTCACCCGCACACAGCAAAGGTTTCACATCATCTTAAATGAACATGTTCGGCCTATGTGCGAAAAAGTCAAAAGTAGCCATAGGTCCCCATTCACCCAAAAAGAGTCTTACTGTCCTCAGTCAGGGTGGTATGTACAGGAAAGCACAGCAGACTACACCTTCCTATACAGAAAGTCACTGTAAAAAAAAGGTACACCACACAGTATACAACTTTTAACAAGGTGGCAACATATGCCATTGTATGGCTACACAGCAGCATACTTCAAAGTTGTATAGCTCTGATGTCGTGTGAACAGAGACCTAAAGGGGTTGCCCAGAATTGCCAGATTTTATTATCTACATTACAGCTATACAGCTCCGTATTGTTAGGATCCCACCAATAACATCATATCGTAGCGTTCTGGACACCAGCGAGTGTGCGACTTGAGGTGCTGGGAACCTGGTAGAAAGTGTTCCGCTGCCCTGCACAGGTCAAATCAGGTATTACACATTCCCCTTACAATCAATAGGTCCTCTCCTCCTTGATAGAGGTTACTAGTTGTTAATTAGAGAAGACCATACAGAAGACCTACCAGCATTGAATAGTCGCTTACCGGAGATTTTTATAGGACTTTGGAAGCTTGGCTGGATCTTGTGAACATTGTCATTCTTCAACACCTGGTCCAGTGGGGATCTCTCAAAGAAAGTGAGGAACAACCTCTGACCTCGAATACTGAAAGATAATGAAGGCAAGGGCTTAATTACATACATTACATGGGTAACAGAGCAGGTCAGGGCAAACCTGGCACAGGAGAAGCAACCGGTGACAAACTATATCACGAAGGACATTTCTAGGAGCATTGTTACCTGTCTCCTGAGATCTGTTCATGACAACGTCCCTGAAGATGCCTTCTTAGGGCATCTGAATGTAACAGAGAAGCCTCCTGTGGGACCACATCTATTTTCTCAAGCCGAGAGCTGCTCTAAAGAGTGACTCATCCTCTTGGGGACTTGTCTCATCTGTACCTTACATGACCACTTACTGTGTGTTGTCCAAAAGGTGACATCCTCTAAGAGCACTATTAGTATACTGGGAATACAGTTGTTTATGATGAGTGCAATTGTCTGTATTATGTATGTGCACCTCTTCTCATATGTACAGCGCTATGGAATGAATGGCGCTTTAATAATAAATAATAATAATACTGTGTATTTTTTATTATGGATTTTGAATTTATATCTCAAATCATTATAGCTGACACACAACGCAGGTAGTTTAATCAGTTTGGGTGAGTGTCATTAACTCTGTATAGCTGTACAAATAGTAACCCCCCCCATCCCCTTCTTCTAGAGATCATAACCTTTTCATGAGAACACATACATGTACGCCTCTTCATTCAACTCCATGGGACCGCAGGAGAGAGCATAGTACAAGCGCTTGGCTGAATGGAGCGGCAGTGCGCATGCCTGATCACTGCACCATTCAAATGGGGGAGCATGAGCCCCCGTTCTCATGACTACCCCTCACCCCCCAGTTGGACCCCCACTGATCAGATACTTATCTCTATCCTGTGGAGAGAGGATAGGTTGTTGTAATGGGACAACCCCTTTAAGCTGAATTCTTATAATATGAATAAGAATTTAGCTTAAAAGAGGGCTTATTAGCAATCAGAAGTAAAGAAATAAGGGCTCCAGGTCAAGCTGTCAGATGTTACAAAGGGGAAAAATGTTACTTAAAATTTGTTTATGTCACTAAAATCCACTTCTGTCACCCGAGTTGTGGGCCAATTGTATTAACTTCATCAATAAATTCAAATCCTCAATAAAAAAAAGTGACATTTTCAGGAGGGATTTTCCAATTCTAATGTAACTGTTGGGTGGTTAAGATGTAGACATAATAATGTTGAATGTGCAGAGAAGATCTCTAAGACTACTTTCACACTAGCGTTAATATTTTCCGGTATTGAGATCCGTCATAGGGTCTCATTACCGGAAAAAAATGCTTCTGTTTTGTCCCTATTCATTGTCAATGGGGACAAAACGTAACTGAACAGAACGGAATGCTCCAAAATGCATTCCGTTCCGTTCTCATACCGGAGAGCAAACCACAGCATTCTGCGGTTTGCTTTCCTTCCTGGGATGCGGAAGCAAGACGGATCCATCATGACCCACAATGTAAGTCAATGGGGACGGATCCGTTTTCTCTGACACAATAGAAAACTGATCCATCTTGGATATGTTACAGATAATACAACCGGATCCGTACATAACGGATGCAGATGGTTGTATTATCAGTAACGCAAGCATTTTTGCTGAACCCTGCCGGATCCAGTAAAAACGCTAGTGTGACCTGCAGAGGACAACCAGTTGAACTTTTTTAATAAAGACCAATTAGAAAAATGTTTTTAGCCCCATATAAATTTGGACAAAGAAGACAAATAAGTCCTATTGCATCACTGACTCTCTGTGAAAGAGGAGGAAAAATCCAAGCCTGAAATGAAGGCAGACTGGACTACATCTGCCCTACATATCACATGGTTTGTGTCTATTAGTAATGCTATAAGATGACATCTTACCCCCTTAGGCCTCTTTCACACTTGCGTTGTCCGGATCCGGCGTGTACTCCACTTGCCGGAATTACACGCCGGATCCGGAAAAACGCAAGTGTACTGAAAGCATTTGAAGACGGATCCGTCTTCAAAATGCTTTCAGTGTTACTATGGCACCCAGGACGCTATTAAAGTCCTGGTTGCCATAGTAGTAGTGGGGAGCGGGGGAGCAGCATACTTACCATCCGTGCGGCTCCCGGGGCGCTCCAGAATGACGTCAGAGTGCCCCATACGCATGGATCACATGATCCATGCGATCACGTCATCCATGCGCCTGGGGCGCCCTGACGTCACTATGGAGCGCCCCGGGAGCCGCACGGATGGTAGGTATGCTGCTCCCCGCTCCCCACTACAGTTTACCATGGCTGCCAGGACTTTAGCGTCCCGGCAGCCATGGTAACCATTGAGAAAAAGCTAAACGTCGCATCCGGCAATGCGCCGAAACGACGTTTAGCTTAAGGCCGGATCCGGATCAATGCCTTTCAATGGGCATTCATTCCGGATCCGGCCTTGCGGCAAGTGTTCCGGATTTTTGGCCGGAGCAAAAAGCGCAGCATGCTGCGCTATTTGCTGCGGCCAAAAAACGTTCCGTTCCGGAACGGAAGACATCCTGATGCATCCTGAAGGACGGACTGTCCATTCAGAATGCATTAGGAAAATCCTGATCAGTATTCTTCCGGCATAGAGCCCCGACGACGGAACTCTATGCCGGAAGACTATAACGCAGGTGTGAAAGAGCCCTAACAGTCACTAAAAATTGGGAAAGCTCTTGAAATTGTAACTTTTTAATTGTAGATTTTGAATTTATGTCTAAAGTAAATATAGTTGGTGGACAACGCGGGTGATTGAATAGCATTTTAATCTCTTAGGCCTCATGCACACGGCCGTTGCCCGGTCGTGGCCGTATTGCGGCTTGCAAACAGCGGGTCCGCAATATGCGGGCACCAGCCGTGTGCTCCCCACATCACGGATGCGGACCCATTCACTTGAAGCTGCAGTGTGGAACAGAGGCATGGAACCCGACGGAAGCACTATGTGGGTTTCTCTCCAAGTTCAATGGGTCTCGATCCGTCCCGGCCGTAAATTGCGGTCCCCAATGCACAGAACGGCCGCACATAAGGCCTTAGTGACGCGAATAATTTTAGCAGTCAAGACCAGGTAAAATTCTCCCCTCTAACATATTTGGGGACTTATTTTTACAGCATAAACTGTGTGGTATAAATAACATAACTTTATCCTGTCCGTCATTATGATGCCAAATTTATTGCTTTTATATTATATTTCTCTTATAATACTGGAACATTAAAAAACACTTTTTCTTTTAAAATAATTTGTTTTTGTTTCACTGTATTCCAAGACCCAAAATATTTATATTTTTCTGACGTTTTAACTGTGTGAAGGTTTGCTTTTTGAAAAACAATTTGCAGTTTTCATTAGTACAATTTTTCATTGCTTTTTATTCTGTTTTCATATGTGAGATAGGTGGAAAATACAATTCCAATACTGATTTATACAGTACCACTTTTTCATACCATTTTTTCACGTCACACCCAAACACTTGTATTGTAAAAATGTATTTTACTGGGATTTTATGTGATAGACCAACAGAAAGTAGCAAATGTGTGACGTGAAAAGAAAATTATACATGGTTTTCAAATTTTTTTATAAATTTAAATCTGAAAATTGTGGAGTGCATTTGTATTCATCCCCGTGTACTCTGATACCCCTAAAAAATACAGTATGACCAATTGCCTTCAGAAGTCACCTAGTTAGTAATTAAAGTGCAAATGTGTGTAATTTATTCTCAGTACAACTACAGCTGTTCTGTGAAGGCCTCAGAGGTTTGTTAGTGAACATAAGTGATCAAAAAGGCATCATGAAAACCAAGGAACACACCAGACAGGTCAGGAATAAAGTTGTGGAGAAGTTTAAAGCAGGGTTAGGTTATAAAAAAAAATATGCCAAGCTCTGAACACCTCACGGAGCACTGTTCAATCCATCTAGGGCTGCAGCTAACGATTATTTGAATAATCGATTAGTTGCCGATTAATTTCTACGATTAATCGATTAATCGGCAAAAACGACAAAATTACAAAACAGAGGTTTATATGATCTTACTTGAAAAAATATGTTCAAAGGCCATATTAAAACAAATTGTGGACGACACTATTATGGGGGATCTGTGGACGACACTATTATGGGGGATCTGTGGACGACACTATTATGGGGGATCTGTGGACAGCGCAGTTATGGAGAGAGGGATCTGTGGATGGCGTAGTTATGGAGAGGGGGATCTGTGGGTGGCGTAGTTATGGAGAGGGGGATCTGTGGGTGGCGCAGTTATGGAGAGGGGGATCTGTGGACGGCGTAGTTATGGAGAGGGGGATCTGTGGGTGGCGCAGTTATGGAGAGGGGGATCTGTGGGCGGCGTAGTTATGGAGAGGGGGATCTGTGGGCGGCGCAGTTATGGAGAGGGGGATCTGTGGGCGGCGCAGTTATGGAGAGGGGGATCTGTGGGCGGCGCAGTTATGGAGAGGGGGATCTGTGGGCGGCGCAGTTATGGAGAGGGGGATCTGTGGGCGGCGCAGTTATGGAGAGGGGGATCTGTGGGCAGCGCAGTTATGGAGAGGGGGATCTGTGGGCGGCGCAGTTATGGAGAGGGGGATCTGTGGGCGGCGCAGTTATGGAGAGGGGGATCTGTGGGCGGCGCAGTTATGGAGAGGGGGATCTGTGGGCGGCGCTGTTATGGAGAGGGGGATCTGTGGGTGGCGCTGTTATGGAGAGGGGGATCTGTGGATGGCGCTGTTATGGAGAGGGATCTGTGGGTGGCGCTGTTATGGAGAGGGGGATCTGTGGGTGGCGCTGTTATGGAGAGGGGGATATGTGCACTGTTATGGGCATAACAGTGCCCAGATCCCTTTCCTCATAACAGTGCACAGATCCCCCTTCCCATAGCAGTGCCATACACAGACCCCCCCTCCTCCCCATAGCAGTGCTATACACAGACCCCCCCTCCCCATAGCAGTGCCATAGACAGATCCTCCCCCCTCCCCATAACAGCCCCGGCCCCGATGCTTATAAGAATGAAGGAGGCGGAGCAGGCGTGTCACGTGAGTGAGTGACGTTACGCCGCCGTCCGCTCTGCCTGGCTGTTACAGGAGCGTCATTGTAATAAGGTAAAATAAAGATGCAGGGACCGCCCGCCCGCATAGCAACGAATCGGCGATTATTCGATAACTGGATTCGTCGACAACGAATCCAGTTATCGAATATAATCGATTACATCGATTAATCGTTGCAGCCCTAAATCCATCATCCAAAAACAGGAGTATGGCACAACTGCAAACCTACCAAAACATGGCCGTCCACCTAAACTAACAGCCCACAGGCAAGAGCCCAGGCCATGGTCACTCTGGAGGAGCTGCAGAGATCCACAGCTCAGGTGGGAGAATCTGTCCACAAATCTGACCTTTATAAAAGAGTGGCAAGAAGAAAGCCATTTTAAAAGCAAGCCATAAGAAGTCCTGTTTGCGGTTTGCCACAAGCCATGTGGGGGACACAGCTATCACATGGAATAAGGTGGTCTGGTCAGATGAGACCAAAGTTGAACTTGCTCAACTAAATGCAAAACGCTGTGGGACAGATTTATCATTACTCTGACAGCTCACTCCACTTTCACATATGGCTAAAGTCAGTTTTAGCCAAGTCAGATTTATGATCGTCCCTTTAAGACTGTAATAAATGTGGTTTGACAGTAGCAGTTTATCCGTCAGTAAGCAGCTTTACAAAAGTCGCACGTCTTTACGAAAAAGTCGCATGTTCTATTAAAAAGTCTCATAAGATAAGCATGGTCCTCACTGGAGTGAAAACATTTTTTGCGACTTTTTTGCGACTTTTTAAATAGTCGCAATAGTAAATCTGTCTAGCGATTCCTTTACATAAGAAAACACACCCACGTTCAGAAAACTGACGAGCATAGTGCAGAGCAGAAAAAAATCGCAACTTTTTGCGCAGTTTTAGCAATTGCGCAAAAATTTGCGACTTTTTCACTCCATTATTCTGACTTGAGCTAATGATAAATCTGGCCCTATGTGTGGTGCAAAAATAACATTGCACCCAGAACACACCATCCTCACCATGAAACATGGTGGTGGCATTATGATGCTGTGGGATGCTTTTCTTCAGTAGGGACAGGGAAGCTGGTCAGAGTTGATGGGAAGATGGATGGAGCTAAATACAGGGCAATCCTGAAGTAAACCTAGTAGAGCCTGAAAAATACTTGCAACTGGGGCGGAGGTTCACTTTCCAGCAGGACAACGACCCTAAACATACAGTCAGAGCTACAATGGAATGGTTTAGATCAAAGCATATTCCTGCGTTAGAATGGCCGGGTCAAAGTCCAGACCTCAATCCCATTGAGAATCTGTAGCAAAACTTGAAAATTGCTGTTCACAGACAATCTCCACCCAATCTGCCATATTTTGCATAGAAGAACAGGCAAAAATGTCAGCCTCTAGATGTGCAAAGCTGGTAGAGAAATACCTTAAACGACTTGCAACTGTACTTGCAGTAAAAGATGGTCCTACAAAGTATTGACTGGGGAGGAATATAAATGCACACCACACAATACAGATTTTTATTTATTAAACATTTTGAAAAAACCATGTATTATTTTCTTTTCATGTCACACATACTTGCTATTTTGTGTCACAGAAAATCCCCCAAAATATGTTTAATTTTGTGGGTGTAACATGAAAAAATGTGGAAAAGATCAAGGGGTATAAATAGAGGTCGCAATAATGCCTGTACAAGCGTCATAGATGCCTGTTTAGGCCATTTTACTCCCGTTTTTGCGCATGGTCTTTTTCTAGTCAGGAGTGCTGTACAGAAGCTGCCAGGTCCGGCACACCCCGCTCCTCTCCTGGTAAGCCTCGCCCCTCACATCTTTCTCACCAGGAGCAGCTCCAGACTACATTGTGGTGACAGGACCTGCGGTGGTGATGTCACAGTCATGTGATCAGCCATGTGTGTGGGAGGAGTTAGGGGAACACAAGCTCCCTGTAGGACTGTGCTGGTGGAGAATGCAGAGGTACTTTATGTATGGAAGGTGTGTATAAAGCAGGGCTATGTCAGTGTAACCAGTGTATTGTACAGTTTTCTGTACAATATCTGTGTAATGGACATGTAGCAGGGCTGTGTCTGCAATGTGTATATAGTAAACTATCTGTGTAATGGGCATGTGGTAGAGCTGTGTATGTAATATGTGTATGGCAGCGTCAGGGGGGCGCTGTGTATGTCAGCGTCAGGTGGGCGCTGTGTATGGCAGCGTCAGGTGGGCGCTGTGTATGGCAGCGTCAGGTGGGCGCTGTGTATGGCAGCGTCAGGTGGGCGCTGTGTATGGCAGCGTCAGGTGGGCGCTGTGTATGGCAGCGTCAGGTGGGCGCTGTGTATGGCAGCGTCAGGTGGGCGCTGTGTATGGCAGCGTCAGGTGGGCGCTGTGTATGGCAGCCTCAGGTGGGCGCTGTGTATGGCAGCCTCAGGTGGGCTCTCTGTATGGCAGCGTCAGGTGGGCGCTGTGTATGGCAGCGTCAGGTGGGCGCTGTGTATGGCAGAAGTGGTCTTATGTTTAGTGTATGATGTTGGATAAATGTAAAATTGTCTACATTTATTTCTGCATAGGAGACTAGCAATGGATTCCCTGCAGAAATATCAGCCTCATAACGTTATGTGGGCCTATGCATTATATATACGAATTACCGCAAAATTCATACTCCTCCTCGGCTAAAAGATACTACTCAAAATTGTTAAGAGGAGTTTTTTTACTCTTCTGGAAAAAATGTAGTGTGACCTCTGGGTATGAATACTCTTTCAAGGTACCGTAGTTTATTTACTGTGTTTTCTGTGACCCATAAATATTGTATTACGCTTAAAGTTCTGTTGTTACATACGCAGCATATCTATGGTTGTCACCATTTTAGCCCTTATGGAGAAGCAAACGTCAAAGCCAGGAAAAATACTCTACACATATTTCAGTGCTGCACCCTGTGCCATACAGCTCTATGCAGGGGTCCTGGTTTGCAATACTGGTTGTAAAACTAAACAATCCGAGAGCAAAAATGTATTTTATGACTGTCACAAATCTTTTCACAGATACAGATGTGGAATGCGCCAACATCAGTGGGTTAACCTGTTATGCCTTGATAGAAACTTTAAGCTTTAGAAGCTTTGCACGTTGTTTAACTAAGCCCGCTAAGCTTGTATGGTTAACGTGCCAGGAACTACTTTGATGCCTGCTAGATCTTGATATAAAAAGGAAGAAATATGCCTCTAAGCATCTGGGTCATGGCATCAATAAACAGTATATTAGGCGCAAAAGAGTGATTAGATGGGTGAGCGATCATCTTCTCAATGGAAATAAAGACCCTCATATGTGACAATCAGAGCAAGTATGATCTCTGATTAATGGAGGAGAGGGGGATAGGTAACACGCACAGAAGTCCATGTTAGCCTCCCCTGGGGTCATATACAGTTACACACAGAAAGGGGATCTTTTCTTCTCTCCTCCTTGCAGCTGTCAACACATCCATCACTAGCTCACACCCCCAACCCCCCCATCCTCCTCCACGCTGGCTGCGATCTCAGTAACTAGAAATGCTTAAATTGTCAGCTTTCAAACAAGACCAAGTTAATATCTCTAGCGGTTACAGAGCCCAGCATATTAAGGGTTAAACCAGCTATTATTATCTTTTTTTTCCCCACAACGTCGTTCACCATATGAAATAAATATTTTTATATTTTAATTGTTCGGGCATTTTGGATGCAGCAATGATAATGATCTTTATTTTATTTTATTGTTTATTTTTAAAATGATTAAAGAGGGTGATTTGAATTTTTATATCTTTTTATTTTTAAAAACATTTTCACTTTTTTTTTAACACTTATTTTAAGTCCCCCTGGCAGACGTTAATATGTGATGTCTTATTACTTCTCTCTGCAAAGAGTTACCATGGCACCCTATGGGACAGTCACTATGTTCCAATCAAGCCCCGCCACAGACAGGACTTCGCTATGGTAGGCCTCAGAGCCTTCAGAAGGCTCGATTTTGGCGCAGGGGAGCCATTTGGTTGGGCTCCCAAGAAAAAAAAAAGATTCCATGGTTGCAACTGACCACGGAATCTGAGGAGTTAAATGTCTGTTATTGGCCTTATCGCTGACCACTGACTGCCTCTGGGTGTGATATTCAATATTGTATGTATCCCGACTTGAGCAGTACATGTTAGATATTTATTAAGAAATATAAAGACGTTAAAAATTATTACCAAACATGTAAAAAAAAATCTGTCTAACAAAAATCTGATGTAAACAAGAGGTTATTTTCTGATACTATGATCCCTTTAAATTTTTGCTCACTTACTTTACAAGGCATGTTTATAACAGTCTTCAACAGTTTCTCCACTTCATTGAGTCTTGCCTCTATATCATGAGACTCTTTAATTGTGATCAGCCCTAAAAGATAGAAATCATACAGTTATTAGGATATGAGAACAATTCTACTTATAATAAACCAACATAATTCTTTACATAATGCAGCAGTACATGTGAGTATATTAAATGGGTTGTGTCACGAAATATATTCCACAGCACCCACTTCTGTAATTGCATGTAATTAAAAAATATTGTATACACAGTGTGCTATTCAATAAAATGTATTCCTGCATTTATTCAGCAACAGTATTGCGATACTATTGAATCACTGTGTGGCAATATTATTTGACCCATATATAGTGACTACATGACAAATAACGTGGCCATTAAGAGGCAGGAAATGCTCAACCCCATATGCAGTTGTGCATCTATACCCGGGGGAGCAAATCCTGCACATGTGGTCTGTTGCTAATGGCGATCTCCAGCAAAAAATGCTTGCAATGGGGGATGCCTGCAGCGATTGGGCCTCGCTACAGCCATGATGTCCTTGTGGTACTTATGGTCCGCTGCGGGCATCCCCCATTGAAAGCATTTTTTTGCTGGGGATCGCCATTAGCAACAGACCACATGTGCAGGATTTGCTCCCCCGGGTATAGATGCACAACTGCATATGGGGTTCAGCATTTCCTGCCTCTTAAGGCCACGTTATTTTGTCATGTAGTTTGTATATGTATGCCTGGAGATGTATAAACTCCAAATTTGAATGTGCCTTGATTTCCATCCATAGGCAACATTTAGGTGCACCTGTGAGGCCTGCATCATATTAGTGAGCCATGGGTGGGACTCACAGCCTCCTGGAGGCAACTGGAAGCTGTTTGCTGTGAGTCGGACCTTACGTTCTCGTAATTCGCCCACTGGCCCCTGGAACTGCCCATACGGCACAGGTAGGTTAGCGTTAGGTCCTGCGCCACTTGAGATACCCTGACGGGGTGCGCGGGCTCCGGTATGTCCTTCATATAAGGATATATTGGCTAAAGTCTAATTTTAACATCAGTGTGAGGGTTTAGTCAGATTTGGTTGACTGCATCCACCACAGTAGTGCACCTATTCTTGTAAATGTTTTTTGCCCATATACAGGTCCTTCTCAAAAAATTAGCATATTGTGATAAAGTTCATTATTTTCTGTAATGTACTGATAAACATTAGACTTTCATATATTTTAGATTCATTACACACAACTGAAGTAGTTCAAGCCTTTTATTGTTTTAATATTGATGATTTTGGCATACAGCTCATGAAAACCCAAATTTACTATCTCAAAAAATTTGCATATTTCATCCGACCAATAAAAGAAAAGTGTTTTTAATACAAAAAAAGTCAACCTTCAAATAATTATGTTCAGTTCTGCACTCAATACTTGGTCGGGAATCCTTTTGCAGAAATGACTGCTTCAATGTGGCGTGGCATGGAGGCAATCAGGCTGTGGCACTGCTGAGGTGTTATGGAGGCCCAGGATGCTTCGATAGCGGCCTTAAGCTCATCCAGAGTGTTGGGTCTTGCGTCTCTCAACTTTCTCTTCCCAATATCCCACAGATTCTCTATGGGGTTCAGGTCAGGAGAGTTGGCAGGCCAATTGAGCACAGTAATACCATGGTCAGTAAACCATTTACCAGTGGTCTTGGCACTGTGAGCAGGTGCCAGGTCGTGCTGAAAAATGAAATCTTCATCTCCATAAAGCTTTTCAGCAGATGGAAGCATGAAGTGCTCCAAAATCTCCTGATAGCTAGCTGCATTGACCCTGCCCTTGATAAAACACAGTGGACCAACACCAGCAGCTGACATGGCACCCCAGACCATCACTGACTGTGGGTACTTGACACTGGACTTCAGGCATTTTGGCATTTCCCTCTCCCCAGTCTTCCTCCAGACTCTGGCACCTTGATTTCCGAATGACATGCAACAGTCCAGTGCTGCTCCTCTGTAGCCCAGGTCAGGCGCTTCTGCCGCTGTTTCTGGTTAAAAAGTGGCTTGACCTGGGGAATACGGCACCTGTAGCCCATTTCCTGCACACGCCTGTACACGGTGGCTCTGGATGTTTCTACTCCACTGCTTCCGCATGGTCCCCCAAGGTCTGGAATCGGTCCTTCTCCACAATCTTCCTCAGGGTCCGGTCACCTCTTCTCGTTGTGCAGCGTTTTCTGCCACACTTTTTCCTTCCCACAGACTTCCCACTGAGGTGCCTTGATACAGCACTCTGGGAACAGCCTATTCGTTCCGAAATTTCTTTCTGTGTCTTACCCTCTTGCTTGAGGGTGTCAATGATGGCCTTCTGGACAGCAGTCAGGTCGGCAGTCTTACCCATGATTGCGGTTTTGAGTAATGAACCAGGCTGGGAGTTTTTAAAAGCCTCAGGAATCTTTTGCAGGTGTTTAGAGTTAATTAGTTGATTCAGATGATTAGGTTAATAGCTCGTTTAGAGAACCTTTTCATGATATGCTAATTTTTTTAGATAGGAATTTTGGGTTTTCATGAGCTGTATGCCAAAATCATCAATATTAAAACAATAAAAGGCTTGAACTACTTCAGTTGGTGTGTGATGAATCTAAAATATATGAAAGTCTAATGTTTATCAGTACATTACAGAAAATAATGAACTTTATCACAATATGCTAATTTTTTTAGAAGGACCTGTATAGTGGTATTATTTTTAATATTGGCCTTGGTATATTGGGTTTCGTTTAGTAACATGGCAGTGATAATATTTGTGTTATTTTGGTAACTGACTATTATTTAGAGATATATTATCATACACAGGAAATTATCTTATATAGCTGCCTTGTCTCTGAGATGGAGAGTTGTCGTTTTTCAACAGGTAGGATAAAGTTACAATCAAATATGCAAACCCGACAATCTCATGTATGTGTTGGCTTCCTGATGACAAATATCAGGGGAAAGAGGGAATCGTCTCCCCATTGAAATAAGAATGTTTATAGGGGAACCAGGACCAATAGCGGTCAGCTAAAACAGCGGGGGGTCTCTGAAGTGTATGAGTGGCTTTACCCTGTGTAACAGACGCGCTATTAGAGGGAGGTACATTGTATTGATCAGAGCACACAGGACAGTTCTCCATCCCCACAACGGTAAGACCATCCCCATTCAGTAGAGTTTTACAAAGGAAAAGACCTAAAATGTTTGGCTGTTCCATTCCGTAGACATGTAGAGAAGTGCACTGTGGAACTGCATTGTGGCTTTCATTTATAACGGAAGTGTGGGATCCATCGCACGATGGACACCGGCAGTGCCGACAGACGCCAAGGTGTCCATCACTTTTCCTAACCCAAACTACGACCTGCAATAGAGGCTACGACAGAGATGTGATGAGAGCCTTAAAGGGGTTATCCCATGACTAATGTAAAACATGAAATTCATACATCATATAGTCCATGCCAATCTCTTTCTAACAAAGCCAGAAGCGGCCCTGTACCTCACATGGATCCAGAGATCTCCCCATTCAATGCTCTGCTAAATTTATATTAATGGGACAGTTCAAGGGGAGTGTCTTTTCTGCTGCTGCTCAGAGGGCGTGTCCATGCTCGCCCTATCACAGCTCAGGAGGCAGCTGAAAGATGAAATTGAGCATGTGCGGCCATCTCAGTGAGCAGGTCAAAGAAATAAGAAAAACAAAACAAATATCAGATGGCGCTATACAGATACATTTTATTGAATAACTCAGAGGACATGCTAAACTTATAAGTATATGTAATTACAAAAGATTTCAGATCCAGGCGCTGGTTTGAAAACTGTCGAGTATTTTTCATGGGACAGCCCTTTTAACTGTTTCGGATGAACAGATGAACATTTATCACGTATTCGTAGGATAGTGCCTACTGCAGAAAGCAGAGTATGCCAGCCTGCTCACAAGAGTGCCGCCTATTCCCTTAGATACGGCCTCTAAAACATTTTCATGGTCACAAATTGGTCGTACTAAAAGCTAGTTTTCTCCCTGGTAATACAAAGACACCCCACTCTCCCTTTGTGTCAGAGTAGATTACTCCATGTAAATTATTCAGTAGCTTGGAAGTAAGTTATAAAGCAGGTTTAATTATCATACATTTGGCAAGTCCTGCGGCTTTTTAAATCATGCATAGGCTTGCTGAAAGGAGCACAAAAACAGCTTCACTAACTCTGAATATAATATATCTGCATTTCCATTGACGGGAAGTACATTAAAAAAAATCTGATTGCAGAACAGGTCATGGCCACACGAGGAGACTGAGAAAATCTCCAGCCTGCCAAGCCAATAAATACTTCTTAGGAAGGTTCTGAAGTGATGTGAAAAGGAATTTCTATAATCAGGGTCCAAGAGAGAAGAGATCCACAACTTCATGGGCTCCAGGAAACAACCTATAGAAGTTCTCCTAGATATATGCGCTCGCTGATACTGCCTTCAAAGGTTTCACAAGCTTCATCAGCTTTATTCACCCTTCAGCTGGAGCCCCTCAACTTATACATCTGCACCCAGCAAGCAGCAAAGACACCAGGTCTCTGTCATATTACAGCAAATATGTTCTAGAAGTCCTGCAGTGTTCATGGGGCATATTTAGCCGGTGGACGAATGCTATTCCTCCCAACCCCCATGCACATCGAGCATTCATATGTTCTCAATTGGCCATTCGGCTCAACTGGGCGGGCCTGCAAAAGTTCTCCCGGGTGTGTCTTTTTTCTCCCTGGCACGAAGCGCATCCAATCAGCTCTGCTCTTAGCCAGGGAGAAGAAGCTCCAGTTCTTGCGAGATTCGCGAGAACTGGAGCGATTTCATCCCTCCTGAGCCGGCGCCATCTTGGATTCCCGTGGCGAGCATTGGAGCAGCGTCGGAGGTGGCGGCTCAGGATGGATGAAATCGCTCGAGTTCTTGAGAATCTCGCGAGAACTGGAGCTTCTTCTCCTTGGCTAAGAGCAGAGCGCGCTGATTGGATGCGCTCCGTGCCAGGGAGAAGAAAGACACGCCAGGGAGAACTTTGCAGGCCCGCCCAATTGAGGCTCATTAGCATAGAAGGCGGGAAATATTGCGGGGGGCATCGTGGACAAACGTGGGCACCGAGTGCAAAATGAAGAACTGAATAAGCACCACCGGGGGCCGGCAAGTAAGGGTATATCTTTAGTTTAACTTGCGAAAGGTCCTTTTTAACAGCAGTTGGAACCGTTTAGGTAGGTGACTGGCTCGCCTTAAAGTCCTGTATGGAAACTTACTGGAAGTGCTCTCCAAGTGCTACATGGTATGGAGAGTTATTAGCAATACTCCATGGGAAAACAATATGCAAAGAGGTATCTCCCTAGGAAAAGGAACCATCTCACTAGCCCCACCTATTGGAAGTGGCTCCCTACGAGTCAAGATCTGACTTTGAGAAGGGAATATAGTCAGGCCTAGATATCCATTCTTAGACAGCTGTTTCAGGGTGCTCACTCCTCATCATTACAGAGTAGGACTCTCACTGGACTGCCTTGGAAGCAGTTTGGGCAGAGTGCTAAATATCCTTAAAAATATCAGGCCTGTATGGAGACTTACTGGACTTATTGGTAATGCTCCATGGGAAACGCATATCCCAAGAGGTATCTCCCTAGGAAAGAGAACCATCTCGCCAGCGCCATCTTGTGAAAGAGGCTCCATATGAGTCAAAATCCAACTTAGATGTTTGGCTTAGCTATTTTCCTTGCCATGGTCCCGGGCTTGTTGAATCTTTTCCCATAAAACTACATATCAATCTGCTCAGCTCCTCCTGCTCTATAACATGGTGCCTGCAGATTGCACTGCATTTCATGGTGACAGGTTTTTTTAAATGAATTCCCATGCTGTATTGTCACTTGCCACTCGTTACGGACCAAAACCTATGGAGACCTACCACAACCCTTGACTGTCTTAGGTGGGAGAATCAGAAACTAGGGCAAGATTTATTAAAACTGGATTAGTTGCCCATAGCAACCGATCAGATTTCACCTTTCATTTTTAAAGCCAAAGGTTGAATCTGATTGGTTGCCATAGGCAACTACGCCAGCTTTACATCCGTTTTGATAACTCTCTCCCAGTCTTTGCAGTAAAAAGTTCTTTCCCTGGTTTCATTCCAGGTTTGACACTCGATTTAGCTTTTGCCTGGCCATAATGCCAAGCAATAAGTAGGCACTGCGCTTACAACAAAGTTTGGCAGTGCATTTTAGGCTATGGTACATGCACACAACTGTAATTTGCAGTTGACATCCGTATGCCATCCTTTTTTTTGCGGATCCATTGTAACATTGCCTAAATGGACAAGAATAGGACATGTTCTATTTTATTTTTATTTTTTGCGGGACTACGGAACGGACATACTGATGCTGTCCGCATTTTTTGTGGACCCATTGAAATGAATGGGTCTGCATCCTATCCGCAGAGGACATTGTATACAATAGGATACAAATGTTGTCTTTTTTTTATAGCACTAATTTCCAGATTTTCTGCTACAAAAATGGAACTGGTCAAATGTAACTGTTTTTTTATTTCACACATAGGTTTTTGCAGGTATTTTTCTGCACTTTAGATTTTTTTGTGGTGTTTTTTGCACCTCCTCTGGTGTGTTTTATTTTGGTAAAAATGCAGGCTCCAGATGTTAGCTGAAGGTCCACGGGAAATGATATGTCTTTCTGGGTTCTTTTACCATACGCAGCATGCTGTAGTTCTGATGTTGTTTATGCGCCTCAGAAATGCCAGAGAAATAAAGCACAGTTCACACTGTCACTTAAACGGCACTAACAAAACATGAAAAACAGGGGTCCTACTAAACACCTGCACTTTATCTGGAGTCTTTTTAGTGGTGGAAAAAATGCTTCAGAACCAATTAAACTCTGTGGGGCTATTCACATGGGCGGTTTTTTTAACGGCTGGTGAATAGAGGCCATCAAAAAACAGGACATGTCTAATTTTTGGCCGTTTTCACAGTCAAACAGACCCCCAATGAAATCAATGGACTCGTTCTTAACAGCCATTTAGACAGAAGTGCACCCATCTAATGGCCGTTAAAAACAGGTACACTAGATAAGAAAAGGGCCTTTCAGGGGTTGAAATTTCAAAAAATAAAAAATACTCACCTCACCACACACATGCAAGGGAAAACTGGCTCTGCACTGGAGGCAGCAGGACCTAACGTTCTGAGCGTCCTGATGTCACATGATCATGCTGGGAGTGTCAGGTCCTGCTGCCTTCAGTTCAGAGTGAGTGTTCCTGCGTGTGCAAGTGGTGAGGTGAGTATATATATTTTTTAAGAATCTGTTTGCACTACTGCGGGGCGGCATTATGTTTTTCTGAGGGCACTGCAGTGTTTGATTTTTTTTCAATAAACTACATCCATACTTAATGGCCATTTTTAGTGAATGGTAAAAACGGATGCAAAGTGGCTGTTAAAAACAGACAGATAACCAGAAACGGACAGATGACCAGTACATGAGATTTGTGTACTGTACTATATGCTCAACAAACCACATGTATTCTGCAATGTGTGCAGGTGGCCTTAGAGCTGATTCACACGACCGTGCTAGGTCTGCGTCCGGGTGTGTCAGCGCCATCTCCCACGGTCATGTGAAACACCCGACTGTGTCCATTTTTCAGTACGCAAACAATGGATCTGCAAAATTCAGATACCTTTCACATTTTTCCCACTTCCATCAACGGAAAGGGCTATTTTCATGCAAAATGTTCTATAATTTGCGGATGTGCAAAAGATATGGATGTGTGCAAATGAATGGGTCAGTATGCCATCCACAATCAATGTTGAGAGCATTGTGTGCACAGGACCTCACTGATATAGATCCTGTATATGCTTGTGTGTGTGAGGGGTTAATAGTGTGTGTGAGGGGTTAACCACTTTACGTCCGCCCATAGGATATAAACGTCCTATGGGTGGACCTCTATTTCTGAAAGCACGTTTTAAAACGTCCTTTCAGAAATAGCAGCTGCACGCTAATCGTGCAGCTGCTGATCAGGTTGCCCGCTGTCAGTGACAGCAGGGCAACCCAGAGAGAAAGCAGGGACAGTTCCCAGGTGTCCCTGCCTTCCGGATCGCTGCAGACACAGCGCTCGCCGAGCGCTGTGTCTGCAGAGCAGGAAGCGCTATGCGCTTCCTGTTCCGGCCCGGCGGTCATGTGATCGCCGGGACCGGAGCGTGCAGGAGCTGTGTGAGGTCTCTCACAGACCTCGATCAGCCCTGCACTGAGGCTGTACAGCTCAGTATTGCGCTGTACAGCCTCTCTGGGGGGGGTGCATTTCCACTGTAACTGGGGCTACTATGTCAGCCCCAGTTACAGGAGAAATCAACAGTGAAAAAGAAAAGAAAAAGTGAAGCAAATGTCCCCCAGAGGTCTTGTATGACCTTATGGGGGACGAAAAGTGTAAAAAAAAATATAAAAAAAAATAAAGGGTTGAAAAAATAAAATAAAAAAAGTTTCACATGTAATAAAAAAGGTCCCCAAGTAAGGAATAAAAAAAATATATTTAAAAATAGAAAAAATAAAATAAAATAGACATATTTGGTATTGCCGCGTCCGTAAAAACCAGCTCTATAAAAATATCACATGAGCTAACCCCTCAGATGAACACCGTAAAAAAAAAAAAAAAAAAACTGTGTCAAAACAAGCAATTTTTGTCACCTTGCATCACAAAAGGTGCAACACCAAGTGATCAAAAACGCGTATGTCCCACAAAATGGTACCAATAAAACCGTCACCTCATCCCGCAAAAAATGAGCCCCTACATAAGAAAATCTCTAAAAAAATTAAAAAAATATAGCTCTTAGAACATGGAGACACTAAAACATCATTTTTTGGTTTCAAAAATGCTATTATTGTGTTAAAGTGAAACAAATAAAAAAAGTATACATATTAGGTATTTCCGCGTCCGTAAAAACCAGCACTATAAAAATATCACATGAGCTAACCCCTCAGATAAAAAAAAAAAAAAACTGGGTCAAAACAAGCAATTTTTGTCACCTTGCATCACAAAAGGTGCAACACCAAGTGATCAAAAACACGTATGTCCCACAAAATGGTACCAATAAAACCGTCACCTCATCCTGCAAAAAATGAGCCCCTACATAAGAAAATCTCTAAAAAAAAAAAAAAAACTAACTATGGCTCTCAGAACATGGACACATTAAAACATAATTTTTTAGTTTCAAAAATGCTATTATTGTGTAAAACTTTAATAAATGAGAAAAAGTATACATATTAGGTATCGCCACGTCCGTAACAATCTGCTCTATAAAAATGTCACTTGACTGAACCCCTCAGGTGAACACTGTAAATAAATAGAAACTGTGCTAAAACAACCAATTTTTTGGTCACCTTGCCCCATAAAGTGTTATAATGAATGATCAAAAAATCATATGTACCCAAAAATAGTACTAATAAAACTGGCACCTTATCCTCTAGTTTCCAAAATGGGGTCACTTCTTGGGAGTTTCTACTGTAAGGGTGCATCAGGGGGCTTCAAATGGGACATGGCATCCAAAAACCATGTGGAGTTCCTTTTCTTCTGCGCCCTGCCGTGTGCCCATACAGCAGTTTATGACTACATGTGGGGTGTTTCTGTAAACCGCAGAATCTGGTTAATAAATATTGAGTTTTGTTTGGCTGTTAACCATCGATGTGTTAAAGAAAAAATTGGATTAAAATGGAAAATCTGCCAAAAAAGTGAAATTTAAAAATTTGATCTCCATTTTCCTTTAATTCTTGTGGAACGCATAAAGGGTTAACAAAGTTTGTAAAATCGGTTTTGAATACCTTCAGGGGTGTAGTTTCTACAATGGGGTCATTTATGGGGGTATCCACTATGTAGGCCCCACGAAGTGACTTCAGACCTGAACTGGTCCTTATAAAGTGGGTTTTGGCAATTTTCTTAAAAATTTGAAGAATTTCTTCTAAACTTCTAAGCCTTCTAACGTCCTAAAAAAATAAAATGACATTTCCAAAATGATGCCAACATAAAGTAGACATATGGGGAATGTTAAGTAATAAATATTTTATGAGGTATCACTTTCTGTTTTAAAAGCAGAGAAATTGAAATTTAGAAAATTGCGAATTTTTCAAATTTTTGGGTAAATTTGGGATTTTTTCATAAATAAAGGTGAAATATTTTGACTCAAATTTATGACTATCATGAAGTACAATGTGTCACAAGAAAACAATCTCTGAATGACTTGGATAAATAAAGGCGTTCCAAAGTTATTACCACATAAAGTGAGACATGTCAGTTTTGCAATATTAGGCCTGGTCAGGAAGGGGGCAAATGGCCCAGATGGGAAGTGGTTAATATGCCACAACCACCTCATTCCCTGATCTTCTGCAGCTCACAAATGCATTGGCTATGCTCTACAATGTGGCCGTCTCTGTGTATCTGCACTGGTAACGCTCCCAGTGAGGAGATGTCATTTCTTGCACAAACTGGGACCTAAACCGTAAATATATCCATCTGTTTGGGTGGAGTGGGACGGAACGCTCAGGACTTAGGAGCCAAAGTTGAAGTTAGAAGTAAAGAGCATCCCCAGGCAAGCTGCAGGGTGCAAACAGAGGATCTCTGTCAGTAGCTGGCAAGGGAGGGGAACGTCCTTGCCAAGTATACAAGATCTCTTTCAAGGCGATAGAGAAGGGGCGACACAAATTAGCAACGTCAAGTTAAAAAGAAACTGAGACAAACAACCAAATCCGGAGGCCAAAATACAAGCCTGCAGAAACAACCCTATTCAGGCTACTTTCACACTAGCGTTCAGAGCGGATCCGTCTGAGACGGATCCGCTCATATAATGCAGACGGTGGATCCGTTCAGAACGGATCCGTCTGCATTATATTGTAAAAAAAATTCTAAGTGTGAAAGTAGCCGCAGACGGATCCGTCCAGACTTTACATTGAAAGGCAATGGGGGACGGATCCGTTTGAAGATTGAGCCATATTGTGTCATCTTCACACAGATCCGTCCCCATTGACTTACATTGTAAGTCTGGACGGATCCACATGCCTCCGCACGGCCAGGCGGACACCCGAATGCTGCAAGCAGCATTCAGGTGTCCGCCTGCTGAGCGGAGCGGAGGCTGAACGCTGCCAGACTGATGCATTCTTAGCGGATCCGCGTCCACTCAGAATGCATTAGGGCTGGACGGATGCGTTCAGGGCCGCTTGTGAGAGCCTTCAAACGGAGCTCACAAGCGGAGCCCCGAACGCAAGTGTGAAAGTAGCCTCAGATGTAAGGAACTGATTTGCAGTTGTAGAAATTTCTGCTACAAATGTGCTGCATGTGAACAAACCCTAAAACCATACAGGTGAACGTATGTATATAAAGAAGCCGGATCCTTTCCTGATACTGGGATTGGAAAACGACTGATGGCTCTGGGGTGGGGGAGAGCTGATGGCACTGGGGTGGGGGAGAGCTGATGGCACTGGGGTGGGGGAGAGCTGATGGCACTGGGGTGGGGGAGAGCTGATGGCACTGGGGTGGGGGAGAGCTGATGGCACTGGGGTGGGGGAGAGCTGATGGCACTGGGGTGGGGGAGAGCTGATGGCACTGGGGTGGGGAGAGCTGATGGCACTGGGGTGGGGAGAGCTGATGGCACTGGGGTGGAGGAGAGCTGATGGCACTGGGGTGGGGAGAGCTGATGGCACTGGGGTGGGGAGAGCTGATGGCACTGGGGTGGGGGAGAGCTGATGGCACTGGGGTGGGGGAGAGCTGATGGCACTGGGGTGGGGGAGAGCTGATGGCACTGGGGTGGGGAGAGCTGATGCACTTGGGAACGAAGGGTGTTGGGGACTGATGGCACTGGGGTGGGGAGAGCTGATGGCACTGGGGTGGAGGAGAGCTGATGGCACTGGGGTGGAGGAGAGCTGATGGCACTGGGGTGGGGAGAGCTGATGGCACTGGGGTGGGGAGAGCTGATGGCACTGGGGTGGGGGAGAGCTGATGGCACGGGGGTGGGGGAGAGCTGATGGCACTGGGGTGGGGGAGAGCTGATGGCACTGGGGTGGGGAGAGCTGATGCACTTGGGAACGAAGGGTGTTGGGGACTGATGGCAGGGGTCTGATGAGTTTTTATAAAGGAAAACAGTCTATTAATTCATTTTTTCATATTAGAATACTCGATTTCTAAAATAATCATTTACTGCCGCCCTACTACACAGTGATCTTGGCTGTGACACCAAGCCGTAGTGCGGCTACGGAACTGACTGGGGTCACAGTGCAACTTGCCGTGACTCCGGAATGGAAAATATGCAGCAGTGTTGGATTTTCTGCGATCCGCAGTATAAACTGACACGCTGTAGATTTCAAATCCACACCATAAGTCACTTTACACTGCAGATTTTGTATGCAGCCTCTGGATGATGCTCTGTGCTGGTGCTGTACAAAGCTGCAGATTTACTGCATGAAAATCTACCACGGCAAATCCATGGTGCATCTTCCCGGTGATAACCAAACCTGAAGGCAGTCACGGACATTACGTCGGCTGAATGTGGCTGACCGCTATTCCTCCTCCCCGCCCTTATTCATATACACTCCCGGATTGGCGAGCATGCACGTGTTCTCAAAGGGGAGAGGGGAATAAGCTGCTGCCAGATAGCTCCCCTGAGAACAAGGGATCAGGCATGTTGAAATCCAACTGCCCGATCCTTCATTCACTGAAACTGGAGAGCACTATGGACATTGACAGGTAATGTGTATGGGCACCTTTACAACCGCATTGCTTCCGCTGGATGGATCTGCTGTGCGCCAGACATTTTCCCTTTGACGTATAATCAGTCAGTTTGACTGTTTCTGGAAGAAAGCTGCAAGGTTTTTCTAATTCTGGAGAACCTCTTCAAAGTAACACAGTCTATGCCAGTGGCAGAAAACTAGAGCACCAGGTATACTTTACCCCGTTCCCTGCTGTAGAGCACCGGTATACTGCCATTAACTCATTGCTCTAGAGCATCAGTTACACTGCCATTAACTCATTGCTCTAGAGCATCAGGTACACTGACACTAACACTAATTCATTGCTCTAGAGCACCAGGTACACTGCCATTAACTCATTGCTCTAGAGCACCAGGTATACTGACACTAATTCATTGCTCTAGAGCATCAGGTATACTGACACTAACTCATTGCTCTAGAGCACCAGGTACACTGACACTAACACTAATTCATTGCTCTAGAGCACCAGGTACACTGCCATTAACTCATTGCTCTAAAGCACCAGGTATACTGACATTAACACATTGCTCTAGAGCACCATGTATACTGACATTACCTCACTGCTCTAGAGCATCGAGTATACTGACATTACCTCATTGCTCTAGAGCACCAGGTATACTGACATTACCTCATTGCTCTAGAGCACCAGGTATACTGACATTAACTCATTGCTCTAGAGCATCGAGTATAATGACTTACCTCACTGCTCTAGAGCACCAGGTACACTGCCATTAACTCATTGCTCTAAAGCACCAGTACCGTATACTGACATTAATTTACTGCTCTAGAATACCAGATATACTGCCATTAACTCACTGTTCTAGAACACCAAGTATACTGCCATTAATACACTACTCTAGAGCATCGGGTATACTGACATTAAATCACTGCTCTAGAGCACCAAGTACACTGTCATTAACGCATTGCTCTAGAGCACCAGGTACCGTATACTGACATTAATTTGCTGCTCTAGAACACCAAGTATACTGCCATTAACTCACTGCTTTAGAGCATCGGGTATACTGACATTAAATCACTGCTCTAGAGCACCAGGTATACTGACATTAACACACTACTCTAGAGCATTGGGTATGCTGCCATTAATTAATTGATCTAGAGCACTGGGTATACTGCCATTGAATCACTGCTCGAGAACACCGGTTATATTGACATTTAGGCTAGGGCTACACAACGACATGTCGCGCCACACATAGGGCACAACTACACTGCGACAGTGATGTTGCACCAATGTCGAGCAACAATTTTTATAATTATAGTCTATGGTGTCGCATAGTCGCAGAAAAATCCATTTTGGATGGATTTTTGAGACTGTCGTGTGGCAGTCGCAGCATGTCACAGTGCGATACCATAGACTATCATCATAAAAATTGTCTCGTGACATTAGTGCGACAAAATGTCGCTCAACAAATGTCGTTGTGAAGCCCTAGCCTAACTCACTGCTCTAGAACACCGGGTATACTGACATTTACTCGCTGCTCTAAAACACCGGGTATACTGACATTTACTCGCTGCTCTAGAACACCAGGTATACTGACATTTATTCGCTGCTCTAGAGATTCGGGTATACTGACTAGGGATGAGCGATTAGCATAAAACTTTGTTTCAATACTGTACGGAGCAGGAGCTCCGTACAGTATTAGAATGTATTGGCTCCGATGAGCCGAAGTTATTGCTTCGCAATGTCTCGCGAGACTTCACGCAATAACTTCAGAGATCGATTTATACCGAACTCGGTATTGAAACGAAGTTTTATGCGAATCAACTTCGGATGTTTCATTAACTCACTGCTCTAGAGCCCCAGGTATACTGACACTAACTCACTGCTCTAGAGCACCAGGTATACTGGCACTAACTCACTGCTCCAGAGCACCAGGTATACTGACACTAACTCACTGCTCCAGAGCACCAGGTATACTGACACTAACTCACTGCTCCAGAGCACCAGGTATACTGACACTAACTCAGTGCTCTAGAGCACTGGGTATACCAACACTAACTCACTGTTCTAGAGCACCAGGTATACTGACACTAACTCACTGTTCTAGAGCACCAGGTATACTGACACTAACTCACTGCTCTACAACACCAGATATACTGACATTAAGGGCTCGTTCACACGACCGTATGGCTTTTTCAGCGTTTTGCGGACCGTTTTTCACGGATCCGTTGTTCCGTTTTTTGTTTCCGTTTCTGTTCTGTTTTTCCGTATGGCATATACAGTATACAATAATTACATAGAAAAAATTGGGCTGGGCATAACATTTTTAATAGATGGTTCCGCAAAAAACTGAACGGATACGGAAGACATACGGATGCATTTCCGTATGTGTTCCGTTTTTTTTGCAGACCCATTGACTTGAATGGAGCCACGGACCGTGATTTGCGGACAAGAATAGGACAAGACACAAAATCTAGTGGAACGGAATTGCGGACATATGGAAACGGAATGCTCACGGAGTACATTTAGTTTTTTTTGCGGACCCATTGAAATGAATGGTTCCGTATACAGAACGCAATAAACGGCCCATATACAGAATGCAAAAAACATTTGTGTGAACGAGCCCTAACTCACTGCTCTAGAACACCAGGTATACTGACAGTAACTCACTGCTCTAGAACACCAGGTATACTGACACTAACTCAATACTCTAGAGCACCAGGTATACTGACAGTAACTCACTGCTCTACAGCACCAGGTATACTGACAGTAACTCACTGCTCTAGAGCACCAGGTATACTGACACTAACTCACTGCTCTAGAGCACCAAGTATACTGACACTAACTCACTGCTCTAGAGCACCAGGTATACTGACAGTAACTCACTGCTCTAGAGCACCAGGTATACTGACACTAACTCACTGCTCTAGAGCACCAAGTATACTGACACTAACTCACTGCTCTAGAACACCAGGTATACTGACAGTAACTCAATACTCTAGAGCAGTGTTTCCCAACCAGTGTGCCTCCAGCTGTTGCAAAACTACAACTCCCAGCATGCCCGCACAGCCAAAGGCTGTCAAGGCATGCTGGGAGTTGTAGTTTTGCAACAGCTGGAGGCACACTGGTTGGGAAACACTGCTCTAGAGCACCAGGTATACTGACAGTAACTCACTGCTCTAGAGCACCAGGTATACTGACACTAACTCAATACTCTAGAGCACCAGGTATACTGACAGTAACTCACTGCTCTAGAGCACCAGGTATACTGACAGTAACTCACTGCTCTAGAGCACCAGGTATACTGACACTAACTCACTGCTCTAGAGCACCAGGTATACCGACACTAACTCACTGCTCTAGAGCACCAGGTATACTGACACTAACTCACTGCTCTAGAGCACCAGGTATACTGACACTAACTCACTGCTCTAGAGCACCAGGTATACTGACACTAACTCACTGCTCTAGAGCACCAGGTATATCGACACTAACTCACTGCTCTAGAGCACCAGGTATACTGACACTAACTCACTGCTCTAGAGCACCAGGTATACTGACACTAACTCACTGCTCTAGAGCACCAGGTATACTGACACTAGCTCACTGCTCTAGAGCACCAGGTATACTGACACTAACTCACTGCTCTAGAGCACCAGGTATACCGACACTAACTCACTGCTCTAGAGCACCAGGTATACCGACACTAACTCACTGCTCTAGAGCACCAGGTATACCGACACTAACTCACTGCTCTAGAACACCAGGTATATCGACACTAACTCACTGCTCTAGAGCACCAGGTATACCGACACTAGCTCACTGCTCTAGAGCACCAGGTATACCAACACTAGCTCACTGCTCTAGAGCACTAGGTATACTGACAGTAACTCACTGCTCTAGAGCACCAGGTATACTGACAGTAACTCACTGCTCTAGAGCATCAGGTATACTGACAGTAACTCACTGCTCTAGAGCACCATGTATACTGACACTAACTCACTGCTCTAGAGCACCAGGTATACTGACAGTAACTCACTGCTCTAGAGCATCAGGTATACTGACAGTAACTCACTGCTCTAGAGCACCATGTATACTGACACTAACTCACTGCTCTAGAGCACCAGGTATATTGACTCTAACTCACTGCTCTAGAGCACCAGGTATACTGACACTAGCTCACTGCTCTAGAGCACCAGGTATACTGACAGTAACTCACTGCTCTAGAGCATCAGGTATACTGACACTATCTCACTGCTGTAGAGCACCAGGTATACTGACACTAACTCACTGCTCTAGAGCACCAGGTATACTGACAGTAACTCACTGCTCTAGAGCATCAGGTATACTGACAGTAACTCACTGCTCTAGAGCATCAGGTATACTGACAGTAACTCACTACTCTAGAGCACCAGGTATACTGACACTAACTCACTGACACTAACTCACTGCTCTAGAGCACCAGGTATACTGACACTAACTCACTGCTCTAGAGCACCAGGTATACTGACACTAAGGGTCCATTCACAAGTCCGTTTTTTCTTTCCTGATCTGTTCCGTTTTTTGCGGAACAGATCAGGACCCATTCATTTTCAATGGGTCCTGGAAAAAATCGGACAGCACAATGTGTGCTGTCCGTTTCCGTTGTTCCGTTCCGCATGTCCGTTTAAATATAAAACATGTCCTATTATGTTCCTGAAAAATCGGATCCTGGTACAATGCAAAGTCAATGGTTCCGCAAAAAACGGAAGACATTCGGATGTCATTCCGTATGTCTTCCGTTTTTTGCGGAATCCGTTCCTGGAAACACATAGCAAATTTTTATTTATTTTTTTCAATTTTTTTTCAAAGAAATCCAAACAACTTTATTTGATTATTGAAATGTATACATGTTTCCGTTTTTTGCGGATCCGCAAAAAACGGATGACATACGGAAACATTTTCAGGAACAACGGATCCGCAAAAAACGGACCGAAATTCGGATTATAGAAAAATACTGACGTGTGAATGTAGCCTTACTCACTGCTCTAGAGCACCAGGTATACTGACACTAACTCACTGCTCTAGAGCCCCAGGTATACTGACACTAACTCACTGCTCTAGAGCCCCAGGTATACTGACACTAACTCACTGCTCTAGAGCACCAGGTATACTGACACTAGCTCACTGCTCTAGAGCACCAGGTATACTGACACTAACTCAGTGCTCTAGAGCATCAGGTATACTGACACTAACTCACTGCTCTAGAGCACCAGGTATACTGACACTAACTCACTGCTCTAGAGCACCAGGTATACTGACACTAACTCACTGCTCTAGAGCCCCAGGTATACTGACACTAACTCACTGCTCTAGAGCACCAGGTACACTGACACTAACTCACTGCTCTAGAGCCCCAGGTATACTGACACTAACTCACTGCTCTAGAGCACCAGGTATACTGACAGTAACTCACTGCTCTAGAGCACCAGGTATACTGACACTAACTCACTGCTCTAGAGCACCAGGTATACTGACAGTAACTCACTGCTCTAGAGCCCCAGGTATACTGACACTAACTCACTGCTCTAGAGCACCAGGTATACTGACACTAACTCACTGCTCTAGAGCACCAGGTATACTGACAGTAACTCACTGCTCTAGAGCATCAGGTATACTGACCACAACATGTTAATATTTATTTGCTGCAGCTCAGAACTTCCCACTGAGCGGATACCATACTTTCATGAATAAGGTGTGGATTGCAATCTGCGTACATCTGACACATGTGAGAAGACCCCGTACCCTATGACAGGTGCAGATGCAAAGAAATTGAGGAAGGGTCGTTTTTTGGCTGTGAATATTTGGACTTGTGCGGCTGAGGTCCATTGCGTTTAATTCCTATTTTCATTTGCCTCTCCTTGCTGACAGGATACGTCTCCAGAAAACGTCAGGGAAACTGAGTAGGCAGCAGTCTGATACCAGCTATGCTGAAGACGGCATGGTTATTTTGTTTGGAAAACAGGAAATCATATGTTAAAATGCGAGTAATGAAGGGATGCCAACTGTCTGAGCAGTCAGCACGGAGAGGAGAGTGACACGTCTACTGCTCATCCATTCCAATTACTACTTCAGGTCAGTCACAAGTGGCACAGTCTTAGCATCAGAGATGATACAGGGTGCCCTGTTATGGTCCTAGCAATGGTGGCATCACTAGTCCAAGCTACATGTGACGTAAAGACACGCACGCACCATCCGTGAGAAGATCCTGTTAGGCCTCTTTCACACGGGCATCGCGATGGACCATGTGACAGACCATGTGATGAGCGCAGTGACTTGTTCACCAAAGGTCCTTTTCCTCCCAGGTCCTCAAAGAAGAAGAAAGAAGACGAGCCGAGCTGTGCGAACAAGTGGATGAGGTGAGTTTAAAAAAAAAAAATAACCCCTCCATCCCTATTTTTCTAAGCATTCTGTATTAAGAATGCTATTATTTTCCCTTATAACCATGTTATAAGGGAAAATAATAAAGATCGGGTCTCCATCTCGATCGTCACCTAGCAACCATGAGTGAAAATCGCACCGCATCCACACTTGCTTGTGACTTTAACGCAACCCAATTGACTTCTATGGGGCCTGCGTTGCGTGAAAAATGCACAATATAGAGCTTGCTGCGATTTTCACGGAACGCACCGCTCATGTGCACAGCCCCATAGAAATGAATGGGTCAGGATTCAGTGCGGGTGCAATGCGTTCACCTCACGCATTGCACCCGCACGGAATTCTCGCCCGTGTCCTAGCAATGGAGGTATGACTAGTCCAAGCTACATGTGATGTAAAGACACACAGGCACCATCCGTGAGATGGTCCATAGCAACAATCAGATCCCATCTTTCATTTCAACAGGAGCGCTAAAAAATTAAAGGAGGTATCTAATTGGTTGCTATGGGCAACTAAGCCAGTTTTCTTTTACACCCGTTTTGATAAATCTCCCCCTTTATGCAGCTTAGGTAACAGGATGCCCTCCAAGAGTCTCATGGGGGGAGATTTATTAAGATTGGCCGTTAATACGCCGGTTCTAATCTAAAGTGCACTGGGGTAAGAAGTCTCAAATTTATTATGAGGCGCATCTGCCAGGTGTCCATATGCTATACAAGCTAACCTGTGCCTACTATGAGCGGGCATGGATGAGCCACAATATGCACCAGTGTTTGGTGTAACTTTTGACAATTCTGTTGGGCTGCAGAGGACACAACTCTTCCACTTAACACCTCCTGGTTTTCTGTTAATTTTTTTTTTTAAAGGGATAAGAAAAGCACAAAAAGTTGCACATTTTAGCGTAAAATGTGGCTTGTGAAAAATGAGTGACATGGACCTCAGACTTGGTTGAAGGTTCAACTTCCAGCAAGACAATGACCCTAAGCACACAACTGAGACAACCCAGGAGTGGACACCTCTGTGAATGTCCTTGAGTGGCCCAGCCAGAGCCCTAACCCAATTGAGAGACCCAAAAATGACTGTCCACTAATGGTCCCCAGACAACCTGACAGAGCTTAGGAGGATCTGCAGAAGACAATGGCAGTAAGTCCCTAAATCCAGGTGTGCAAACCTTGTGGCATCATACCCAAGAAGACTGGAGGCTGTAATCACTGACAAAGGTGCTTCAACTAAGTCCTGAGTACTAAATACTTATGACAATGTTTTTCAATAATATAGCAAATATTTAAAAAAATCAGTTTTTTTTACTTTCTCATTATGGGGTATTGAGGGCAGAATGATGGGGGGAAATCAGATTTTTGGGGTCTGTTCGGCTCTGTTGGGTTCGGTTATGTGCTACCTCCGGCACTTCCGTTACTTTCAATGTGCTGCTCCTCTAATGCAGAAAACCAGAAATGACTAGCCCTGGTGTGAACATGCTCTAAAAGTATACATCAGAAAGCTCCACAAATCTATGGCCACAAGTCTACGGCCAACAAATGGATGGCTCTGCACAAGGTCAGAAAATAAAATCCTTCATGGTCGAAGGAGAAATTCATAGGTGACCACCATGTATTCTCCAAGTTAGTTAGACCCAGTAAAACAGGACTACAGATCTCAGCTCCCAGAACCTAGAAGATCATGTCCTGGGGGAGGAGGGACAGACTGTGGTCTTATATTTCACTTTTACTACAAGACGATGAAATAAAAGACACAACTAAGGCTACTTTCACACTAGCGTTGTTTGAATCCGGCGTTCAATTCCATCAACGGAACTCCCCGCCGGATCCGGAAAAACGTGTGAAAACTGATTACATTTGAATCCTGATCAGGATGTTGATCAATGAAAAAATGCATTGGAAAAAACAGATCTGCAATTTATGGACTTTTTTTCACATTTTTCGGGTTTAACATGCAAAAGCCGGATCCGTTTTGACGGAACACATGGCGCCGGATCCGGCGTTAATGCAAGTCAATGGGAAAAAGGCCAGATCCGGCATTCAGTCAAAGTGTTCTGGATTTTTGACCGGAGGTAAAAATACAACATGCTACGGTTTTCTGAAAAGCCTGATCAGTCAAACAGACTGAACTGAAGACGTCCTGATGCATCCTGAACGGATTACTCTGCATTCAGAATGCATGGGGATAAAACTGATCAATTCTTTTCCGGATTTGAGCCCCTAGGACAGAGCGCCAGAAAAGAAAAATGCAAGTGTGAAAGTACCCTTACATATAAAGGCCGCTTTCACACAGTGTTTGGTCAGTGATTTCAATCAGTTATTGTGAGACAAAACCAGAAGTGAAGCCTACAGAGATAAGGTCTAAGGGATTCCACCTCTTCTGTGTTTTCCACCTGCACCTTATTTTGGCTCACAATCACTGATGGAAATTACTGACCAAACACTGACCGTGTGAGAAGGACCTTAGATAGAACATATTGTCCTATGATGTTCTTCGTCCCATCTTTGACCTCCAGCCTGGAGGACTCTGTTTCCTCCTGATTGTGAAGGACGGGAAGTGACAGGCAGTCCAGCTGTCAATGTTCTGGGCTCTGGAGCCAATGCAGATTCTAGACCGCAGTGTGTCAGAGTCTACCTACCTTGCTGAAGTATGGGAGATGACCTACCTTCCTGTTCAATGATGATAACCTGGACATTATAACTATGGAGACCTCTAAGGATAGAAGCAATACTGATCTTAGGATCAGGTCCCTGAGATCCAAGAGAGAAGGATCTTCTCTAGACCTACTTTTTGGGATCTTTGAAGAGCCTAACACATCACTGTAGCTTTCTAACACTTTGTGTATCAGACCCTCCCTAAAACTTCTTACAGCTGAGGGTTTGCTGCAGTCTATTCCTAGCTGATGTCTTCTCCTAATAAAAGATGTTGGTAGAAGCTGGAAGATCTGGGCTCAGGAAATGCTTAGCTCAGCAAACATATGACCTATACCAGGGATCGGAAACCAGCTGTTCTAAAACTACAACTCCCAGAATCCTCCTTCCACTTCTAAGAGCGTTACAAGAACAGCCGAGTATAACTGTGCATGCTGGGAGTTGTAGTATCACAGCAGCTGGGGTGCTGAGAGTTGCTGATCCCTGACCAATACCGCTGTCAGCCTCCAGACCTAAGCAAGAATGCATCCACTCACTGACAGCAAGCAGAGATCTTGCAAATGGTGAAGGACTGACGCATAACATATAAGGGAAAGTTCAAACTGTTCATTTTTTCCAATAGACTAGAGAAGACCTGGGGGCCCTGTCTGGTGAAAGTAAAAGTCCCATCCAGGCCTGAGGGCCCGAGGCGGGCAGAGGACTGGCACAGGTGACCCACCTTCCAGCAGAGAGGACTGGGACAGCTCCCCGCGGTCCTCCGGGAAGGACTCCAGCAGTCTCCTGAACAGGCGGCCCAGGTCGGAGTAGCTCCTGTGCAGATAGAGGATGTTCCTGTCCGACCACTCCGTCCGGATCTCGAAGAACTCCTCCTCGTCCCCCCTGCGGTTGATGATGAGCCTCCTGATGCCGTTCACCCAGCAGTCCTTCACAAACATGTTCACCAGGGAGGTGCCCTCAAACACAGCCGATGCCATCCTCAGCCCGCTGCGCCCCCTGACACCCACATCCCAACAACAGGGCACAACGTGGCAGCCGCTCCCCAGAAGTCCCCGAGTAACTGGATGCCAGGGATCAGTTCACACACAGCATCGTTATCTCCGCGCTGCCCAGCAAGTCCGCCAACTTCCTCAGTACATGCCGCCGGCCGTCCTCCCCGAGCCGCTATGTGCCCACATTCTGGGATGCCGGGCTGTCAGGGCGAGGGCAGCTACGTGTCCGCTGGAACTTCTCGCCTCCCGCCCCCGGCTGCGCGGTGCTGAGCGCTGGACCTCCCTCCCGCCCAGGAAGACGGAGGCTGAGGTAACTTTATGTATCCGCTATGGAGAGCACTATGTGAGGAATGCTGAGCGCACTGAGGTCAGGCTCCTCTCCGGGATGTCACATGCCAGGCTGTGAGGAGGCACAGGATCCCTCACACGGTGCCGCCCCCGAACCCACTGCCTCTCTGGGACGAACACTCTATACCGGAGCTGGTCAGGTCTCCAAACCCCGGTCATATCACATGCAGTATAACCCTCTACAGGGATAACCCCGTCATATCACATCCAGTATATCCCTCTACAGGGATAACCCCGTCATATCACATCCAGTATATCCCTCTACAGGGATAACCCCGGTCATATCACATCCAGTATATCCCTCTACAGGGATAACCCCGGTCATATCACAACCAGTATATCCCTCTACAGGGATAACCCCGTCATATCACATGCAGTATAACCCTCTGCAGGGATAACCCCGTCATATCACATCCAGTATATCCCTCTACAGGGATAACCCCGTCATATCACATCCAGTATATCCCTCTACAGGGATAACCCCGTCATATCACATCCAGTATATCCCTCTACAGGGATAACCCCGGTCATATCACATCCAGTATATCCCTCTACAGGGATAACCCCGGTCATATCACAACCAGTATATCCCTCTACAGGGATAACCCCGTCATATCACATGCAGTATAACCCTCTGCAGGGATAACCCCGTCATATCACATCCAGTATATCCCTCTGCAGGGATAACCCCCGTCATATCACATCCAGTATATCCCTCTACAGGGATAACCCCCGTCATATCACATCCAGTATATCCCTCTACAGGGATAACCCCCGTAATATTACATCCAGTATATCCCTCTGCAGGGATAACCCCCGTCATATCACATCCAGTATATCCCTCTGCAGGGATAACCCCCGTAATATTACATCCAGTATATCCCTCTACAGGGATAACCCCGGTCATATCACATCCAGTATATCCCTCTACAGGGATAACCCCCGTCATATCACATCCAGTATATCCCTCTACAGGGATAACCCCCTGTCATATCACAACCAGTATATCCCTCTACAGGGATAACCCCCGTCATATCACATCCAGTATAACCCTCTGCAGGGATAACCCCCAGTCATATCACATCCAGTATATCCCTCTACAAGGATAACCCCCAGTCATATCACATCCAGTATAACCCTCTACAGGGATAACCCCGGTCATATCACATCCAGTATATCCCTCTACAGGGATAACCCCCGTCATATCACATCCAGTATATCCCTCTACAGGGATAACCCCCGTCATATCACATCCAGTATATCCCTCTACAGGGATAACCCCCGTAATATTACATCCAGTATATCCCTCTGCAGGGATAACCCCCGTCATATCACATCCAGTATATCCCTCTGCAGGGATAACCCCCGTAATATTACATCCAGTATATCCCTCTACAGGGATAACCCCGGTCATATCACATCCAGTATATCCCTCTACAGGGATAACCCCCGTCATATCACATCCAGTATATCCCTCTACAGGGATAACCCCCGTCATATCACATCCAGTATAACCCTCTGCAGGGATAACCCCCAGTCATATCACATCCAGTATATCCCTCTACAAGGATAACCCCCAGTCATATCACATCCAGTATAACCCTCTACAGGGATAACCCCGGTCATATCACATCCAGTATATCCCTCTACAGGGATAACCCCCGTAATATTACATCCAGTATATCCCTCTGCAGGGATAACCCCCGTCATATCACATCCAGTATATCCCTCTGCAGGGATAACCCCCGTAATATTACATCCAGTATATCCCTCTACAGGGATAACCCCGGTCATATCACATCCAGTATATCCCTCTACAGGGATAACCCCCGTCATATCACATCCAGTATATCCCTCTACAGGGATAACCCCCTGTCATATCACAACCAGTATATCCCTCTACAGGGATAACCCCCGTCATATCACATCCAGTATAACCCTCTGCAGGGATAACCCCCAGTCATATCACATCCAGTATATCCCTCTACAAGGATAACCCCCAGTCATATCACATCCAGTATATCCCTCTATAAGGATAACCCCCGTCATATCACATCCGGTATATCCCTCTACAGGGATAACCCCCAGTCATATCACATCCAGTATATCCCTCTACAAGGATAACCCCCAGTCATATCACATCCAGTATGTCCCTCTACAGGATAACCCCAGTCATATCACATCCAGTATATCCCTCTACAAGGATAACCCCCAGTCATATCACATCCAGTATATTCCTCTACAGGGATAACCCCCATCATATCACATCCAGTATATACCTCTACAGAGATAACCCCAGTCATATCACATCCAGTATAACCCTCTACAGGGATAACCCCCGTCATATTACATCCAGTAGATCCCTCTACAGGGATAACCCCCGTCATATCACATCCAGTATATCCCTCTACAGGATAACCCCAGTCATATCACATCCAGTATGTCCCTCTACAGGATAACCCCAGTCATATCACATCCAGTATATCCCTCTACAAGGATAACCCCCTGTCATATCACATCCAGTATATCCCTCTACAAGGATAACCCCCGTCATATCACATCCACAGAGCTGCCATAATCCCAGTGTACATAACCTGCCCAGTCACAGGTAGCACTGCATGTAAAGCGTGCAGCTCCATGTTACATGTGTGTGAGTATCACGGTGTAAAGCGTGCAGCTCCATGTCACATGTGTGTGCATATAACAGTGTAAAGCGTGCAGCTCCATGTTACATGTATGTGCATATCACAGTGTAAAGCATGCAGCTCCATGTTACATGTGTGTGAGTATCACAGTGTAAAGCGTGCAGCTCCATGTTACATTCGTGTGAGTATCACAGTGTAAAGCGTGCAGCTCCATGTTACATGTGTGTGAGTATCACAGTGTAAAGCGTGCAGCTCCATGTTACATGTGTGTGAGTATCACAGTGTAAGGCATGCAGCTCAATGTTACGTGTGTGCATATCACAGTGTAAAGCGTGCAGCTCCATGTTACATGTGTGTGAGTATCACAGTGTAAAGCGTGCAGCTCCATGTTACATGTGTGTGAGTATCACAGTGTAAAGCATGCAGCTCCATGTTACATGTGTGTGAGTATCACAGTGTAAAGCATGCAGCTCAATGTTACGTGTGTGCATATCACAGTGTAAAGCGTGCAGCTCCATGTTACATGTATGTGCATATCACAGTGTAAAGCATGCAGCTCCATGTTACATGTGTGCGAGTATCACAGTGTAAAGCGTGCAGCTCCATGTTACATGTGTGTGCATATCACAGTGTAAAGCAGGCAGCTCCATGTTACATGTGTGCGAGTATCACAGTATAAAGCGTGCAGCTCCATGTTACATGTGTGTATCACAGTGTAAAGCGTGCAGCTCCATGTTACATGTGTGTGCATATAACAGTGTAAAGTGTGCAGCTCCATGTTACATGTGTGTGAGTATCACGGTGTAAAGCGCGCAGCTCCATGTTACATGTGTGTGAGTATCTCAGTGTAAAGCGTGCAGCTCCATGTTACATGTGTGTGCATATAACAGTGTAAAGCGTGCAGCTCTATGTTACATGTGTGTGAGTATCACAGTGTAAAGCGTGCAGCTCCATGTTACATGTGGGTGCATATCACAGTGTAAAGCGTGCAGCTCCATGTTACATGTATGTGCATATCACAGTGTAAAGCGTGCAGCTCCATGTTACATGTGTGTGCATATCACAGTGTAAAGCCTGCAGCTCCATGTTACATGTGTGTGAGTATCACAGTATAAAGCGTGCAGCTCCATGTTACATGTGTGTATCACAGTGTAAAGCGTGCAGCTCCATGTCACATGTGTGTGCATATAACAGTGTAAAACGTGCAGCTCCATGTTACATGTATGTGCATATCACAGTGTAAAGCATGCAGCTCCATGTTACATGTGTGTGAGTATCACAGTGTAAAGCGTGCAGCTCCATGTTACATTCGTGTGAGTATCACAGTGTAAAGCGTGCAGCTCCATGTTACATGTGTGTGAGTATCACAGTGTAAAGCATGCAGCTCCATGTTACATGTGTGTGAGTATCACAGTGTAAAGCATGCAGCTCAATGTTACGTGTGTGCATATCACAGTGTAAAGCGTGCAGCTCCATGTTACATGTATGTGCATATCACAGTGTAAAGCATGCAGCTCCATGTTACATGTGTGTGAGTATCACAGTGTAAAGCGTGCAGCTCCATGTTACATGTGTGTGCATATCACAGTGTAAAGCAGGCAGCTCCATGTTACATGTGTGCGAGTATCACAGTATAAAGCGTGCAGCTCCATGTTACATGTGTGTATCACAGTGTAAAGCGTGCAGCTCCATGTTACATGTGTGTGCATATAACAGTGTAAAGCGTGCAGCTCCATGTTACATGTGTGTGAGTATCACGGTGTAAAGCGCGCAGCTCCATGTTACATGTGTGTGAGTATCTCAGTGTAAAGCGTGCAGCTCCATGTTACATGTGTGTGCATATAACAGTGTAAAGCGTGCAGCTCTATGTTACATGTGTGTGAGTATCACAGTGTAAAGCGTGCAGCTCCATGTTACATGTGTGTGCATATCACAGTGTAAAGCGTGCAGCTCCATGTTACATGTATGTGCATATCACAGTGTAAAGCGTGCAGCTCCATGTTACATGTGTGTGCATATCACAGTGTAAAGCCTGCAGCTCCATGTTACATGTGTGTGAGTATCACATTGTAAAGCATGCAGCTCCATGTTACATGTGTGTGAGTATCACAGTGTAAAGCGTGCAGCTCTATGTTACATGTGTGTGCATATCACAGTGTAAAGCCTGCAGCTCCATGTTACATGTGTGTGAGTATCACATTGTAAAGCGTGCAGCTCCATGTTACATGTGTGTGCATATCACAGTGTAAAGCCTGCAGCTCCATGTTACATGTGTGTGAGTATCACATTGTAAAGCATGCAGCTCCATGTTACATGTGTGTGAGTATCACAGTGTAAAGCGTGCAGCTCTATGTTACATGTGTGTGCATATCACAGTGTAAAGCGTGCAGCTCCATGTTACATGTGTGTGAGTATCACAGTGTAAAGCATGCAGCTCCATGTTACATGTGTGTGAGTATCACAGTGTAAAGCCTGCAGCTCCATGTTACATGTATGTGCATATCACAGTGTAAAGCGTGCAGCTCCATGTTACATGTGTGCATATCACAGTGTAAAGCGTGCAGCTCCATGTTACATGTATGTGCATATCACAGTGTAAAGCCTGCAGCTCCATGTTACATGTGTGTGAGTATCACATTGTAAAGCATGCAGCTCCATGTTACATGTGTGTGAGTATCACAGTGTAAAGCGTGCAGCTCTATGTTACATGTGTGTGCATATCACAGTGTAAAGCCTGCAGCTCCATGTTACATGTGTGTGAGTATCACATTGTAAAGCGTGCAGCTCCATGTTACATGTGTGTGCATATCACAGTGTAAAGCCTGCAGCTCCATGTTACATGTGTGTGAGTATCACATTGTAAAGCATGCAGCTCCATGTTACATGTGTGTGAGTATCACAGTGTAAAGCGTGCAGCTCTATGTTACATGTGTGTGCATATCACAGTGTAAAGCCTGCAGCTCCATGTTACATGTGTGTGAGTATCACAGTGTAAAGCATGCAGCTCAATGTTACGTGTGTGCATATCACAGTGTAAAGCGTGCAGCTCCATGTTACATGTATGTGCATATCACAGTGTAAAGCATGCAGCTCCATGTTACATGTGTGCGAGTATCACAGTGTAAAGCGTGCAGCTCCATGTTACATGTGTGTGCATATCACAGTGTAAAGCGTGCAGCTCCATGTTACATGTGTGCGAGTATCACAGTATAAAGCGTGCAGCTCCATGTTACATGTGTGCGAGTATCACAGTATAAAGCATGCAGCTCCATGTTACATGTGTGTATCACAGTGTAAAGCGTGCAGCTCCATGTTACATGTGTGTGCATATAACAGTGTAAAGTGTGCAGCTCCATGTTACATGTGTGTGAGTATCACGGTGTAAAGCGCGCAGCTCCATGTTACATGTGTGTGAGTATCTCAGTGTAAAGCGTGCAGCTCCATGTTACATGTGTGTGCATATAACAGTGTAAAGCGTGCAGCTCTATGTTACATGTGTGTGAGTATCACAGTGTAAAGCGTGCAGCTCCATGTTACATGTGTGTGCATATCACAGTGTAAAGCGTGCAGCTCCATGTTACATGTATGTGCATATCACAGTGTAAAGCGTGCAGCTCCATGTTACATGTGTGTGCATATCACAGTGTAAAGCCTGCAGCTCCATGTTACATGTGTGTGAGTATCACATTGTAAAGCATGCAGCTCCATGTTACATGTGTGTGAGTATCACAGTGTAAAGCGTGCAGCTCTATGTTACATGTGTGTGCATATCACAGTGTAAAGCCTGCAGCTCCATGTTACATGTGTGTGAGTATCACATTGTAAAGCGTGCAGCTCCATGTTACATGTGTGTGCATATCACAGTGTAAAGCCTGCAGCTCCATGTTACATGTGTGTGAGTATCACATTGTAAAGCCTGCAGCTCCATGTTACATGTGTGTGAGTATGATAGTGTAAAGCGTGCAGCTCCATGTTACATGTGTGTGCATATCACAGTGTAAAGCCTGCAGCTCCATGTTACATGTGTGTGAGTATGATAGTGTAAAGCGTGCAGCTCCATGTTACATGTGTGTGAGTATGATAGTGTAAAGCGTGCAGCTCCATGTTACATGTGTGTGAGTATCACATTGTAAAGCGTGCAGCTCCATGTTACATGTGTGTGAGTATCACAGTGTAAAGCGTGCAGCTCTATGTTACATGTGTGTGAGTATCACATTGTAAAGCCTGCAGCTCCATGTTACATGTGTGTGAGTATCACATTGTAAAGCGTGCAGCTCCATGTTACATGTGTGTGAGTATCACAGTGTAAAGCGTGCAGCTCCATGTTACATGTGTGCGAGTATCACAGTATAAAGCGTGCAGCTCCATGTTACATGTGTGTATCACAGTGTAAAGCGTGCAGCTCCATGTTACATGTGTGTGCATATCACAGTGTAAAGCATGCAGCTCCATGTTACATGTGTGTGAGTATCACGGTGTAAAGCGTGCAGCTCCATGTTACATGTTTGTGAGTATCACGGTGTAAAGCGTGCAGCTCCATGTTACATGTGTGTGAGTATCACAGTGTAAAGCGTGCAGCTCCATGTTACATGTGTGTGCATATAACAGTGTAAAGCGTGCAGCTCCATGTTACATGTGTGTGAGTATCACAGTGTAAAGCATGCAGCTCCATGTTACATGTGTGTGAGTATCACAGTGTAAAGCATGCAGCTCCATGTTACATGTGTGTGAGTATCACATTGTAAAGCCTGCAGCTCCATGTTACATGTGTGTGAGTATCTCAGTGTAAAGCGTGCAGCTCCATGTTACATGTGTGTGAGTATCTCAGTGTAAAGCCTGCAGCTCCATGTTACATGTGTGTGAGTATCACATTGTAAAGCGTGCAGCTCCATGTTACATGTGTGTGAGTATCTCAGTGTAAAGCCTGCAGCTCCATGTTACATGTGTGTGAGTATCACATTGTAAAGCGTGCAGCTCCATGTTACATGTATGTGCATATCACAGTGTAAAGCATGCAGCTCTATGTTACATGTGTGTGAGTATCACATTGTAAAGCCTGCAGCTCCATGTTACATGTGTGTGAGTATCTCAGTGTAAAGCCTGCAGCTCCATGTTACATGTGTGTGAGTATCACAGTGTAAAGCGTGCAGCTCTATGTTACATGTGTGTGAGTATCACAGTGTAAAGCGTGCAGCTCCATGTTACATGTATGTGCATATCACAGTGTAAAGCGTGCAGCTCCATGTTACATGTGTGTGAGTATCACAGTGTAAAGCGTGCAGCTCCATGTTACATGTGTGTGAGTATCACATTGTAAAGCGTGCAGCTCCATGTTACATGTGTGTGAGTATCACAGTATAAAGAGTGCAGCTCTATGTTACATGTGTGTGAGTATCACAGTGTAAAGCATGCAGCTCTATGTTACATGTGTGTGAGTATGATAGTGTAAAGCGTGCAGCTCCATGTTACATGTGTGTGCATATAACAGTGTAAGGGCTCATTCACAGAACCGTATAAATGGGTCTGCATCTGTTCTGCAATTTTGCAGAACGGGTGCGGACTCGTTCATTTCAATGGGGCCACAATAGTGTACTGTACTGTCCACATCCGTTGTTCCGGTCCGCGGCCCCGCAAACAATATAGAGCATGTCCTATTCTAGTCTGCAATTGCGGAGAAGAATAGGCATTTCTTTAATGGGCCGCCCGTTCCGACAGCGCAGGAGATTTAAAGACTAGCTTTAAATAGCCCATAGACTTAGGCTGGGTTCACATTGTGCTTTAGGGCCCTCCACCAAAGGTATACATCTGACTACTCAAAAAGGGTAATCAAAGTACGTATACTATGAGAGGTGCATTCACTTTAAAGGAGTCTTCCGAAATACTGAAGTTTTAACTTCAGTCTCGCCTCCGTTGCGGAAAGAACCATGCTTGTAATCCAGCGCACCCTACCACAGTTCCTTCCAGATTTTGAACGCTGAAGAAGGCCATTCTGGCCGAAACCTTCAGTCATCATACTACCATTATAATCTGGGGGCTGTAACTGGGTCATGTTAACGATATGAAGTGATACTATACAATAAAACCTTGAATAATTGCAAGTCTAAGAAGCTGTGTGCCGCAATTTTCTACTATTATGTACTTCCTCCCTCTCATGGTCACAAGGTCCACTGCAGCCAACCACTGGCTTCAGCAGGATGCGTCCACGAGAGACAGAATAGCGCAGTCTACCATTCATTCCGTCATAATAGAAGTCTATGGCCTGCATAACTGATCCATCCCGTTCCCATTATGCAGGGGAGACCTTACTTGTAATGCTGGCACCAATCTAAATCTCTGCTCTTTGTGCCAGCTGCTGGGGCCTCCGCATGTCCCAGGCTGGTTTTCTTACATTACACACATACATCTGGTGGAAGAAACGTGCACCTGAGGTGTCCTGACCGAACCCAGCTCAGGAGGACAGAGCCATGTCATAGCCTCGAGGAGCACACGGGAGGTGAACATCTGGAAGCTCTTTCTCCTTCCTCCTTCATGATGGATAGGTGCCGGAAACTGACCAAGTCAGCCGAGGAAGGCGAAGGTGGAGCACGCATTTCAAAGGAGAGTCTTTCACACAATGTTTGCATTATTGTGAATTAAAGGAGTTATCCGTGAATGTAAAAAATGGAAATCACCAGTAATCTAGTACATGACAACCCAAAGCTAGACCCAGCCCTGTACCTCACATGGGTCCAGAGATCTCCCTTTTCACGGCTCCAATTCCTCTGCTAGATTTTTTTTAAGCTGATAGTTTAGGGGACATGTCCTTTCTCAGGGATGTTGTCCTTTTTCGGGGGACAACACCTTTAACAGGATTTATTTGCACAAATGTTTTTTGTAACTGTGATACACATGTGCCAACTGGCTTAAAGGGGTTATCCAACCCCTATAATGACCCCCTAATGCCTGTGACCCTCATATAGATATAGGTTATACTTACCCTGCTCCCCAGCACCCGCCCCGCTCCTGCTCCCCACATAGCTACCGCTGCATCCCCCCGCCGCACAAGTCAAAACATCCGGCGACGGGGAGCAGCCAATAGCAGGCTGCGAAGGGGACAAGCCTCCCTAGCATCGAGGGTGACTCTAGGGAGGCTCATCCCCATTGTGGGGAGCAATAGCGACGTGGGTGCAGGGGAGCGGAGTAAGTATAACCTATATGAGGTGCCCGGGCATTAGCGGGGTCATTATAGGGGTTGGAGTAGACTGTTGTGTGGCTTGTATAATACAGGTATGTGTCCTCAACTTAATGGGGAAAAAATGCATCCACACCAAAAATGTTAAAAAATATGATATAATTTTTTACTGAAAAAACAGAATGTTTAAACAGTTATTGTAAGAAAGCTGAAAATTAAACATGTATTTTGTGTAACTCCTGTTGAAGCTCTTGGAGTGGAACGCTTATTGGGATGATTAGTACGGTACATGACAAATCATGGTAGAGGGGGAGGTAATTGTAGGTGGTAGATGCAGGGACAGTTCATTGCTCTGCATACGCTTACACCTTTTTTCTGCATGATTTTATTCATATTAGGTCTATTTGCCACAATTTTATATGGCCATTGTGGCTAATCACAGTTGTTAAAGGGGTTGTCCAGGTTCAGATCTGAGCCCGGACACAACCATATTTTCACCTAGGCAGCCCCCCTGATGTTAGCATGAAATGCTCCGATGCGCTCCTTTGCCCTGCGCTGGATCACACAGGGTACGGGCTCTTCCATTTACAATAACACACTCCCGGGCAGAGGCTTCCACCCAGCAGTGTGTTCGGTGACGTCACCGGCTCTGAAGGGCCTGCTTTAGAGGTTCCCCAGCCGTTTTACAGGCTAGGGCAGCATCAAAGCCCGCCCATCAGTATCGGTGACGTCACCGGGCTCACTGCTGGGCAGACGCCTCCAACTGGCAGCCCTAAGGAGAGCCCGGTATGTCACCGGATCTCCAGAAAATGCCTTTGTCCTGCGCAATTTAGGGCAAAGGAGAGCATCGGAGCATGAAATGCTCTGATGCTCTTGTCAGAGGGGCTGCCTGGGTGAAAATATGGGTATGTCTGAACCCGGACAACCCCTTTAATGTTAAAGGGTACACAGTTTTAGTTTTACATCTGCGGCACAGCATTCCGCCAGAGAACAGCCTGCCAGGGTCCTCTGGATCCAGCATTGCCAGATGTTAGCATAATGCCCCCCAGCCCCATTAACTATAATGGGGTCCAACGGAGATCTGGCTGCTACCTGGCAAATATGCCGGATTTGGTTGGAAAAAAACGCTGAACGTAATAGGTTTTGTCCGTCCGATTCCTGGCAATCTGTGCCAGAACAGACTATACCGCAAATGTGAAAGAAGCCTTACATTTCCAAAGTCTTTTTTATATGTCTTTTGGGTGGTGTTTATTAAAAAAAAAAAATCTGCAAAAAATTATTTTTTTCCTCAAAAGTAACAGCACCGTAGATATCAGGCGGCATCAACAGTTTGTGCAGACTTCCTCTCATGGCCTGGTTAGTAATGTTAGTGTAGAATGGTTTAGATATGAATTATTTAGAATGAAACTGATAATGGAGCCAGCCCGTAAGTGACTGTATAATGCACATGGACGCCTGCCAACGTGTTATAAATATCCCACTGATATATTGTCTTTTTCAAATCCATCTTTGTTGAAATCTGTTACACAAGAATTGAATTCAATATGAGTTACCTTCACAGACTATAGTTTATGGGTCATAGCTAACGATCACATTTTTATGATGAAGCTTTATTGTGGTAAGGCTTTCTTCTATTTTTTTCACATTTCTGCTTCTTAAAAAACGACTATTTTTTTTTTTCCCCCACCGTTTCTTAGCATGTCTTGGTCAGGGGGGGAACTAACTCTCCTTAGGGAGAGAGCACCTTAATCAGTGTGAGGAGACTTATAGGCCATACATGCTCCTCTGGAATTCTGGGAGGGAAGAAATGCAAATGAGCTAATAACAAGCTCTGCCTCTAGTGCCACCAGATTAGCATGTCTTGCTATGTTTTTAACAACTTTTATTCTTGTACTGCTTACTTCTCTTTTTTTTTTGTAAGCTTTTTTTAGTAAAGAAAAATGCCATATGTTTTACTTTTTTGATGTTTTTTTCACCATTTTTAGTTTTTTTATTATAACATTTTAGACAGGATTTTTTTTTAACTCCTATAATTGAAAATCATCAGAAAAAAATCCACACCTATTGTATAGCATACTCTATTTAAAAATGCTAAAACTTGTGCAAATTCTGTGCTAGAATAAAGCATAAAAACTTCAATATGTGGTGCATTTCATAATTCATTATGGACTTTAATGTATCCGGCAACATAAAAAAAAAGGAACTAAAACACAGCAAGAAAAAATGCGAACGCAGACCCATTCACTTGAATAGGGTCCGTGAGCTGCATCTGATGATCCGCAGCGCAAAAAAGTAGCGCATAGACAATTTTTTTGCGGTACAGAGGCACGGACAGATAACTTCCGATCCATACCTTCCGGATTGCGGACCCATGTGACACCACTCTAACCCTGGGTTCACACCTGAGCGTTTTACAGCGCGTTCAAACGCGCTGTAAAACGCTCAAGACATGAAATCCAATGCTTCCCTATGGGAATGGTTCACACCTGGGCGTTTTACAGCGCGTACGAACGCGCTGTAAAACGCCCGACGCTCAAACAAGTACTTGAGCTTCTTTGGGGCGTTTTGACGCGCGTTTGTGGCCATAGGACACTGCAGTCAATGACACAAACGCGCGTCAAACGCGCGTTCACTATTACAAAAACGCGCGTTTGGGAAACGCTCAGGTGTGAACCCAGGGTAAATCTACCTTTTGACTATGCCTTGGAACCACAAATAATTATATTAGGAATCCACTGTATTTGGCCCTTTTTCACACTGGCGTTACTCGTTCCAGCAGGAAAGCAGCCTGCCGGATTTTAACTACCGTGTACAGTTGTGCGCTGCCTGAAGTTCGCCAGGCCCTCTTCACTATAATGCCTTGAGGAGATCTGGCTGCAGCAATATGCCGAGAGGTGGACGGACATAAAACACCAGTGTGAAACAGGCCCAGCAGATTCATGCCTTTAATGACCAAGCCAAATTTTGGAAATCTGACATGTGTCATTTTAGCTTAGAATAACTTTGTAACGTTTTGCACATCAAAGTAATTCTGACATTGTTTTCTCATCACATATTGTACTTAGGTGGTAAAATTCTACCGATAAAATATGCGTATCTTTATTAAAAAAGTGAAAATTTATGAAAAATTGTAAAAATTGGCACATTTTCCTATTTTCAACTGCAATATTTCACATACATACATAAATACTATTCAATATTTTTATCAGAAATATATTTCCACATCTTTTCTTTATTTTGGCTGTATTTTTTTATTTTATTTAGGAGACTTAACATTTTAACATAAATTTTAAAATTTTTGAAGTACATATTTTTTTCCTGCATTAAGCCAAGTTTGCAGAGGCTTATAAGTGTCAGAATAATAGAACCCCCCAAAAGTGAACCCATTTTAAAATAAAAACTAGGCCCCTTAAGGTATTTATCTGTGGGTGTAATACGTTTTTTGACCCACTAGTTTTTTAAAGAAATTAATGCTAAGAATGCATTTTTTTAAGCAATAGTATTATTTAATTTTTCCTACAGAGCACATTATTATTGGCCCCTGATGGTTACTGTGCTGAAGGCAGATCTTCAGCACAGTAACCAGTGCGCATGTCTGCGCCATTTTTTTTCTTTAAATTAGATGGGGGGGGGGGCGTCCTAATAACTTTATTTAATCCATATTGCCGGGGGACCAGATCGGGGCATAATTTGAACTTCTCTCTCCTCTCCTGAGGAGAGAGACCTTACTATGAGCGGTGGTGAGCGGCCAGCTTTCAGTCTGCGCATGCGCCGGGCCGCTACCATCTTTCTTGAGGGTAAGGGTGGGGGTGGAGGGTGAGGATCGGGACCCAGCTTAGGGCCAGAAGCGCTGGGGGACCCGATCGCTGCACCGGAGACTTTCTCCCTCCTCTCTTACATGAGAGGAGGGAGAAAGTTTAGTGCGGGCAGCTCCGCTGCCGGTATTTTCTGTGATCGCCGTGATAAAGTGTATCACGGCGATCACGTGATCAGAGACCACTTGTCACGGTCTCTGATCACTGCCCCGAGCCCTCAGCCACCTCCGGGAGCTGCGGGCACGGAGCTACAGCGATTGATTTTATCGCTAACTTGGGCTGAAGTGCCGCCGTAAAAAGGCGGCGCTCCAGCCCAAGGACCCTTAGTGACCGCGGTAAAAACACATATGGGTGGTCACTGAGGGGTTAACCAGCAGGAGCGACCTGAATCAAATTGTACAGTGGCAGGAATTTCTGCATCATATTCATTCACATATGAAAGTACCGTAACAGTAATAATGTTGTACCCCTTGTGCACATATCGATTTAACCCTCTCACCTTGCCATTTTGACTATTTACATCAGATTTTACAGCATTCACTTCACTAGCCAAGTGGGTGGGAAAGTGTCCGTTATATGTTAATGAGGTGCAAGCAATTTATACATTGCAACTTTTAAAAAAAAAGTTGCAAGAAGAAAAAAAAGTCTGAATATTACATATTACTCCAGTTTGGGGGTGGTGTAAAAAACGGTAACATCTCTAGACAAACGTTTACAGATACACCAAATGTATTAAACACCATGTGACATCTTGCCGTATGATGAGCCAGTGCAGGTGCAAACAATACTGCCTTTATAAATCCCCCATGATAAATTTATCCCTGGGTTATGCAACAAAACTAAAAGCGGGAAGTCTTCCTGGACTCTGGCCAATGCCAAACCTGTGCTGCTCGATGATGTCAAGGGTCAGAGGAGAAAGCTGAGAGGACATGAGCTGTGTTCTCCCAGCAATCCCCTGTATACAGTAAAATAATGGGCCACATGCAATAAATCACTATTATCTCTCATCTGCATACAGAGGATTGCTCAAGGTAAGGCTACATGCACACGACCGTATGTGTTTTGCGGTCCGCAAATTGCGGATCCGCCCCAAAAACGTATGATGTTCTGTATGTTTTTTTGCGGATCCGTTTTGCGGATCCGTTGTAATGCACTATTTTTTTTTGCGGAGCAACAAAACAGACATACTGATGCGGACAGCACACGGTGTGCTGTCCGCGTTTTTTGCGGACCCATTGAAATGAACGGGTAAGCATCCTATCCGCAAAAAAACCCGGAATGGACACAGAAACAAAATACGGTCGTGTGCATGAGGCCTAAGACTGTGATCACATCTGCTTCAGGATATTCATCTCAGATTCTTGAGATTATCTCTGTAAAATGACATACTACCGAAAGGAAACCTGACAGACCCCATTATCCTTTTCGTTATTCTGCGCTTAGAACAGAACAGAAATCACAAGAGGTGATCTCTATGTTTAAGGCCTCTGTCAGGTTCTGTCAAAAAAGACCAAAAAGGATCCCGAACAGAAAGTGAATGGACCCCATTATAGCCAATGGGGTCTATTCAGTTCTATTTGTTTCGGTTATGTGCCGAATCCAGCACTGCCGTTATTTTCGATGTGCTGCTCCTCTAGTGGAGCAGAACAATATAAATAAATAGTGGTGAAGTGAATTCACCATAAGGCTCCATTCAGACGTCCATATTTGAACGTTGGAGAATCAGTCCAATAGGGGTGGTCACGGGTAAATGTAGTAAAAAAGAGAGACTCGTTTTTGATCTGTCAGCACCTCACGGTACCCATGCACCAAGCCTGAATTCCCTCATACCAGCCAAGGAGGTCAGCATTGTATATGCCTCTATTGATCAGGCAATTGCGCTCATTTTAGCGACAGGTCCTGGCGCAGTTCTGTCCAAAGCGGACATATCAGACGCTTTTAAATTAATTCCGATCAGGCCAGAGCTTTGGCAATGGCACGGAATTAAGAGGAAAACCTCTTATTATTTTGCCACGAAATTGACCTTTGAATCCCGTAGCATCCCTTGGATTTTCGATCAGCTGGCAAAAGCGTTACATTGGATCCTTGAGAACAAGTTAGGTCGTGAACACGTCATACATTACCTGGACAACTTCCTACTGATCGAATCTCCACAGGGCTTGCAGGGAGATTTACAGAGTCTCTTAGCTTGTTTTGCACAGTTAGGGATTCCCGTTTCCCCCAAGAAGGTGGATGGTCCTTCTACCACCATTACCTTCTTGGGCATTGTTTTGGACACCGGGAGCATGTCCGCCAGGTTACCGGTAGACAAATTAGTCCGGGTCCAGGAAGTCATTTATAAGTTCACAGTTGGTAGGGGGACCATGAAGGTGGAGCTACAGTCGCTATTAGGCATGCTCAATTTTGCGGGTAGGTCTTTTGTAGCGCGGTTGTTACCACTCCTCTTAGAAGCCCCCTGTCAGGATAGTCCGGTGTTCCTGGATAGTCAGATGCAAGCAGATTTAGTCATGTGGGATCATTTTTTGAGTCACTGGAACGGCGTATCCATGTTCGTTCCAGCAGTCTCAGAGAACTCCCCCATCATATTTTCTAGTAGTGCTGTCAACACTGGTTTCGCTGCAATTTTTGGGCCCCATTGGCTGAACGGGACATGGCCAGTAGAAATGTTCAAGGCCACAGGAGTTTTCCAATCCACAGAGGCGGGGGACTTATATCCCATGGTGGCGGCGGCTTATGCTTGGGGTGGCTCTTGGGCAGGCCGTACCGTTGTCTTCACTTCCGAAAGTTCCTCCACCGTCAGTGTGCTGAGCAGTTGTAAATCTAGGTCACAACTGGCTATGTCATTCTTGAGGCGTCTGGTACAATTGTCGCTGTTGCATAATTTCCGGTTCTGTGGCTCCCTTGTACATGATGCACAGATGGTAGCAGTTGACGCTCTAGCTAAGCATAATTACTCTCTGTTTTCCCAGGTTTGCCCCGAAGCCAATACCTCAAGAATACCGTCTCCTCATCTTGCCTCGCTAATACTGAGCTAAATAAATACTTAGCCGCTGCCCATGTGCTGTTTTCCAGGTCTCTCTCAGCCAACACTACTAGAGCGTACAACACCGGATGGCGGTTGTACTGTAGATTCCTACGGGAACATGCACAAGGCGGTCTTGGTCATATCGACCACATACTGTCTTTTATCGGGTACTGTCATGTACAAATGCACCTCTCACATGGCACAGTCAGAACTTACCTGTCGGGTGTCCAACATCATTTGTCGCTTTCACATCCAGAGAGAATCTCGTTGTTTTTCGAGTCATGTTGTCAAGGCCACATTAAAAGGTATACAGAAAAGTAGTCCAGGTTTAAGCTCCCGTAGACAGCCCATTTCCGGCTCGGTATTTAGAGACATGTCCGATTTGTTGGATTTGAGTCCCTTCGGGGTGCTACAAAGCCTGGTAGTCAAAGCTGCCATTTACTTGGCCTTTTACAGCTTAATGAGGCCAAGAGAGTTCACTTGTTCATCACTTAGTAGCCCTTTTCTGGCCCGCAGGCAGTAAATCCCCAGCTCCAAGGGTTTTATCCTGTCCTTACCCATAACCAAAACATCGCAATCAGGTCCCCCTACTCAGATCAATTTTTTCCGCACAACGCACAAATGGTGTCCAGTACAGGTCTTACAGAAGTTGTCAGGTGCACTGGCCGACCGCGGTACCGATACTCCTCTGTTACCCTTCGGTTCAGCGGCGTTATCCACCTCCCAGTTTATATCTCATGTACGTATTTTGGCTGTCAATTTAGGTATAGACCACTCATTGTTTCAGGACATTCTTTTAGGATAGGTGCGGCATCAGCTGCTTTCAAGAATCGAGTCCCGGCACACATTATTCGTAAGTTGGGCCGGTGGCGCTCGTTTTGTTTTAATAGATATGTTCCTAACCCTGTACAGGAAATTTCATGTGCCTTTCAGAGTTTGTTTTTTAGTTTTAAACTTCTTGCTGGGTTTTTGGCCTCTTTCAGGTGTACTTTCGACGAGAACGGTTATGGCACAACTCAAACCGTTAGCATCTGTTATGAGTAAAAGGGGAGGTAGGTTCTTTTACTGATAGCCCCGATCACAAGTATCAAGGCCAATTTATTGGCCTGAATTTGTGGGAGGGGCGCCCTGGCCCTATATGAACCCTCACCTCACACTCAGGGGCACGGACGGCAGCAGCGTTCCCTCCATGCCCACCCCTTTTCTCTTTACTCTCCCACAGGGTATGCCCTCTTTCAGGTGTACTTTCGACGAGAACGGTTATGGCACAACTCAAACCGTTAGCATCTGTTAGGAGTAAATGGGGAGGTAGGTTCTTTTACTGATAGTTCCGATCACAAATACTATATTATACACGGTGTGGGGGTTATTTTGTGACAAATATTTGTCTGGTTAACCAAATTTTGTTAAATTACAAAAGTAAATTTTTAAAAAGAAATAAATTCTGGTTAGCGCCATATTATAGTCTGAGTTATGCCTTAAAAATATTTGGACAATGTATAAAACTTAAAAATATGTTCATCCTCAGAGTACTTTCACACTTGCGTTTTTCTTTTCCGGCATAGAGTTCCGTCACAGGGGCTCTATACCGGAAAAGAACTGATCAGTTTTATCCCCATGCATTCTGAATGGAGAGGCATGATCAGGCAAAAGAGAAAACCGCAGCATGCTACAGTTTTCTCTCCGGCGAAAAAAACTGAAGACTTGCCTGAATGCCGGATTTCCCATAGGAATGTATTAGCGCCGGATCCGGCATTCAGAATACCGGAATGCCGGATCCGTCGTTCTGGCATGCGCATGCACAGATCGGTAAAAATGTGAAAAAATGTACAAGACGCATCCGTCGGTCCGCATGACAAGCGGAGAGACGGATCCCTCCTTGCAATGCATTTGTGAGACGGATCCGCATCCGGATCCGTCTCACAAATGCTTTCAGTCAGCGGCAGATCGGCGGGCAGTTCCGACGAAGGAACTGCCCGCCGGATCACACTGCCGCAAGTGTATAAGTACCCTTAGGCCTCATGCACACGACTGTGTGCCAGCAGCGTCCATACTGAGGACTGGAAATTTTTGGAGCTGATTTTGAGGCAGAAATGCTCCAAAATCATCGCCAAAAACTCAGTGTGTCACATGCGAATGTGAAATTTTGCTGTGGGCATTGAAATGTCTTGGTCCTGAAAGGGTTAACCTAAAAAATAGGCAATTGTTACCTATTCCACATTGCTGGTTTTTTATCTTCTTCTGCATGGGCTAATTGCCTCTGAAGCTGAAAAGGGGGGGTTTAATAGACTGCAGAATTAGGAGATTCATTAGCAAGCAGGGCGCCGCTGTACGACATTTAGGAAATCAAGAGCATCATCTTCATCTTTGATTTTTGTTTCAGCTTCTCCTCTGTATGTAAGTAAGGGGAAAAAAGCAAACAGAAGGAAGAACTGGGTATATTTTATAATTTATCCTTAAAGGGGTTATCCGAGACTAAAAAATGTCCCCCATATGCCCGGGCCCCTCACACTGTATCTACTTACCTGGTTTCCCGCTCCCTGCGCCACTCCTGGTCCCCGTACCGCCACTGCTGCTTCTCCCCATGCCCGTGAAAACATCCAGGGGAACGGGAGGAAGGACACACTGGCAGGTTACATGCACACGACTGTTGTGTGTTTTGCGGTCCGCAAATTGCGGATCCGTTTAACACGGAGGGCGTCCATGTGCGTTCCTCAATTTGCGGAACGTCACAGACAGCCAATAATTTTTATTTTTATTTTGCAGGATTAGTTGTAGTTTTTTTAGGAACCATTTTAGGGTATATATAGTGTATTAAATAACTTTTACAATTTTATTTTATTTTTAGGGGGAAAGATAAAAAACAACAACAAATTTTACATTATTAACATGGTTATAAGGGAAAATAATAGCATTCTGAATACAGAATGCATTTTAAAATAGCGCTGGAGGGGTTAAAAAAATAAAAAATTATTTAACTCACCTTAATCCACTTGCTTGCGCAGGCTGCATCTCCTTCTGTCTTCATCTTAGCTGCGTGCAGTAACAGGACCTGTGGTGACGTCACTCCGGTCATCACATGGTCCATCACATTATCCATCACCATGGTAAAAGATCATGTGATGGATAATGTGATGACCGGAATGACGTCACCACAGGTCCTGTTCCTACACAGCTAAGATGAAGACAGAAGGAGATGCCGGCTGCGCGATCAATTGGATTATGGTGAGTTAAATTAAATTATTATTTTTTTAACCCCTCCAGCGCTATTCTACTATGCATTCTGTATTCAGAATGCTATTATTTTCCCTTATAACCATGTTATAAGGAAAAATAATACAATCTACAGAACACCGATCCCAAGCCTGAACTTCTGTGAAGAAGTTCGGGTTTGGGTACCAAACATGCGCGATTTTTCTCACGCGAGTGCAAAACGCATTACAATGTTTTGCACTCGCGCGGAAAGATCACGCATTTTCCCGCAACGCACCAGTGCGTCCAGTTGCCTTGATTTATTCTTTACAGATATATACCATGACCTGGATAAATGAGAACCTTCACAGACACAGGCCAATTAGATGTACTTTAGACAACACATAGCACGTAGAACCAAAATGTCTAGTGTCTATCAAAGGAGCGAAAAAAACAAACCAAGGGCCAAATAAAGTGCAGTGAAAAAAACATTATTGATTATTGGTGGCACTGTGCGTTTTCTATTATATCGGAGTCTGCATTTAATTAGTATGCTTATTAATCTATTTTACGCACTTATATGCCTCTGCTATATTCCACAGTGCTTTACAGATATTAGCATCAAGCTTTCCCCAATGGGGATCACAATCTCAGTTCCCTATCAGTACGTCTTTGGAGTGTGGGAAGAAACTGGAGTACCTGGTATGTTGAACTGAATAATGTCTAAAATAACTAAATATATACTTTTAGTACAAGATCAAAGCATTAAACCACCTGCATAGATATGGAATGGTATCACTCTAGGATCACTGTAGTCCCCAACAACAGCTGTGTTCTCACACAATAGCCTCCAGCGCTTTCATTAGGTGGACCTAATATGCCTCCTACTTGTCAAAGATAACCCTTGTTAGAGACTAAGGCTGGTTTCACACGGGCGTTGCGGATTGGGGCCGGATGCGTTCAGGGTGCGTTCAGTGAAACTCGCACTATTTTGCAAGCAAGTTCAGTCAGTTTTGTCTGCGATTGCGTTTAGTTGTTCAGTTTTTTCCGCGCGGGTGCAATGCGTTTTGATGCGTTTTTCACGCGCGTGATAAAAAACTGAATGGTTACAAACATCATCTCTTAGCAACCATCAGTGAAAAACGCATCGCACCCGCACTTGCTTGCGTTATTCACGCAGCCCCATTCACTTCTATCAGGCCAGGGCTGCGTGAAAAACGCAGAATATAGAACATGCTGCGATTTTCACGCAAAGCAGAACTGATGCGTGAAAAACAATGCTCATGTACACAGACCCATTGAAATGAATGGGTCAGGATTCAGTGCGGGTGCAATGCGTTCACGTCACGCATTGCACCCGCGCGGAAATCACGCTCGTGTGAAAGGGACCTTACTACGTAGGAGCATTGACTTGTCAAGGAGTTCAGAGGTCAGAAGGAAACTTTTGATGGCGTCCAGATGGACTAGCCTGTCAACGGTGCAGTCCTGAATTATACCACATGTACTCCATACAGAGCAGTTGCTTGTCTTCAGTGTAACTAATGGATAACACTCTCTCTTCCCTGAATACAGTAGACCAGAAGATCCATCCCTTAACAGCACAGGAAGCTTTCCTTCCTGCACTCAAATTCCTGATTTTCCCTTTCTCAAGGAACCATTGTATTGTAATTAGTGTGTGACTCTTCCAAAAAGCACAAATATTCCCTGTTCCGACGTACAGTCCCGTTTCCCAGGATTATAATGGAGCTTGGTGTTGTGGAAGAGTTGATATGTCTGGAATATTACTCAGATCACAGAATCCTTGCAGCGCTGAAGAGTAAGCACTTGGGTGTGGACGCCTCGTGTTATTATTGTTACACTTTCCAAGGAGACCGCTCGTCATTCATTTTTTTATATAATTGTTAAAGCGTTTTTTGGCAGGAGTGATATCCCAGATAGATGTAATGTAGATTTGCTAGTCCGAATGCGACCAAGGCCCAGCAGTGTGCAGGTGTTAATGGTTCCCACATAATACTTGCACTGCTTACTTATCTGTGTAAAGGAATGCAAAACCTAGAAATACAAATGAAAGCAAACATATGGTTGACCACATTGTCAGTCTGGAGGATTTTTGGCATGGTGCTGAAACACCATGGGATTGTAGAAATCCTGCAGAACATGGGTTACTTTTACACTTTCTGCTTGTGAGGAGATGGGGTTAACCATAAGGGGTGAGGTTTAATAATATTTGTGTTATACTAAAGCAGTGAAGGCGAATGTTTTACAGACCGAGTGCCCAAACTGCAACCCAAAACCCACTTATTTATTGCAAAGTGCCAACATGGCAATTTACACTGAAGACTACAGTCCACTATAGTATATCTTCCATCTACTTTATCATTTATCTATAATATCCTGCCTACATTCAGTGCGCTGCCTGTACTCTTCATAGTGCGCCCTGTGCTGATGAATGGCAGGAAAAGTCTAAGGCATATTGGTACACCATAGACTTTTTCCAGGGTGCGGGTGCCCACAGAGAGGGCTCTGAGTGCCGCCTCTGGCACCCGTGCCATAGGTTCACCACCATTGTACTAGATACAGGGGGGAGAGGGAAGCTGCTGCTGCCAGTTATTTTACAGCCAGACACAAAATTGTAAGGGAGCAAATTACAGTTTTTTTGGGACACACGTAGATTTTTTAAAATATATTTCTCAGTTTTAATTGCAATATTAAAAAAAACAAAAAACATAGGAACGCAGAAAAGAAAGAATTTAAGGTAGTATTTTAGGCATTTTCTATGCTAAGCACTATGTATACCCTTAAAGGTGTTGTTCAGGTGTTTAATGTTGATGACCTAGTCTCAGAATAGGACATCAATATCAGATCAGTGGGGGGTCTGACTCCCAGTTTGAGGAGGCTGCGTTGCACCTATGAGCGTCATGGCCTCCTTGAAGCTCACCAAGCACAGCGCTGTCCATTGGATGCCAGCTATGTTTGTTATTGAATGGGACTGAGCTGTGCCTAGACCATGTAACTGATATATGTAACATCACTGGCCCAGGAAAAGACGATGGCGCACTTCAAACAGCTTATCGGCAGGGGTGCCAGGAGTCGGACCCTATCCCGTGGATAGTCCATCAATATGAAAATTTCAGAAATTCCTTTAATAGTTGTGTCCATTGCCTAGTCCCCCAGGGGTAGCTGAGCATCAAGCCTGTGCTATATTTACACCCATAAATGCCCACATAACAAACATCCCTACATACTAAGGTTACATGCTGATTCACTATATAATCCTGCATGTTTGCGCTCACAGAGTACTACTAAATAAGTCTCATATGGGCCAATACTTTATCTTGTACCGTATTGCTGTTACTTAGCAGGACAGCCTTTGTTTCGCCCACAAATTTCCTTATGTACTGTATCCACATTTAAGTGCCACATATTGTATTGTGCCCATACATATATCCCATCTTGTCTATCACTTTACAGGCCTTCAATAGGGTTTTCAGGATTTTATAACTGATGACAGTATTTGATCAGTGGGGTCCGACACCCAGGACCCCCACCGATCAGCTGTTTGAGAAGGCACCGGTGCTCCGGTGAGTGCCGCTGCTTTCTCCCAGCTTACCAAGCACGGCGTCGTACATTGTATAGCAGCTGTGCTTGGTATCGTGCTCAGCCCCATTCACTTCAATGGGGCTGAGCAGCTCATAGGCCATGTGACACATGAAAATGTTGTTACTCGGCCTAGAAAAAGCTGGGAAAAGGCTGCGGCGGTCCTGGGTGTCAAACCCCCACTGATCAGATTCAGATGACCTATCCTGAGGATAGGTCATCAGTATAAAAATCTCGGAAAACCTCTTTAATCAGTTTTGGAAGTAACAAGACAGACAAGTTTACAGATTTTATTACAGTACAGTATACATACTGTTCAGTACTTTATTGCACCAATATAATCTAGCATGCAATATTAAAAACGAATAGCACTCATAGGTATTCAGTAGTCTGGAAATGTATACTATGGAAGAATGAAAAAGTAAAAGTACTTATAGTAGAAAACAACTTTTAGTAGAAAATATTGTATTTGCATTGATGATTAAATGACCAAAGCCCAATGGGCACATTGTTAACATGACTTTATAGCCTCTTTCACACTACCGTTTTTTTTTTTTTCCGTTTTGCGGGCCGTTTTTTGCGTTCCGTATGCGGTACCATTAATTTTAATGGTTCCTAAAAAAAAAAAACAGAATGTACTCCGTATGCATTCCGTTTCCGTATTTCCGTTCCGTTAAAAGATAAAACATGTCCTATTATTGCCCGCAAATTACGTTCCGTGGCTCCATTCAAGTCAATGGGTCCGCAAAAAAAAAAAACGGAACACATACGGAAATGCATAGTAATTATGCACAGTAATTACAAAGAACAAATTGGGCAGGGCATAACATTTTCAATAGATGGTTCCGCAAAAACGGAACGGATACGGAAGACATACGGTCTTCCGTATCCGTTTCGTTTTTGCGGAACCATCTATTGAAAATGTTATGCCCTGCCCAATTTGTTCTATGTAATTACTGTATACTGTATATGCCAAACGGAACGGAAATGGAAACACAACGGAAAAAAAAACCGAACAACGGATCCCTGAAAAACGGACCGCAAAACACTGCAATAGCCATACGGTAGTGTGAAAGAGGCCTTAGATACAAAGATCTCAGTGAAGCACCGCAGCCCCTCCATTAGGATATGCAGCACCTAGCCTTTGAATATATGAGAAATGATGGAGATCCTGGTGGGAGAAAAAGGAAAAAAGGCAGAACAGAAATGTCCAAACTAGAGGGGAGAACCTTGATATTATAAAAATAAAAAAATATCAAGAAAACAATGTCCCTTATGTCTAATTGTGGGTATTCTGCTCTGGTGTCTGGCAGGGAAATAAACGATTCCTCACTCTTAGTGCTGACGAAGAAACAAAAGCAGTGTTTAGGCATTCAGTTCCTTAGAAAGGAGGATGTGGTCATATGTGACTGTTTAGTCAGCAATGTATTTCTGCTGATGTGTCATGTTCACCCACCAGTCTTTCGGGGATCCCTATGCTGGGACAGGACTATCTTGCCCTGACATAAATTTCCTGTCAATGTACTTGTGATAATTCACAGTTGGTAACATTTTGAACTAAAGTAAAATACAAACAGTATGAATGTCTCAACCGATATTTACCTTATAGTGCTGCTGTAATAGTAAGGGTAGCTGCTAGTGATGAGCGAAGTGATCTTCAGAGCCAAGATCCGAGGACACTTCGCTCCACCCATGCCGCAGTTTTTAAAATTAATTTCTGCATATGAAACATGTACATGAGATTTGGCAGATCTCATTCACTTTGCTGCTATGGTTTTTCCACACAAAAATTGCAACTAATCCAGATCGTGTGCAGCCAGTAGGGTTGAGCGAAGCGAGCTTTGGATCCGAGATCAGAAGTTGCTTTGCTCCAAACTTCGTTTTAATGCTGTACGGAGATCCATCTACAGACAGCATTAAAATGTATGGACTCCGGCGAGGTGAAATGAGTTATCACCTAAATCTTGCGATACTTCGGCAAATAATTTCGGCATTTGATTATTAAACTTGAAAACCATTTTAAAACAGGTACCCGAAGTCGGCTTCGGTACCGACTGGTACCTCGGTACCGAAGCTGACTTTAGAACCACGTTTTAAAAAGGTTTTCAAGATCATATCCTGAAGTTATTCACCAAACTTCCGCGAGACATTGGTGATAACGAATTTGCCTCACTGTAGCCCATACATTTTAAATCTTGGATCTGAAGATCACTTCGCTCATCCCCAGCAGCCACCCTTACTGTTACAGCAGCACTATAAGGGGAGCAGGTAAACATCGGTTGAGACATTCATACTGTTTGTATTTTACTTTAGTTCAAAATGTTAGAAGTCGTGAATTAACACCAGTGATGGTCAGTTCGCAGTGTTTGCCAGCGAACACATGCGGGCTGCTGGGGGCCTTCATCGGGCTGTTCTCGGAACTGCCTGCTCCCGGTGACTGCATTTGATTTCAGACCAGCTCCCGACACAGGCACAGGTAAGGGCTTACCTGTGCATCGCCGGACGGGTGAGTCTACCTTACTAAAGATGGCAGCCCGCATCTGTTCGCTGGCAAACACTGAGAACTGACCATCACTGGTTAACACAAGTACATTGACAGGAAATTCATGTCAGGGGAATATAGTCCTATCCCAGCATAAGGATCCACCAAAACACTGGTGGGTGAATATGACTGAAATGTCTGAAGATAGGACAATACCACAACATGACACATCAACAGAAATACATTGCTGACTAAACAGTCACATATTACCACATCCTCCTTTCTAAGGAACTGCATGCCTAAACACTGCTTTTGTTTCAATTGTCAATTGCTTGTGCGATTCCACGCCTGATATACGGTGGTTTTCCACATACCCTACCCATGCCCTCCGTTCAGCCAATGATTTACGACTGACGTCCACCATTATCCGAACCTCTCACTACCGGCTGCAAGACTTCTCCCGAGCTATACCAGTTCTCTGCAACGCCCTATCCCAAGAAATCAGGTTAAAACACAACAAACACAGTTTTAAGTGCTTCTTAAAAACACATCTTTTTAGGGCGGCCTATCACATCCCCTGATCTAACTCCTCTCCATACAGTCCATTTATCATCTCCTGAACCTCACCCTCCACCAAACTCTCCACTGCACCCATGTACCCAGAAGCACTTCATATATTGGCTGCTTACTGTCTCATGCAGCTTTATATCTGCTCCTCTATTCTCCCAAGATGGCTGGACCATTGTACAAAACAAACACTTTTACCTTTTGTGTCACCCCTATCTCCTCATAGATATAAATAAAGATTATTATTTATTATTATTATTATTATTATATAATAAACTTTAATGGAGTTGTTAAGAGAAACAGAAAATCCACAAGAAAAAACACATAATTCACATCAAAAACCATAAAAAACATAAACCTAAAATCTGCACAAACAATACCACAATAAATAGAGTGGATTTACATGCATTTTTTGAGTGGTTTTAGTGCAGATTTCATGTGGATTTTCTACATCGTTTGCAGTTACCCTAAAGGTGGACCTTCCCGACCATCTTAGGCTACTTTCACACTCGCGTTTTGGTTTCCGTTTGTGAGATCCGTCATTGGCTCTCACAAGCGGTCCAAAACGGATCAGTTTTGCCCTAATGCATTCTGAATGGAAAAGGATCCGCTCAGAATGCATCAGTTTGCCTCCGATCAGTCTCCATTCCGCTCTGGAGGCGGACACCAAAACGGTGCCTGCAGTGTTTTGCTGTCCGCTTGACTAAGCGATGGGGACGGATCTGTTTTCTCTGACACAATCTGGCACAATAGTATACGGATCCGTCCCCCATTGACTTTCAATGGTGTTCAAGTTAAATCCGTCATGGCTAATAGTTAAGGCTGCATGCAGCCTGTTATTGTGGGAGGGGCCAGGTCCCCTTACTTAAACCCCCCCGTACAGCTCACCTTCACCGCGTCCGCCGACCAGCACTTCATGTGAACGTCACTTCCGGTAAGCACGCCACTTCCGGCAAGCACGCGGCCCAGGTAAGTATCACCACGCGCTCCCATGGTGGGCTCCGGTCTCCCGCCTGCCGGGCCGTGTCCGACCGCTGGCTCACTCCTCCATTTCGCCTTCGGCCGCCGCAGGCTCCCCTCTCCGCCGTCCGGGGGCGCCCGTCCTCTCGCGAGAGGCAGGACGCATGCGCGGCGCCACGGAACTGGCTCACGGCCGCACGCTGGCCGCCGGGGGGGGGGGGGGGCGCACAGAGGGGAACCCAATCCCCCGCCAAGTCCGGGCTTCCCGCCCGCTGCCCGCCTCCCACACTCCGGCCGGGGCTGCCTCGGCTGGCGGCTGCCATGCCCCCGGTGGGGGCTGAGGCATGCGGGCACTCTGTCCTCCCGCTCCGGTGGGGCTGCCGCTGCTGTCTGCTCAGCCAGGATGCTCAGGCAGCCGCCACCCGCGCTGTCCAGCGGCCACTTTCTGTCACTCATGTTGCCTGGGCCAGGCGTTTTTACCCCCCCACTAGTTAGCCGGGTAGCTTCCTCCCAATCCGTGGCTCCGGCAGCCATGGATCCATGCTGGCCAGCCTGCAGTCGCAGGCAGGCCACGTCCCGCTCCAGGCCCAGCCTGGGATGGCTCTCTGGTCATGACCAACATTTGAGTGGTCTGAGCCCTGGCACGCGGTAAATTGCCCATCACAGGTGGCCAGATGGGCAATTTACGGGCCACACCCCCTCCACATCCCACTTGCCCCTTTCAGGTCGCCGTGCCGGGCCCGGCATGTCCACCTCCAGGCCCGCTCCTGCCAGGCCGGCATACGCCACGGTTCCGTCACACACATTCAGGTCAGATCAGTGGCGCTCCAGGTTGTTCACGCCCCGGTCCTACCCACGGCCTCCCAGCGGGGCCCCTGGGGGCTCCGGCCTTGGTGCTCTCTATGTTCACATGTGTGTTCCTTTCCCAGGTGCCAGTAGCGTTCGTGGTTCCCGTCGTACCTTATTCCGACTTTCCCGACGTCAGGTTAGGTCCTGCAGGAAATCGCTGTCGGCCGCTCGCGGGAAAACTCATACTTGAGGGTTCAGGTAGGTAATCGGGGGCTGCTTCTGGCAGTTCCTCCTCCCGACATCCCGGGTTGCCTCCCAGGAGGCACACGGGGATGTGTTCTCGCTCTCAACCCGAGACGTTCAGGTGTCTCCTCTGTCCTGCTTAGCCTGAGGCGTTCAGGTGTCTTCTCTTTCCAGGTACCCTGAAGCGTTCAGGTGTTCTTTCTGTCCATCTTGGCCTGAGACGTTCAGGTGTCTTCTCTCTCCAGGTTCCCTGAAGCGTTCAGGGGTCCTCTCGGTCCATCTTTGCCTGAGGCGTGCAGGTGGCTTCTCTGTGCAGGTACCCTGAAGCGTTCATGGGTCTTCTCTGTCCATCTTTCCCCAAGGCGTCCAGGTGTCTGCTCCGTCCAGGTACCCTGAAGCGTTCTGGTGTCTTCTCTGTCCTTCCTTGCCTGAGGCACTCAGGTGTCTTCTCTGTCCAGCTACCCTGAAGCGTTCAGGTGTCTTCTCTGTCCATCCTTGCCTGAGGCGTTCAGGTGTCTTCTCTGTCCAGGTACCCTGAAGCGTTCAGGTGTCTTCTCTGTCCATCCTTGCCTGAGGCGTTCAGGTGTCTTCTCTGTCCAGGCACCCTGAAGCGTTCAGGTGTCTTCTCCGTCCAGGTACCCTCAGCGTTCTGGTATCTTCTCTGTCCTTCCTTGCCTGAGGCGTTCAGGTGTCTTCTCTGTCCAGGTACCCTGAAGCGTTCAGGTGTCTTCTCCGTCCAGGTACCCTGAGGCGGTCAGGTGTCTTCTCTGTCCATCCTTGCCTGAGGCGTTCAGGTGTCTTCTCTGTCCAGGCACCCTGAGGCTCAGGTGTCTTCTCTGTCACGGTGTCCACGCGCACCCACGATAGTTCCAGTCTCGCGCGTTTTTTTTTTTTTCTCTTCTCATGTCACTCCCAACTTTCCAGTCCTCAGGTCCAGCCGGTTCGTTCCCGTCCATCCTCTGACGGTAAGACAAGGGTGTTGACCCAACGCTCCCAGGTACGTCATCTTTTACGTTCATCCACGACCTTTTTAGTCGGGGTGCACGTCCCCATGACCTCTCCAGCGGCCGTGTTGTTGTCTCTAATTCCAGGTGTTGCAAGGTCTCTGCTATTGTCGAAGCCATGTCACAGGTCTCTGACGTCGACGACATGTTGTCCCTCCCGGGTACGTCAGTCTCCAGCCAAGGCGGCCCAGTTGCCCTCCGAAGATGGACTGTGCCGAGGCTCGTTGCGGAATTGGCCAAGAGAGGCATCAGACACCCAGCGTCAGCCAGGAAGGCCGAGTTATACCGCCTATTGATGACCGAGTCCAGCGCTCCTGAAAGGGAAGATCCACCTCCAGCCATCCAGCAGTCCCTGGTGCTGTTGCAGGCCTCCTTGGATTCGCTCATCTCGTCCGTGGCCGACATCAGGACCAGGGTGGTGGACTTGGAGTCCAGAACACCGGCGTCTTCCCAGGCGGTGGTCCCCGTCTCCGATCCCCCTCTGTTGCAGCTTCCGGCTCCAGGTACGTCCCCGGCTGCTCCGGTGGTGGCTCCTGCGCACTTGGTACCGGACCACATCAGGAGGGACATCTTGGCGGGCAAGGACGTGAATCTCGCGTCCATCCTGATTGCGTCCCACGATGCCGCAGACAACAAGACTTTTGACTGCGGGGAGGTCTCGGTGGTCCTTCGGGCCAAGGATGGACGTCTCAACCGCAAGCTCTCTGTCGTCGAGTTTGTTTTGGCCTTCGGCCTGTTTAGAGACGTGCTCTGCTCCGCATTCCCGGCCCGCCGGGAGGAGCTGGACACGTATCTACACAGGGTCACTGGACTTGGGCACAAGTACGGCGGCACGGCTTTTTATGACTACCACCGCTCCTTCTCAGCCAAGGCCGCCGCCGCGCTTGCCCAGTTCCAGTTCTCCGTCAACTGGGCCATGCTGGACATGGAGTTGTTCTGCCAGCATTTCGCCGGCCTCCGGGCCCCCGCTTGTTCGACCTGCCAGTCGATTTTCCACTCTACTGAGTGGTGTCCTCAAACGGCCACGGCCCAACCAGACAAGGCTATTCCAGGCACCTCTGGGGTCCCCCGCTGTCCCTCCACCACCGATAAGCTGGGCAGACCCATTGTCTACCTTGGCAACAGCCAAGTTTGCAACAACTTCAACTTTGGTGCCTGTGTTTTTAGCGGTTGCAGGGCCCTACACATCTGCTCCATCTGCTTCAGGGCTCACCCCAGGTCCACATGTCCCAAGAAGGCTTACAAGCGCCTATGACTAGCCGACTGCGACATTGACCTCCTGGCTCTCCTGTTACGGGACCATCCGGTGCCAGGGTTCGTGGACTTCCTGATCACTGGCCTCTGCTCCGGGTTTGACACAGGGTTGGTGGCACTACCCCATTCCACCTGGGAGTGCGGCAATCTGCAGTCGGCCAGGGCAGATCCCACCGCTGTACAGGAACTCCTGAATTCTGAGGTGAAGAAAGGGTTCCTCCTGGGCCCCTTCAACCAGGTTCCTTTCTCTCGCTGGCGGATCAGTCCCATAGGCATCGTGGCCAAAAAAGATTCGAATAAAAAACGTTTGATTTACGATCTCTCCGCCCCCCATGATTCCGTCATCCCCAGCATCAATTCGCTCATCCCTTCTGAAGAATTTTCCATGACCTATGCGTCCATAGACGAAGCCATTGCCCTCATCCTTAGCGCCGGGAAAGGCGCCTGGTTGTCTAAAACTGACATTGCGGACGCCTTCAAACTGCTGCCCATTGCCCCTCACCTTTGGCAGTTCTATGGCATCAGGTGGGAGGGCAGGTTCTATTTTGCCAACAGGTTGACCTTCGGCTCAAAAAGCAGCCCGTGGTTATTCGACCAATTGGCGCAGGCCCTGCACTGGATCCTGATCCACCACGGCAGCGCCCCAGCGGTCATCCATTACCTGGACGACTTCCTCCTCATAGAACCTCCGCTAGGTCGGCCATCAGGGCTGCTCTCACTCCTGGAGATCTTTGCCGCCCTTTCCATCCCAATTTCGCAGTCGAAGACCGCGGGGCCGGTCACTTCCATCACATTCCTGGGCATTGTTCTAGACTCAGACAGAATGGAAGCCAGGCTTCCAGAGGCAAAGCTGTCCCAGATACGGGAAGTCGTGGCCAGGGCCATCACCTCTTCCCAGGTGACCAAGGTCGAGCTACAGTCCATCCTGGGTCGGCTGAACTTTGCCTTAAGGGTCATGCCCCAGGGCAGGGCTTTCATTTCCCGGCTGCTCTCGCTCCTTCCCTCAGCCTCCGAACCCAGCAGCATTGTCCACTTGGACAGGGCTGCCATGGCAGACTTGCGCATGTGGGACAGCTTTCTGTTATCTTGGAACGGGGTCAGCCTGTTTGTCCCCTCATGGTCCCAGTCATCTACCAGGGTGTTTGCCGATGCCGCAGCATCCCGGGGTTTCGCGGCCATCTTCGGGTCCCAGTGGCTGGCTGGCCCATGGCCTCCTCAGGTCAGTTCCGACCCTCAGTCCCTCAGCTCATCACCATTCCTGGAATGTTACCCCATCGTGGCGGCCGCTTCTGTCTGGGGTCACCTCTGGGCGAATTCCAGCGTCATGTTTGTATCTGACAGTCAGGACCTTGTGGACATCATCTCCAAAGGCCGAGCTAAGTCGGCCAGGGTCATGTCCCTGTTGCGCAAACTGGTCTGGCTGGCCATGACCCATAACTTTCATTTCTCATGTTCCCATATCCCAGGTGCCAGCAACACGGCGGCCGATGCCTTATCGAGGTTCAATTTTCACACCTTCTTTCAGGTATGTCCAGAAGCAGACCGGACCGGGGCCCGGATTCCCGGTTTCAGCGACCTGATGTTGGACTGAGGTCTCTGCTGGCAACCGCCGAGGACCTCAGGCACCGATCCCTTTCGGTCAACACGGCTCGCAACTACGGCACAGGTTGGAACCACTTCCAGGCGTTTTCCAGGGACCATCCCCAACAGGATATGTCCTTCATTGCGTACATCATGGCTTTCATGGCCCATTGCCATGTCAACCTCAAGCTGGCACCCAGCACCATCCGTTTGTACCTGGCCGGGGCGCAGCACTTCTTAGCCCTTCAGAACCCAGAAGTACGCGCAGCGTTCACATCCCAAGCCGTCAAGGCCACGCTCAGAGGCATTGAGAAAAACAGTAAAGACTCCAACCCGTCCCGTCGGCCGGTCTCCGGTGAGCTGTTTAGGCAGCTGTCTGCATCCCTAGATGGCAGTCCTTTTGGCCATTTCACTAGCCTGGTCATCAAAGCCGCGATGTACCTAAGCTTCTACGGCTTCCTTCGTCCAGGAGAATTTTCAGTTCCTTCCCTGAAGACGGTCTTCCTGAAAAAGAAGCAGCTATCCTGGAGCCAGGATCATCTGGTATTAAGCCTACCTTCCACCAAGACGTCCCAAACCGGTCCTCCCGTACTGATCCGTTTCTTCAAGTCCGGGAACGCCTGGTGTCCGGTGGTGGTACTCCAACATCTCCTGGGTTCCACACCATCTCCAGAGTCTCCTTTGCTGCCATTCCAGGGGAAACCCCTATCCACGCCACAGTTTGTCTCCCACATCAGATCCCTGGTCGCAGGGTTGGGGGTGGACCCCAAAACCATATCAGGACATTCGTTCCGCATCGGAGCGGCTTCAGCGGCTTCCAAGCACGGGACGCCTCCGCACATCATCCGTCACATGGGTAGGTGGAGATCTGCCTGTTTTTCTCGGTACATCCCGGATCCGCTGACTGAAACCCGACAGGTATTCCGTTCCTTGGCTTTGTAACCCTGTTCCACACGCATTAAACAGCAGCACTTCTCCTACCTGGTGTCTTTTTGGCCCTCTTTTAGGCAGGCCCACGTCCCGTGGCTCCAGGCACACATCAGCCACTGTCTAGCCCCCTCCCGTCACCTTACTGACCGTGGCCGCGGCCACAAATAGTTAAGGCTGCATGCAGCCTGTTATTGTGGGAGGGGCCAGGTCCCCTTACTTAAACCCCCCCCGTACAGCTCACCTTCACCGCGTCCGCCGACCAGCACTTCACCCACCCTTTCCCCCCCTTTTCTTCCACTCTCCCTAGGGTTGGCCCTCTTTTAGGCAGGCCCACGTCCCGTGGCTCCAGGCACACATCAGCCACTGTCTAGCCCCCTCCCGTCACCTTACTGACCGTGGCCGCGGCCACAATAGAAGAAATAATACAACCGGATCCGTTCATGACGGATGTATACGGTTCTATTATTGTAACGGTGTAACGGAAGCGTTTTTTGCAGATCCATGATGGATCTGCAAAAAACACTAGTGTAGAAGTAGCCTTATGTGTATGTGATGTTCAGACTCGCCCCTGACAGCAAATGGGGGAAGGGGGGGAGAAGGATTAAGCATGTCCCATACTTGACCCTTTATTATGGGGAATACTTATTCCCCGCTGCCGGTTGAGAAAAAATGCACGCTTGGCTGCATACGTTTTGGTGGGGAAGGGGGCAAGGTTAGGAGGAATAGCTGTCAGCTGAACAAGTGTATGGCTGGCCACCTCAAAAGTCATATGCCTCCATAACAGATCGAACTGTCTGGGCCCCACAGCAAATTTTTGTACAAACCCCTCACCCTCACACTTCATGGACACACTCACCACATACATAGATATGCTCATAAACACAGTCACTACATATATGGACATACTATAAATACTGTGTGTGTGTGTGTGTGTGTATATATATATATATATATATATATATATATACACAGTGCTGCCCATAATTATTCATACCCCTGGCAAATTTTGACTTAAAGTTACTTTTATTCAACCAGCAAGTAATTTTTGGATGGGAAATGGCATAGGTGTCTCCCAAAAGATAATAAGACGATGTACAAGAGGCATTATTGTGGAAAAAAAAAAACATTATTCTCAGCTTTTATTTACATTTAAGGAAAAAGTGTCCAGTTGGTGTAAAAAAAGGGAAGCCTTGAACCAAAGAACACCATCCCCACTGTCAAACATGGTGGTGGGAACCTAATGCTTTGGGGGTGTTTTTCAGCCAATGGACCAGGGAACCTAATCACAGTAAACCCTAATCACAGTAAACAGCACTATGAAAAAAGAGCAATACATGAGGATTCTCAACGACCACATCAGGCAGTCTGCAGAGAAACTTGGCCTTGGGCACCAGTGGACATTTCAGCATGACAATGACCCAAAACACACAGCAATATCGGTGAAGAAATGGTTAGCAGCAAGGCTTTTTTTCTCAAAGAAAAGGTGGTGGAACTCACCCCCCCCCTCCCCTGGCCACGCCCCTACCCACCCCTAGGACCGCCCCCTAAAACCACCCCTTTAGAGAACAGGGATGCAAGTGAAAATTGGGGGGGGGGGGGGGCTATAAAAGTCCAGCCCAACAAAGAAACCCCCCAGATTGGGATGGCACTGTTAATGGGGGATCTGGGAATGGCATCCACAGACCCCCCCCCCCACCCCATAACAGTGCCATCCACAGACCCCCCCCCCACCCCATAACAGTGCCATCCGCAGACCCACCCTTAACAGTGCCATCCACAGACCCCCCCCACCCCATAACAGTGCCATCCACAGACCCCCCCACCCCATAACAGTGCCATCCACAGACCCCACCCCACCCCATAACAGTGCCATCCACAGACCCCCCCCCCATTGCGGCTCCAGTACAGACTAGTTATAAAATGTGTACAATTAATAAGGATTCTATTCATGAGGCCCCCTCTGTAGTAGAACATTCAATATAGCCATCCTACTCACAGGGCTGTTACCTTAATGCAGAGCGGCCGGGCAGACGAGCGGCAGCGTCACGACTGACGTCACGTGCCTGCGCCGCCTACTATATGAATGAAGGAGGCGGCGCAGGCATGTGACGTCAGTCAGTGACGCTGCCGCTCGTCTGCCCGGCCGCCCTGCATTAAGATAACAGCCCTGTGAGTAGGATGGGTGGCTATATTGAATGTTCTACTACAGAGGGGGCCTCATGAATAGAATCCTTATTAATTGTACACATTTTATAACTACTGGAGCTGGGGGCCGGAGCACAGTGAACGCACCGGCCCCCAGCTCCTCCTCCCAGTCCCTCCCCGCTGATACATCGCAGCCTGCCCTGGTTAGCAGACAACAACATGAATGTTTTGGAGTGGCCCAGCCAGAGTCCAGACTTGAATCCAATTGAGAATCTGTGGAGGGAGCTAAAGATCAGGGTGATGGCAAGAAGACCTTCCAACCTGAAAGATTTGGAGCTCATTGCTAAAGATGAATGGGCAAAAATACCTGTGGAGACATGCAAAAAGCTGGTCTGCAATTATAGGAAGCGTTTGATTGTTGTAATAGCCAATAAAGGCTTTTCTATTGATTATTGAGACGGGTATGAATAATTTTTGACTGGACACTTTTTGCTTAAATGTAAATAAAAACTGAGAATTTTTTTTTCCACAATAATGCCTCTTGTACATCGTCTTATTATCTTTTGGGAGACATCTATGTCATTTCCCATCAAAAAATTACTTGCTGGTTGAATAAAAGTAACTTTAAGTCAAAATTTGCCAGGGGTATGAATAATTATGGGCAGCACTGTGTATATATATATATAATTTTTTTTTAGACACAAATTCCACACATATGAACATAGAAGGTCATATATTAAGGCTACTTTTACACTAGCATTTTTATTTTCCGATATTGAGATCCGTCATAGGGTCTCAATACTGGAAAAAAATGCTTCAGTTTTGTCCCCATTCATTGTCAATGGGGACAAAACATAACTGAACAGAACGGAATGCTCTAAAATGCATTTCGTTCCATTTGGTTGCGTTCTCATATAGGAGAGAAAACCGCAGCATGCTGCGATCTGCTTTACGTCCTGGGATGCGGAGAAAAACGGATCCATCATGACCCACAATGCAAGTTAGGCCTCTTTCACACTACAGTTTTTTGCGTTCCGTATACGGTCCGTTTTTTGCGTTCCGTATACGGTCCGTATACGGAACCATTCATTTCAATGGTTCCGCAAAAAAACGGAATGTGTTCCGTATGCATTCCGTTTCCGTATTTCCGTTTTTCCGTTCCGTTGAAAAGATAGAACATGTCCTATATTTGGCCGCAAATCACAGTCCGTGGCTCCATTCAAGTCAATGGGTCCGCAAAAAAAACGGAACACATACGGAAATGCATCCGTATGTCTTCCGTTTCCGTTCCGTTTTTTGCGGAACCATCTATTGAAAATGTTATGCCCAGCCCAATTTTTTATATGAAATTACTGTATACTGTATTTGCCATACGGAAAAACGGAACGGAACAACGGAACGGAAACGGAACCACAACGGAAGCAAAAAACGGAACAACGGATCAGTGAAAAACGGAACGCAAAACACTGAATTCAACATACTGTAGTGTGAAAGAGGCCTTAATGGGGTTTTCTCTGACACAATCTGACACACTAGAAAACGGTTCCGTCCTCCATTGACTTTCAATGGAGTTCATGACGGATCCATCTTGGCAATGTTAAAGATAATACAACTGGATCCGTTCATAACGGATGCAGATGGTTGCATTATCAGTAATGGAAGCGTTTTTGCTGAACCCTGCCGGATCAAGCAAAAACGCTAGTGTGAAAGTAGCCTAAGACCAGCGTTTTAGACTCAGGTCTTAATAACCCCTAACTGGCGGTGGCGTAGAAAATGATGAATGAGACGTCCCCTTCCTGCACACGCCACAACCACTTTTTCAGACCAGGCATGATTGGGGAAAATAGCAGATTGCATTGCAACTAACCGTTACGCCGCAATCTGAGCGTAAAATACGCGTAATATATGACCCCCATAGTTGTTTTACACCTATTGCTACACACAGACACTTACCTTTCGTGTACACAGCTGATGTCTGGCCCCCACAGGCCAAAACCCCTATGAGCTACATACTAATTTCCTTTTTATATACAAAGTTTGTTAACACGTACAAAGGCAAAAAAGCTAAAAGAAATTGGTAACCATACCCCTTTCTCGCACTGCGATTCATGCGTGTGATTATTTTTCTTGAATAATGTAATTGTAAAGAAACCAAGTAATGTTTATGTACATTAAAATCGGAATCACAGGTCAAAAAAAGCTCCTCTTTCCTTAATAATTGGTGTGTTCCATTTACGGACGTTCTTACATCTGCTTATTGACAGAATAAGCAATCTCTCCGCTCTGGATATCGAGATGTTCTGTCAGCTTACATGACCACACCAATGAATGATTAATGAGTTAGATAGAGAAGATACACAACAGCTAGAAAGTAGAGTTAAACTGCTGCGTTCAGCAATTTTATGAAATTTAACCTGACCAGAATGATTTGTGCTGACAACAAATGGAGAAATCATGACTCGCAGAACTGTAATATATATAGTAATAGTAATTTGTATGGCGCCAACATATTTTGCAACTCCTTACGAATGGGAGATTTGCACATAAGTACAGTGAACCAATGAAACAAAGAAGAGAAGCTTCTGCCCAAAAAAGCTTACAATCCAAATGGGATGGGAGAAGAAACCCAATAGGTACAAGGTGCTAATTTTGTCCAGAGGACCAGGAAAAATGATTTCCCCGGTAGTGATGGCCAGTTCGCAGTGTTTGCCATGCGGGCTGCCATCTTAACTCACAAGTCCAGCGATGCACAGGTAAGCCCTTACCTGTGCCACGAGCCGGTCTGAAACAAATGCAGTCACCGGGAGCAGGTAGTTCCGAGAACAGCCGCCGGGGGCCTTCATCGGGCTGTTCTCGGAACTGCCTGCTCCCGGTGACCGCATTTGTTTCAGACCGGCTCGCGGCACAGGCACAGGTAAGGGCTTACCTGTGCATCGCCGGACTTGTGAGTTAAGATGGCAGCCCGCATGTGTTCGCTGGCGAACACGGCGAACTGGCCATCACTGGTATTGGCAAGGCGAATATAAATGACTCTGTGTGAAACCATTTTCTGATCCAACCACTAGCCACCATCTCAGCCAACATGAATATATCGTGAGTAATAATGAAGTAATAATAATGATATTATATTTATATAGTGCCAACATATTCTGTAGCGCTTTACAATTTAGAGAATAACTATACAGACAAAATCAATCAATTCAAACAATAGGAATGAAAGCCTTGCTCACAAGAGTTTACAACCCACAATGAGGGTCGCTTATTATGACCCCCTACACCAGAAACTGGTGTAAAATAGTTGCATGGACCTTGCAACTTCTTGCCACCACTGTGCCTAAATTTAGGAATAGGTGGAATTTATATGCCACTTTAACCACTGGCTCCGGCACATTCACTTTCATCAAAGATGAAGCATATCCTCAGGTGACGTCCGGAGTAAAACATTGGTTAGGGCAGAATTTATCATGAGGGGAATATTTGAAGTCAGTTTTGATTGAGTCTGTGTTGGTGTACTTTATGCCACATTTCTCATGTATCTTAGGTTACTTTAACACTTGCGTTGTTAATTCCGGTATTGAGATCCGGCAGAAAATCTCAATACCGGAATTAAACAGATCCGTTTTGATTTTGCACATCAGGATGCATCCGTTCCGTTAGGGTGCAGTTGTGTGAAATCAAAACGGATCAGTCACAAAATACATTGATGAGTGACTGATTTTTTTTTTTTAGGCTTCATAAAAAATTAATCCGTTGCCATTAACTTACATTGTTTTCAGTGCCGGATCTGTTTTTTTTTTCCCGCTTTTTATGACCAGACACAAAACCACAGCTTGCAGCAATTTTGTGTCCAGTCACAAAATGGAACAAAATAAATCCTGATCTCTTTCCATTCAGAATGCAGGAGGACTAAATGGAAATGTTTTTTTTCAACAACAACGCAAGTGTGAATGTAACCTTATCCTTAAACCTAAGGCCCCTTTCACACGGGCGAGTATTCCTCGCGGGTGCAATGCGTGATGTGAACGCTTTGCACCCGCACTGAATCCTGACCCATTCATTTCTATGGGGCTGTGCACACGAGCAGTGATTTTCACGCATCACTTATGCGTTGCGTGAAAATCGCATCATGCTCTATATTGTGCGTTTTTGACGTAATGCAGGCCCCATAGAAATGAATGGGGTTGCGTGAAAATTGCAAGCATCCGCAAGCAAATGCGGATGCGGTGCGATTTTCACACACGGTTGCTAGGAGACGATCGGGATGGAGACCCGATCATTATTATTTTCCCTTATAACATGGTTATAAGGGAAAATAATAGCATTCTGAATATAGAATGCATAGTAAAATAGCACTGGAGGGGTTAAAAAAAATTAAAAAATTATTTAACTCACCTTAGTCCACTTTATCGCGCTGCCCGGCATCTCGTCTGTCTCTTTTGCTGAACAGGACCTGTGGTGACGTCACTTCGGTCATATGTTCCATCACATGATCTTTTACCATGGTGATGGATCATGTGATGGATCATGTGATGACCAGAGTGACATCACCACAGGTCCTGTTCCTGAAATGAATGCTCACCATAGGTCCTGTTCAGCAAAGGAGACAGAGGAGATGCCGGGCTACGCGATCAAGTGGACTAAGGTGAGATAAAAATATATATATATTTTTTTTAACCCCTCCAGCGCTATTTTACTATGCATTCTGTATTCATGTTATAAGGGAAAATAATACAATCTACAGAACACCGATCCCAAGCCCGAACTTCTGTGAAGAAGTTCGGGTTTGGGTACCAAACATGCGCGATTTTTCTCATGCGAGTGCAAAACGCATTACAATGTTTTGCACTCGTGCGGAAGAATCGCGCATTTTCCCGCAACGCACCCGCCTCTTATCCGGACCAAAAATATGACACCCGTGTGAAAGAGGCCTAAGGCCTCTTTCACACGAGCGACGTTTTTCGTGCGGGTGCGATGCGTGACGTGAACACATAGCAGGCATCAGTTCTGCGTTGCGTGAAGAACGCAGCATGTTCTATATTCTGCGTTTTTCTCGCAGCCCTGGCCCCATAGAAGTAAATGGGGCTTCAGTGAAAAACGCATTGCATACGCAAGCAAATGCAGATGCAATGCGTTTTTCACTGATGGTTGCTAGGAGATGTTTGTAAACCTTCAGTTTTTTTATCACGCGTGTGAAAAACGCATCAAAACGCATTGCGCCCGCGTGGAAAAAACTGATCAACTGAACACAATCGCAGAGAAAACTGACTGAACTTGCTTGCAAAATGGTGGAGTTTCACTGAACGCACCCTGAACGCATCCAGACCTAATCTTTCACGCTTGTGTGAAAGAGGCCTAAGGCTGAGTTCACACGGGCGTGACGGATTTGTTCGGATGTATTGCGGCAAACCCGCATGAGTAGGTACCCAATTGCAGTCAGTTTTGACTGCGATTGCGTTCCGTTGTTCAGTCTTTATCGCGCGGGTGCAATGTGTTTACCCAGACCCGAACTTCTTCACTGAAGTTCAGGTTTGGGATCGGTGCTGTGTAGATGTTATTATTTTCCTTTATAACATGGTTATAAGGGAAAATAATAGCATTCTTTAATACAGAATGCTTAGTAGGTGGTCAATTGAGGGTTAAAAAAATTATAATAATTAACTCTCGTTCTCCTCTTGATTGCGTAGCCACGGTGATGAACCATGTGATTTGACCGTGTGATCTGACGTCACCACAGGTCCTTCAGCCGGCAGCTCATGATTAAAGAAGTAAGAAGAAACCGGCAGCTACGCAATCAAGAGGAGAAGGTGAGTTAATTCTTTTTTATTTTTTAACCCTCAATTGACCCCCTACTAAGCATTCTGTATTAAAGAATGCTATTATTTTCCCTTATAACCATGTTATAAGGGAAAATAATACAGTGAATAGACTATCACCTAGCAACCGTGCGTGAAAATAGCACCGCATCCGCACTTGATTGCGGATGCTTGTGATTTTCACTCAGCCCCATTCACTTCTATGGGGTCTGCGTTGCGTGACGCACAATATAGAGCATGGTGCGATTTTCATGCAACGCATAAGTGATGCGTGAAAATCACCGCTCGTGTGCACAGCCCCATAGAAGTGAATGGGTCCGATTTCAGTGCGGGTGCAATGCGTTCACCTCACGCATTGCACCCGTGCGGAAATCTCGCCCGTGTGAACTCAGCCTGACACCTCCAGAAGAGCCCATGGCAGTGTTATACACCACCCATCTGTGCCCCATGACGTCACTGGCTTACAACAAACAGTGGTTCCAGCAGCACGATGCAGCCAGGCCAAGGGGAGCATCAGAGCAAGGAAATGCTGTGATGCTCCTCTCAAATATAGTAAGGGAATACAGAAGAGGTGATATCCGGGTTCAGCCCTGAACCTGGACAACCTCTTTAATATTAAACAAATATGCAATTCTGGTGCATGGACCTTTATAAATTTGGAATATTGTAAATCCTGCTCCAAGTTTCCGCTAGAATTCTGTCCGTGCACCAAAAATTTGCCAATACGCAAAAAAAGTGCCTGTGCACAAAACCAAGCTACCTAGTATAAGTATTTTCTAGCACACAGAAGTGCATTTAGGTCATGCCCCTTTCCTGTGAAGCCACACCCCTTGTTGGGCGAGGCCTAAAAAGCTTAGAAATTTGGTAACAGTTAGTAAATGTGGTGTAAAGCATGCACACCAGCTGATGCATTTTCAGTTGTGAATCTGCCCCATTGTATTTATGCTGATTAATGAATCATTTCATTTCTTAGTTGTTTAATTACTAGATAAACAAAATGAATAGTTTCCGTGAACGCAATTCATCACTGAGCCGTACTTGGCCAACTCTGTTGTAAATTAAAATGGCTTCCAAGTGTGGACACCATCAACTCTATCTCATGTCTAAAACTTATTAGAACATAGGATATTTAACCCCTTTGTTACCAGCACCATACATACCAGCACCATACATGTACGGCACTGGAGCGAATTGCAAACATGGCGCCCGCGAGACCTGCGGCTAATGATCGTGACCAGCAATAATGCCGATCGCGGTCATTAAAGCCTTTAGATGCCATGATCAAGTGAGATCACGGCATCTAAAGAGTTAAAAACCCGGAAGCTAGCGCTTCCTAGCTTCTTACCAGCATCCTCTGCAGCCAATGAGGATGCCAGTAATTGAATTCAATGCACTGGGTCTCTCTGAAGGGTATTGAATCTGCAATTCAGTTGGCAGACCAACATAAGAAATGAGCAATTCAGTACAAATAATGGATCTACAAGATCCATGATTGTTCAAAATAAAATAAAAATAAATTTTATATCACCCCCCTTTTCGTAGAGTAAAAAAATAAATACATGAATAACAAAAAAATATAAACATCATGGGCATCACCGCATCCGAAAACGCCCGTACTATTAAAATATCAAATAATTTTTCCAATACAGCAAATGGCGTAATGGAAAAAAAGGTCAGAATGGCCAATTTGCCATTTTTTCATCGCTTCTCTTACCCCCAAAATGTTTTATAAAATGTGATCAAAAAGTCACACACACTACAAAATTGTATCAATAAAAACTATAGATTGTCCTGTGAAAAATGAGCCCCCACATAGCTCAGTAGATATAACTATAAAAAAGTTATGGGGGTCAGAATATGGTGATGTAAAATATATATATATATTTTTTTTTCAAAGTTTACATTTATTTTTACACCATTTAGACATAAAAACCTATACATATGTGGTATTGTTGTAATCGTAGGTCAGTTTTGCCGCAAAGGGAACACTGTGGGAACAAAACCTATAAAATGGTGTAAAATTGCATGTTGTTATTTTTTCAATTCCACCCCATTTGGAATTTTTTTTCCTGCTTCCCACTACATTGTTTGCCATAATAAATGCATTGCACCCGTGCAGAAAAAACTGAACAACTAAACGCAATCGCAGACAAAACTGACTGAACGTTTCACTGAACGCACCCTGAATGCATCCGGACCTAATCTGTCACGCTCGTGTGAAAGGGGCCTAAGGCCCCTTTCACACGGGCGTCATGTTTTTTGCCCGGATAAGAGGCGGGTGCGTTGCGGGAAAATGCGCGATTTTTCCGCGCGAGTGCAAAACATTGTCATGCGTTTTGCACTCGCGTGAGAAAAATCGCGCATGTTTGGTACCCAAACCCGAACTTCTTCACAGAAGTTCGGGCTTGGGATTGATGTTCTGAAGATTGTATTATTTTCCCTTATAACATGGTTATAAGGGAAAATAATAGCATTCTGAATACAGAATGCTTAGTATAATAGTGCTGGAAGGGTTAAAAATAATAAAAAAGTTAACTCACCTTCTCCTCTTGTTCGCGTAGATCCCGGTCTGTTCTTTAGCTGTGGACTGAATGACCTGAGGTGATGTCAGATCACATGCTCCAATCACATGGTCCATCACCATGGTGATGGAGCATGTGATCTGACGTCATCAAAGGTCCTTCAGCCCACAGCTAAAGAACAGACCGGCCTCTACGCGAACAAGAGGAGAAGGTGAGTTAACTTTTTTATTATTTTTAACCCTTCCAGCACTATTATACTAAGCATTCTGTATTCAGAATGCTATTATTTTCCCTTATAACCATGTTATAAGGGAAAATAATACAGTGAATAGACTGTCACCTAGAACCCATGCGTGAAAATCGCACCGCATCCGCACTTGCTTGCGGATGCATGCGATTTTCACGCAACCCCATTCATTTCTATAGGGCCTGCGTTACGTGAAAAACGCACAAAGAGGAGCATGCTGCGATTTTCACGCAACGCATAAGTGATGCGTGAAAATCACCGCTCGTGTGCACAGCCCCATAGAAATGAATGGGTCAGGATTCAGTGCGGGTGCAATGCGTTCACCGCACGCATCGCACCCGCACGGAAAACTCGCCCGTGTGAAAGGGGCCTAAGGGTTTATTATGCGTATAATTGCTTGAAAGGTATGGCCACATGTAGAGGATCGTCTGCTACAAAATTCTGGAGCAGATTTGCAGTGGATTTCACTCTATGCCTCTCAAAGGGTGAAATCCACAGTGTAGGTCCACAGCATAAAATTATCCGCAATGCAGCCCAGTATATGTTGCAAATTATTTTTCCCACAGTTTGGATGAGATTTCTTACAATCTCATCCACTTTCTGATACTGTAAAATGCTGCAGATTTGTCAGACACAAATGCACGGTGGCAATTCTGCAGCGTATCCGCTAAGTGTGAATGTACCCTAAAAGTAAATTCTTAATATTTAGTTATAACTGCATCTGAGCCAAGCAGTATGTTTGTAAATGATGATTGATAACAGTAATTCTTAAAGGGGTTGGCCCATCTCACACTGCCGATCATGGTTAGACTGACAGTATGTCTTATTGACCTGTCAAATTACATTTCTTTAAAACTACCAGCAGAATTATTTTCTCATCAACTATTTGCAGTATCCCTATGTACCTTAGGGGGGGAATCATGGACAATTGTACTGCTTTATAGGTTACTATGTATCTCCAATGAGTTGCAGTCCAAGCTAAAAGAAGATTTTTTTTGTACTAGCTATACTGTCTTAAAAAGAGCTTCTTGATAGTCTTATGCTTTTGCCATTGAATGTCTTATTTGAATTGCTGACATGTCCCCTTTAAGACAGAATGTAAGGACTTGCCGTCCGATATATTAGATTTTAAAGAAGCAGATTTGATTTGTGACCTACTAAGGGAAAGGGGCTTAATTAAAAATGGTTCCCGTGATGGTGTTTTTGAAAAGAATTAGGTCAGAGTAAGGGTGGATAAGAACATGATATCTATTACCTTAAATTAAACATGGGGAATGTTGACTGATATGTAAGTGGAATTATTCCTTAAAGGGGTTGGCCACTTTCTGGTCACTGTTGACCAATGTGTATGTGAGATGATTATACGGTACTTACTAATACAGCCTTTGTTGGAATTCTGTGTCATTTTCTATATTTCATGACGTGTTGACCTTTGTTGGCCAAGTCTTTTGTGCTGTCCACACAAAGATCTTGGGACAGATTTATCATGACTCTGACAGCTCACTCCACTTTCACATATGGCTAAAGTCAGTTTTAGCCAAGTCAGATTTATGATCGGCCCTTTAAGACTGTGATAAATGTGGTTTGATGGTAGCAGTTTATCCGTCAGTAAGCAGCTTTACAAAAGTCGCACATCTTTATGAAAAAGTCACAAGTTTTTATGATAAAGTCACATCTTCTATTAAAAAGTCTCATAAGATAAGCATGGTCCTCACTGGAGTGAAATTGCAACTTTTTTGCGACTTTTTTGCGACTTTTTAAATAGTCCCAATAGTAAATCTGTCTAGAGATTCATTTACATAAGAAAACACGCCCACTTTCAGAAAACTGGCGAGCATAGTGCAGAGCAGACAAAAGTCGCAAATTTGTGCGCAGTTTTAGCGTTTGGGACTTTTTTTGGGACTTTTTCACTCCATTATTCTGACCTGAGCTAATGATAAATCTGGCCCCTTGTACATAAGATGGCTGCTGATGGAGGGTCATGTGACCAGGCACATCACCTTCATGTGATGTCTTCTCTGTTCATATACACTGCCCCCGCCGTTTTCTCTTGGCATAGTGGGAGTTTAGTGCATGCACAGTGTGTTTGAATAGAGAAAACACCACATGGAGGCAGTTTGACCCTCCATCAGCAGCCATTTTATGGACAGGACCTTTGTGTGGAGAGCACAAAAGATTTACCTAACAAGAGGACACGGCTTATGAAATATAGCAACTGGCACAGAATATTAACAATGGCTAGATTAGCAATTGCGATACAGTCATCTTACATACACATTAGTCACCAGTAGCCAGAAAGCGGCCAAACCCTTTTAGGCCTCTTATGGATTGTGTCAGGATGCGCTCAGTAAAACTCGCACCATTTCACTGGCAAGTTCAGTCAGTTTTGTCTGCAATTGCGTTCAGTATTTAATTTTTTTCTGCATGGGTGCAATCAGTTTTGAATGATGTTTTCACGCGTGTGAAAAAAGCCCTGAAGATTTACCATCAACCTCTCCTAGCAACCATCAGTGAAAAACGCATTGCACCCGGACTGCATCCCAGGTTACATCCGGTTACGTTCACTTCTATGGGGCCGTGAAAAACGCTGAATATAGAACATGCTGTGATTCTCCTGCAACGCAGAACTAATGCGTAAAAAAACAATGCTCATGTACACAGACTCATTGAAATGAATGTGTCAGGATTCAGTGCAGGTGCTATGGGTTCACTTCACACTCGCTGGTGTGAAAGGAGCCTAAAGCCTCCAAATCTAAAAGAAAATCAAGGACTGTGATACCAGATGAATAAGATAATCTGTCAAAGCTGTCATGTTAACCTGCGGGTTGTAAGAAGAAAGGTTTACCTAATATCCCAGCAAGCAGCTGGTTTGAGTCTGGACACACATACTGTACAGCGCTACCAGAGATACATACATTGTATTATTTAGCCATTTACATTAAAAGAAATTCCAGAAATGGAATTAAAGACATCAAGGTTAATGAGATAAAATGTCTTCTTGTGATTTCCAGTTTCATTTAGGCAAGACAATCCAGTTTAACTACAAAGACATAGACATACAGTGTTAACAACGGGAGAATTTGCCACCAAAAAGATTACCGTATGTATCACAGAGCTGCCACATCTCCAGTACCTTTGCATTTGCTATTTCTATGAGTAAAAAACACATTTTATCATATCTTCCCTTAACATGTCTGACCCCGACCCCTTGTGTGCATGATTACCATACAGACCTATATACAACACTTAAGCTAAATCGACGGGTTAATGGTACTGTTCACATTACATATTATCTTCATGTGTAGCCTATACCCTGGGGAAATGTCCTGACATATGTGCCAAATGTAAAGGCTCAATTGCATATAATAAAACATAATTCTTTCAGCTATGCGGGCACATTTGAACATGGGACCAACACAGATGCCTTCAGCTTCCAAGCGCACATGTAACAGGTCAGCCAGTGTCATGGGTACAAATCTACAATGGGTACAGTGGTAACCACTGGTTAGTAATAGGAGGGGGCAGAGAGAAGACTGTAACATTTGACTGCACAGTTGTCTGTTCCTATTTGTAAAACTGTTTACAAAATTACTATTTTACTTTCATTGCGGTGCCGCAATGAAAAATTATTTTACATGTGTACACACCTTTTAAATATGAATTTCCTAAATACATAGAAATATATACTATAATAGATAGGGGTTTATGTATGTGATAAATGTGTGAACTTTTTTCGCATTCACTTCTGCTGCGAAGGCTAAAATGAAATGTCAGCTAAATAGACTTGCACTGCTCATGACTGGAAGAATCATTGACGGCTCTCTAGAAGCACAGAAAATCTGGCTTGCACCCAGCATTCCCTCTCTGTGTCCTATCATTATTAATGCCAGGGATGCCAGGATCTCGGGAACTTGTTTTGTTTTAGTAATCACTACTAAATGTCTCGAATATCTCTGCACCGACATAACAATTTTCCCAATCTTATTGACTAGTATTATTTTTATGTTTTCTAACAGCTATAGAATATCTTACATAGCAAAGTCTACAACTCTGTACCAAAAGAGACATTCAGTTATTTCTTTGTGGCAAAAGGGAAATACCAACCACTACTGGGAACAGAAAATAGATTACAGATTGCTAGTCGTAGTTTTTTAGGCACTGGATCTTATAATAAAAAAAACTAAAAAACATACAAACACACACAACATAAGTGAGGTTAAAACTGGTTAAAAACTGAGGACCTGGCACATCCATGCATTACAAGGTCTGTCGATTCAGCAGGTAACACATAATGCTTCAGTTCTCCTATGGTGAAGATCAGGGGCGTAGCTAAAGGTTCATGGGCCCTGGTGCAAGAGTTCCTCTTGGGGCCCCCCCCTTTCCTCAGTGCTTTGTGGCAATGGGCAGGGGTGCACCTAGCCTTTCTGCTGCCTGAAGCAAAAATTTAAACTGCAACCCCCCTATGTCAAATTCTCAACCTAAACCCTTCCCCCCAGCCCTACTATTAGGCCAGACACACACAAGTGAGTCGAACGCGATAAACTCACAACCTGTGTCAGTGAGAGTTCCTGTTCTGGCCTCCGCTCCTCTGACCGGATCGTACAGCTTTATAATGCTGTGTAACCCTGAGAGCCCTGGAATCTATTGTATTACACCGACATAATGCCGTGCGATCCTGTCAGAGGAGTGGAGGCCAGAACGGGAACTCTCACTGACACACGATGCAAGTTTATTGCATTCAACTTGCTGGTGTGTGTCTGGCCTTAGGCTAGGTCTACACAACGACATTTGTCGCGCGACATTTTGTTGCACTAATGTCGCGCGACAATTTTTATAATGGCAGTCTATGATGTCGCACTGCAACATGCGACATGCTGCGACTGCGACGCGACAATTGCAGAAAATCCATTCGAGATGGATTTTTCTGCGACTGTCGCGTCGCAATCGCAGCATGTCGCATGTTGCAGTGCGACACCATAGACTGCCATTATAAAAATTGTCGCGCGACATTAATGCAACAAAATGTTGCGCGACAAATGTTGCGCTGCAGTTATATGTGGTAAATTCTTTATTAACGTATTTCAGTCGAAAAACTAAATTAATTCAGTGGTCAGCACTGCGGTTATATGCGGTAAAATCTTTATTGAAATATTTTGGCCAAAAAACTAAATTTATTCAGCGTTCAGAGCTGCAGTTATATGTGGTAAAATATTTACTGACATATTTCGGTTAAAAAAATAAATTAATTCAGTGGTCAGTGCTGCGGTTATATTTGGAAAAATCTTTATTGAAGTATTTCGGTCGAAAACAATATTAAGCGGTCAGCACTGCGGTTATATGCAGTAAAATCTTTATTGAAGTATTTTGGTTGAAAAACAATATTCAGCGGTCAGCACTGCGGTTATATGCAGTAAAATCTTTATTGAAGTATTTTGGTTGAAAAACAAAATGTATTCAGCTTTCAGCACTGCAGTTATATGCGGTAAAATCTTTAGTGACGTATCTTGATGAACTTTGCGACTCTTCCGGGCTCAAAGCTATGTTTACGCTTTGTCTTCTCATTGTCTGTAGCTACTAGAGGCCTGTTCATGCCAGGCAGGTTCCCCCAAAAGTATCTGGGTCGATGAGCAGTCGATATCGCACTTGCATCAATCTTGACAGGATTCGTCTCCAGGTGGAGAGAAATAGTTTTTTGGAATGCTTTCTCAATCGTAAGCACGTTGTCAAAAAAACTGAAAACTGGCGGATTCTCTCCTGTCTTATTCAATATTTAATAAATTTAATAAAAATTAAGTGTTGCCTATCAAATTTAACTAAAACTTGATTAAAATTATAAGAAAGTAAATCTAAATTCGCCAATATATTATCCCAATCTCCGAGGGAAATTCATGGACAATCAATTTGCCAAGCCTTTTGTGCCGGAGAACATGTTTTATTAAATCATGTTTTAAGCAACAGTTGTTTTAAGCAAAAGTTGAAAATTTTTAACCTTCTGTTCTCTCCCATATTCCCCATAAATGAATAGACGAAGCAGCCAATCTGTGGCCTCATGCTGCTGCCACATCCCCAATCTCTCATCGTCATGCCACTCTGTGGCCTCCTCATGCTGTGGCCTCCTCATGCTGCTGCCACCTCTACACTATGTCACCTTGTCACTCTGTGGCCTCCTGATGCTGCCGCCACCTCCACACTATGTCATCTTGCCACTCTGTGGCCTCCTGATGCTGCAGACTATGCTGGCCTCCTCCTGCTGCTGCCGCCACCAACAGATTCTGTTATTGTGCCACTCGTGGCCTTCTCCTGATGCTGCTACTGCTGCTGCCACCACCTCCTCACTCTGTCATTGTGCCACTCAGTGGCTTCCTCATACTGCTGCCACCTCCACACTTGGTCATTGTGCCACCGGGTGGCCTCCTCATACTGCTGCCACCTCCACACTCAGTCATTGTGCCACTCGGTGGCTTCCTCATACTGCTGCCAACTCCAGACTCTGTCATTGTGCCACTCAGTGGCTTTCTCATACTGCTGCCACCTCCACATTCTGTAATTTTGCCACTCGGTGGCTTCCTCATACTGCTGCAAATTCCAGACTGTCATTGTGCCTCTTGGTGGCCTTTTCCTGATGCTGCTACTGCTGCCACCTCCGGACTTGGTCATTGTGCCACTCTCTGGCCTCCTGATGCTGCCGCCACCTCCATACTGTCATTGTGCCACTCTGTGGTCTTCTCATGCTGCCACCACCTCCAGACTCTGTGATTGTGTCACTATGTGGCCTCCTGATGCTGCTGAAACATCCAGACACTGTCATTGGGCCACTCTGTGGTCTCCTCATGCTGTTCCCACCCTTCCCACTTCATGACTGGGCCACTATTTTGCCTTTCAGCCAGGCTGAGATCATCATTTGTTTGACTCTTCTGATCTGTCAGAAGGAAGGAAAAATGAGACGCACAACGGATCCTGTCTGTGTAGCTACTGTAAGGCCTGTATGGTCCCATCAGAATTGGCTTATGATTTGGTAGCCAAAAGCAGGAGTGGGTACAAAACACAGAAGACATGCAAATATTCCATTCACATGTCATCTCTGTTTTAGATCCTCTCCTGTTTTTTTTGGCATTAGCAATACTGATGGATCCGTTTTTTGTGGGTTATTATTCTGACGGATTAGAGGAAGGGCAAATGAATCAGTGACGTCAACACAAACTTATTGATGACACCCTCTCCACTCTGTTGGGGGGGGGGGGGTCTACTTTTATAAGCGTTTAATAGAACAGGTTTTGTAGACATCTATGTGGAATCAGCTGGCGACGGTGTAAAAGGAGTGTGCTTCTTGACGCTAACATCGACCTGTAAGGCTGAGTTCATACTTGAGTTATTTTGTCGATTTTGGCCCCGTGACTGCCCAAATAAGTGAAGTGTACAGTGATTCTTATGCCCCTTTCACACGAGCGAGTTTTCCGCGCGGGTGCAATGCGTGACGTGAACGCATAGCACCCGCACTGAATCCTGACCCATTAATTTCAATGGGGCTGTGTACATGAGCGTTGTTTTTCACGCATCAGTTCTGCGTTGCGTAAAAATCTCAGCATGTTCTATATTCTGCGTTTTTCATCCAGCCCTGGCCCCATATAAGTGAATGGGGCTGCGTGAAAAACGCATTGCATCTGCAAGCAAGTGCGGGTGCGATGCGTTTTTCACTGATGGTTGCTAAGAGATGTTTGTAAACCTTCAGTTTTTATCACACGTGTGAAAAACGCATCAAAACGCATTGCACCCGCGCAGAAAAAAACTGAACAACTGAACGTAATCGCAGACAAAACTGACTGAACTTGCTTGTAAAATGGTGCGAGTTTCACTGAATGCACCCTGAATGCATCCGGACCTAATCCGTCACGCTCGTATGAAAAAGGCCTAAGGCTGGTTTCACACGGGCGTTGCGGAAAAATGTGCGGGTGCGTTGCGGAAACACCCGCGATTTTTCCGCGCGAGTGCAAAACATTGTCATGCGTTTTGCACTCGCGTGAGAAAAATCGCGCATGTTTGGTACCCAAACCCGAACTTCTTCACAGCAGTTCGGGCTTGGGATTGATGTTCTGAAGATTCTATTATTTTCCCTTATAACATGGTTATAAGGGAAAATAATAGCATTCTGAATACAGAATGCTTAGTATAATAGTGCTGGAAGGGTTAAAAAAAAATAAAAACGTTAACTCACCTTATCCCCAAGATCGTGTAGTTCCCGGTCGGTCTCTTCTCTAGCTGTGGGCTTGGGCTGAATGACCTTTGGTGATGTCAGATCACATGCTCCAATCACATGGTCCATCACCATGGTGATGGAGCATGTGATCTGACATCACCAAAGGTCCTTTAGCCACAGCTAAAGAAGAGACCGACCGGGAACTAGGCGATCATGGGGATAAGGTGAGTTAACTTTTTTATTTTTTTTAACCCTCCCAGCACCATTATACTAAGCATTCTGTAGTCGGAATGCTATTATTTTCCCTTATAACCATGTTATAAGGGAAAATAATACAGTGAATAGACTGTCACCTAGAACCCATGCGTGAAAATCGCACCGCATCCGCACTTGCTTGCGGATGCTTGCGATTTTCACGCAACCCCATTCATTTCTATGGGGCCTGCGTTACGTGAAAAACGCAGAATATAGAACATGCTGCGATTTTCACGCAACGCATAAGTGATGCGTGAAAATCACCGCTCATGTGAACAGCCCCATAGAAATGAATGGGTCAGGATTCAGTGCGGGTGTAGTGCGTTCAACTCACGCATCGCACCCGCACGGAAATCTCGCCCGTGTGAAAGGGGCCTAAGAGTGACGCCTGTCATCTGCATGTCATACTGACTCATAGAATTATTTCACTACCACAGCACTCCCTATGCGTGTTACTGCAAGGCACAGTGTTCTACACCACTATAAAGGCTCTCTGCAGCCAGGAAATAGCCGTTTTTAACACGATTCGTCGCAAATAAATTTGGATCTAAGCAAATCTTTTGGGAAAATTCGGCAAACGGCCGAATCGAATTTTTTAGAAATTCGCTTATCTATAGTACTGCCGAAATGAAAATGAAAACAGCCAAAAAGTGTAAAAAAATACTCAGTTAAAAAATAGCCCTTTCTGATGCAAGTGTCCCTTTAAGGAGGTGCCTTATTGTCTCCAATTAATAAAACCTAATCAAATTCAGGATACATAACATTTTAGGCAAAGATCATCATTTTTAGATTTGATAATAAAAGTTATGGAGAATGAGCAATTTGCAGAAAGAGTGGATACAATCAGGGTCGTAACTACAGTTGTATGGGCCCCAGGGCAAACTTTGAATTGGGGCCCCCCTCGCGAGCCTCCGCCCCCCCCCCCCCCACCAGCCTCTGCCCCTACCCATACCATTCCCCCCTCTGTATGAATCCATACATAAAAATATAAAAATACTCTAGTCACTAGAGTATTTATTTATTTTTTAAAGTATGGCACACACCTGCTTTATATGAGAGATGGGGGGAGATGAATGATGATCAGTGGTGCCGTGCGGCAGTGTGTCTGAATTCAGAAAGGGGGGGCCCACGCCGGCCATATGAGGGCAGCCAGGGGCAGCAAATAATCAGGGGGCAAAATGAAAATAAAATACTCTGTGGGCAAAAAATGTAAAATATATAGATGGAATGGGGGCAAAATGAAATATAGTGAGGTGCATTTATTCAGTGGCACAAGGAGTCTTAATATTTATTCAGGGGACACAAGGGCAATTTATCTTTATTATGCTCTGTATATGAGCACAGTCCGTGATGTTACAGACATGAACAGCGCCCAACAGACCCCATTAACTGTAATGGGGTCCATTGGCTTCAGGTCAGGCGGCCTAGCATTATATTGTCCAGATTCTTGACGGCGGCTCATTTAGACTTTATCACTTGTCTTCAGCAAAAGTAGCACAAGCATGAGCATGGCTGTGCCATCAAAGCATCTACACTGATTTATTGCTTTAATTTTAGAGATAAATATAGGTTAGGTTTCATTTTGGAACCTCAGAGTTTATGTGTACCTAGAATCGCCACAGGTACACTGTAGCTGGAGTCCTCGGGGACTAAGTGACTGCTGAGCTGAGCGAGGCTTTTAAAGTCTGCGATCATTGCTTTATCATGGAGATACCAACTGCAACACATTTATAATACAACAGATTTATGTGCCATTACGAAGCGTGGTCTCATAAAAGTACAGTAGTTGTCACTGAACCAGCAAGTACTGTATAACTGTAACAACCAACTTCCTATTCTTCATACAAGAATGTTAAGTGCACCTCTCAAAAAGGCTTCAAACTTGCAATATTTTGTGATTGCATTTTGTCTTATGTCCACACCTTAGTTATGTTCAGTAAAATGCTGAGATTTTATTCAATAGCACAAGTAGTTAATCCATTAAAACAAGCTGCCTATAGGGGTTTTAAGGTGATAGATCACAGAAGCTTGGGTAGTTAGTTGTAGTTAGTTGGAGCAGAGGTCAAGCATGCACACTGAAACTCTTTGGAAGTTTAGGAAACGTTATGAGGGTCCTACAGATAATTTAATGCATAACTACTTCTGGCATTACCAAATCATAGAAGATTTTGTATGCTTGTGTATGTAAGTCGGAAAGCCCACCTTTCAGACTCCTAAGCATTGAGAACTTCCAGTAGTTGCATGTGGTATGTGTTAAATAACAATTACATAGAAACCTTATATATACTGTACATACAACCAAATATTGTTCTCTACTGTATAATGGTATCGTCGAAGGTTTTTTCCAATGTCAGGGTAAGACTCTTGGTGGTATTATGACATATACAGTCCTGGCCAAAAGTTTTGAGAATGACACAAACATTAGTTTTTTCACAAAGTTGCTAAACTGCTTTTAGATCTTTGTTTCAGTTGTTTCTGTGATGTAGTGAAATATAATTACATGCACTTCATACGTTTCAGAGGCTTTTATCGACAATTACATGACATTTATGCAAAGAGTCAGTATTTGCAGTGTTGGCCCTTCTTTTTCAGGACCTCTGCAATTCGACTGGGCATACTCTCAATCAACTTCTGGGCCAATTCCTGACTGATAGCAACCCATTCTTTCATAATAACTTCTTGGAGTTTGTCAGAATAAGGCCTCATGCACACGACCGTTGTGTGCATCCGTGGCCGTTGTGCCGTTTTCAGTTTTTTTTCGCGGACCCATTGACTTTCAATGGGTCCGTGGAAAAATCGTAAAATGCACCGTTTGGCAGCCGCATCCGTGATCCGTGTTTCCTGGCCGTGAAAAAAATATGACCTGTCCTATTTTTTTCACGGCCAACAGTTCACAGACCCATTCAAGTCAATGGGTCAGTGAAAAATCACGGATGCACACAAGATTGTCATCCGCATCCGTGATCCGTGTCCGTGATCCGTGTCCGTTTTTTCCTATCATTTCATTGCTGTCACTAAAGGACCTGGCAAACTTGATTTTTTTTTCATTTTTCATGTCCGTGGATCCTCCAAAAAACAAGAAAGAGCCACGGACGAAAAAACGGTCACGGATCACGGACCTACGGACCCCGTTTTTGCGGACCTTAAAAAAAAACAGTCGTGTGCATGAGGCCTTAGTGGGTTTTTGTTTGTCCGCCCGCCTCTTGAGGATTGACCACAAGTTCTCAATGGGATTAAGATCTGGGGAGTTTCCAGGCCATGGACCCAAAATGTCAACATTTTGGTCCCCGAGCCACTTAGTTATCACTTTTGCCTTATGGCACAGTGCTCCATCGTGCTGGAAAATGCATTGTTCTTCACCAAACTGTTGTTGGATTAAGTTGCTGTTGGAGGGTGTTTTAGTACCATTTTGTATTCATGGCTGTGTTTTTGAGCAAAATTGTGAGTGAGCCCACTCCCTTGGATGAGAAGCAACCCCACACATGAATGGTCTCAGGACTGATGGTAGCGCTCGCCTTTTCTTCTCCGGACAAGCCTTTTTCCTGATGCCCCAAACAATCGGAAAGAGGCTTCATCGGAGAATATGACTTTGCCCCAGTCCTCAGCAGTCCATTCACCATATTTTCTGCAGAAGATCAATCTGTCCCTGATGTTTTTTTGGAGAGAAGTGGCTTCTTTGCTGCCCTTCTTGACACCAGGCCATCTTCCAAAAGTCTTCGCCTCACTGTGCGTGCAGATGCGCTCACACCTGCCTGCTGCCATTCCTGAGCAAGTTCTGCACTGGTGGCACGCCAATCCCGCAGCTGAATCCTCTTTAGGAGACGATCCTGGCGCTTGTTGGACTTTCTTGGACGCCCTGAAGCCTTCTTAACAAGAACTGAACCTCTTTCCTTGAAGTTTTAGATGATCCTATAAATTGTTGATTGAGGTGCAATCTTAGTAGCCACAATATCCTTGCCTGTGAAGTCATTTTTATGCAACGCAATGATGGCTGCACGCGTTTCTTTGCAGGTTACCATGGTTAACAATGGAAGAACAATGATTTCAAGCATCACCCTCCTTTTAAGAGGTCAAGTCTGCCATTTTAACCCAATCAGCCTGACATAATGATCTCCAGCCTTGTGCTCTTCAACATTCTCACCTGAGTTAACAAGACGATTACTGAAATGATCTCAGCAGGTCCTTTAGTGACAGCAATGAAATGCAGTGTAAAGTTCTTTTTGGGATTAAGTTAATTTTCATGGCAAAGAAGGACTATGCAATTCATCTGATCACTCTTCATAACATTCTGGAGTATATGCAAATTGCTATTATAAAAACTTAAGCAGCAACTTTTCCAATTTCCAATATTTATGTAATTCTCAAAACTTTTGGCCACGACTGTACATATCCAACTTATTTGATTAATAGCACTGTAACAGGGATTGAAGAGAGCCTATCAGCACGATTAACCCTAGTAAGCCAGCCATACTGCTTGGTAAGGCTGATCCAGCTGAGTAAAATGATACATGTCTTGTGAAAATTGGTTGTGGCGTACCTGAGAAAAAAATACTTTTATTCTATATACAAATAAGAGCATCAGAGCACCAAAGGGAGGGACCTATCCTCAGCTTTCCAGTGCTGGCCCCACCCCTTGGTACACTGAAGCCCTCACTTACCGTACATAAAGAATAAAGTATTTTTTTCTCAGGAACTCTGCAACCGATTTTCACAAGACAGGTATTATTTTAATCAGCATGATAGGCCCTACAAGACAGTGTGCCTGGTTTAATAGGGTTGGTCCTGCAGACAGGTGCTCTTTAAGGCTATTAGTTTGTTCCTACAGACAATGTTTTGCTTCTGCAATTTACTATATTTTTGCAGTCGATAGAAATAATATTAGGAACATTTTCCTATAAGTATTTTCTATGTTCAAGCACATTTTTGGCAGTGCTGCTGGAGGATGGCTTTCTATCAGTCTTCAGCTGGCTATGCATATTAGGGGTTCAAATCACCGTTATTTTTCCGTTCTTCTGATCTATCTGAAGAACAGAAAACTAAAGGAAAAAAACTGATCCTATGCCCATTTGGCATCCCTTTGAGTCATTTCCATCAGTAATCTTTTTTTTCAGACGGAAATGGCATCCAGGACTTTTTTTTTTCCATGTGAAATAACAGACAGACATGTCTCAAACGGATGGCAAATGTGCATAACTGATGCACAGGATCAGTTTTTTTTCCTGTTCTTCTGATGGATCAGTGATGTGAACTCTCCCTTAGGGCTCACTAACACGACCGTAGGCCGTCCGTGCCCATGCTGTGGTTGTGAATCCTGTGTTGCGGCGATCCAATATACAGCTAAAGATAAGGCATGTCTCCAAACCAAATGGAGTCAGGTGCACACGTATAAGTTTACCCCAATAAACAGGTGCAAGGATAGTATATAAATAGAACGGGCACTTAGATCATAGGGGGCTGCATCAAAAATGTGAAATTTATTAAAAAGCTATACCATAAAAAATTGACTATACAAACAATAGTCAGTAAAAACATATAATTTCATGTTGTTAAGATGATCAATGGATAATCGAATGATTGATCGAATATAAAAAAAAGTCGATAAGCTAATCGAATATTGAAGAAACCACATAAGTATAAAAAGTCCTCCAGACCTGTTCTCAAAAGTGAAGTGTATATCCACTTATGTTCTCAATAATGAAGCGTATAACCGCTTATTCCTTTGATGTAGTTACCATATCAATAAAGGAAAGTTGTATAGCAGGCAAACATATGAAAAAGAGCAGTCTTTTTACCGTATCTTCACCACCTCCAGGTGGTTATTCGGTTGAACAGACCGCACGCTGAATCAGCGTGGATTTTCTTTGCCATGTGAGCACCGATGGTCTGGTGTGGGTTCACGATCAGTTGGCGTATTGCACTAGATCGGAACTTCTGAGTATGGGACACGTGTTTGATGGCGTCTCACAAGGCGTCCCACGTGGTTTAATATGTCACCTATTTGAAATTGCAGCGCACTGTTTCTTTTTAGATTATATCATCCATAAATTGTGTTATTAAGTTACCGTATTAATAACACAATTTATGGATGATACAATCTAAAAAGAAACAGCGCGCTGCAGTTTCAAATAGGTGACGTATTAAACCACGTGGGACGCCATCAGCACCACGTGGGACACCATCAGCCTATCAGCACGATTAACCCTATGAAGCCAGCCATACTGCTTGGTAAGGCTGATCCAGCTGAGTAAAATGATACATGTCTTGTGAAAATTGGTTGTGGCGTACCTGAGAAAAAAATACTTTTATTCTATATACAAATAAGAGCATCAGAGCACCAAAGGGTGGGACCTATCCTCAGCCTTCCAGTGCTGGCCCCACCCCTTGGTACACTGAAGCCCTCACTTACCGTACATAAAGAATAAAGTATTTTTTTCTCGGAAGTTCTGATCTAGTGCAATAAGCCAACTGAGCGTGAACCCACACCGGACCATTGGTACTCACACGGCAAAGAAAATCCACGCTGATTCAGCTTGTGATCTGTTCAACCGAAGCGAGTTTTCCGCACGGGTGCAATGCGTGACGTGAACGCATAGCACCCGCACTGAATCATGACCCATTCATTTTAATGGGTCTGTGTACATGAGCGGCTTTTGCCACGCATCAGTTCTGTGTGCGTGAAAAACGCAGCATGTTCTATAGATGGAAGTGAATGGGGCTTCAGTGAAAAACCTGCTTGCGGATGCAATGCGTTTTTCATTAATGGTTGCTAAGAGATGTTGTTTGTAAACCTTCAGTTTTTTTATCACACGCGTGAAAAACACTTTAAAACGCATTGCCGTCACGCTCGTGTAAAAGAGACTTAATAGTTTGCTGATATAAGCCATGTAATGGAGATTAGCTACTCAGATTCTGTCAGACCACTATTCAGTTTTTATGCCCGCCCCAGGCCTGTTGATTACCTACAAGTTTCTAAGGTACTCAAAGGGGTTCACCTGTTAGTGCATATGAATATTTTGGAAGAAGCTGCAGATCTCAGGATCCCCTCTATTAGACCTCTTGCCCACGACCGTATGCCTTCCGAGATATACAGTCCGTGAGTGGCCATATGTCCCGAAACGGCATTGATCGTCCACACAGGAATGCACAGCATCATAGATTACAATAATGCTGTGGATGTCGGGCCGCCCGCGGGGCTATTGTCCCGCACTCATATGATCATATGAGTACGGGAAAATAGTCCCACGGCTGACCCGACGTCCACAGCATCATTGTAATCTATGATGCTGTGCGTTCCTGTGCGAGCGATCAATGCCGCTCCGGGACATATGGCCGCTCACGGACTGTATATCTCGGAAGGCATGCGGTCGTGGGTAAGAGACCTTAGCCAGATCTGAAAGCAGCTTCACTGAGCAGAACCTACTCTAGAGCACTTAGAATATCCATGTGTCACTTTTCAAATAGGTTCCATGAGATACTTTTTTCCTCTCCGTTAGGCCTCATGCACACGACCGTTGTGTGCATCCGTGGCCGTTGTGCCGTTTTCAGTTTTTTTTCGCGGACCCATTGACTTTCAATGGGTCCATGGAAAAATCGGAAAATGCACCGTTCTGCAGCCGAGACCGTGATCCGTGTATCCTGTCCGTCAAAAAAATATGACCTGTCCTATTTTTTTGACGGACAACGGTTCACGGACCCATTCAAGTCAATGGGTCCGTGAAAGAACACGGATGCCCACAAGATTGGCATCCGTGTCCGTGATCCGTGGCCGTAGGTTACTTTCATACAGACGGATCCGAAGATCCGTCTGCATAAAAGCTTTTTCAGATCTAAGTTTTCACTTAGTGAAAACTCATATCCGACAGTATATTCTAACACAGAGGCGTTCCCATGGTGATGGGGACGCTTCTGGTTAGAATACACCACAAACTGTGTACAGGACTGCCCCCTGCTGCCTGGCAGCACCCGATCTCTTACAGGGGGCCGTGATCAGCACAATTAACCCCTTCAGGTGTGGCACCTGAAGGAGTTAATTGTACTATCATATCCCCCTGTAAGAGATCAGGGCTGCCAGGCAGCAGGGGGCAGACCCCCCCCCCCCCCCGTTTGAATATCATTGGTGGCCACTGCGGCCCCCCTCCTCCCTCCCTCTATTGTAATAATTTGTTGGTGGCACAGTGTGCGCCCCCCCTTCCTCCCTCTATTGTAATAATTCGTTGGTGGCACAGTGTGCGCACCCCCCCTTCCCCGCCCACCCGACCCCCACCTTCCTCCCTCTATTGTAATAATTCGCTGGTGGCATAGTGTGCGCCCCCCATCGGCCCCCCTCCCTCTATAGCATTAACAACATTGGTGGCCAGTGTGCGCCCCCCATCGGCCCCCCCTCCCTCTATAGCATTAACAACATTGGTGGCAGTGTGCGGCCTCCCATCTCTCCCCCCCCCCGATCATTGGTGGCAGCGGAGTTCCGATCGGAGTCCCAGTTTAATCGCTGGGGCTCCAATCGGTAACCATGGCAACCAGGACGCTACTGCAGTCCTGGTTGCCATGGTTACTTAGCAATAGTACAATAGTAGAAGATTCATACTTACCTGCTGGCTGCTGCAATGTTCGTGTCCGGCCGGGAGCTCCACCTACTGGTAAGTGACAGGTCTGTGCGGCGCAGGTAAGTATGAATCTTTTACCAATGATCGGGGGGGGGGGGGGGAGATGGGAGGCCGCACACTGGCCACCAGTGTTGTTAATGCTATAGAGGGAGGGGGGGCCGATGGGGGCGCGCACTGGCCACCAATGTTGTTAATGCTATAGAGGGATGGGGGGCGCACACTGGCCACCAATGTTGCTAATGCTATAGAGGGGGGGGCGATGGGGGGGGTGCACACTGGCCACCAATGTTGTTAATGCTATAGAGGGAGGGGGGCCGATGGGGGCGCACTGTGCCACCAACAAATTATTACAATAGAGGGAGGGAGGGGGGGCGCACACTGTGCCACCAACCTACTATTACAATAGAGGGAGAGGAGGGCCGCACTGGCCACCAATGATATTCAAACTGGGGAGGGGGGGTCTGCCCCCTGCTGCCTGGCAGCCCTGATCTCTTACAGGGATATATGATAGTACAATTAACCCCTTCAGGTGCGGCACCTGAGGGGTTAATTGTGCTGATCACAGCCCCCTGTAAGAGATTGGGTGCTGCCAGGCAGCAGGGGGCAGTCATGTACACAGTTTGTAGTATATTCTAACTAGAAGCGTCCCCATCACCATGGGAACGCCTCTGTGTTAGAATATACTGTCGGAAATTAGTTTTCACGATCTAACTCATATCCGACAGTATATGCTAACATAGAGGCGTTCCCATGGTGATGGGGACGCTTCAAGTTAAAATATACCATCGGATTGGAGAAAACTCTGATCCGATGGTATAAAAGGGACTCCAGACTTTACATTGAAAGTCAATGGGGACGGATCCGTTTGAAATGGCACCATATTGTGTCAACGTCAAACGGATCCCCATTGACTTGCATTGTAATTCAGGACGGATCCGTTTGGCTCCGCATGGCCAGGCGGACTGCCAAAACGACTTTTTTTTTCATGTCCGTGGATCCTCCAAAAATCAAGGAAGACCCACGGACGAAAAAACGGTCACGGATCACGGACCTACGGACCCCGTTTTTGCGGACCGTAAAAAAAAATTGTTGTGTGCATGAGGCCTTAATGTGCAGGCAACAGCAACATCTCCTTGTAATAACCAGCTGGAGCCCCTACAGTCATTGCAAATGAGGGCTACATCACGAGAAAGAGCTGTCACATCAGGATCAGGAATATGTTATGGAACTAGAAAGATAGAAACCAGAGCTAGAAAAATACAAGCATTTGGTAGATGTCCTTTATTGCATATTTGTATCTGTATCAGTCGTTTTATTTCATTGTGTCTGAAAAAGGGAGCAGTGACAATGACTAACTAAGCACTATTTACACAACCCTGGGGTGGCCTGGATTTTGACAGACAGGTTATAACCTTTTACTTATGTCAGTTAATGAATACACTTGACTTCTTTCTTATCACATTCACGACAAGCGTACACGCAGAAACATGATGTCAGTCTTTTTTTTTTTGTAAGTTGAAACTATATTCAGGGAGATGAAACTGTAAGGCTAGTTTCACACTAGTGCTTATTTGTGGTCGGATCGGCTATCAGAAACGAACCTGACCTACCTCACTCTAAGGCTCCATTCACACGTTCGCAACGTGTTTTGCGGATACACAGAGCCACGGATCCGCAAAACACGGAAAGTGGCAATGTGCGTTCTGCATTTTGCGGACCGCACATTGTCGGCACTAATAGAATATACCTGTTCTTGTCCACAATTGCGGACAAGAATAGGACATGTTCTATTTTTTTGCGGAACGGAAGTGCGGACCCGGAAGTGCGGCTCCGCAATTCCGTTTCCAGGCAGCACATCGTGCTTCCCCATAGGAATGAATGGGTCTGCAATTCCGTTCCGCAAAATGCAGAACGAAATTGCGGATGTGTGAATGGAGCCTAACTCTGCCTAGCAGTTTGAGTTATGCCGTAACTGCTGTAGTAGTAGGGCAACCTAAAGGGGGCCACCCTAATATGAAATAACCGTAAGATGGTGTGGGTGGGTGGGTGAAAAGCCGGCGTGCTGACGTCTGGTAGGGCTCGAGGACAGCCCTAAATAGCGGCGTTCGCCAGCCTCCCCTACCACAAATCCGGCAAATAAATTTGCCTAACACCTATCTGGCAGGCTGTTCCAGAAATGAACAGCATGCAGGATCTCTCTGCATTCAGGCATTGTCGGAAGCCGTCCGGCACTATTAACTATAATGAGGACCGATAGATCTGGCTGCAACCCGGTAAATATGCTGAGAATCGGCCAGACAAAAACCGATCTGCATATTTGCCAGGTTGCAGCTGGATATCCATCGGTCCCCAATATAGTTTCCGGTATTGATGTTGGTTAGTGTTCATCAAGCACACAATGTATGAGCCTACGCTATCCCTGGGTGTTATGCAGCACCACACTCACATCCATTTCTGGTCATTTCTGCTACTTCTTTGATTTTCGAGTGTTTATATAGGTGGTTTTTATGCATCACATTAAGGCTGGGTTCACACGTGACTGATTAAGGCCTCATGCACACGACAGTATTTTTTCACGGTCCGAAAAACGGGGTTCCGTGATCCGTTTCCGTTTTTGTTTCCGTGTGTCTTCCTTGATTTTTGGAGGATCACCAGACATGAGGGAAAGTGAAAAAAAATCTAAGTCAAGTTTGCCTTGCAAATGATAAGAAAAAAACGGACACGGATCACGGACGCGGGTGACAATCTTGTGTGCCTCCGTGTTTTTTCACGGACCCATTGACTTGAATGGGTCCGCGAACCGTTGTCCGTGAAAAAAATAGGACAGGTCATATTTTTTTGACGGACCGGACTGGAAACACGGATCACGGACGCGGATGACAAACAGTACATTAGCCGAATTTTCCACAGACCCATGGAAAGTCAATGGGTCCGCAGAAAATCAAGGAACAACAGATACAACAACGGTCGTGTGCATGAGGCCTAACTAATTTGCAGCATTTCTGCTTCTAATCTGCAGCAGAAAAAACACACCAAAGGGTGCGTATACACTCTGCGGATTTATTTGTAGAAAAGCTGCAGATTAGACAAAGTTTCATTCTTTGCACTGGAAAAAGTAAAATCCGAAATTAAATCTGCAGCATAAATTGACATGCTACAGATATTAAATCCGCAGTACCGCAACTTTTCTGCTGCATTTTTTTTTTTTACACATGTGGATGAGAATTCTTAAATTCTCATCCAATTTGCTGGTACTGTACAACGCTGTGGATTTGACGCACAAAAATCTGTAACAGAAAATCTGTAGCTAATCACTCACTTGTGAAACCAGCCTAAAGAGGACCTTTCACCGATTATGACACTGTGAACTAAGAATACAGACATGGAGATCCCGGGGATCTCACTGCACTTACTGTTATACCTGGGCGCCGCTCCGTTCTCCTGCTATGCCCTCCGGTATCTCCGGTCACAAAGTTATGGTAGGCGGAGTCTGCCCGTGTTCTGCTGTAGCGCTGGACTCATCACTCGCTGTCCCCAGTGAGGCCCACAATCTAGATATCAGGTGTTGCCATCAATACAACATATCATTGGCTGGCAATAAAATCTTAAAACTGAACTTTAAGGCTGATTTCACAAGTGACTGATTAATGCAGTACTGCACTATATAAGTGGGTAAAATAAATAAATAATATCTAGATCAGTATACAAAGCTGATGGCTCACTGGCTAAGTGCACTAGTTTAGGTAATATTCTGTGTATTAGGCCTAGTTCACACTTCACTGACCAAATCACTTCACATTTTTGCACCATAAGACGCACCAAGCCATAAGACACACCTAAGATATAGAGGAGGAAAATAAGAAAAAAAATATATTTTTCATCAGACCTTAGATCAGACCCCTATTCCTTCTTTCTTAGACCTCAGATCAGACCCTCATTCCAGCTCAGACTTCAAATCAGACCCCCAAGCTCCATGAGACCTCAGATGAGACGCCCATCAGACCTCTGTATCACATCCCCATTTCTTCTCAGATTTTGGATCAGACCCACAAGCTCCATTTGACCTCTGTATCAGAACCCAATTCCTTCTGAGACCTCAGATCAGACCCCCATTCCTCCTTAGACTTCAGATGAGACCCCCATCAGACCTCTATATCACAATCCCATTAATCATCAGATCTTGGATCAGACCCCAAGCTCCATTAGACCTTTGTATCAGAACCCCATCAGACCCGCATTTCTCCTCAGACCTTTAGATGAGAACCCCATTAAACCCCCAAGCTCCACCAGATCTTAGATCAGACAGCTGTATCAGACCTCCATCATATCAACATTACTCCTTGGACCTCAGATAAGACCCCATTCGTCCTTAGACTTCAGATCAGACCCCCAAGCTCCATCAGACAAAAATAAATAAATAAATAAATATACTCATCTCTCCTGCTCTGGATTCTATTGGCATTCACCGCTCCCTGGTTCTCTTCTGGGCCCAGTGCTGCACTGTCACCTGACGAAGCACAGTGTCAGATCATAGTGAGTGCACTAGGTGCACTGCATCCTGACTCTGTATGTAGTCAAGACCCAATGTGGTGCTCAGAATAAGACCAGGGAACGGTGACTACAGCCAGAGCAGCGCTTCAATCACTGCTCCCCTCCTGCATAAAGATGACCGCTTCCATAATGGAAGCAGTCATTAGCATTCGCACAATAAGACGCATTGCCATTTCCCCCTCACTCTTGGGTATACTTATATAATAACAGCCCTGACTAGTCACCCGTCACAAGGTCAAATTAATAGAATAGTGGAGTATGAAGACAAGGTATCACAGACCACCACCGTTAAAACATAGCCTTTATTAGAATAAGTTTAAAAACTACCATTATGTGCCATTAACAATGCAAAATAAGGGCACTGGGAAAGAAGAAATATCTTATCCCTACCTTTCCCTATGCTGTACGGAATGGCCGCCCCGATAGGGACGATCCCATGTCAGGAACCTCCTGTTAACCCTAGGATGTCCCTGACACAGAGATAGACAACCACCGCCATATACGCAATCAATTAGTGATAGTGATAATACAGAAAAAAACAGGACCAAATAGGTCCAAATATATCAGATCCCTATATTATACAGCACAGAGGATAGATTCAAATGTGGAATATACTTCTAAATAGATCCAAAATATACTAGTCCATATATATCCAATAATATATAGTAAAGATAATCCTATGATTTTTTTCTATTGAGATGAGCTGGAATGACGCCTTTATTCTTCATCTCTTTAATTTGATAAGCAAGCAAGTACTGTGCATCTACTATAAAAAGTCAATGTGTGGCAGAAATAATTTATATTGAGGAAGGATATACCGATAATTGAGATTGCGTTTTTTCTGAATTAATATTACAGTTTATTAGAATACTCTGGTCCTTTGACATTAAGTGTATACTGTAATTGTATACTATAAAACCATAATGTATTGATAAACCTATAAGCGTGTTTTGATGGCACCTCAGCCCCTACGAGAGTTGCAGAAGAAAATGAGTCTCGTAACTTTTATCACTTCTGAGTCAGTGCGTGCAGCCAGCATTTTAATTTATTGCCTTGACAAGTCAAGAAATATGTGTCTCATTAAGCATGGCTGATACCAGCAACTGAGAAGCCAGGTTTTATTAATAAAAAGGATATACTGCTCTTGTAAAGTGAAAAACAATCACTTTCTGTGTTTCTGAACTAATACGTCTAATAAATCATTGAAGTAAGATACAGCAGTAGTGCTGAATTACATCAATCACAATTATTCAGGTTTTTATCTTAATACAAATTAAGACTAAATTAGTAGTCATTTTATGCTAGTATGCCATTTTCATAATGATAAAGCAATAAATTGTATTTTTACATTTTATTTTATTATACATCAGTGGTAAGAGAAGGGCTGTAAAAATGGAAAATTGGTCGTCAAGGATCTCAGCAGCCTGCTTGGCAATAAAGCTGGGTAAACACAGCTGTTGGATACAGGCTATTTCAATGGAAAGCTATTCCTACCAACCTCCCCATACACATGCTCATTTGGTTTGGCCAAGCATGTATGTGTTCCAATTGGGCAGAGGTAAGTAAGCCACTGCCAGACACCACTGGTGGTGGCTTATCTCCCTTGAGAAGAAAGGACTGGACATGTTAAAACCAAAAATGCTTGACCGTTTTTTCCACAACATGAGGGGAACACAAGTCAGTAGAAATTCCTAAACATATTAGATGGTCTGGCAGTCCCGATGTAAACACAGGTTTGGCTGACCTTAGTCAGATGTTTTTGGAAAACCAGTAAACTTGAGTTGGTGGAAGAAAAATCTGAAGTTGTCGATGAAAGGTCCAGAAGATTATTTTTATGGATATCCTGTATTTTCAGACCTCTACTGGGAGTTTTGATCTGACCCACTTGTCTCCCTTGAACTCCTATGTAAAATAACGGCCTAAATGAAAACTAGAAACATTAATGTTAATTCTAACTACATAAAGACACAGACTATGGACAGATGCTGCGCTGTTTCTGGAAAAACAGTAGGCCCTTATTTCTAGTCCTGGACAATCACTTAAACTCATCTTACAACTGCATTAAAGTGCTAAACAGCAACAAAAAAAAAAAACACCGCTCCTGTGATGCCACTCCAATCTCCGCTGGGCCTCAAGTGGGCACATTCCATTCATTATTTGAGTGACCACTGCAGCCAATCACTGGCCTTAGCGGTCACATGCCATTCATCATGCACTCGAATGGTGGTGTGAGAGTGACAGGACATTTAAAAGGTGAATGTAGTTTTTCCTTCATTTCTTACAGCTCTCTGACACATTAAAAAAAATTAAGGACAACCCCTTCAAACTAACCATAAAAACGTATCTACACTGGATTCAAAACTGGAGCAAGGGACAATCACAGAAAACAAACATGGTGCTTCCCGTCATAGTTTACATGGCTCTGCCTGATACTGGAACTTGTCCCATTAAACAGGATAAACTGGGACCAAATAATCCAAGGTTACAATTTTATCTCCTTGTCACCATTCAACGTACAGCACTTACACCGGGTAGTTAAACAGAACTGCAACTTTTCTTTCCATTCCCATCTTCAAAACATGAATAAAGGTTGTTCAGTGCATTATATGTACACATTAAAAATACAACCCTTTTTGTCCAAAATAGCTGCAGTACATCACAAAGGCGTTAGGCTACTTTCACACTAGCGTTCGGGCGGATCCGTTCTGAACGGATCCGCTCATATTAATGCAGACGGAGGCTCCGTTCAGTACGGATCCGTCTGCATTAATAACTTTAAAAAAATTCGCAAGTGCGCAAGTGCGCAAGTAGCCTGCGCGGATCCGTTCAGACTTTCAATGTAAAGTCAATGGGGGACGGATCCGCTTGAAGATTGAGTCAATTGGTGACATCTTCAAGCGGATCCGTTCCCATTGACTTACATTGTAAGTCTGAACGGATCCGCACGCCTCCTCACGGCCAGGCGGACACCCGAACGCTGCAAGCAGCGTTCAGCTGTCCGCCTGTCCGTGCGGAGGCGAGCGGAGCGGAGGCTGAACGCCGCCAGACTGATGCAGTCTGAGCGGATCCGCTCCATTCAGACTGCATCAGGGCTGGACGGCTGCGTTTGGGTCCGCTCGTGAGCTCCTTCAAACGGAGCTCACGAGCGGACCGACGAACGCTAGTGTGAAAGTAGCCTTAAAGGGTTTTCCTGGAGTTAAGGTGGATTTACATGGGGCAATAATCGGGAACAAACTTTCCTGTGAATGCTTGTTCCAGACATAAAGGTGCCACTGTTCACCCGATAAATAAGCAAAATGCTTGTTCATGGGGTGATTATGTTGTCCGTGCACGAACATAAATGATCGTTTCTGGGCAGCAGGTCGTCTGGTCTAAACAGCGATCTGCTGCCCAGAAACAATGATTCTGTATGGGGATTAGGGATCGCAATAGTGATCCCTCTTCCTCATACTGTGAATGAGATCACTGCATGTATATGCAGCGCTACATCCTCACTTAACGAGCAGTCGAATGTCGGGAAGAACGCTTCCTTCCCAACAATTGGCCACTCCTCGGTGCATGTAAATGAGCATGTAAATTGATGGGGGCATCTGACTCCGCACCCCCAATCATCAGCTGTTTGAAGGAATGTTCTATGACTGTTCATATGTGTAGACGTCAGTTAATAGGGGTATTGGGGGTTGGCATTCAGAAATTATTTTCACTCTGTATCGTTAGACGTGATCTATATCTAATTAAGCTAATTGAGCAATGCATTCATTGTGTTTTGATTCTGTAATATGTTGTACACTTCAAAGTAGTTTATGATGAGAGGCGATCTCAGAGAGCACCACTTGAGGCAAGTCACTTGTATGATATTTTATACATGTGTGAGATACATGCACATATCTAATCTAGTTCTTGCATGCGTTTCCTTGCAGTGTGAGTAAACCTTCTCAGAATAGTTTTCTACAAGATCCCCTTCTGGATCCACAAAAATAAGAGAACAATGTAGGAGATTTATCATGCCAAATTTTGTTGCAAGAGACATTTTGACTTTTGGAAAAGGAGGCTGACACATATATCTTCATTTGCACTATTTTTCTATTTTTCTAGATTTCATTTTTGTGTGTGTTTTAATGGTACCATTATAGTGTAGAGAAGGAAAACAGTGTCAAATACCTTCCTTATTTACGGTAATTGCTTGTGTTGGAATTGCTTGTGTTGGCATTGTCTTGTGACATATAATCTTTATTAGGCACAAAGGCTATTGATTAATTGTAGGTGGAGTGTAGAACTCGCCTGGTACACTCGTATCCAAGTAGAGTTTTATAAAGAACAGCAGGCGGACATGTACATAGTCTGCAGTAGCACAGTTCCCTTAGGTGCCTTGTTTGGCCAGAGATCACAGAAGTTATGAGAGAAGCTTTAAAGCTGTTAGATTGGCCTCCTTCCAGACTTAGGCTCCTTAAACTCCATTCCAAATGATGTCACCTAAAGTTTATTTCCTTTCTTCAAAGAGGTTCCAGAATCACACTCGCTTATCATGTCCACCAAATGATTTAACTACATGATACTTAAAGTTGGAAAATGGAAAGACTCTACTTTTGAAGAACCTTAAAAGGCAGAATAGTTTAATCTAATACGGATTATAATGAAATATGGACAATTTTGCAGGACTTCATATAAACACGCCCAAGAGACAAAACTGTGATGGTCCAGTCTTAGATGTCAGCAATAATGTTCTAATAATCAAAGTTCCTGTAAAATATCCATCCAGAATACCACACATAGTACATATATAACAGCTATAGTGGCCACATAATAATATAGTGCCTGCCAAAGTAAAATCATTTTGTGCACATAAAGAACAACACTCTTGGGGTCCTTGCACATGGGAAATTCAGCCCTGAACAAACTCCGTCCAGAGATATACACGTCGATCGATCAGTCGTTCAATTTTACATGATGCAATTCAAATGTTACTACTATCTTTCACATACACCCCCCCTTCAGTCTGAATAGTGTCAGCAGCACATACTCTGTGTACATGACGTGGTGGGTTGCTGACAAACAACAAGCGTTTGTTGGGTGATTGCGTGAGAGTCTTTTTAACTCTTGCATGAGATTTTAAAATTTGTTCCCCACTTTGACATCAGTGCATAACATTTATAGAGTCTAGAATACCCACCATCTAGGATGTTTGTCACCTAGCCATCCCAGAAGGAAAAATATATCATTAAGGACAAAGGCAATTTTGGCCTTGAGGACTAGAAGAATTTTTATCTTTTTCTCCTGACATGAACAGGCATAACGTTCTTATATTTACAGTGATTTAGCTGAATCATACCTTTATTTTATTTGCTGGATGAGTTTCATTTTTCATTGTTGTGATTTTGGGGTACACCAATCATTCATTTGATAACATTAAAACCACCAGCCTAATATTCAGCTGTTTTGGTGAATGACCCTTCATGCCACCTAAACAGCTGAATCCTGAGACATGCACTCCACAAGTCATGTGTCCTTTGGTATCTGGGACCAAGCAGATCTTTTAAAGGACATGCGTCATCAGAAAATGAGCTATTATTTAAATCACGTTTTTATGCTTAACATATTTAAAAAAAATGATTGATAATGTTAGGCTTCTTTCACACTAGCGGCAGGACGGATCCGACAGGCTGTTCACCCTGTCGGATCCGTCCTGCCGCTATTTCGCAATGCCGCCGGACCGCCGCTTCGTCCCCATTGACTATAATGGGGACGGGGGCTGAGCTCCAGCGCAGCACGGCAGTGCACGGCAAAAGGCCGCCGGACAAAAAGTACTGCATGTCCGACTTTTTAGTCCGGCGGCCTCTCACCACGAACTGCTGTGCTGCGCCCGAGCTCCGCCCCTGTCCCCATTATAGTCAATAGGGACGGAGCGGCGGTCTGTCGGCATGGCGAAATAGCGGCAGGATGGATCCGACAGGGTGAACAGCCTGTCGAATCTGTCCTGCCGCTAGTCCTGCCGCTAGTGTGAAAGTACCCTTATTTTTAATTTTCCATGTCAATATCTGTATTTCCAAATAGAACATTTTACAGAACATCATATTGCCTACTCTGGCTTGTCTTTTTCCCGCAGTGCATCCTGGTGCCATCTCTTTACAAAGTAAATGATACACACGCACATGGCCATCCATAAAGTGAAAGAAAATGAGATTTCTCAGACCAGGCCATCTTCTTCCATGATCCAGTTCTGATGTTCATGTGCCCATTGCAGATGTACTTTGTAGTACATGCGGTTCATTATGCAACAAGCTGCAATGCACTATGAGGAAGATTTTTGTGAACTGGTGAAAAGTAGAACTTGCCTATAGCAACCAATGAGACTTCACCTTTCATTTTCCAAAGGAACTGTGAAAAGTCAAAGGTGGAATCTTATTAGTTGCTATAGGCAACTAAGCCAGTTCTACTTTACACCAATTTGATAAATCTCCCCCTATGTGTTTTAACGCTTTACTGTCATAACCACCTGCAATTTTTTCAGCAACGTGTGCTACAGTAGCTTTTTTTATGGGATCTTAGCAGATAGGCTAGTCTTCAATGCCCACACATATCAATTAGCCTTTCATGACTATGACCCTGTTGCCAATTCATTGGTTATTCTTCCTTGGACCAATTTTGGTAGGTACCACTGCATACTAGGAATACCTGACAAGATGTACCATGTTGAAAAAGGCGCTCTGACCCAGTAAGGTGAATGTGTGGAAATGCAGCGCAATTCCAGAAAGAGGAGACACGGTTTATGGACAGCTGGCAAGGAATAACAATGCCTGCTAAATTAAATTTTGGTGACAATGTGGAAGACGGCAGAATTACATTTTATGGACAGCTGGCCAGAGGGAGTGATACCTGCTGCCACAAAGAAGACCGGAAAAAGGAGGACAGTCTTGTTCCAGTTGATGGCCAGTTGAATTTTCCCACTGGATCTGATGATGCTGCCTCATGGGCGCAGAACTGCACATTTTAAAAATGAGACACTTTTTACGGACAGCTGGCCGGAAGTAGTAATATAGAACAGAATTTGGGGAAAGGTGCGGAACTATGCCACATTTACCACAACTAAATGGTACAGCAGCAACTACACCACCCATAACTTGGCCAGGTGGGAGTTCAACTTGCACACAAGCTAATTGCTGGTCGTGAATAGTTTTCTCATGGCCACACATTTCATTATGGATGTCTCATCATGGAATGGAGGACAAGGAGAAGGAGGAAGACTCTGAGCAGGAGAAGCAGCAGCTGATGATGCTAAGGAAAATGTACTGCTTCCCAAAAAGCTAAATAAAAACTGATCAAAAAGTTGTATGTACCCCATTTTAGAACTAATGATAAACCTCAGTTGAGAGAAAAATAAAATGTATGGTTGTCAGAAAATTGCTGTACTGGTGTCCAGAAGCTGATCAATAATAACGTGGCACCTGTAAACCATTCCATCAAAATCTGTCCTTCAAAAACCATATGGCGCTCCTCTTCTGATCCCTGCCGTGTGCCCAAACAATTTACGACTATATATGGGGTGTTGCTGTGTTCAGGAGAAAATGTTTAACAAAATTTCTGGTGCTTTTTCTCCTGTTACCCCTTGTGAAAATGAAAAATAGGGAGCATTTTATTGGAAAAAATGAACATTTTCACTTTTACAGCCAAGTGTTTCAAAATTATAATAAAAGCCTGTAGGGTCAAAGTGGTCATGACACCCCTCAATAAATTCCTTGAGGGATGTAGTTTCCAAAATTGGGTCACTTTTTTGTGGATTCTACTGTGGGGGTACCTTAGTGTGCATTCAAATGTAACATAGTGCTCAAAAACCATTCCAGCAAAGTCTGCCCTCCAAAAACCTTATGGAGCTTGTTTCCTTATGAGCCCTGCCGTGTGCCCATATTGCAGTTTATGACAACATATTAGGTGTTTCCGTAAATTGCAGAATCGGGGTGATAAATATTGAGGTTTGTATGGCTGTTAACCCTTTCTGCCTCACAGTAAAAAAAATGGAGTAAAATTTAAAAACTGCAAATAGGTAAAATTGTCAAATTTTGCCTACATTTTCCTTTAATTTTTGTAAAACATATAAAGGGTTAACAACATTTGTAGTTTTCAATAACTTGACGAGTGTAGTTTCTAAAATGGGGTCATTTATATGTGGTTTATACTAAATAAGCCCCACAAAATGACTTCAAAACTTAATTGGTCTTTAAAAAAGTGGCTTTGGGAAATTTTCTTGAAAATTTGCTTCTGAAAAGCTAAGCCTTCTAAAAATAAAATTACATCCACAAAATGATGCAACCATAAAGTAAACATATGGTGAACGTTAATTAATAACTACTTTGTGAAGTATCACTGTCCATCTTAAAAGCAGAGAAGGTAAATAAAGGTAAAACATATCGGTTTCCCGTGGTCTGGCCACCGCCAAGCACTGTCACCATACAACTGAATGGGAACGCACCGCACTTGCACGGCCACCACTTCCCTTCATTTTTATGGAGCTGACGGAAATAACGAGTCAGTGCTCGGCTATTTTCGGCAGCCCCATCAAATTAATGGAGGGCGGCTGCGCATGTGCAGAGTTCCCTCTGCCACCTTTCCCCACTTTGTTCTCGGTGTAGGTGCAGGTCCCAGAATCATTGACCACAACTCTCTGGACAAGGTCCTTCAGACAGTTTTCAATCTATTTACAAACTATACTATGTAAGCCTACAGACCTTATTTTACCTATCAGACATATACAGACGTGGACAAAATTGTTGGTACCCTTTGGTCAATGAAAGAAAAAGTCACAATGGTCACAGAAATAACTTTAATCTGACAAAAGTAATAATAAATTAAAATTCTATAAATGTTAACCAATGAAAGTCAGACATTGTTTTTCAACCATGCTTCAACAGAATTATGTAAAAAAATAAACTCATGAAACAGGCATGGACAAAAATGATGGTACCCCTAGAAAACACAGAACATAATGTGACCAAAGGGACATGTTAATTCAAGGTGTGTCCACTAATTAGCATCACAGGTGTCTACAACCTTGTAATCAGCCATTGGGCCTATATATATGGCTCCAGGTAATCACTGTGTTGTTTGGTGATATGGTGTGTACCACACTCGACATGGACCAGAGGAAGCAAAGGAAAGAGCTGTCTCAAGAGATCAGAAAGAAAATTATAGACAAGCATGTTAAAGGTAAAGGCTATAAGACCATCTCCAAGCAACTAGATGTTCCTGTGAGTACAGTTGCACATATTATTCATAAGTTTAAGATCCATGGGACTGTAGCCAACCTCCCTGGACGTGGCCGCAGGAGGAAAATTGATGACAAATCTAAGAGACGGATAATCCGAATGGTAACAAAAGAGCCTAGAAAGACTTCTAAAGAGATTCAAGGTGAACTTCATGCTCAAGGAACATCAGTGTCAGATCGCACCATCCGTCGTTGTTTGAGCCAAAGTGGACTACATGGGAGACGACCAAGGAGGACACCATTGTTGAAAACGAATCATAAAAAAGCAAGACTGGAATATGCCAAACTACATGTTGACAAGCCACAAAGCTTCTGGGAGAATGTCCTGTGGACAGATGAGACAAAAATCGAAGTTTTTGCCAAGGCACATCAGCTGTATGTTCACAGACGAAAAAATGAAGCATATCAAGAAAAGAACACTGTCCCTACTGTGAAACATGGAGGAGGCTCTGTTATGTTCTGGGGCTGCTTTGCTGCGTCTGGCACAGGGTGTCTTGAATCTGTGCAGGGTACAATGAAATCTCAAGACTATCAAGGAATTCTAGAGAGAAATGTACTAGCCAGTGTCAGAAAGCTTGGTCTCAGTCGCAGGTCATGGGTCTTGCAACAGGACAATGACCCAAAACACACCGCTAAAAACACCCAAGAATGGCTAAGAGGAAAAAATTGGACTATTCTAAAGTGGCCTTCTATGAGCCCTGACCTCAATCCTATTGAGCATCTTTGGAAGGAGCTGAAACATGCAGTCTGGAAAAGGCACCCTTCAAACCGGACACAACTGGAGCAGTTTGCTCATGAGGAGTGGGCCAAAATACCTGCTGAGAGGTGCAGATGTCTCATTGACAGTTACAGGAAGCGTTTGATTGCAGTGATTGCCTCAAAAGGTTGCGCAACAAAATATTAAGTTAGGGGTACCATCATTTTTGTCCATGCCTGTTTCATGAGTTTATTTTTTTACATAATTCTGTTGAAGCATGGTTGAAAAACAATGTCTGACTTTCATTGGTTAACATTTATAGAATTTTAATTTATTATTACTTTTGTCAGATTAAAGTTATTTCTGTGACCATTGTGACTTTTTCTTTCATTGACCAAAGGGTACCAACAATTTTGTCCACGTCTGTATGAGAGACAGTATCAAATGCTTTTGCAAAATCCAGAAACACTACATCCACAGCCACCCCTCTGTCCAGACTACTATTCACCTCCTCATAAAACCAAATCTGACAACTTCTGTCCTTGGTAAACCCATGTTGGTTATCACTTATGATATTATGTACAGCCACATACTCCTGTATATAGTCCCTTAGTCCTGCAAACATTTTTCCCAAAGCAGAAGTTAAGCTTTACCGGCCTATAATTACCTGTGGAGGACCTAGAGCCCGTTTTCAATATGGGCACCACATTTGCCTTGCCCCACTCACCAGTCACTTGGCACTGTACCAGTCCCTAGAGAATCTCTGGTATTGACAATTTACCATGGTATACACAATAAAATGCATTGAATGAAATTGCTATATTAATGTAGTTTTCTGCCAGGGGTGTCACCAGGTCAAAACATAAGGGACTGAAGCCCTGGATGTTTTGTCTAGGGCCCCAAATGCTGTGGCCGCTGACTATACAAGTGTATCGCCTTCCTTATGACAGTGATACAGTTGAATTACTTCCGCTGCTCACTAGTAGAACGGTGCCAGCGGTTGCCAAGCGTCTACCTACACTGGGTAGTGATGACGATATTGTGTAAGCCTGCGCCAACAAGCATGCAGCACACTGACTTCAATGTAACCACTAGAATTCAGAAGGCGGCAACTCAGGCTGGAAGAAGCCTGTGACCTCCTTTGCAGACAGCAGTTTTTTTACCTTGGGGAAGATTGTGTGTGTGTGGGGGGGGGGGGATTATTTTTAGGTACAGGAGAGTACTAAACGGAGCAGTGTACCTGCTGGAAGCACTATGTGAGGGGTGCTTTATGACTACAATAGGGCTTTGCAAGTAAAGGAGGCACTGATTGGGGTATTATACCTACTAGAGGCACTACACAGAGGCAGTATACATACTGAGGGCACTACATCGGAGCACTAAAACTACTGAGGGCACTATAGGAGGGCATTATAACTACTAGGGCACTACATGGAGCACTTTAGCTACCGAGGCACTATAGGGAACATTTTAACTACTAGGGCACTATAGGGAGGGAATTATAACTAGTTGAGGCACTACAGGGGTCATTATAACTACTGGGACACTATAGGGGGCATCATACAGTAACCACCCGGGGTCCCATAGGAGGCATTAAAATGGGGGCACTATAAAGGGGCATTAATACTATGGAGGGCACTACAGAGGGGACTTATTAATAACTTATTACTACTGAGTGCACTATAGGGGGCATTATTATTTGGCATAGCATGAAGGGAATTAGTACTAAAAGGGGCACTCTTGGGGAACAGTGTTATTACTGGAGGCATTGTAGGAGGTATTATTACTAATGAGGGTACTCTGGGAGAGAATTATTGTTATTGGTGGGACTTCTATATTGCTATGGGGGAACTATCTGTATGGCACTGTTATCGCTGTAGTATAGTATTTGGGGGCACTGGGGAGCACAGTGGGCACAGTATTGGAGGTAGGAGCAGGATGACACAGTTGGGACACCTTGGTGGGGAGGATGATGGAAACGTGAGCAAACTCTGCAGAGATGAGATGTGGCTGAAAGAAGTTGTCATGGCCGCATGGAGAAGATGAGGAAAAAAAGAACATGAACATCATCTGTGAGGCACTAAATGTGAAAGGTATGTAGTCCTTTTTGTCCTGTATGTTTGGTAGTGCTGAATGGCGTTTACTTCAGAATTTGGCACATATGCATTGGGGCCTAGATCTTTTGAGATCCTAGCAACCCCCCTGGTTATTGCAGTTAACTAAAACTGTATGGCATATTGACATAAAACAGTGCATTGAATGAACCATATATTAATGCATTAATTCACTGCCTGGGTGAGAAGTTAAAATCAAAATAATAAACAACTTCATAGAATATACCTATTAACCCCTTAACGACCCTTGAATTGCCGACCTTTGACTTAAGACTAGAGTACATCATAATGATATAATGATCGGGCAGGCACAGGAGCTGTGCGCCCGATCAATGCAGGGGCCCGGCTGTGACTGAGGGTAAACAAAGTTTGTAAGATCATATGTGAATAACTTGAGGGTTGTAGTTTCTAACATGGGGTCATTTATGGCTGGTTTCTATTATGTAAGCCCCACAAAGTGACTTCATAACTGAATTGGTCCTTTAAAAAGCGGGTTTTGGAAGTTTTCTTAAAATTTTTAAAAACTGCATCTAAAATTGTACTCTAACATCCAAAAATGTCAATTAACACTTACAAAATGATGCCAACATAAAGTAGACATATGGGAAATGTAAAGTAATAATACTACTTTATTTGGTATCACGATCTGTCTCCAAAGCGGAGAAATAGAAATTCTGAAAATTGCTTATTTTTGGTAAATTTGAGGGCTTTTTTTTTTATAAATAAAGGTTAAATATATCGAATTTACAATTGTCATGAAGTACAATATGTCACGAGAAAACAATCTCAGAATGGATCCAAAGTTATTATCACATAAATTGACACGTCATATTTTCAAAATTTGGCTTGGTCCTTAAGGTGAAATATGGCTGTGTCTTGAACACCCAATCTCCACAACCCTAGATGGCTACACCAAATTGCCAGGTGCACTTACACAGGGTGTGTGAGAGGATAAGCCGCATTACCTCTGTGGTAATGCACTGGACTTGGCACTGTTCAGGTGAGTCTAAAGTACAGCAGGGCTAAGCCAAGTATATATGTAGTCCTGTATCAGCACCCCTAAAAATGGGCATGGGGGAACTAAATGGTTTCATAGGCTTGTAATAGACCTATTAAGAATAAGGTAACACCTCACAGGGTGTCCAAAGACTGTGCAGTATTCAATACAGTGATGAAATAGGTACTTTCTAGTACAGGCCGGGCTCTGTACAGGCAGCCCATTTCCTAGCCTAAGGCCCCTTTCACACGGGCGAGAATTCCACGCAGGTGCAATGCGTGAGGTGAACGCATTGCACCCGCACTGAATCCAGACCCATTCACTTCAATGGGGCTGTTCAGATGAGCGTTGATTTTCACGCATCACTTGTGCTTTGCGTGAAAATCGCAGCATGTTCTAGATTCAGCGTTTTTCACGCAACACAGGCCCCATAGAAATGAATGGGGATGTGTGAAAATCCCATAGCATCCGCAAGCTAGGAGACGATGTTAATAAATTGATAAAAGTCAATTTACTGTATTATTTTCCCTTATAACATGGTTATAAAGGAAAATAATAGCATTCTTAATACAGAATACTTACTAAAATGTGGCTTGAGGGGTTAAAAAAATATAAAAAACTCGCCTCATCCTCTTGTTCGAGCAGCCGGCATCGTCTTCTTTCTTCTTCTTTCAAGACCTGCAAAAGGAACTATGATGACATAATGGCTCTCACCACGTGGTGAAGTCAGCGCAATTAAGTCATCACAGGTCCTTTTGCAGGTCCTGAAAGAAGAAGAAAGAAGACTATGCCAGTTCCACGAACAAGAGGATGAGGCGAGTTAATATTATTATTTTTTTTAACCCCTCAAGCCACATTTTAGTAAGTATTCTGTATTAAGAATGCTATTATTTCCCCTTATAACCATGTTATAAGGGAAAATATTAAAATGAATAGAACACCTAACCCAAACCCGAACTTCAGTGAAGAAGTCCGGGTTCGGGTCTGGGTACCACATTCAGTTTTTTCTCACGCGCGTGCAAAACGCATTGCACTCGCGTGGAAAAAGCTGAACATCGGAACGCAATCGCAGTCAAAACAGACTGCAACTGCGTGCCTACTCATACGGGTGTCCCGCAATGCACCCGGGACGCATCCGGAGCAAATCTGGGACGCCCGTGCGAAAGAGGCCTAACACTGGCACTAAGAGGACTTCCCTGCTTGTGTCTGTATTTATATGCTCTCTGCCTAACTATGAAATAATCACTTGCTATACACTGCCACTACTGTTTGCTCTACATATTACGACAAAGGCTCATCAGGAGTGGAGGTTGTGTAACATTTTGAGAGCTATTAACAGAACAGCGGTCACGGCTGATAGCGTGTGGCACGGTGTCTGGCCATGGGGTTAGCTGTCTGGGATTGAGCGGTGCACCATATATTTAATAGGTATAGTCAGTAAATTTTGATTTTAACGTCTCACCGAGGCAGTGAATTATATTTGATTGAGGCGTTCACCTTTATATTTTTGTCCCGTGATAGGTATATTAATGCAGTACAATGCTTTAACTCAAACTGCTATATTAATGCAGATATTGCAGTATAATGTGTTAACTAAAACTGCGCGGTATATTGATACAATGTGTTGACTGAAACTGCTATATTGATGCCCTGAAATCCCAAATTATAAACAGTAGCTGAATCGAAACTGTTTTTGCGGTAACTAACAGAGGTGTAATTAAACGTCCCCTGCTATGAACACACTGGTAAAATGCAATCAACTGCCTAATTATACACGGTAGCAAAATTGCAGCAATTTTTGGGGGAATTAAAAGAGAAATTATTAAATAAATAAATTAATCTCTTCATTTAAAAAATATGCCTTCATCCACGTACCATTCTATGAAAACACTGGTATTGATACACTGAAATGCATACTTAAAACGGAATATGTCACCCTGATATTGAACAATTATATACAGTAATACATGGGTGGTACTGCAGATTAGGAATCCCTGGTGTCAGCGCTCATAGCTGCGTTGAAATACATTGTGAGGACTGCTCCATTATGTCCTCTCCGTAATGTTACAACAGCACAGTAGTCCGGATAGTGTATTTCACTGCAGCTTTGAGCGCTGACAGCACGGGAACTGGGGGCAGTAGGAAAGTAAAAAAATTGTCTTATCTGCGGTACTATGCATTTATTTAGACATAGTCTAAAATTGGGGTGACAGATTCCCTTTGAAGGGGTTGTCCGGGCTTATACTATTGATAACCTATCCTTAGGATTGGTCATCAATATCAGATTAAATGGTATTTGCCATAGACAGCTGCGGTGAACAGGAAGACAGTAGGGAGACGACATGTGCGCATAGTCTCCTCATACAGCTGATCAGCGGGGGTGCCGGGCGCCGATCTGATATTGATGACCTATCCTGAGGATACATCATCAATAGTAAAAGCCTAGAAAACCCCTTTAATTATAGATAGTAGCAAACTGGAAACTAGTTTTTTAGAAAAAAAAAAGGGTGATTGATCAGCATTTGGAGAAAAATGCTGGTGCTTTAGGTGCTGCGAAAAACTCTATCAACCTAAGAAACTTGAGGTTTTAAAAAAAAAATAAGGCTTACTCTTCTTTTACTAATCATGAGGTTAGTGCAGGATTTTGGTTATTGCTGAATTTGCCGTCTATACATGAACTTTCTACTTTTTGCCAGCACCTGCCCTCAGTTTGAAACACAGAACTCTGAGTGATCACCCTATTCTTTCCCTGATAAAACCTTGACTTTTATTCAATCTACGCAATGTACACAAATATGATTGTGTTTTATATTTAGTTTATTTTATTTGCTTACAAATTTTAACAACGTTATGAAATAGGGAATCTTGAAGACTCGCATATATTGCTTTAGGGTACTTTCACATTCGCGTTTATGTTTTCCGGTATTGAGTTCCGTCACAGGGGCTCAATACCGCAAAAAACGGATCAGTTTTATCCTAATGCATTCTGAATGGAGTGCATTCTGTTCAGTATGCATCAGGATGCATCAGTTCAGTCCCTCTTATGTTTTTGGGCGGGAGAAAATACCGCAGCATGCTGCAGTTTTCTCTCTGGCCAAAAATCCTGAACACTATTAATTTCCATTGAAATGCATTAATGCTGGATCCGGCCCCAAGTGTTCCGTCAAAACGGATCTGGCTTTGCGGTCTGCGCATGCGCAGACCTTTTAAAAAGGAGAAACAAAAAATACCGGAAAGATGGATCCAGTATTGCAATGCATTTGTGAGACGGATCCGGATCGGTCTCACAAATGCATCCGTTTACGTCAGATAGAACTGCCTGCCGGAATCCTCTGCCGCAAGTATGAAAGTACCCTTAGATATACTTTGTGACCTGGAAATATGCCATAAACTTTCATACGAAATGGCCACAGTTTCATTGTCGCAGATTTTGAGCATCAATTACTGAATGTACATAACAACCTACTGTGACACAATAGAGAGAAAAATAAATGTTTAAAGTTTACTGTGTGCATCTGTTTCCCAGTAGGTTGAAATTGCTGTCTATGCATATGCTGTGTTAGCAAATTTTTATACTGGCATAGCTAGAGTATTTAAATTGTCACTAACTTTTCATACAACTTTGCATAAGACAATAGTATAAGCAACCATAAGAAACTTTGTAGCATGGCTTTTCAGAGCCCCCCACCTCAAAGGGTAATTGATTTTCTCTTTGAAATATGCTTTGAATCATTTCGGGATGGATCAGTCCTATTTAGAGGGGAGGGGGAGTGAGTAGGAGAAGAATGAGACACCAAAGAGACTGCTGTTGCTAATAGGAAGTTTATATCTCGGCCCAATTGCTTTATTCACAACCATACAGGTCAGTACTTCTCTTTAATGTCCTCCATGATCCTGGAGCTGCTTCTGAGTAAGAGAAGGTTAGGAAGCAGATTCTCCTCTATGTTTTGTGTACAGTAGATGGTAGCTATTATCCACCCACCACCTATGGGAGAACTGCAAACTTGACATTCACCACGTGCAGGGGAAACTGCTAAAAAATTGCAGATAATAGTCATATAATGGCCAGAAATTGTGTTAGTCCTGATGTACACACACTGTACTATTGTTAAATGCAGTTTGTTGAAAGGCTAAGTATGCTTTCAGTAAGCCTTTGCTAAAAACGTCTGACTTTACTAAAAACCTCAGATTCAGTGTAGTTAAAAAACAATCTGCCACTTTGACCTGTCATAGTCTTAGGGGTATTGGACAAAGAGATCTATGCTGATTTTTGCAGGATCCTTGCGCTGAATAGAAGACCTGCAACATAAGCCTTTGTGTTAAGTTGCAGAGCGAAGAAGTAGAATTTTTTATTTTTTCGCTGCAACCACAAATTTCCCTTGTAGACAGAAGGACAGAATAAAGAGCTCTTTTGTAAAAACCTTGAAACCAAAAGTACAAATACTTATTTCCTGCAACTCTTGATCCCATGAGAAAACCTGAGATCAGCATAAAATGTTTGTATGCATCATGTCTTTGTTCAGGTTTACTACTTTGTTTCATGTTGGCCTACTGTATGTTAGGGAAATATAGTCACAGGGACAGATCCACCCTACTATTAGCTCAAATCACAAAAACATTTTTTGTTATTTAGCTAAAATTTGATGATTAAAGACTTGAGCAAATATATAGCAGTCTGTCAATCATTGTGAGAAAATTAGGGTTTGATGGAGGGATTTGGGGTGGGTGCTCTGACCATGAATACAGCAGACTCATAATCATACATTAGGCTCCATTCACATCTGCGTCAGAAGCTCCATTCAGGGCCTCTGTCACAAAGTTCATAAAAATAGTGGAGAGAAAAGTCTTGCAAGCAGGACTTTTCTTTGTCTCTGCTACAAAAAAACATGGAAATCTACCCCATCCCATTATAGTCAATGGGATCTGTTAGGTTCCGTTTCTGTCAGTTATGTGCTGAATCCAAAACTTCTGTTATCTTCATTCTACTGCTCCTATAATGGATCAGAACAATGGAAATAAATAGCACTGATGTGAAAAAGCCCTTATACTTTGACCATTGTTCCTATTAGTCAAATAGTACTACATGTATTGTGCCATTTTAGTGAATAGGGGAAGACTTATCCTTGTAATATACTGCCCTTAGATAGGGCAATATATTAAAGAGGAACTGTCACCATAAAATACAGTGAAATCTATAGACAGGATGTTATTGAGCAGGAGAATCTGAGCAGATAGATATATACAATGCATTTGGAAAGTCTTCAGGCCCTTTTCACTTTTTCACATTTTGTTATGTTGTGGCCTTGTGCTAAAAAAAAAAAAAATATTACCCATCAATCTGCACTGAATATCCCAAAACAGAAGAAAAAAAAAGGAAAGGTTAAAATTTCTCATGAACATAAGTATTTGCTATGGCACTTGAAATTTAGCTCTCAAGCCCTCCCATCTGCGAGATGTTTATGCATCTTGATTGGTGTCCTCCTGTGGTAAATTGTATTGATTGGACATGATTTAGAAAGATACAACCCTGTCTATATAAGATCTTACAGCTGATAATACATATCAGAGCAAAAACCTGTGGATCGGTCATCAATATTATTTCCCAGATAACCCCTTCAATAAAAATCTGATCCAGGGTGCTCTGGGCCTAAGGGTCACCTTTCAACAAGACAATGACCTTAAGCGCACAGACAAGACAATACAGGAGTTGCTTAGGGATATCTCTGTGAATGTCCTTGAGTGGCCCAGCCAGAGCCCTGACTTGAACTCAATCAAATATCTCTGGAGAGACCTGAAAATGGCTGTCCACCAACTGTCCCCATCAAACCTGACAGAGCTTGAGAAGATCTGTAAAGAAGAATGGCAAAAAAAATCCCCAAATCCAGGTGTCTAGACCTATGTCAATGCAAGATTTTAGTTTTTTCTTTTCAATAAATTAGCAAAGATTTTGAACATTCTGTTTTCACTTTCTCATTATGGGGTACTAAGTGCTGAATGATGGTGAAAACGTATTTTATTTTATTTTTTTAGCACAAGGACGCAACTTAGCAAGCAGTGAAAAAAGTGAAAGATTTGGAAGACTTTCCGAATGCACTGTATTTTTGTGGGTAAAGATTAGTAAAACTTGCAATTTGTATATTTAAATCTCTGCACTTTCTGACTTCTGCTGTACACAGGGGAGGTGCTATTAGTGATTGTTAGCATTCCCTATGAAAGTGTGCATACAGAGGTAGCAGTCAGTCACTGATATCTGGTCACAAGGGCGGACTTAAAGTGGTATTCTGGGTATGTAAAGTTATCCACTATCCACAGGACAGGCGGTAACTATTATAACGGTGGGGTTCCTACCGCCAGGACTCCAACCGATCACGAGAACGGGGACCCTATGGAGGCCTCCCGAAATGAACAGAGTCGCGGGTTGAGCATGCGTGCCGCGGCTCCATTTATTTCTGTGGATAGGGGATAACTTTACATAACCAGAATACCCCAGAGAGATATAAATGTATAAATTACAAGTTTATTGACTATTTTCCCACAAAACTATATATCAATCTGCTCAGCATCTCCTGCTGTATAATATGGTGATTGCCGATTGCATTGCAATTTGTGGTGACAGGTCCTCTTTAGTGAAAGGGGTTGTACACTTATTGATGGCCTAGCTTCATCCTGCACCCTCACAGAGCACATTTTTCAGAGAGGCACCGGTTCCAGACGTTTGCACTGGAACTACACAGCTCTGTCCATTGTGTAATAGATGTAGCTGGTTACTGCAGTGCTGCTTATACTGAAGTGAATGGGAGCAAGGCTGCAGTTACAAGCTTAGTCCGCTGCATAATGAACAGAGCGGTGTAGTTTCAGCTCTACAGCTACTAGGAAACGGGTAAATCAATTGGCGTGTGGGGTGTTGGACCCCACTGATCAAATATTGATAGTCTTCCCTGAGAAAGGTCATCAGTGTCACTAATCATCTGAAGGCAGGGGAGAGCAGGGATGGCGAGCATCATCGGGCTCCTCTCCTTTGGGGCATTATACTCATTGAGGACACAAATGTGAGTCAGCACTATCTCTCTCACATTTGTGTCCTCAACGAGTATAATGCCCCAAATTATAGAGATGGGACACCTGCCTCCAGAAAGTCATATTTATTTGGACACCAGTTTTCTGACTGATCTATACCAGCACTGGACTTTACTAGTCGACAACCTTAGATACACCTGTGGTGTATTCTGGCCCTTATGTAGGATTACTATGGACTAGTATTGACACCTGGACTTGGTCATCTTGAGCCATGATCATTGATAACATATGCTGGACATCTATGATGCATATTATTTATTTTCTGTGTACAGTTCTGGGCTCCAGTGAACAAAGCAGACATAGCAGAGCTGGAGAGGGTCCAGAGGAGGGCAACTAAAGTAATAACTGGAATGGGGCAACTACAGTACCCTGAAAGATTATAAAAATTAGGGTTATTCACTTTAGAAAAAAGACGACTGAGAGGAGATCTAATTAATATGTATAAATATATCAGGGGTCAGTACAGAGATCTCTCCCATCATCTATTTATCCCCAGGACGGTGACTGTGACGAGGGGACATCCTCTGCGTCTGGAGGAAAGAAGGTTTGTACACAGACATAGAAGAGGATTCTTTACGGTAAGAGCAGTGAGACTATGGAGCTCTCTGCCTGAGGAGGTGGTGATGGGGAGTACAATAAAGGAATTCAAGAGGGACCTGGATGTATTTCTGGAGCGTAATAATATTACAGGCTATAGCTACTAGAGAGGGGTCGTTGATCCAGGGATTTATTCTGAGTGCCTGATTGGAGTCGGGAAGGAATTTTTATTCCCCTAAAGTGAGGAAAATTGGCTTCTACCTCACAGTTTTTTTTTTTGCCTTCCTCTGGATCAACTTGCAGGATGACAGGCCGAACTGGATGGACAAATGTCTTTTTTCGGCCTTATGTATTATGTTACTATGTTACTATGTTTATTATCGGAATGGCATTAGAGAAGGCCTCTTTTTAGACTTGCTTCACTGTATATTCTTTTGTTATTATATTATTTTTATTACTAAAACATTCATGCTATTGTATGTCCAAAGGGAATATTACCAGATTGTAGGACACATGGTAAATTAATGGCCCCAGGTATAATAATGCATGCGATTAGTAAAGGCTTGCATAATTATACACCTTAGAACATCATAGAACAATTTTTTATTAATAATAGTACATTATAAACACTATTTCATTTATTTTTTTGAAAATCTTTATTTGTGTCATTTTCCAATAATAAAACACGCAAAGCACATTCTTGTACATCTATAAAAGCAACATATCCGTACAAAACATAGACCAAGATCTGTTAATCCAGCGGGATGACTGTGGAGCCCCACTCAAAGTAGCTGGAAGACCTGAATTACATATAAGAGGTAACAGTATATAAAATATACAATGAGCTAGGGTCGACTAACCCCTCCAATCATGCTGATATCTACTGATACCGTATAAATTATTTATCCAATGAACGTATCTCTTACGTTTGGTCCTGTTCCATAATGATCAAGTTGGAATGTGATTTACGAACAAAAAGAACTACACATACAAATAAACAGAGTTCAGAAATAAAGAAATAATAAGTCAGTCAGGATCTCAACACACGAGTATATGGTTTTAGCTACTCAAAGTGAACCTCTATTCCAAATGTAGTAATAGGAATGACATTGCACATATCTTACACCCTATTGAGGAAAATACATATCTGGTGGATCTACACAGCAGCTAAGGCATATTTCTCTTCCATATGTGAAAGCCAAGGTTGCCATATTTTCAAATAGTTACCCCTATTGTTATTCTCCCACCCCGCCAGTTCCTCCATTTGACACAAAAGGTTCATTTTTTCATACCACATGTTCAAAGTGGGGGGATCTGTTTCTCTCCATTTAATTGGAATGAGAAGTTTTGCAGCAGTAATCATATGTGTGGCTAAGGAAGATTTACTTGGTCTGAACTCCTTCTCAGGAAGCCACAATAGAATCAAGGGGCCTGTAAGTTTAATTTGAGAACAGCACACCTTGTTAATAGCTGATTCAACCTCATGCCAAAAATGTCTCAGAGCCGGGCAGGTCCACCAAATATGGGAGATATTACCCACTCCATTAGAGCACCTCCAACAATCATTAGAAGGGATCAGATTAATCTTATGAAGAAATTCTGGTGTGCGATACCACCTGGTAAGTATCTTTACCGAGTTTTCTTGGACTCTTACACACCTCGAAAATCCATGAGAATGGGAAAGTATAAACGCCTTATCAGGGTCATTTATTGTGATGTTTAGTTCTCTCTCCCACTCTCTCAAATATGCCGGTGTATATTTATCCCTTTCAGTTAGCAATTGTCTATAAATTAATGACAAGCACTTTGGGGGAGTGAAAGGCAGAAGTACATAGTTCTCTAACCAGGTTGGATCTGGAAGAGGTAGGAAATCAGTCTTTGAAAACTTGGCACATGTACTCTCAAAGTCCCATTTCTGAATCATGTTTATTTCGGAAGCAGAAGTCCCAGTGAGGGTCTTGAAAAACTCAGAATTTGGTGGCGATCTAAATAGATCTCCTAATCTGTAACTTTGAACAAACTTCCAAGCCGTAGGTCTTTTGATGGGATTACTTGAAAGTACATGTGGTAACAAATGAAGCGGCATTAAAGGAGAAAGTCTCTTGCCACTCATGTTAAGTGCCGGAGACATATTACAATGAACAATAGTACACCTCGTAATTTCACTTTTTACCTCTCCTCTAACGGGGGTTTTGCCGTTATAGCTCCAAAGAAGGTGTTCCCTATTTTTTCCCATCACCGCTCTCTCCATAGCTACATGAAGAGGAAAGGGTTGAGGCCTGGACAAAGCAATCCACTTCTCTAAATGTATAGCTTGGACATAGGTATTCAAATCCGGAAGGGAAATACCTCCTTGTTTCCTTTTCCTCGTAAGAAGAGAGAAGGAAAGTCTAGCTCTTTTCCCCGCCCATAGAAACTTTCCCATGAGTACCTTAAGATTATTAAGGAAAGATTTAGGGACTGAAATGGGGAGAGATCTAAAAGTATACATAACTTGGGGTAGCACATACGTCGTAAGGATGTTTTTCCTCCCTAGCCAAGACAGATTAGGCACTGAGGCCCTAGAGAGAAATGATTTGATTTTATCTATCAAGGGGCTATAATTAAGTCGAAAGAGAAGGTTCGGGTTAGCCGGTACTAATATTCCTAAATATTTTATGGCCTCATTGGGCCACTTGAATGGGGTCAAGGCCATTATGTGACTCTTTGTATCCGGATCAAGTGATACTCCCAAGGCTTCAGATTTTCCCATATTTATTTTAAAGTTAGAGATAGCTCCAAAGCTCTTGAAAATCTCCAATACATGAGGCATTGCTTCTTTGGGGTTCGTTATCATCAGTAAAAGGTCGTCGGCAAACGCTGCCATCTTATGTTAGACACCTTCTAACTGTATCCCCTCAATATTGGTAGATTGTCTGAACTTCAGTAGTAAGATCTCTAATGTTAGAACAAAGAGGGTGGGTGAAAGGGGGCATCCCTGTCTAGTGCCGTTCCTAATCTGAAAGGCGTCCGACAGAGCTCCATTAACTAGCACTCTTGCGGATGGGGCTGAATATAGGGAAAAAATGGCATCAATAGTTTGCAAAGGGAATCCGTAAGCTACTAAACAGGACTTCATAAACAGCCAATTAACTCTGTCGAACGCCTTTTCAGCATCGGTTCCTAAAAGTAACAGTGGCGATTTCTTCTCCTTGGCTAGGAATATTGCATGCAGTACTCTACTGACGTTGTGTCTTCCCTCCCTGCCAGGCACAAATCCCACCTGTTCCTCTCCTATCAGCTCTGGGAGCAGCTTAGAAATGCGTTGGCTCAATAGTTTCGCCCACCACTTCAGATCTGTGTTGAGGAGTGAAATGGGCCTATAACTACCACATTCCTCTGGATCTTTCCCCTCCTTATGTAGAATGGTAATGTGAGCTAATTGAGCCTGAGGAGAGAGGGAAGACCCCAACATCAGAGAGCTGCACATTTTGGTGAAGTGTGGTATCAGGACCTCTTGGTACTTTTTATAGTAAGCAATAGGAAACCCGTCAGGGCCAGGGCTTTTTCCAGATGGGATAGTATTAAGTATTTGTCTTACTTCCAACTCCGTGAAAGGTGATAGGAGGCTATTTTTCCCTGCTTCTGAAATAGTTGGGATTTTAATGGATTGGAGAAAGGAGTCAATGAGGTTTTGTAGGTGAGAGGGATTATCTCCTGTAACATCTGAGCTTACCTCGATGTTATACAGTGATTTGTAGAATTTACAAAACTCTGCTGCAATGGCAGGAGTCGTGATCAGCCTATTACTATCCTTATCTTTAACTGCGCTAACAAAAGTTTTATTCCTCTGAGCTTTCAAAAGAGAGGACATTAATTTGGAGCCCTTATCTCCATGCGAGTAATACTTAAACCTCAGCGACCTTAAAGTTCTAGCTGATTTGACATTTAGCGTATCTTTCAACTGGGAACGTAGCAGATTTAGAGCATTTTGTGTAGCCTCTGTCATGTTGGACTTATGTCGTTTTTCCAGTGCGGAAATTCGTGATAGAATGTGTTCTATTTTTTCGGTTCTCTGTTTTTTTACCCTAGTACCTAGGCTGATCAATTCCCCTCTAATAACTGTTTTGTGGGCCTCCCATATCGTTGTTTTAGGGATATCAGGCGTGTCATTATTTCTAAAATACTCTAAAATATTCTCTTCAATTTGATCTCTATTAACCGTATCTTCTATTAGTGTGGTATTAAGTCTCCAAGACCAGGCTTTAGGTGGTATGTCCTTAAGCCTCACTTGCAAGCTAACTGAGGCATGGTCAGAAACTGTTATAGAGCCTATAGACGCGCCCATGACTGACCCCAGGGCCGTATTTGACAGGAATAAATAATCCAACCTTTGGTAAGACCCATGGACCTGTGAATAATAAGTATAGTCTCTCTCACCGGGATGGAGGATTCTCCAGGCATCTGATATTCCCAAAGCTGCCAACCCTATCTGGAGCCTTCGGATTTGTTTCGGGGATATAGAAGTATGTTTAGAGGTGGAGTCTTTTGAGGGGTCTATTGCTAAATTGAGATCACCGCCCATGATGAGCGTTCCCTCAGCAAAGGATTTCAGTATGTTTAATGTCTGGCACAGCCAAAGGACTTGCTTGGTGTTAGGAGCATACAAATTAGCCAGCGTAACCATGGAGTTTAAAATTTTACCCTTGATAAATACATATCGTCCTTCAGGGTCCACTATCTTATCCATGACCACCATAGGAATATTATTACTAATCCCAATTGAAGCACCTCTAGCTGCTGAAGTATAAGTAGAATGATACCAGTTTACAAAGTGTCTGTTTACTAAATTGGGTATATGGAGGTGTCTGAAATGGGTTTCTTGAAGAAACGCTATATCCGCTCTCTCCTTCCTAAGCATATGGTATATTTGACTACGTTTTTGTGGTATGTTCATCCCATTCACATTTAGTGTCACAACCGTAACCTTAGCCATTTGAGGAATACTTGAGCATGTACTCTATCATTAAAATTAAGATCCTGACTAGTTAAAAAAAAAAGAAGAATAAGAAAAGGTCATAAACCAGCGTCCACCTACCATATGGGTGGGGACACCTCAGGAACCTAAAACTACACAAAGGTGAGACTACACACATAAAAATGCGTGTTGGGGGTAATAACATAGTGGTGGGAGCCAAAATCAAATTCGGAGCACCACAACCACGGCTTAGGCAAAATGTAACCTGCAATAAGCTATATACTGAGGGTCATAGGATGTCTCCCCAGGGTTGACCAGTCTAGCAGTCTAAAGAAAAATCATTGTTATGGCCTAGTCACCCCCAAGTACCCACCCCAAATCCCACTGTTAACCCTGTGATTCATAAAAACAGTGACATTACCGGCTACATACTAGACATGAAAAAGATAATTAATCAAAAAGCTTTGCATACTCCTAGATCCTATAATAAGGGCTCGATGCATGTCCAGACAACAAAATGAACACAACTGTTGACTGACAATAGTGCAGATATGTCCCTTCACTCGGACCTAAAAAGCAAAGGCTTAATTCAATTATCACAAGAGTCTCACGTGAGGGACCTCAATCGGCCGGAACAACCCTCTTCTTTGGAGACTTGAACTTCTCCACTCGATTCCATGGAGGAGGCGTAGATAACTGTGGGAGCTCCTCAAAATCGGCTACTGGTAGCCACGGTGGGATGTCCATTGGTGCAATATCGAGAGCTTCCCATATCTTTCGTAGATCTTCAGGCTGTTTCACTATGATCTGTCTCCCATTAATGGTGGTGCTTAGGCCGAATGGGAATAGCCATCTATGTGGGTGCTTCCTGGATCTCAGCTCCGATGTCAGCGGCCGAAGGGCTCTGCGCTTGGCTAATGTGCTTGCGGCGAGATCTTGGAACAGTAAGATCTTGTTGTCATCAAGCAGGATTTCTTCTTTATCTCTAGCAGCTTTTAGGACTTCTGAAGTGTCCAGATAATTGAGCAAAGCACATATGGTGTCCCTCGGGGGGTCCCCCGCCGGAGGTTTTGGCCTCAGTGCTCTATGCGCTCTTTCAATAGTGATAATGGCTGCGCGCTCCTCTCCCAGTAGCATGGCGAATATGCGGCGAACCGCTCCAGTTAGCTCTTCTGCAGGAACTGATGCCTCTCAGCCTCACATTTTTTCTCCTTCCCCTATTTTCTTGATCTTCAAGATACAGGTAGGCATTATTTATCTGTGAGCGGAGCGTTTGCACTTGCGACTGCATCCCTGTGCTATGTTGGACTATCGCGGCCTGAGAATCTTCCAGAGCCTCCACTCTGTGACCCATAAGCTTCACCTCCGATTTTATATCCGCCAGCTCCTTCATCACTGGCGTTAAGGCTTGTGCTAAGGTGTGCTTCAGGAAGGATCTAGTGATGGGCATCGGGTCTTTCCCGCCTCGTGCTTCGGACTGGGTGCACGAACTCGCGCCATCCGAGTCATCTTCTTCTTGTGCCGCGTCGCTGAAGTCAGCAGGCGCCATTTTGCGGCGCTCGGCCGTTAGAGACAACTTCTTCTGGAAGTAGTTATTCATGTCCCCTTGTGATTTCTTGACCCGTGGGGTAGCCTCCGGGTCCTTGCTTCTCTCCTTGCCGATCTTGCCCATGTTTAGGCAGGTGAAAATGCTATTTTAGCTGTTAAGCCGGGCTGTGTGGTGAGGAGCTCTGAGTTCAAGCGTCCTGCACCATGCTCCGTTGGCTCCGCCCCCCCTACTATTTCATTTATGATGTGAGTGCGCTAGGGCATATAATGTATATATGATCGCACCCCATATACAAACCGGATTCCAAAACAGTTGGGACACTAAACAAATTGTGAATAAAAACTGAATGCAATGATGTGGAGATGGCAAATGTCAATATTTTATTTGTAATAGAACGTAGATGACAGATCAAACATTTAATCCGAGTAAATGTATCATTTTAAAGGAAAAATACGTTGATTCAAATTTTCACGGTGTCAACAAATCCCCAAAAAGACAATAAGAGGCTGGAAAAAGTAAATTTGAGCAAAACGAAGAGCTGGAAGACCAACTAACACTAATTAGGTCAATTGGCAACATGATTGGGTATAAAAAGAGCTTCTCAGAGTGGCAGTGTCTCTCAGAAGCCAAGATGGGTAGAGGATCACCAATTCCCACAATGTTGCGCAGAAAGATAGTGGAGCAATATCAGAAAGGTGTTACCCAGCGAAAAATTGCAAAGACTTTGCATTTATCATCATCAACTGTGCATAACATCATCCGAAGATTCAGAGAATCTGGAACAATCTCTGTGCGTAAGGGTCAAGGCCGTAAAACCATACTGGATGCCCGTGATCTCCGGGCCCTTAAACGACACTGCACCACAAACAGGAATGCTACTGTAAAGGAAATCACAGAATGGGCTCAGGAATACTTCCAGAAACCATTGTCAGTGAACACAATCCACCGTGCCATCCGCCGTTGCCAGCTGAAACTCTACAGTGCAAAGAAGAAGCCATTTCTAAGCAAGATCCACAAGCTCAGGCGTTTTCACTGGGCCAGGGATCGATTAAAATGGAGTGTGGCAAAATGGAAGACTATTCTGTGGTCAGACGAGTCACGATTCGAAGTTCTTTTTTGGAAATCTGGGACGCCATGTCATCCGGACCAAAGAGGACAAGGACAACCCAAGTTGTTATCAACGCTCAGTTCAGAAGCCTGCATCTCTGATGGTATGGGGTTGCATGAGTGCGTGTGGCATGGGCAGCTTGCATGTCTGGAAAGGCACCATCAATGCAGAAAAATATATTCAGGTTCTAGAACAACATATGCTCCCATCCAGATGTCATCTCTTTCAGGGAAGACCCTGCATTTTTCAACAAGATAATGCCAGACCACATTCTGCATCAATCACAACATCATGGCTGCGTAGGAGAAGGATCCGGGTAAGGCCCCATGCACACGGCCGTTGTTCACGGCCGTGTGCGGGCCGTGGAACCGCGGCCTGGATCCCTTCCTGTGAGCTGGAGCGCACGGCGTCACTGGTTGCTATGACGCCGTGCGCCCCCTGCTGCCGGCACAGTACAGTAATACACTGGTATAGATCATACCAGTGTAGTACTGTATTGCGGCGGCAGCAGGGAGCGCACGGCGTCATAGCAACCAGTGACGCCGTGCGCTCCAGCTCACAGGAAGGGATCCAGGCCGCGGTTCCACGGCCCGCACACGGCCGTGAACAACGGCCGTGTGCATGGGGCCTAAGGAAATGGCCAGTCTGCAGTCCAGATCTTTCACCTATAGAGAACATTTGGCGCATCATAAACAGGAAGGTGCAACAAAGAAGGCCCAAGACGATTGAACAGTTAGAGGCCTGTATTAGACAAGAATGGGAGAGCATTCCTATTTCTAAACTTGAGAAACTGGTCTCCTTGGTCCCCAGACGTCTGTTGAGTGTTGTAAGAAGAAGGGGAGATGCCACACAGTTGTGAAAATGGCCTTGTCCCAACTTTTTGGGGATTTGTTGACACCATTAAATTCTGATTCAACATATTTTTCCCTTAAAATGGTACATTTTCTCAGTTTAAACTTTTGTTCCGTGATTTATGTTCTATTCTGAATAAAATATAAGAAGTTGGCACCTCCACATCATTGCATTTAGTTTTTATTCACGATTTGTATAGTGTCCCAACTTTTTTGGAATCCGGTTTGTATTTGTACTCTAATGCATTGTTGCCTGGAATTGAATGTATATCTGTGTTTACTCTAATATTACTTTGGCAAAGATTGATGTGTTTGTGCACAAGCATGATATTTGAAATTTGTTCATTTATCATGATATTGTGTCCTTTACAACAGCGGTCCTCAACCACTGGGCGATAGGCCAGTGCTGGGCTGCGCATCATCTGGTACTGGTCCATGGGGAGTGCCAGTGTTGAACAGCGGGGACAGGAACTGTTGGTGTTACTGCTAAGCGCTCCGGGTCCCCTGCTGGCCTCGGAGCGCTCACAGTGTATGCCCCCAGGCAGCACTCCAGCGTCTCGGCGTGTGCGCCCTTGCTCTCTAGGGCGCGCGCGCGCCGGGACTCTTAGATTCAAAGGGCCAGTGCACCAGTGATTGGTGCCTGGTCCAAAGGGGTTATTAAGGGTTAAGGTTTGTGAGAGGCAGTGCTGACTTAATTAGGCTGCACCTGTGCACTGCCCATATATACCTTCTCCTCCCACAGCTTTCTGCCGGATCTTTGTGCCTTGTGCCTCAGAGAAAGCGTTCCCTACTGTGTTAGTTTGCCTTGCCTGTTGCCGAACCCGTTGCTACCGTCTACTCACCTTTGAACCTTTGCCGCCTGCCCTGACCTCTGCTACGTCCGACTACGCTCTTGCCTTCTCCCTGTGTACCACGCCTTATCAGCTGTCAGAGAGGTTGAGTTCTTACTAGGGGACACTACCTAGTAGTTACCGCCGCAGCAAATCCATCCCGCTTTGCGGCGGGCTCTGGTGAAGACCAGTAACTGCTTAGAACCGGTCCTTTAGTACAACCCGCGCCATCGCCTCTCTGGTCCAGAGGATCCACTACCTGTCCTGCCGGTACGTGACAGTTGGCTCCTGTGCCCCGTCGTTTAACCTCATAGGCTGAAGGCCTTAGCACTACTAAGGCAGTGCTAAGGTCCATGATCTCATCATCATGACCTCCTGTGCCCGGTTAGAGGTGACATCCTGTGCCAGGTCAGAAGAGACATGACAATGTCATTACGCCACCAGAGACAGGTCACGATGATGTTCACAACCACCTGTACTGTAAGGCAGGGTAGAGGCCTGCATCACAGACAGCCAGATGGATGTAGGCATCTTAGAGCCCTACATGCCCGCACCACTAGGCTGAAGAACAGCTTTTACCCCAAAGCAGTCAGTCTCCGTAATGCTCAGAGACTATTGCCCCTTTCTAGGATAGAAACTACCACAGACTAAAAGTGACTGCTGCATTCATGAACCCATGATGACCTCTTGTCTGCAGTGGTGTCTGAATCAGTGTATATATACTCATAAGCACTTCCTATATATATATGCTGTGAACTGTGAATAGTAATGCCTTCTAGTGCAATGTTTTGTTTTTTTCTAGTGTAATGCTTTCGTTTAAATGTCAGTTCTTGTTCCTTTGTCCATGGCATCTAGGATTGCTCCAAACAACATTTCATTGTATTGTACATTGTATTACATTGTATTGTACAGTGACAATAAAGGCACCTTATCTTATCTTACTGTAAAGTAGTGCAGTATGTAGTGAGGCTGCGACGCAGCACCCTCTAGGCAGCTCTGCAAGTACTAGTCCTGCTCACATTCCTGGTGGCCATTTTAAATCATTCCCAGAGAGAGAACCACTTAAATGAATATTCACAAGCAGCCATTCTGTTAAGATACAGATGTAGGAAGCATCATCTCTATGGATGGTGCACTACTACCCTGAGTATTGCAACACGACGGGTTATGCTATTTGTACAACTTGCTGTTCTAATATACTTATACACTGCGGTGGTGCGTGGTCTGTACAAGTGGTGCATGGTACATGTCTACATACAGTAGATACACCTTCACAGGCTTCCTGCTCTCCCCATACCATGAGTGTGCTTTACACATAATACCACAGGTCTCTGCCCCCTTTCATGTAGTTTCCACTGCTTTGCAAATGCAAAAATGAAACAGAATTATTTGCAAAAAATCCAGTAACACGTTATATACAGTGATATATTTGGCAAGATGTAGTTAGATTTTGAAACAATCTTCACTGTGCTGGATGTCCCAAAATAAAAGTATAGTGAAGAGGTTTTCTGAGCTCCATCTGGAGCATGGAAAACCTCAATATATTTTATACCACTCTGAAGTCTCTAATGGCAAATCAGCTGCAAACTGCCAAAGATAAGAATAGCAGTTCTTGAGCTATCATCTGGACAACAGAGGGCTGTACTTTGCTGTCTTCAAGACATAAAATAAATATCATCATGCTGGGACATGTTCATATTATTTCATTTAACTGAACAATGGGGCTGTAGACTGATCAAAGGGAGTAAGATGCTTGCCAATTGCCATTCTCACTTCTTAAACGCTATTGCTCCGGCAGGGCTCTCGTGCTATTCTGATTACCAGTCTATTTATATCCTTATGATAAATTATTATATTAAAGGTCACTGTAGGAAAATTTTAAATTTAAACTTTGCTTACAAACATTCAAAATATTAACTTGGATGTGGTTCTGCGTATTCTACAAAGCAAGACATCTTTTTTAAATAGCCAGTAAAGCCCCTTTGTGCACCCTGATGTACATGTAAGAGTCAGACACTAGTGTGCAAGGATTACATAGAGTGGGCTCACGGGCACACTGTGTGCTGTCCGCATCTTTTCCGGCCCTATTGAAAATGAATGGGTCCGCACTCATTCCGCATAATTGCGGAACGGATCCGGACCATTCATACGGACGTCTGAATGGAGCCTAAACGGTGGGTGCTGGCCATCCTACATACACAGCTGCCTACTGCGGCATGGGTTGGGGATAACTCTGATATGTGCCGAGTAACCACTCATATGCCACATTCCCAATAGGGAAGGGGGCCGATCAGTCCTCCCGACTGTCTGCCTCCCCTCAGTGATGCAATGACCCTTTGGCTTGTCACGTTGAGAAAAAAAACACTACTAAAATTACCATGCATCGGAAAATGTTTATATATTCAAATATCATGTCCTGGATGGTGATCGCCATAAAAAAATAAAAATAATTCCACAATGTTTTTGTGTGCTTTCCGCATTTGTACAGTATGTCCATTTCGCATACAGAACATATCCTATTCTTGGTTGCAGACCACCGACCTATCGAAGTCAGTGAGTCCACAAAAAATACAGACATCACATGGACGATATGCATATTTTGTGGATCCGTGTTCTGCAGGTTGCAAAATACATACGGTCGTGTAAATGTGCCCTTATTGGAATTAAATTTTTTTTTTTTTTTTTTTACCAAACAAATGTGTATTTTTTCATTATTTTACTTTAGCCCTATAGAGACATTTAGCAGTGTAAAAATGTGCTACATTTGAATATGGTTTTATAATCAATGATGGCCAGTTCGGCGTGTTGGCCCGCGAACACATGCAGGCTGCCATCTTAAATCACAAGTCCGGCGATGCACAAGTAAGTCGTTACCTGTGCCTGCGCCGCGAGCCGGTCGGAAACAAATGCGGTCACCGGGAGCAGGCAGTTCCGAGAACAGCCGCCCGGGGGCCTTCATCTGGCTGTTCTCAGAACTGCCTGCTCCCGGAGACCGCATTTGTTTCCGACCGGCTCGCGGCGCAGGCACAGGTAAGGGCTTACCTGTGCATCGCCGGACTTGTGATTTAAGATGGCAGCCCGCATGTGTTCACGGGCGAACTGGTTATCATTGTTTATAATACGCCAACAAAAATCTGCCATATCTGAACTGACTGTTTTATTACATTTACAAGATGAAATAAAAAATTCTACTTGGTTCCTGTTGCCAAAGACAAGTGCATTGGGGGAATTGGTGCCCTCACATGTTTTGTAATTCAACACAACACAACTCCGCAATACGGGCACGGACCTGCTGCTGTCGTGTGCATGAGGCCTTACTAAGAGGTAGGTCAGAAGAGGTGTGTGGGTGCGTGAAACTATCATAGCCTGTGAGAGCCCCGAATCTTGTACCTGTCTGGTTTTATGGATTGAAGAACTAGAGAGCCAGTTTTATTATTTTGGTGCTGCTCATCTATAATTTTTTGAGGTGGAGTATTTGGCGAGATTGTTCTCATGAGAATTTTTTTAGGTTCTTACAATGAAGCCTCATTCACACATCAGTGTTTGGTCAGTGATTTCCATCAGTGATTGTGAGCCAAAACCAGGATTGGAGCCTTCACAGACATAAGGTATAAGGAAAAGATCTGCACCTGTTCTGTGTTTAGAGACGCACCTGGTTTTGGCTCAAAATCTCTGATGGAAATCACTGACCAAAACACTGACGTGAGAATGAGGGGTAACAATGCTATATGAACAAATTTAGAACAGCAAGAAAAATATTTCAATTTAATGCTAAGAACTAATCATAGGACTGTATAACTATAACACTTTTTGCATGTGAACAGAGAACCTTCAGTGTTCGGTAAGAAAACACCTGTGTATGCAACATTTAATACTTTCATTAAAGCTTTTTGTTACTTGGCCTATGACTTGTCCCACATTACTTTAAAACATGACACTTTCCCTGCAGAGACATGGTGAAATATAGGCCAAAGAGACTTTAATAAGTAATGATAGCCCCAGTACATACTTTTAAAAGAGACGTGTTCATGTTGGCACTAAAGGGGTTGTCCGGTTTATGGATAAAACGAGGCAATAGAAGCCAATGCAACAAAATAATATATAATTAAGAATGAGAAAACTTGTGTTTTCCAAGTTCGAGTTTGGGTTTTATTACAATTCCGATATACCACGGAATTCTATGACGGAATGCATTAAAGGAATTCCAATTTGCATTCCGTCATAATAAAAGTCTATGGGCCGCATAACGGACACACACCTAAGATTTGGAAGAGGAAAATAAAAAATAATATTTTCCATCAGACCTCAGAGCAGAAGCCAAATCAGATCCCCAATCATGATACCTCAAATCAGACCCCAAAATACGACCCCAAGCTTTATCAACCTGAGACCAGACCCCCAAACCTCCATCAGCCCCCTCAGCCTCAGATCAGACCCCCATCAGACCTCCCCAGCCTCCATTATCCTCAGGACAAGCCCCCTATCCCCCATCAGACTCAGATAAGACTCCTAATCATCCTCAGATCAGACCCAGTCAGCCTCATATTGGACCCCCCAGCCCCCATCAGCCTCAGATCATCAGCCCTCATCAGACTCAGACTGAACCCCTTAGCCCCAATCAGCCTCAGACCGAACCCCCAATCAAACATAAAGTAGACATATGGGAAATGTAAAGTAATACCTTGTGACGAATACCGCACCTCGCAGTTCCGCCTGGCGTCAACTATGTCGAGCTCACGTGACAAGGTGTCGTCACTGTTTATGAAGACGTAACATTACACCCTCCCTGGGAGTATGCAAGGTCAGCTTAGCACGGTTTACACAGACACCTCCTGTCCACACAAGCACAGTGAGGCACGGGAAGTGAGAGAGGGTGGTCCACGCTAACTCCGGTGTGACTTGCTCACAACCCTGACAAGCTGAGAGGGCATTTTCACTGTTCCAGTGAAACAGCGCCCTGTCAGCCCGGTAGACTGCCACCAGTTCCTTTTTAGATATAAGCCTGGTCCGCTAGCGGGATTATATTGGGTTGGGAACCAGCCCTAAGTAGCTTATAACTAGGCCAAAACACGGACGTGGGGATTCGTTATAAAGATACAAGAACAGCACAAGATTAAATTATATATTTAATTGCCTTAAGGGAGCACTAGACATAACTCTATATACACACAGAATATAGATAATGGTCCGATGTTCAAATACAGATGACGTGGTGCAAACAGGGTTAAACAGAGCAAAAGTCAGTTACCGGGTGGATGAGTAGTCCTTTGGGTTATGGTGATGAACATTTGGTTGCTAGAGTCCTTAGCTGTAGTCACATGGGGGCAGTGATGTCAGCAGATCCTGGTCTCCCCAAACACATTACACCAGACATGCTCAACCTGTGGCCCTCCAGCTGTTGTGAAACTACAAGTCCCACAATGCCCTGCTGTAGGCTGATAGCTGTAGGCTGTTTGGGAATGCTGGGAGTTTTGCAACAGCTGGAGGGCCGCAGGTTGAGCATGCCTGTATTACACGATATGGCCCCCTCCAGAGAAAGACCCTGGCCTCTGGCCTGAATGGGCCTTTTCACCTGTAGTCAGCCCCTCCCCTCCCTCCCTCCCCCTAGGATGACCTAATTTCCCCTTTGTCCGGTGAGGCAACTCAGACTCCAAAAATCCATTATTATCTCCTCATCGGGAGATAACAGGTAGATGGTTCTGGCAGCACCATATCTGGCTGGGTTCTGGCTACAAGTGGAGACCAAACATGGTGCTGTTATTAGGCTCCTACTGGGAGATCTTTGTATCTCCCCTTCCTGGCACCCGACCCCCAAACGACGACCATGGGCTTTTCCACCTTGGTCCCAGGGTTGCAGATATGAAACCAGATTATTTCTGTGATGGACAGGCAATTCATAATACCTTATAAGCTCCTGGTTTCATGAAGTCTGATGGATTCTTTTGTTCTGTTGACCAACTCACTGGTCCAGACGGCCCTCTGACATACCGGTTGTGGAGGAACCCTGCACTTAGGCCTTACCTGGGAGCCCTACTTCATCTGGGACAGCCCTGACCTCATTTGCATCCTCCTCATCCGCAGATGTCTGCCCCCCTGCTTGTCCCCTCTGTAACTACTTCAGGGGACAACAGGTTCCAGCATGCTTGCTGGCCACACCCTGGGGCCTCAGCATAGCTGGCTCGACCCCCTCCCCACTGAGGAAAAAGGCACACATTACATTCCCCACCCCCACATCACCATCACCAGGCATGTTATGTACATTATTAGTAACAACAGGGGTAGTCATTGCTTCACATTCTAGGGAATTGGACCTTGGGGTGTCAGCGGCCACGTACTTAGATACAAGCTGCCCCAAGTCTGTCCCAGCAAAACACTGGCAGGGATATTTGAGGATACCCCTACCTCCCTTACTCCTCGACCAGCACCCCAGACCAAATATACCTTGGCGACGGGCAGCGCTGGTTCTACTCCTCCAATCCCGGAGACAGTAAGGAATCTCCCAGGCAACAAATCTTGTGGGGCCACCAGTTGAGGCCATACCAGAATCATCTCAGTGACAGTGTCTCTAAGTCCCATGGCCACAGTCTGGCCTACGCTGAATGGTTGAAAATTGTCAAGGGACCTCCCAACACCCCCACCCACAAACACAGTGGACGGTTTCCGGGATGATGACTGGGACGGGTCCCTCTGTTGCTGGTGACACATGGCCTTGAAGTGTCCTGGCTGCTTACACAGATGGCAAAGTCGGGGTTCCCCCACCACCAAGGAAAGCGAAGCAGGGGCCGGTGCCCACTTTGGCCTAGGGGCAGGGGCAGCAAGTACAGCGTGCGTCTTACCCCCTCTGCAGTCGACTGGTTTCCGGGCTTCTGAAGTCCTGTTGTTGGTGTAGTCATCGGCCAGGGTTGCTGTTGCGGAGGCACACTTTGGCTTCCGGTCACGAAGATACTGCTGAAGTTCCTCTGGGCAATTCCACAAAATCTGCTCTGTGGTGATCAGCTCCTTCAACTGCTGGACAGTGGTAAGCTCCATTGGTTGACCGCTCTTAGCAGGGCCCGGATGTGATCGTCCCATCTCTGGGTGGGACCCCGCTGCAAACTCCGGAGCATCTTCTGGTACGTCTCAGGGGTCAAGTTGTACTGCCAGACCAGAACCTGATTGATATCCTGATAGCTTCCTGGAGACGTGGCATTAGGAATCGGACCCACTGATCCATCGGCAGCTGGTACTGATGGCAGGCTGTTTTAAATGCCAACAAGAATATGTCCAAGTCCTCATCTTTGTCCGGCAGGGGGAAGTCATCTGCCCGTAGCTTTGGCACCTATATCTCTGAGACTCACATATGACTGGGGAGGACTGCTGGAGTTGGAGCTGAAGCATTTGCAGCTGGTGCTCGTGCTTGGCCTGGGCTTGTTTGTGACATTCTGCAGCTGCAATAAGGATCTCATAGGTCACCTGGTCTCCAGCCTGGAGACAGTTCAGGGCAGCTTTTAGGAGAGCAGTCGAGCCTGCTTGGCTGGGGGGAGCGGCAGGTTGAGAGTGGCCCACCGCAAGCCTGACAGTTGACAAGTTGGGGAGCTTTGGCTGTGCTCCCCCTCGCCTTGATGAAAGTTGCCTTCCACCTCCTCTTGGCCCCTCATTTAGACTGTGTCCTCCCCGCCACCATTCATAGCATCAGCCATCTCCTTAGCCTTGCTCCTTGTGATAGCAGCCATCATTGCAACCGATGGTCACTGACACAGAACTGCAACCTGATGCACACACACACCTTATTGTATTTGCACTCAGACTGTCTAGTTTTGAGCTGATCTTAACACTCCAGCGCAAAAGCTACTGCTGGTAGTCTTTGGTGTCTGGGAGTATGGGTCCCACACTCACACACACTAGTATCTTGATCCCACTTTGCTGCCACCGATATGTAACGAATATCGCTCATCGCTGCCCCGCCTGACGTCAACTATGTCAAGCTCATGTGGCACTGTTTCATCACTGGTTACCAAGACGTAACGTTACACCCTCCTTGGGAGTGCGTAAGGTCAGCTTGGCACGGTTTACACAGATACCTCCTGTCCACACAGGCACAGGGAGGAACGGGAAGTGAGAGAGGGTGGTCCACGCTAACCCCGGTGTGACTCGCTCACAACCCTGACAAGCTGAGAGGGCAGTTTCACTGTCCCAGTGAAACAGCACCCTGTCAGCCCGGTAGACTGCCACCAGTTCCTTTTTAGATATAAGCCTGGTCCGCTAGCGGGATTATATCGGGTTGGGAACCAGCCCTAAGTAGCTTATAACTAGGCCAAAACACGGACGTGGGGATTCGTTATAAAGATACAAGAACAGCACAAGATTAAATTATATATTTAATCGCCTTAAGGGAGCACTAGACATAACTCTATATACACACAGAATACAGATAATGGTCGGATGTGCAAATACAGATGACTTGGTACAAACAGGGTTAAACAGAGCAAAAGTCAGTTACCGGATGGATGAGTAGTCCTTTGGGTCATAATGATGAATTCTTGGTTGCTCGAGTCCTCAGCTGTCGTCACATGGGGGCAGTGATGTCAGCAGATCCAGGTCTCCCCAAACACATTACACAATGTGGCCCCCTTCAGAGAAAGAACATGGCCACTGGCCTGCACGGGCCTTTTCACCTATAGTCGGCCACTCCCCTCCCCCTGGGATGACCTCATTTCCCCTTTATCCGGTGAAGCAGCTCAGACCCATTAAGGATTATAGCTCCCCACCTGAAGATCACAGGGAAATGGTTCTGTCAGCACCATATCTGGCTGGGTTCCGGCTACAAGTGGAGACCAAACAAAGCTCTGTTATTAGGTTCCTACTGGGAGATCTCTATATGTCCCCTTCCTGGCACCCGACCCCAAACGACGACCACAGGCACGTCCGCCTTGGCCCCAAGGTCACAGATATTTAACTGGTTTATTTCTGTGATGCACGGGCAATTCATAATCCCTGATGAACTCCCGGTTCAATGATGTCTGATGGATTCTTTTGTTCTGTTAACCAACTCAACCCCAACCCCCACCGACATTCATCCTGCCAGAGAGGTTGAGTTACCAGTATGGCTGAATGGTGTGTGATAATGATGTGGCCGCCTTTGAAGCAGGGCCCACTCCTGTGGAGTTCATAACTCCATATTCCTCAAATAACTATTTTATGAGGTATCACTATCTGCCTTAGGCCTCATGCACACGACCGCTCTGGTCCGCATCCGAGCCACAGCTTTTGCGGCTCGGGTGCCGTCCCATTTACTTCAATGGGGCCGCAAAAGATGAGGAAAGCACTGTGTGCTGTTCGCATCCGTTGCTCTGTTCCGTGGCCCCACAAAAAAAAATATAACATGTCCTATTCTTGTCTGTTTTTGCGGCATTTCTACAATGGGCCGCCTGTTCCGTTCCGCAAATTGCGGAAGGCACGCGAGCGGCTTCCGTGTTTTGCGGATCCGCAATTTGCGTACTGGAAAAATAGGAATGGTCATGTGCATGTGGCCTTAAAAGCAGAGAAAATAACATTTTAAAAATTGCGAATTTAGCTCGGAAGTATTACCATATTTCTATTTTATATCCGAGTACAAATCATTTAATTTGTTTTTCTTCCCTACTGCTTTCATTTTCAGTTTTAGGCTGCTTACACACAGTCCGTGTTCGGTAAGTGAGTGATTGTGAACCAAAACCAGGAGTGGAGACTATACAGAGATACGGTCAGAACTGCTGTGGTTTGTTCATCCTGCCTTCCAAGAATAGGATAAAAAGAGATTAAGACGTGGTATGTACTCCAATTTTCTGCAAGAATTTATTATTATCTTTTTAAGTGTTTGGCTGCTTTCCCACAGTCGGTGATTTGGCACGGGTTAAAAACATTTTCTGAAATACCTTATCTCTGTGTAGAATCCATTCCTAGTTTTGGTTCATAATCACTTATGGACATCCTGCTGTGGATGTTTCCTGCACCTTCACTATACCCATGCCATACATTTACACCATTTACCATTAACCACAGGATGAAGTAACTCAGTTGATGGCTACTTTTACTTTGACATCTTGGTATCTGCAGGAACCTCTTAAAGGGGTTTTCTCATCTCACCGTTACGAAGGCGAGATGAGACCATCCCAACCACCTGCCATTCGAGAAAAAGGGGAGCACGCTGGTGCTCGATGTTTCAGTAGCTCCCATTGCAATGCATGGGTCCAAGGAAACAGTGTAGCACAGCTATGCCATTTCTGAGTTAGGCCTCATGCACACAGCCATGTGATACCAGCCGTGTGCATTCTGCATTTTGCCAAACGGAACGTCCTGCCATCTATAGAACAATTTTTTTTTTATTTTTTTTTTGCGGGTGCCACAGAACGGACGTACAGTGTGCTCACAGGACAATGCTGGATACTGTGCAAGATAAGGGTTTTATTGGGCTGTGATAACACCGGGGATGGCTATCTGCTGACTGGCTGCACGGCATAATGGGTGATCTTGCGTTCCTGGGCTTCTTACTTTCACTTTGAACATGTGTAGCCACCACTTTTGGAAAAACTGATTAATTACCACAAAGCGCAAGGAAATTGGATTCATTGCGAATCGAAGTTTTGCTAAACTTCAGACTGAATTCTGCTTTGAATGGTTCGCTTCACTCAACACTACTCGGGACCCCGATCAGCTGTTTCAGAAGACACCACTGCTCACAGTAGTGCTGCAGCTTTTTCTCAGCTCTCCAAGCACAGCACTGTCCATTTAATAGTGGTTGTGCTTGGTTTTGCATTAATTTTGGACTACAACAAATTTTTTCAATTGGTCTTTATAAAAAATGTTCAGTGGTGTTTGTAATAAAGGCAGGGGCGTACATAGAAATCATTGGGCCCCATAGCAAAAATCTGAATTGGGCCCCCCTAACCCCACCCACTACCCACCTGTGGCCCATTCCACTACTAATTAAACAGTTAGGGATAAATAACTTAAAAACTAACTAAAATAATATTTTCCCGTAAGGTTTTGCTCTGGAAATTATTAACGTATTTTGAAGTAGACATGGTTCCATGCGTATGTAGCCTACTACTGACAATATAAATCCTTAAAGGGGTATTCTCGTTTCAAACTATTCCCTATCCACAGGATGTGTACACTGCTCAAATATCTCCGGAATTCCCATAGAAATTTATAGAACGGCCGTGCACATGTGCAACTGGCCCCTCAGTTCATTTCAGGCTTCAGAGAGTACAGGGCCTCCATTTTCGTGGATAGGGGATAACTTTAAAGAACCTGAATAACCCTTTAAAGCAGGGATGTCCAACCTGCAGCCGTTCAGCTACTGCAAAACTACAACTTCCATCATGCAACAGCTGTAGGAACGCAGGTTGGACAACCCTAACTTAAAGTACACATAAACTAAATGAAGTTTATTAGAACCTATTATAAGCGCCATAAGATTACTTTCTCCCATACTTTCGTACACCGCTGATATGACAGTGGTGTACAGAAGTACAGATTTCACTAGGGCTACAGCAAGGGATGTACAGCACACATCACTCTTCCTGCCTGTCTGCTAAAGCCTGGAACAGTGGGCACAGGCAGGAAGAGTGATTTATATGAGAGCAGAGCTGAAGGAGCGCAGGGCAGGAGCTTGCATAGCATCGGTCCTCCTGCTTATGCCCACTCTGCACAGCACCCCCCCTCCATGAACTCTTCTTAATGCTAATGCAACAGAGTTCATTGGGGGGGTGGCTGCTGGGGCATCGTTGTCTATATAAGCATCAACAGCAAGCAGCGTTCATGGGGGGGCTGTTTGAGGCACACTGAGTCTGTTCTCTATATGATAAGATTATGTAGAGGGCAGTGTGCCGCCCCCCCCCCCCCCCCCCCCCCTCCTTCCCCGTTAACTTTTTTTTTTTTTTTTTTTACTTTTGACAGTGCACAGCTGCACAGCTGCACAGCACTTACTTTGTCCGTAACTGTGCAGGGCACGCTCTCTGGAGACATTATCAGTCTGTGGGGATTGGGGTTCGTCTCTGGGTGGTTATAAATCACTGAGCCGGGCAGGCAGTGCTGTGAAGACAAGTCCAGCATCCCGCCCGCTCAGTCCTCTCTCTGTCTACTCTACTGAGCTAGGCTAGCCAATCAGCAGCAGGCTATTAACGCTGCTAAATGCTGATTGGCCAGTTCAACACCCGGCAGACAGACAGAGAGAAGCGCACTGTCATAGGCTGGCTGGGGACTGTCTGTCACTGCAGGAGCCTTCAGGAAGATTGATAAAATATGTAAGGGGAGGGGGGCCCTGAGCACATGGAGAAGTGATAGTGGAGTCACAGCAGCTATGTTAGTGTAATTAGGGGCGGGGCTTTCCATCCACTCCGGGCCCCCCCCTTCACGCGCCCCATAGCAGCTGCGTGGTCTGCCTCTATTGTAGGTACGCCACTGAATAAAGGGTTACGTTTTAGCCTCGCTGTGAGCATCTTACTTTCACTTTTCTTTTGAGCTGACATCTGACGGCTATGCATAGCCCTTATCTCTGAATTACTAACAGCTTATAAACACTTATTTAAGCCATATTCGTATCAGTAAAATTAGAACTGAGCTATAACAATTGTTTCTGTGCTCTCAGGAGATCAGAGTTATGCTTTACATGAGCCGTCCGCTGAGTTCCCTTTAGGAACACAGTGAAAACAAAGAGCCTGCTAATAGAGAATCTCAACCCTGTACAGAGAAAGGGGCTGACATTTTTAAAAAAATAAAATTAAAGACATGATTTTTAGCTCCAAATGAATACAATGCAATAATAATAAAAATTGTCCCCAAAGGAGTCCATAGCCTTTAAATCCCTTGTCTAGCTCTAGGATTAGGTGCTGAGCCAGGAACCTGATAGGCCTCACTGGAGCTTGAGTGGACGGCATAGCAACTCTATCAGAACAGCCATGCACAGTATCTTGGCTGTGTAAACTCTGTACAGTTAAAATATTGATGACTTTAACCCCTTTCATACATGTACCATACATTTATGGTGCAGCGGGAAGTGGCTTCCCGACAGCTGCCGTACCTATACAGGCGCGCTGATTAGACTGGTGCAGAAGCTGTGCCCACTCAATCAACAGCAGGGATCCGGCTACCCCTGCTGTAAATGCTGGCGCATTGACACTTTGTATGCCACAGCCAATGCTGACAACGGCATGCATGGAGTTTGCATAGGGAGGGGGTTCCCTCTCCAACACTATTAGGTCCCCACACTGCAGTGACGGGGACCCGATGGCTGGGAAGGCAGCTCGATGCCTTCCACAGGCATCGGGGCTTGCCTTCTATGGAAGCCTGTGAGACCCAGCCTCCTGCATCTCATAGGCAGGCATGCTATCAGTGTATTACACTGGTAATACACTGACAGACAATGCATTACAATACACTATGTATTATAATTTGTTGTAGAGGGGATCAGACCCACAAAAGTTAATATCCCACAGTGGATAAACAAAATGTAAAAATTAATATAAAAATGGCAGCAAAATAGCCATTCTTTGGTCACTTTGCCTTACAGAAAGTGTAGTAGCAAGCGATCAAAAAGTGCAATCTACTCCACAATGGTAGCAAAGAAAATGTCAACTCTTCCTGCAAAAAATGAGCCCCCACAAATGACTATTGACACAAAAATGCTTTAAAAAAATGCTTGTGTAAGTTTGCAAACAAAAATTTAAAAATAGACATACCGTATTTTTCATCCCATAACATGCACTCCCCCCCCCCCCCCAAAGTGGGGAAAAAATTCTACTCAGTCTTATGGGGGGAATACTAATGAGCGCTTCCATTATGGAAGCACTCATTAGTACCAGAGGACCAAAAAGCGGTGAATGCAGCGCTCCCTGGGCTCTGTTCTCACAGCTTCCTGGTCCTCTGCTGTCAACTGTGCTGTGACTCTCTGTGACCGCCAGGTGCAATAACAAAATCCAAAAAGCAATGGTAGATTTGCTGCCTATTTTATTCTGCTTCCCAAAAAGCTAAAAAAAAAATGATCAAAAAGTTGTATGTACTCCAAAATAGAACCAATGCTAAAGCTCAGTTGAGAGAAAAGTAAAAGATATGGTTGTCAGAAAATGGCTGTACTGGTCTCCAGAAGCTGATCAATAACAACATGGTGCCTGTAAACCATTCCACCAAAATCTGCCCTCCAAAAACCATATGGCGCTCTTTCTCTTCTGATCCCTGCCGTGTGTCCTAACACCAATTTTTGACCACATATGGGGTGATGCCATGTTCAGGAGAAAATGCTTGAAAACATTTGGGGTGCTTTTTCTCCTCTTACCTCTTGTGAAAATGAAAAATGGGGAGCTAACGCAACCTTTTATTGGAAGAAAGGAAAATTTGCATTTTTACAGGCAAGTGTTCTAAATTCTATTAAAAGCCTTTGTGGTCAATGTGGTCAGTACTCCCCTCAATAAATTCCTTGAGGGGGTGTAGTTTCCATAATGGGGTCACCTTTTGGGGGATTCTGCTGTAGGGTTACCTTAGTGTGCCTTCAAATGTAACATGATGCCCAAAAGCCATTCCAGCAAAACTGCTCTCCAAAAACCATATGGCTCTATTTTCCTTCTGGGCCCTACCACCACACATGGGGTGTTTCTGTAAACTGCAGAATCAGTGTAATTAATATTGAGGTTTGTTTGGCTGTTAACCTTTTGCTGTCTTACAGAAAAAAATTGATCAAAATGTAAAATCTGCAAAAAAAAAAGGGGAAATTATGAAATTTCACCTCCATTTTCCTTTAATTCTTGTGAAGCATGTAAAGGATTAACAATGTTTGTAAAATCTGATGTATAACAAGATTAATATGCTGGATAAAACAGTGAGATTTTTCCATTTCTAGCACAGCTTCACAGCGACAAATAATGACATATTTCTCTGAGACTGCACAGGCTTATAAACATTTCCTAGTATAGTTAAGGAGGGAATTCTGAGAGATAATTAAGTTATCTCACCAATTCTTCTAGGTTCTTAGTACTTATACTCAGGAAAATTAAACTTCAGCAAGTGGCATTTATCATGTAGAGAAAGTTAATACAAGCACTTACTAATGTATTGTGATTGTCCATATTGCTTTATTTGCTGGTTTGATTCATTTGTTCATCACATTAAACACTGCTCGCTTCCATGGTTATGACCACCCTGCAATCCATCAATGGTTGCCATGCTTGCACATTATAGGAAAAAGTGCCGTCCTCTCTAGTGGCCGGGACCGTGGGAGCTCACATAGGCTGGTGCTGCTCTCTATAGTGTGTAAGCACAGCCACTGCTGATGGATTGCAGGGTGGCCATAACCATGGAAACAAAAAGTGTATAACGTGATGGAAACATTAATCCATCCAGCAAAGGAAGCAATATGAACAATCACAATACATTAGTAAGTGCCTTGTATTAAATTTCTCTACATAATAAAAGCTATTTGCTGAAGTGACACAACCCCTTTAAGTTTTCTTTTAAATGGTTTTATACATCTTTCCCACAGATATCAGCTTACTGCCTAGGCACTATGACAGGCTGTGTTCTAGACGCACTATAGCTGGCACTATGGTATCTGAAAAGTGGCTATTAGAAGGAAATTATTGTGACACATGAATTGTCCAACATACACTACTCACAAAAAGTTAGAGATGTTTAGCTTTCGGGTGAAATTTTTGAAAAATGTAAACAGTTCACTCTACGGTGATATTATATCATGAAAGTAGGGTATTTAAGTAGAAGCATGCAATGGTGATTTCCTCATCTCAAACAATTTATTGAAACAAAACCAACAACAGTGTTGAGTATACCCCCACAGCAATGTCAGTGTCTCAATAACTTGCCATGTGGCATCAATTACAGCTTGACATCAATGTCTCATGCTGTTCACAAAGTCAACTTATTGTCTGCTGACGCATGGCATCCCACTCTTCTTGAAGGATGGCTGTCAGGTCATTGAGGTTCTGGGGTACATACATAGTTACAAGCCTCTACACGGTGACTTAGCTGATTCCATAGGTTTTCAATGGGATTTAGGTCTGGAGAAAGTGCAGGCCACTCCATTTGAGGTACCCCAGTCTTCAGCAGCCGTTTCCTAATGATGCAACCTCGATAAACTGGCACATTGTCATCCATGAAAATGGAATAAGGCCTGTGGTGTTCATGCAGAGGCACAATGACTGGATTAATGATGTTATTTAAGTAGTATAGGATTGTCACTGTACCATTCACAAAGTTTAGGGCAGTTCTCTATTGACTAGACACACCTGCCCATACTGTAACACCACCACCACCGAGGCTCATTTGGTGACAACAGTGGCTGATGCATAGCGCTCTCCTTGACGCCTCCAACATCGTTGGCGGCCATCAATTTTTCTCAGCGTGAATTGACAACAGCACTGGGGTCCACTGGTCCCTCGTCCAGCGTAGATGCTCCCTGGCCCATGCAAGACGATGATCCCTGTGCCTGCTGGTGTGGTCAGGTGCCCTTACAGGTCGTCAAGTACCCAAACCACGCTGATGTGATGTTTCAAATGGTCTCATGTCACACTTGGTTGCCTCTCACCCAGGCATGGGATCCAGCCGGTTCTCTCCGGTTCTGCCGAACCGTTTGTTAAAATTACAGGCGGTTCGCAGGACCGGTGAGAAGCAGGGATCCCGACCCGGTCCTGCAGCTGCGCCTGCACCAGTGGCGTAGCTATAGGGGTGGGGGCGGAGCGGAAGCCGAGAGGAGAGGCCCTGTGTGACGCGCACTGTGCAGGGCAGCTGGGCAGGCGAAGTGAGGAGGGGCCGGGGGAGCGGCTTCAGTTGAGGTGCGACGCAGGACTTAGTCACGTACCTCACTGTGACCTCCTGCGGCGGATCTCGCGAGATGACGCGATGACGCGGCGCGGGAAGGCACAGTGAGCGAGGCATTGGTGACCGCCTGTACCAGGATGCCACAAGCTGTGAAGGAGAGAGAGGTAAGTATTAATTATTTCTCCTAAGCAGGTGCCTACTCCACCTTCCCCTCATCCTGACCCAATGTTTAGATTCTTTTAGCCAAACAAGAGTTATGGATGGGGTTGATGACAATATTTAAGGTGGCCACACACAGGGAAACACATCTATTTTGCCCACAGAGTAAGAGCAGCTTTTTTAAGCGGTACTCCACTATGTAATGGCCCCCTCTTTATTATTAATATAATGGCCCCCTCTTTATTATTAATGTAATGGCCCCCTCTTTATTATTAATGTAATGGCCCCCTCTTTGTTATTAATGTAATGGCCCCCTCTTTGTTATTAAAGTGGGGGCCATTATATTAATAATAAAGAGGGGGCCATTATATTAATAATAAAGAGGGGGCCATTATATTAATAATAAAGTGGGGGCCATTATATTAATAATAAAGTGGGGGCCATTATATTAATAATAAAGTGGGGGCCATTACATTAAAAATAAAGAGTGGGCCATTATAATAATAATAAAGAGGGGGCCGTTACAGTAATAACAAAGAGGGGGCCGTTACAGTAATAACAAAGAGGGGGCCGATACAGTAATAACAAAGAGGGGGCCATTATATTAATAATAAAGAGGGGGCCATTATATTAATAATAAAGAGGGGGCCATTATATTAATAAAAAAGAGGGGGTCATTATATTAATAATAAAGAGTGGGCCATTATAATAATAATAAAGAGGGGGCCATTACAGTAATAACAAAGAGGGGGCCTAAGGCTTTTTAAAAGTTGAGTGGTATGTGTGTAGTGTATATATAGTGTATTTGTGTGTAGTGTATATATGGTGTATGTAAATATGTCGTGACTGTGTTGCATATATATGGTGTATGTATATATGTGTCATGACTCGTGACGCGCTGCGTATCCACCGCTAAGTAGGGAACCTGTTGTTAAAAATTTGAATCCCACCCCTGCTCTCACCTCCCCTAAATTTGCCTGGAGTTGTGCAGCATTCATCATCCGGTTTAATGCGAGAGTGGGATCCAATCGCTCCACCTGGGATGACGTCATTGTCAAAAAACTGAATCATCACATGTAACAGCAATTGTCTGTTACTATTAAAGACATGTAGTGGACCAATATATGTAACTTGGCAGTACCCTCTCCCGTGCAGTGACAATTGACATCGAGGTCAACTGCAGAATTGCAAAGGCAAGTTCTGCATTCGGCAGACTGCGGGCCATTGCGTGGGACCGCCGTGGAATAAGCCTTGCTACAAAGCTTAAAGTCTACCAGGTGGCAGTGTTAACCACTCTGATGTATGCTAGTGCGACCTAGACATTATACAGAAGACATGCTAGACAGCTGAACCACTTTCACATGACTTGCCTCCGTAGAATCCTTAGGATCCAGTGGCAGGACAAGTTGCCAGATTCAGAAGTCCTCTCCAGAGCAGGCTTACCATCAGTGTACACCTTATTAATGAAAGCCCAGATGCTCTGGCAGGCCACATCGTAAGGATGTCAGACCATCGCATCCCTAGACAGATCTTCTATTGTGAGCTGTCCCAGGGTAAGCGATCGCATGGGGGGCAAAAGAAGCGATACAAAGATTCCAGGCTCGGACTGGCCCACAGGGGTACAGGGGAATCCCCCGGTGGGCCCCTGAGCAAGGAGGGCCCCTAGTCTCCCACCCCCTGCACAAGTGGCACATAACACAGTAGACTTACTGCACTACATACATATATTCAATGTATAGCACCTCAACCAGCCTATGTTCATATAAAAAACGTGTTTATTTATTATATTTAAATGTATCCATACGGTGGGCCCCCAAAATAAATTTTACTGGTGGGCCCTAGGTACCCCAGTCTGACGCTGATTACACTGAAAGCCTCTCTCAAGTCCCTGGATATCAACATCACTTTGTCGGAATCTCTGGCGCATGATCGTTATATATGGCGTTCCTTGATCCATCAGGGTTGCCAGACATACGAATCCAGAAGGACAATTCTAGTACAGGAGAAGCGTACACTTCGTAAACACAGAGCTACAAATGCAAATGTTGAAACAAAAACACCTATATGTGTCTGCTCAGTATGTAACAAAACATTTAAAGCTAACATAGGCCTAATTATCCACCTAAGGAAACATCGCTAATGGCCTAAGATCTATCTATCATACGGTATGTCAAGGTCCTCATCAAAAACGATGGACGAACAACAACATTTCACTTATACCAGTTTTGTTCTCACTACTAGCGATATCACTGGTAGGGGATACTAAGGAGAAAAGAGACTGAAGTCACTGTCCTAATACATAAATGAATGTACCAGTGCAGTTGTTGACATCCCCTTATAATGTTAATCTGATATTGTATTAGCCTCTAATTCACAATATACCAAAAACAAGACAGAAAACTCCCTACAAACTGAAATACAATTGTTTTCAATTATTTCCACTGAGCTTTGTATCTGGGGAGCCCTGTAAAATCAAGCATGGTATTGGAAACAGGCCAGCATTCTAGTATTACCTCTCCGTCCAGATGTTTTCCATCTTTCTCAGAACGGATGGCATGATGAAGATACTCACATTTTTTAGAACTTGTAACATACCTCTGTACTCATTTTCAGCCTGAATTATATGGTGGAGTAAACCATAGGAAATCAGTGACATTACATAATGCAACTGGAAAGCAGGAAGCCGCTTGATCATGGGGCAAAAAAATAAGAAAGTAGAAACACTGAAACCTTAGTATTAGCATGTCACTAATTATATCACTGTGAATGGATAATCACCAGTGTATGCATTTCCATGGTTTCAATATTTAAGAGCATGATGCCTTGCCAGGATGAGGGAGCCATGTGTGGGTGAAAGCAAATACAGTAACAATATGAGTGCATCTCAAACTTAAAGAGGACCTGTAGCCTCTCCTGACATGTTTGTTGTAGTAACTACTTGTATTACCCATGTAATAACAGTTCTGCAGCATCTATTCTTATGACTTTAGAAGTTTACAATGGAGGTCAAAATGGCTGTTACCAGTTGGGGGTGGGGTGTCTCGACACCGTCTGAAATTGGCAGCATTGATTGGATAGTGTCAGACTGTGTAGGGAGACCCTCCCAACCAGTAGCACCATCTGGACCTTTAAAGTGCTGGTAATTAATTCATAACTTCTAGCAGGAATAATAATAGAATGGCACAACATAGAGTTATAAGAATGGATGTTCCAAAATTGCAATAATGATTCTGGAGCATCTATTCTTATGGCTTTATATAGTGCCATTCCTTTGTTATTTCCTCTAGAAGTTATGAATTGGCAGCAGCTTGCAGTAAAGGTACAGATAGGTGCTACCAGTTGTGGGTGTGCCCCTGCACAGTCTGACACCAGCAGAACTGATTGGACAGAGTCAAACACACCCACCTATACTGCAGACTGCTGGCAATTTATTTGTAAACTTTTGGCAGGAATAATACAGATGCTCCAGAACTGGTATTACATGGGAAATGCAAGTATCATATTTTTACCTTTTATAATGCTATTTTTGCACATTTTCCCTTTCCGCTATTGAGATCCGTCATACGGATTCAGCAAAAACGCTGGTGTGAAAGTAGACTAACACACACCTGATGATAAGATACACCTCAGGTTTTGGAGGAGGAAAATAAGAAAAACATATTTTTCATAAGACCCCCATATCAGATCCTCAGATCAGACCCCCATATCGAATCCTCAGATCAGACCCCCATATCAGGACCATACATCAGAAACCCAATATCAGGACCTCACATCAGACCCCCATCAGACCTCAGATCAGATTTCCATACCAGACCCCTATCAGACCTCAAACTTTTAAAATAAATAACATCACTTACCTCTCCTTCTCCGCTGCTCATCTCCAGGTCCAGCGGTCTCTGCAGAAGTCTTTTCCGTGCCTGCACTGCACTGTTATGTGACTGTGTGCAGCGTCTGGTCATAGTGCGTGCACTACGTTCTGACTCTATACACTGGCAAGATCTGCATTGCAGCGCAGCCCCAGGAAAGAAGACCAGGGAAGGTGAGTACAAGAAGCACTCACAGCGCTTCGCTCACTCGCTCCCACCACCTAATGCATACTAGTGAGCGATTCCATTTAGGGGGAAATAAGTGCGTCTTGTAAAGTGAAAAATACAGTAGTTACTAAAACTGACATGTCAGGAGCGATGGGTCCTCTTTAAGCTGCCAAGTGCACATGCAGCGGATCAGCCAGGTACAAATCTGCTGACAAATACTCTTTAAACTCCCTGTATATGTGATCACTTGTTTTTTATACCTACCAGTATGGTCCCTTTAACCATAGATCTAACATTGTATGGGCAGCCAGTCTCCTGGCAGGGGGATCATTGTTAACTTTGCATCTTCTGGACACAGAGTTGGAAACTGCCCCAGCGACACATTCCCCTGCCTTTTGCAGTCTCAATTTTAAGCCCATAGCATATTTCTCTTCAGGCAGTTGCTATTTGTGCCCTTCATTTGGCCCAGCTCCACGTGGCATTGTTGCACAATTCTGTTTTCAACATTTTAGAACAGATATGCTAGCTTCCACAAAGGAGTTTTACGTCCTATATTATTTTTATTATAATTTGAAACTAATAAGGAAGTCTAACTGCATAACTACAAAGCCATATGCAGTGTCCGGGTTTGGGGTGGCCCCAACACTATGCTGGGTCCCCCGGATACCGTCGTTGCTGCTCTCTGGAAGGAATGGTAAGGCGTGGTGCACCCCAATGGGAAATAAGTCCAGAGAGTCAGGGTCTGCAGTAAACCAGGGTGCTTCTTTACTGGAGGAATTCAAGTATAAAACAAAACAGGTGAGACATTGGGCTGGCTTCTCCAGTCTCCTCAGTGGCTAAATAAGAGTTTGTTGCTGAGGAAAGGCCTGAGCTAGCTGTCCTCCTTTCTCTTCAGAAGGCTGGTACCCTGGTCCAAGGCTGGTGATCCAGGGTCTGTGGCAGCGTATCCCGTCTTCTTCTGGTCACTCAGTAGTCTTGCAGATTCTCCTCTTCCAAGCACTATTCTCTAACTGCAGCACACTAGGGGATCTGACTGCTCTCCTTTTATAAAGTTTTTGCTAGACTTGAACTTTCTAGTGGGAGTGGTGGAGTAGAGAAACTCAGCACAAACAGATACATTGTTTCAGCTCCCAACTGGTATAGACTTACAGTAAAGCTTCAATGATACTCAATGGCAAGGAAACAAGTTTCCAGACATAACAACATAGCTAAAACCAGACATTTAAAAGGTCAGGCTGTTTTTTTTTTGTGGTAAACAAGTCTGGGTTTTTCCCTCCAAAACATGGTGGTAAACAAGTCTGGGTTTTTCCCTCCAAAACATGGTGGTAAACAAGTCTGGGTTTTCCCTCCAAAACATGGTGGTAAAAAAGTCTGGGTTTTCACCTCTAAAACAGGGTGGTAAACAAGTCTGGGGTTTCCCCTCCAAAACATGGTCTTCTTTAAACCCTATGGCAGCTGTGGAAAATTACCAGCTTCTCAATCAAAGCCCTAACAGTCTCTCATTATTTCTTAACCCTTTCCACAGAGCCATGTAAATACATTGATAAGGAACATGATATATATCACAACATATATATTGTTCTGTCTTTATACCCGTTCACACAGTGTGCTGTCTGACATTCAGTGTAAAACATTCCTGTCTTCCAAATAAGAGGACTGTTTTCTGTAGTCTAACTTGTTTATTAGTCAACAGGATTGTAAATTGGTAAAACTACAAGAATACAAATGGCTTGTGTAATTAAAACATATAGAATAGGTTGTACAGTAATACATTGACAGAGAAAGCAGATGTTCAAAATGGCAGCCTATACATAGAACTGCATGTCTAGTTAACAGAACTAACTCCCTGAGTGACACGTATACCTAGCTAAAAAGCTCTGCATAACATAATGTCCCTGAAACAAAGGTAGATCTAACTTACCAGATATACAGTCAGGTCCATAAATATCGGTACATCGATTCTAACATTTTTGGCTCTATACACCACCACAATGGATTTGAAATGAAACAAACAAACTGCAGATTGTCCGCTTTAATTTGAGGGTATTTACATCCAAATCAGGTGAACGGTGTAAGAGTTAAAACAGTTTGCATATGTGCCTCCCACTTGTTAAGGGACCAAGGGAAGAAAATAAAAAGAAGAAAAAAAAAGAGACCAAAAGTCATGGGACAGAATAATAATCATAAATCAAACTTTCACTTTTTAATACTTGGTTACAAATCCTTTTCAGTCAATTACAGCCTGAAGTCTGGAACGCATAGACATCACCAGACGCTGGGTTTCATCCCTGGTGATGCTCTGTCAGGCCTCTACTACAACTGTCTTCAGTTCCTGCTTGTTCTTGGTGCATTTTCCCTTCAGGTGCACTTTTGTCTTCAGGAAGTGAAATGCATGCTCAATCGGATTCAGGTCAGGTGATTGACTTGGTCATTGCATAACATTCCACTTCTTTCCCTTAAAAAACTCTTTGGTTGCTTTTGGAGTATGCTTTGGGTCATTGTCCATCTGCACTGTGAAGCGCCGTCCAATGAGTTCTGAAGCATTTGGCTGAATATGGGCAGATAGCAATACCTGAAACACTTCAGAATTCATCCTGCTGCTTTTGTCAGCAGTCACATCATCAATAAATACAAGAGAACCAGTTCCATTGACAGCCATACATGCCCACGCCATGACACTACCACCACCATGCTTCACTGATTAGGTGGTATGCTTAGGGTCATGAGCAGTTCCTTTCCTTCTCCATACTCTTCTCTTCACATCACTCTGGTACAAGTTGATCTTGGTCTCATCTGTCCATCTTGTGGTGAACCCTCTGTATTCACTCTGGTGAAGTCTTCTCTTGATTGTTGACTTTGGCACACATACACCTACCTCCTGGAGAGTGTTCTTGATCTGGCCAACTGTTGTGAAGGGTATTTTCTTCACCAGGGAAAGAATTCTTCGGTCATCCACCACAGTTGTTTTCCGTGGTCTTCCGGGTCTTTTGGTGTTACTGAGCTCACCAGTGCGTTCCTTCTTTTTAAGAATGTTCCAAACAGTTGTTTTGGCCACGCCTAATGTTTTTGCCATCTCTCTGATGGGTTTGTTTTTTCAGCCTAATGATGGCTTGCTTAACTGATAGTGACAGCTCTTTGGATCTCATCTTGAGAGTTGACAGCAACAGATTCCAAATGCAAATAGCACACTTGAAATGAACTCTGCACCTTTTATCTGCTCATTGTAATTGGGATAATGAGGGAATAACACACACCTGGCCATAGAACAGCTGAGAAGCCAATTGTCCCATTACTTTTGGTCCCTTAACAAGTGGGAGGCACATATGCAAACTGTTGTAATTCCTACACCGTTCACCTGATTTGGATGTAAATACCCTCAAATTAAAGCTGACAGACTGTAGTTAAAGCACATCCTGTGCGTTTCATTTCAAATCCATTGTGGTGGTGTATAGAGCCAAAAATGTTAGAATTGTGTCGATATCCTAATATTTATGGACCTGACTGTACTTGCACAAAGATGGTGGAGTTTAAGAAGGAAAACTGCATGGAAAAACTCTGCTGATGTCCTATAGTATGCATGTAGACTGAAGACTGGGGTTTCTCCTTCCCAGAATGCCTTGCACTACCCACAAAGCAATAATCTTTATTAACAAAACAAGGTGCAATACATTTTTTACCACACCGCTAAATGGTGCTGTTACCTAACTAATAACTACAGGAATACAGAAATTGTAGCAGAATGAATTAGAAATTAAATAGACATGAACTGAAAAGAATCTCTCTCTGCTGGAGGCAGAACACTCCTTGTCTGGCGTCAACAGACACCACCACTGAATCCTTCTTCTTAGCAACCTATTTTGGTCAATGGTGCGACCAAGCTTTTCCAAAGTGTTGTCTTTGGAGACTATTTAGCTTTTGCTAAGGTAGTTTATTTCCTTTGCATGACATTCGCGTTGTACCGTGCAAATTATTATGTTCTTGGACCTTTCCAGATTAGGGGTGGTAAAGGCGTGTTTGCAGTGATGCCAAACTTTTCAGGGCTTTTGGCTCACAGGTAATATCTGAGCTGTAGTACACAGGCTATAGCACAAAAGAGCAACATCCAGGTGGAGAACCTGTTGAAATGATGGGATTTGAGTTGGTGGTCCAAAGTCACTGTGCGTAGAGAAGATACTTCAGGTCGGATTTCTTCATCTGTATCTGGGTTTACCAATTCGAATGTGTCGGATCTGATGTTTCAAGACGTTGAACAGTACAGGAATGCAAGACCTGCTAACCATGTTTTGTTCTTAAGGTGGCTTGGTGCGGCGGATCTAGTCTTGTGGCCCGCAGAATTAAGCTGTGTAGGCACGTAGTGCCACTGTTTAGGACAAGTGGATCTCCTGATTCTTAGCACCCGATTGCAGACGTAGACATAAAAACGTCTGGTTTGCAGATATATCCTAGGATTACCTTGCTGTCCATATAAAACTTGACTTCTTCAATTTCCAGGTTCATTTCCGATGTTATAAGTTCAGCCAACTCCACTGCAAGCACAGCAAATCCTATATGGAATCTTTCTTTGACATCAATGGTCTTTAGGTATGCTATGGCAGCATTTGCCTTGACTGAAGCATCACAGAAGATACAGTTGTGTTCAAAATAATAGCAGTCAGACATCACTAACCTGATCAACTATTGTTTTTGGTAGAAATTATATTTCTACATGGCAAATAATTTACTAGCAGGTGTAGTAGAGTAATAGAAATCCAACAGACCAAACTGTCATGACATGCATGCTGCTGATTCTCTGTAATTCAATCACTTATTAAAAGGGGCATGTTCAAAATAATAGCAGTGTGGAGTTCAATGAGTAAGGTCATTCATTCTTTGAAAAACAGGTGCCAATAATTGCCCTTATTTAAGGAAGGAAGGCAGCAAATGTTGTACATGCTGGTTACAGTGCATTTCTCTCAGAAGTTCTGAGGAAAATGGGTTGATCCAGACATTGTTCAGAACAACAGTGAATCTTGATTCAAAAGTTGATTGGAGAGGGGAAAACATATAAAGAAGTGCAGAAAATGATAGCAAATGCTTTAAAATGGCAACCAAAACCTGAAAGATGTGGAACAAAAGCGAAAAACTACCATTCGGATGGATAGAAAAATAGCCAAAATGGCAAGGACTCAGCCAACAATCAGCTCCAGGAAGATCAAAGAAGGTCTAAAGTTACCTGTGAGTACTGTTACAATTAGAAGACTATCTGCAAGAAGCCCCCGCAAAGTCCCACTGTTGAAAAAAAGACGTGCTGAAGAGGTTACAATTTGCCAAAGAGCACATTGACTGGCTTAAAGAGTCATTTTGTGGACTGATGAAAGTAAGATTGTTCTTTTTGGGTCTAGTGGCCAGAGACAGTTTGTCAGATGACCCCCAAACACTGAATTCCTTATCTCGGTGACCACCCGTATACATTCTGACAAGGCAGATTTTAGAGCAGGACTTCCCTCCTACGAGTCTTTTACAGATCTCAGTACAGTGAGAAGTGACTACTACAGTGTCTACGTCAGTGTCTATCTGCTTCCTGTCATGCTTCTCTGCTTGGGGTGATATCTGAGAGGGTGGTCCAGGGTGTATAGCCATGTTGTGTTCTCTGCTACGACATTCTGTGCATGTCACACTGACCTTACAGTTCCTGGCGAAGTGCGATGTTGTAGTGCAGCACCTGAAGCAGATTTTGTTTTCTCTGAGGAATTTTTTGCGGTCCTCTAAAGACTTCTCCCTAAAGGCTCTGCATTTTAATAGAGAATATGGTTTCTTGTGCAGGGGGCATTCTTTAGTAAGATCTTTGGCAATGTTCGTTTTGTGGACTGCTCCTGGTGTTTTATGAGGTTTGACACCAGGGGTAGTGGGACATGACAATGTAAAGTCAAAACTGGGATTGTTTCTGATCCTTGCCTGTTGAGTAACAAAGTCTACAAACACCACAAAGGGGGGAAATGGAACATTATGAACTAGCTTATAATGAAAACCATAACCAATCCACTTCTCCTGTAGGTTATAAGGGAGTTTTTGGACAATCGGGTTGACACCTCTGCCGGTGTCCAGGAATGCTAGCCTTGGCAGATCTCCTTCTGCCTGAGCAACCTGTACCTCTATTAACAGGTTGCTGAGTTCCCTGAGCTTCTGGTGACTGCTACCCACTATTCTGGGAATATTATCAATTCTCTTAAATAAAGAATTTTCTATAGCTTCTATTGACCCACAACACTCATCGAGTCTTTCCCACATCATCTTTAGGCCTTTGCCCATATAGTTTATGTTAATGTCTCTGATTATTTTGGCGTGTTCAGCAGACTTGCTTCCAAACCACTTTACCAAGAGATCTAACTCTTCTCTTTCTTATGGTGTTCTGGAAGGAGGCTCGCCATGCCCTGTAGTTCTCGGGTTGATCGGTAAACTTTATAAGTCCTTTGGTAACCAGCTCCCGTTTAGCAAAGAACTTAGCGAAGTCCATGGCGGCCTGGTTAGCTCCAATATTACCCGGTGTGTTGTTGTTATGCTGCATGTATGGTGTATCACCATACCTTTTAGGGGTTTCTAGCTTAGGGAAGTCTGTATAATACCGTTCGGGACGAAGGGTGTCCCTTTAAGTCGAATCGCAGGTTGTAGCTTTCGTTCTGCAGGGCGGTAGTTGTGGTCAGCATCGTATTGTCCCATGCCGTCCTGCTGGAGGTACTGTGGTTTAAAGTAGGGTCTTTGGCATTCTGTATAAGCTGGCTAATCAACTGGATCATAGTTGTCATCTTCTGTCTTGGGATGCTGATGGACATATTCTGAGACACGGTGTGCTGGATCTTGTTGATCTAGGTCTGGTCCAAGTACTTGGCCGTGTTTCTCGGGTTCGGGAAACTCCAAGGCTTCTAGGAACTCTGCTTGGCTGCTGCTTCTTTCTCTGCAGAAAGTTTTCCCTGTGACACTTGCAGGCATGCTTTATCCTTTTCCAGTGACGCTTGCAGGCATGCTCTCTCCTTTTCCAGTGACGCTTGCAGGCATGCTTTCTCCTTTTCCAGTGACGCTTGCAGTCATGCTCTCTCTCTCTCTTTAGTTTTATCTTTAGTTTAGTCTTACAAAACTATGAATCCAATAGATGGCACTGTTCATGACTCATAAACAGCGCCATCTATTGGTTTCATAGTCTTTTTTTAAAAATACATTTTATTAGGTTTTGATATCATTTGCACATGTACATTCAAAGGTACATATTGGATCAAATTACAGGTCATATTCCTTTTTTACAGATATGTGCAGTGAAAACAAAGGTAAAACACATATAAACAGTGCAATAATCCTTTCCCTAAACATTCCCCCCCCCCCCTAACCCTGCCCCCTTCTATACAGATGATGTGGTTTAAAGTTTTCTTTTTATTATAGGTATTCCTGGAGGTGTACAGTGTCTCATTTCGAAGTTCATGTGGATTTATTGTCGTGTAGTCTCATGGTAGTGCGTCTTTACGTAAGGATTGATGATGCTTTATATGTTATTGGTTTCATAGTCTTATGACAAGACTATGAATCCAATAGCTGGCGCTGTTCATGACTCATGAACAATGCGACTTATTGGATTCATAGTCTCATGACAAGACTATGAATCCAGTAGATGGCACTGTTCATGAGTAGTGTAGATTGCGAATATTGTAATCGCAAATTTGTCTTTCCCATATGCCCATGTTTATGCAAATCAGTTTACATGAGAAAACTGTATAAAAAGGTTATTAAACATTATGTTAGGACAATCAGAAATCTTTTTGTCATCCTAATGATAATGATCTAGGTGCGCAGGTCCACCCAACAGATATAAAGCAACTTTGAGGCTTACTCGCTCTCAGTCAGATGAGAGCTGGTTTTGAATGTCTCATAGTGCACAAGGCTGCCATTGTAAGGTGGGCTGACTGTATGTCTTATGGATAGATTGTTGGCTTGCACATACCTGGCTTTTGACATATAGCCTTTGTCTGGTTGTCTATTGTATGTCATAGGTAATAGGAATCCAAGATGCATCCAGATGTTCTCCCCGTGCTGTTTCCAAACCATTTTGGTGGTGTTTCCATCTATTTCTAACCTTTTTCTGTAAACCAGAAACCCTCTCTTCTTCAGAGCAGGGGGTGCCTGGTTTAATGCTCGGGTTCTCCCATTGACTTCCATTATACTCGGGTGCTCGGTAGAGCACCCGAGCATCCCGATGTATTCGGACAGAACACCCGAGCACTTTGGTGCTCGATCAACACTAACTAGCATCTGTTTTACGAGAACCCATTGACTTGTTTGGCCAGAACACCCGAGCACTTTGGTGCTCGATCAACACTAACTAGCATCTGTTTTACTGTTCTGTCTTCATACACGTTCACACAGTGTGCAGTCTGACATTCAGTATAAACCATTCCTGTCTTCCAAATAAGAGGACTGTTTTCTGTGGTCTAACTTGTTTATTGGTCAACAGGATTGTGAATTGGTAAAACTACAAGAATACAAATGGCTTGTGTAAGTAAAACATATATAGAATAGCATGTACAGTAATACATTGACAGAGAAAGCATATGTCCAAAATGGCTGCCTATACATAGAACTGCATGTCTAGCTAACAGAAATAACTCCCTGAGTGACACTTATAAATAACTAAACAGCTCTGAATAACATAATGTCCCTGAAACAAGATAGATCTCGCTCACCAGATAAACTTGCACAAAGATGGTGGAGTTTAAGAAGAAGAACTGCATGGAACAGCTCTGCTGATGTCCTGTAGTCTGTATGTAGACTGAAGACTGGGGCTTCTCCTTTCCAGAATGCCTTGCACTACCCACAATGCCTAGCACCTCCCACAAAGCAATAATCTTTATTAACAAGAAAACAAGGTGCAATACATTTTTACCACCGCTAGATGGTGCTGTTACCTAACTAATAACTACAGGAATACAGAAATTGCAGCAGAATGAATCTTTCATACTTGCGTTTTTCTTTTCCGGCACTGAGTTCCGTCAAAAGGGCTCAATGCCGGAAAAGAACTGATCAGGCATATCCCCATGCATTCTGAAGAACGGAGAGCAATCCGTTCAGGATGCATCAGGAGGTCTTCCGTTCAGTCTTTTTTAAAGATCAGGCAAAAGATAAAACCGTAGCATGCAACGGTTTTATCTCCGGCCAAAAAAACTGAAGACTTGCCGGAATGACGGATCCGGCATTAATGTCCATTGAAATGTATTAATGCCGGATCCGTCCAAAAGAGTTCCGTTGTTTGCCGCAGGCCCTATTTACCTTTGCATAGGAACTGCAGGTGGCCTAAGTACATAGTGGATGATAGGAGTAGTAGTCTTAAAACATGAATAACACTCCTATTATTTTTTTTTTCTAATGTAGGGTAAAAAAAAAAAAAAAGAGTTCTGGGCCAGAACACCCTGCCCGACTGCCTTGCCCACAAGCCCGCTTGCCAGCCTGTTCTAAAGACTGCATGCAACCAAGCTTGCCCGCGAAATAGACAGCCTGAACGCCACATTTTTTGCAACTCCATACAAAAATAATGTCCAGTAAGTAATATTTTTGTGGGTGTGTTGTATTATGAATAGTTCAAATCTAATTTTTTTTTTTTTCTACAGGCACATCATCTTCAAGTGAGGCCGGGAGCTCTTCTCCAACACGACGTCGTCGACATGATACGGTATGTCAAGTTTTGAAGCATTACCCATTGTAATATTATGACAGTATTGTAAAAATTTTCATTTTTTTTATTTCACAGTCATCGTCTGTGGAGGAGATTACCTTCAGGCCAAGGGACGGCAGGAGATGAGGAAGTTGGGGGTGGAGAACAAATGTTTCAAACATTATGTTAAAAATTGCATGTTTTTTTAGGGTTTCCTGAGGCTCCACTAGAACGGATGAGGAGGACATCTGCGGTTTTTGGATCGACAACGACCTCTTCATCCAGATGGTGGAGGACCGACCACCATTGTGGGACCACACAGACCGCTGCCACGCAGACCATCACGCAACCTGGCTCCTCTGGCTCCAGATTTGTGAGGAGATAGTGCCTAATTGGGATGACCTCAGTGAAAGTCAACAGGATGAGTGTTGTAAGTATATCGTATTTAATTTGTATACTGCTTATGTCTGCTTTTTAGTCAAAATTGGTTTTCTGTCTGGTTGAAGTGGGTCACTGCTACAGATAGTTAACATATTTTTTTTTTTATTGTGGCAGGTTCAATCAAAAAGTAAACAATTTTTGATGTCCTAAAAAAAAAGTCTTTTTAAGACTAATTTTGTGTTTTGTTTTTCTTGTTGCCGGGTATGACAATCATGGTGCAGTGGCGGTCAATGAGGGACCGCTATAAGAAGGACTTCAACGAGGAGGTTAAGCGCCCGAGTTGGTCTGGAGGAACCTGCAAGCGGCCGTACAGATATTCGGCTGCATTGGGGTACCTAAAAGGGAGCTGCGAAGGTAAGATATAATGTTTATACTAATTAGGAATTTTAATCTCCAATAGATGTGTGGCCTAGGCAGACTGTCATTTGTCACTTTGTCCGGGACATTCACATATGGATTGGGTGAAATACAGATGAGCAAAGCGTGCTTGAGATAATACATCTGAAGTTGCTTTAAAAAAATTAAATAAAAAACATACTGTACATAGACACTTCTCTGTACACTACTACAATACAATGTATGGGCTTTATCTTTGTACAGTATGTATTTTTTTTTCTTTTTTGGTATGCAACTTTACATGTATTATCCCAAGTCTCCTTGTTCGCCTCTATCCTGAGGTTCTCTAATTTTTACATTAATTTGTTTTTTTGTTTGCTTTACAGCACATCAAGCAGTATTTGGGCACCCGAAGCTCCTCGTGAAGTCCAAGCTCCTGTCGCACCGGAGGCGGTCCTTGAAGAGCCGCCCACCGCGGGTTCCTCTCGTCCTACTCCAACAGCTGCTCGGGACCTCAATGTTCACCTACATGTGCCCTCTGGCGACGCAATGATGGCTACATTAGCACCGCTTTTTGAGGCCCTAATACGTCACCAGAGGACAGGTAGGAGCAGTCAGACGGGCTACGAGGATCTCACAAGGCTCGATAACGAGTCCTTGATGGGATTCACTAATAGAGTTGCCGCTTTGGAAAACACTGTGCGACGTCTGCAGGGGGGGCGGTGCTGACATCGCAGTTGGGCCCAGTGCATCACTATTGGTTATCGTTGCTCTCCGTGATGGAACTGTTTACGCCCGACCAGCTATTTGAGGCCTGAAGACAGGTGGACAGCGTCTTCTGGCAAGTACAGCACTGCCCCACATCCCTTCCTCTGCCCCAGACCTATCCCCCATCCATGCCCTATTCCCCATCACAACCTCAACATCCCCCTTCCCAACCTCCTCAGCTCCCATCCCCATTCACCAACCCCCAAGCTCTTTACTCAACACTTTTCTCCCTCTCCTCCTCATTACTTTCCTCCAACCACTTTCACTACTCCCTCAACTCTTGCTCGGTCAATTCCTTTTACTGTTCCTACCCCATCCTCAAGATTGCACACTCTCTCTGTTGTACTTCCCACAACACACAGTTATATGTCCACAGGGGCACAAGAACAGGACAGAGGGGGACCAAACTGTGTTCTGTCCTCCACCCCAAACCTTCTACTCCTACAAGGCCTTCATATAGGCATTTGTAGTTTGTTTCTTTTTTATTTATATTTTTTTACAAAAATTGTATTTAAAAATAAAAGTTATTTTGTTTTGAAAATGTTTTTGTTTTTGTCTCACCAATACTTGTGTCGCTCCATCAGCACTGGGAGATAAACAATAGTGTGTATAACAGGCCTGACAATCTCCCAGCGACAGTGAAGCGACACAAGTATTTGTCGCTAGAGTAGGCGTACGTCTATAGGCGAATTGTGTCACTTTATTGATGGACCGCCTTATATTTGCTATGCTCACAACCATTTCAGTATCTTTGTACTGCTAATTCCGGGAATGGTATATTGCTATGTCTTGTGGTTGTATGCATTTGCAATCACTACTTTCTCTTGTCCTCAATAAAGAGATTGAACAACAAGTATTTGTCGCTTCTTAAGCGTGTGGAGATTGACCAATAGTGTGTGTAGAACAGGTCTGACTCTCCCAGCGCCAAGTATGTGTTGCTCCTCAAGCGTGGGGACATAAATATACGAAACAAGATTCAATGTACGGTGATGAACAAAATTTTATGAACAAAAAATTAAATATACAACAATACACCCCACTGTAACCACCCACATAAACAGGCAACCAAACATAATCACATTAACGGTTCATGGAAAATTAATCACAAATTGTTTATACAAATAAAGAGCAGAAATAATCTCTCATCTTTGCAACCGTTACACTTGACCGCGGTCCAAAATATTGAATGCTGGCCATCTCGCTGTCCTCCGGTATCTGCTCCAAATTTAGGGGTTCTTTTTTAAGGAGGTAGTTGTGTAACACAACAGCAGACTTTACCACCTTGTCGATTGTTTCAACTTTCATATGAATGGGTTTAGTGAAAATCCTCAATTTTGCAACCAAAAGCCCGAATGTGCATTCCATCCTTCGAGCCCCGGTCGAAGCGGATTTCTCAGATCCCTGCTATATTAGCTGAGGATCTGCACTGTGCCTAATTACTAATAACCCCCCATGCAGTCTGCCCATTACCCCTGATGAAGCCAGATTAGCTGGCAAAACATGTTGGGGGGCGGAATTTAGGTTTTATTTGCTGTACTTCACCGATGCTAGGCTGTACTCTATGCGCATAGTGTCAGACATTCAGTGTGAACAGGCTTTGATCCACAACTTACGCCTCAATCTTGGGGGGTTATTAGTAATTAGGCACAGTGCAAAACCTCAGCTAATACAGCAGGGATCTGAGAAAGGCAGTGCGGGTCAGTGCACCCCCGCCTGCGCTTCTACGTTGTATACCAGCCTTGAAGAGCACTTGGTGGGGTATAGCTAGTTTTAATTTTTCAGTTAGCTCACATGTGTATACCTTTTTCACTTGTTTTCATAAAGAAGCAAAAGTTAAGTTTTAGTGTCTGGGACAAGAGTGGTTAGTAGCCGTATAGGCAGAATTGTTTAATATATTATAAACCCTTCCAGGACAGGGACCCCTCTAGATTTTATGTCAATATATAATAATTAATAAAACGTTATTTACCTTATGGTCAGCAATGGGTCATCAAAACTTTCAACGCTCATCCGTAAGTAATTAAAAAACTTTTCTGGATAATCCCTCAATTCAGGAAACAAGAGTTTCAAAAGCTCCCCTTTCTTATTCTTGCAGAGGTTATTGGATGCACCCAATAGCGACGCTGATGATGCCGTCTGGCTCTAAGACGTCTTCTCCATCAGGAAACAAGGATTAGAGCATTATCTTTCCAATCTTCAGAGAGAGCATCTGAGGGGTAAGTGACCTTCGCTTGCCTTTTATAGCCACTGTACTATTTGCATAACTGATTGATTCTCTTTGATCTGTGAAAATTTGAATACCGGATCCGTCTTTCCGTTTGAAAACGGAAGATAACGGATTAGACGGATCCGCTATTTCAACGGATCCGGCAAAACAATCTCTGTTATCATCCGTTCTGACGGATCCGGACGTTCTTTCCTGCGACGGAACTGCTTGCCGGATCAGTCTGCCGCAAGTGTGAAAGTAGCCTTAGAAATGAAATAGACGTGAACTGAAATGAATCTCTCTCTGCTGGAGGCAGAACATATATAAAATGCAGTAACATAGTATTAAACAGTATAAGTTAACCCTTTCAAGAGAAATAAAGTAAGAAGTTTTAACTTTGCATAGGGCACATAGGCAAATGCCCAACTGTCAAAGTACTCCCTGCTCCAGGGCACTACACATACACATGCCAGCGGTTGTCATATTGCAGGGGAAATGAATAGCACACATTACCGAAGGCTCAAATAATGAGAAGTAATGAGATGTAACAAAGCATCTTGACTATACAATAATGAGCTCTGCATCTCTGATTAGGATTTTAGGAATTTGTTACTGAATAAAACTGTCTCTTCTAAGATTTGGATCAGTGATGCTACATATGAATCATTTCCTTGCTTCCTATCCTATTGCTTTAATGTGATATGTATCCTAGGTAATCTTTAACCAGTATTCCAAGATATACATCTGCTTAAGTATTTCTATTGAAAAAGACAATAATATCAGCAGCTGCATACAAATGAAAAGTTTGGCTACTGAAGTTAGATCTGAATAAACTGGAGAATGCCGGGACAGGATACGGTTTAACAAACAGATTACAGAGAGGGCTAAGGATGTCGATGAACTGAGACCATACACAGAGGTAACAGAGGAAGAGGTTGGTGGTTACCCTCTGGCCTTGGGATGCAGGAGAGGTGTCATATGTGAAGTGTTCAGGAACCCAGTAAGGAAACAGAGCTACAAGTGAAAGATTAGGAAGTAACAATCTGGAAACAGCTATATGATGTGTACCTTCTTTCCCTGGTTTATCATGGACACACAGCTGCACAACTTACTGTACAGTTATTAGAGCTGTGGATCATCCATGCTCCTTAGTGATCATCATCATCTTCATCATCAAGTCTATGAGAGATTTGTATACATTGGATATGCAGGTCACAAAGTGAGTTCACATCACCGTTTAGTTTCTGATCCATCAGAAGACCAGGAAAAAACCCAGATCCGTTATGTGGAGCATCAGTTATGATCAGTTTGTGTCACATCCATCAGAGATCAGTTATTTTTGAGGAGAGAAAAAAGTGCTTTTTGCACTTTTTTTTTAAAATAACTTATCTCTGACGTGACACAAACTGATGCTCCAAATAACGAATCCATTTTTGTTTTCTGTACTTCTGTCGGATCAGAGGAACAGAAAGCTAAATGGTGATGTGAACTCACCCCAAGAGGTTTTCCCACTATAGGAAGTGACGGTATATCACTAAGATATGTAATTAATTTCTCATAGGTGGGGGATAGACACCCACTGATCCTCATAGTGAAGGGACGCAGTGCTATTTAATGGGGTTTCTGGCGTTTTAATATTGATGACCTATCCTTAAATTATGCTAACGTAGGCTGCCTATGTGCTGCCTATAAAGAAAAAATAGTGCTTCCCCACTAGAGTACATTAGAGGATAGCATGGGCGGACTGGGAAATAAAGGTGGCCCTGGAAAAAAAAAAAACTAAAAGTGGCCCCATGTAAGTGGGTCCAAATTGATAGAAGGAAATGCAACAGACGTAGGTGGGGCAAGCAATACCATAGCGCAAAATACTGTCCCACAGTGCAGCACAATATATTGCCCCAAAATCTGTCCCTTTGTGGTGTCCTTCAATAGATGCCATTTTCTGTCTTCTTCCACCAGTTGTCTCTGATTAAGATATGAAGCAAGGGACCACAGCAATTGAATTCAGGAAAGCATGTGCAGTCACATATACATGAGAACCTGATTCTCACAGCTTTAATTACTGCTGAGAGCTCATTATGTAAGCCAATGGCAGAGAGGAGAGCTTGGTCAGCCCCCTGGGCATCGGGCCCACCAGGAAATTTCCCTGTAAGGTATATGCCCAATCCGCCCCTGGAGGATAGTCAGGGGTTTCCCAGAAGACACCACCAAGCCATCATGTTCACAGTACAGATGGCAAACTGATTTCAACCTTCTCAAAGATGCTTGCGAAATAGTTAAAGAGGCTGTGCAGGCAGTATACATTGATAACCTATCCTCTGGATAGGTCATCAATATCTGATTGGCGAGGGTCAGATATCCGGCAACCCTGCTGATCAGCTGTTTGAAGAGAAGGAGCTTTCTCTTCATTACTATGAGCGCTGTATCACTTGCAGCGGCGGTGTAGTGTAATTACAAGTACTCGCTCCATTCAAGTGAATTAATTACACTGCTCTTCAAACAGCTGATTGGCGGTGGTGCCGTACCCCCGATGATCAGATATTTATGACCTCCTTCACAATCCCTTTAATACTTTTTAGTAAATAATACAGCGCTAGGCCAGAATTAACCAGTTGAAATAACTAATAATAATAATATGCCACAAATGCTGAGATTGAAAACCCCTTTAAAGGGGTTCCCCAGGAATTAAAGGGGTGAGCCATATAGGTTCTCGATATAGGTGCGGGTCCCAGCTGTGGGACCTGCACCTATAAGACAATGGGGGCATATCCTAGAGATATGCCCCCAATGTCTATGATGAGACAACCACTTTAAGAAAATGAAAATACTTAAATATTACTTTATTAGAAATATATTCATAATTACTTTTCATTAGTTATAATTAGATATGAGCGAATTTCATATTTTCAAATTCTTTCACACTGCGTTTGGTGGTAAAAGGTGAATTGCGTTATGGATTCCGTTACCACGGACCATAACGCAATTCTATTTATGGAATGCATAACGGAATGCTTTCATAATAGAAGTCTATGGGACTGATCCCTTTTTGCAGCCAATAGACTTCTATTATGACGGAATGCCTCTAAAGGCATTCCGTTATGCATTCCGTCATAGAATTGCGTTATGGTCTATGGTAACTGAATCCATAACGCAATTCACCTTTTACCACCAAACGAATTGTGAACGAATTTCATAACCGGAAATTTGCTCATCTCTAGTTATAATGGCTTGTTTTGTCTGGGGAGCAATCATTAGGAGAAATAAAATGGCTGCCGTCCTATTAGTACAAGCAAAACCTGTCCTAATTACACAGCAGGACAAGTTACTGCAGAAAACTGAGGTAAAGAGCCGTCTTATCCTCCTCTCTGCTCTGCTTGTCAGGGATTATGATCCTGTTTACAGTTTAATATGATCTTCAGCTGAATCTCTGTGGGAATTGAGTTCATGAGGAGACATGAAGTACAGAGAGGAGGTGGGGATGTGGCTAATGAGCAGCAGCACTTGTATGCAGTCTCCATTACCACAGTCTCTGTACTTCAGTTGTCTCCTCATGAACTGCATTCCCACAGAGATTCAGCTAAATTTCCTATAGGCCAATGATGGCTAACCTCCGTCACTCCAGCTGTGGTGAAACTAGACTCCCAGCATGCTCCATTCATTTTTATGGAGTTCTGAGAACAGCCAAGCAAGTGAGGTTAGCCACCACAGTTATAGGCTACATTCAGTATCATAATACCTGACAAGTAGAGCAGAGAGGAGGATGAGACAGCTCTTTAGCTCAGCGTTATTTGTCCTACTGTGCGATTAGGACAGGTTTTGTGTGTACTAATAGAACAGCAGCCATTTTATTTCCCCTGAAGATTGCTCTCCAGTCAAAAGGAGACATTATTAATAATGAAAGGTATTTGGGAATATATTTATAATAAAGTAATATTTAAGTATTTTCATTTTCGTATTTCCCAGAGAACTCCTTTAACTTGTTTAGTAGTGTGGTGCCAGGAACCTACAGCACAAATACACCAGGAAAAACTATCTTTTATATACTGTACACATGCATACATACCATTTATGTTTTTTAAACAAAAGTTAGGCACTAGCACCATGTTAGTGATTACAATAAAATACACCACCATACTGTGACCATCATGAAAACAACAAGGCTTCAAGCTGGCTGCCTGAGAAACATCACTTAAAGAGGACCTTTCATCAGTTTAGCCCTAGTCTAATTATTGTCTTACCTTATAGGACGGCCCCCACTGATGCCATGGCACTCCCCCCCCCCGTTTATTTTGGCGCCTTATATTATAATGAGCTGACTCGGTTATACTAGGCGGAGACTCGCAGTTTTGCTGGGGACGGTTCTCTTTTCCCTAACTGTGAGCGCATCCAATCAGAGCGCACCGCTCTTAGCCAGGGAGTGCCATGGCATCAGTGGGGTCTGCCCTATAAGATAAGACCATAATTAGACTAGGGCTAAACTGATGAAAGGTCCTCTTTAATGATACTACATAGAAACATAGAATGTGTCGTCAGATGAGAACCATTTGGCCCATCTAGTCTGAATACTATGGATAGCCCTTGGCCTTATCTTATATGAAGGATGGCCTTATGCCTATTCCGTGCATGCTTAAACTCCTCCACTGTATTTGCAGCTACCACTTCTGCAGGAAGGCTATTCCATGCACCCACTACTCTCTTAGTAAAGTAATACTTCCTGATATTGCTTTTAATCCTTTGCCCCTCTTATTTAAAACTATGTCCCCTTGTAGGAGTTTTTCTTCTTTTAAATATTCCCTCCTCTTTTACCTTGTTGATTCCCTTTATGTATTTAAAAGTTTCTATCATATCCCCTCTGTCGCGTCTTTCTTCCAAGCTATACATATATACATGATATTATCACCTTTTAAATTACTATAAAAAAGAAAAGAAAAAAAAAGTGAAGCTGTCAGTAATGAAGTTAAAAGGGTTGAGTATAAAATCACTCATTTCTTAAATCCTTTTTTAGAAAATATTTTTAGAAAATGGTTTTCAAAGGACCACTGAGATATAGATTAGCATGACAAATCATGTGTTAACTGCATAATTGAATCGAAAGACAAAAGAGATGTAGATCATTATTTGCATGAGTATATTTAGAGACAATCTCTTCTTCATAACTATGGGATACTAACAGTAGTTCCTCCTCTCCAGACACTGCTTTTTGGCTGCTGGAACAAATCCAGAAAAAGTTCATCTAAGATCAGCTAGCTTTTGCCTTTTTAAAAAGAAAAGGAGTAAAAAGTGACCACACAGACTTTAACTGACAACATACTGAAAAACTGCCACGATCATCAATAATTTAGGCCAAGATTGCAACCTTAAAAGGGTTTTTATCTGAGACAATGGGGGCATATGGCTAGGATATGCCCCTATTGTCTAATAGGTGCGGGTCCCACACCTATCTCTTAAATGGAGCCCTGCAAAGTGGTGGCTGCAGAACCTCGGTCCAGCCACCACCATGCACTCTCCCCATAGAAATGAATGGGAGCACATCGCGCATGACTGGCCACTGCTACCATTCACTTCTATATGACTGACGGAAATAACTAAGCCAGCGCTCGGCTATTTTTGGCAGCCCCATAGAAATGATTAGAGGGTGGCTGTGCATGCGTAGTGCACCCTCCACAACTTTTGAGGCTCCATTCTTGATATAGGTGCGGGTCCCACCGCTGGGATATGCCCCCATTGTCTGATATGAGACAACTACTTTAACGGGCAGACACACACAAGTGAGGTCAATATGAGAAGCTCGCAGCATGTGGCAGTGAGAGTTCCCGTTCTGAACTCTGCTAATCTGACAGGGCCGCACAGTGTTATAAACATTTATAAGCAGTGAAGGCCAGTTCGCACTGTTCGCCCGCTGCCATCTTTTTTCACAAGTCCGGCGAGGCACAGGTAAGCCCTGTGCCGCGAGCCGGTCTGAAAACAAATGCGGTCACCGGTAGCAGGCAGTTCCGAGAACAGCCCGATGAAGTCCCCCAGTGGCTGTTCTCGGAACAGCCTGCTCCCGCTGACCGCACTTATTTTCAGACCGACTAGCGCACAGGCACAGGCTTACCTGTGCCTCGTCGGACTTGTGAAAAAAGATGGCAGCCCACATATGTTCGCGGGCGAACAATGTGAACTGGCCATCACGGTTTATAAGGCTGTGTGTCCCTGTGAGACCTGCAGTCTACTGACAGCATTATGTTCAGAACGGGAACTCTCACTGCCACACGCAGCGAGGTTCTCGCACTGAATTCGCTTGTGTGTGTCGGGCCTAAGAGGGCAGAAAATAAATGTTTGGCCAGGATTATGTTCTGTGCACCCAGAGACTCCTTCATCAGCAGTATACATCAGGAAGATTTTCTGATGTAGATCTCAAATGGAGGCATAAGAAACGTTACAAAAAACCATACCGTGCAGTACACATTTCTCTTAGTGGCTGACTGTATACAAAGTGCAGTCATTTAGTAGAAGAAAAGTATGCTAAAGCCTACACTCGTTTGGCCGAAAACATCAGATGTTGTGTGCACAAGAGTCTATGTGCTTCTTTGGTCACATCATAGGGCATGGACTATATTTATCCTTATGCATGTACATTTACAATCAATTCATGAAAATATAATACACACGGTTTCTGCAAAAACATGTACACATCTCATTTAAATTAGTCTGTGCAGAATGCACTGCTCTGCAGCTGAAAACTTTGTCTACATTCATAATGTTGATACTGAAGACCTTAGTCATCTGGAAAGAATTATACAAATATCTTGAAATATTTCAGTGTCCAAATAAATTGGATCTCTTTAGAATTATGCTCTCAGACTAAAAAACAGGAAACCAGCGAGAAACTGTTATAAAAAAAGTATGATTCTGGAATATACTGTTATGCCTGGTTTAGGCAAGATTGTGAGATTTCCCTGGTTTAGGGTGCCAGTGTCGGTGGGAATAATGCACGTGGCTTCACAACGCAGTTTTCAGGTGCACAGCAAGTACATGTAAAAAACAAGGGGGGACCTTTATAAAGACTGGTGTTTTTCTTTGCTGGTCTTGATTCCCCTTGTGCCGCCAGAGGATAGACCACATTTATGCAGAGGTGCAGGCCTCTCATAGATTTGGAGCATCCTCCCACTGGCCGTGCAACAGTCTATAATCTGCAGCAGCCTCCTAGCTGCTATAGATTGACCTCTTTATTTATGTCAGAAGACAGGCATGAATAAAGATAAGTGTGACGGACCTGCAGCAATGCCCCCCTCCCCATCACTCACCCTTTTCTTGAAGAGGTAATAGTGGCAGATTTTGCTGTGCAACAAAATTGCGGAGTAAATCACGTAATAAATTTCGACCAAGGTTTTTATGTGCTGCCCCCCGCGTGAAAACCACAGCAATTTGTGGCAGTTACTGGCCCTTCCTGTTACCGTAATTTTTGCCCCATAAGACGGACCCCTAAAATGGTGAATTGCTTGGTAGATCGCAGGCTGCGCTGCATAGTAACAGCAGCCTGCGATTTACCAGACATCCATGTACCTGGAAAGGGGAGAGCACGGCGTCCGCGGTGTGTGCTTTGTTGATCGGGACGGCCGCTGGGTGGTAGGGTCAGGTGGTGTGGCTGGTGCACGGTGATAGAGAACGGCCGGCCCCGTCTGGAGGTTGGCAGGTATCGGTCGGCAGATTTGCAGTGAGAACGTTGGTGGGAGCACCGGAGCAGGCAAATGAGGGGCGGAGCAGGCTTTCCTGCTACACATGTCTGCTCCTGTGTACTTGCCGAGGCATGGGGGGCTGATGAGAAGAGGCATGGGGGGGCTGATGAGAGGAGGCATGGGTGGCATTCACATTGGGGCTCTTATCTGAGGTCTGATTGGGGGTCATTCACATTGGGGGTTTGATTGGTGGTCTGATTGGGGTCTTATTAACATTGGGGGATCTGATTGGTGGTCTGATCTTAGGTCTAATGAAAAATATTTTTTTCTTATTGTCCTCTTCTAAAACCTAGGTGTGTCTTATAGGGCGAAAAATACGGTACTTATAAGAGTGATAGGCCTGCTATACAAAACACATCAAACCTAAAGATGTGGAAGATGGTTTAGTTGTAAAAGAGCCTTCCAACAGTCAAAGACAATTCCAAGTGTACACACTATGGAAAATATCTGTGAATGGCTTGATCATTCTTTCACATACAAACAAGAAGAATTGGACCAACTAAGAGCCAGCGGATGTTGAACTGACAAGGACATTGCCGTATTCTTTATAAAAAGTATGCAAATTAGCTTTCTTCCCAAAAAGAAAGTAAAAGCTAATTCTTTAGTGCGACCAGATGTAAGGTAGCCGTCCTATAAGTCAATGCTCGACCTTTTAAGCAGGCCTTTTTGGAAAGAGAACTGTAATAGGCATAACTTTTTCCTCAACCTATATCATAGGACTACCTCTCCAGTTAACAAACCCAAGCTAGAAAATGGCAAAACTGAGAAGCTAATCTGTATTAAAACTACAAATTTGAATAAATGCATACTTTTTAATAGACAACTGTTTTATGAATATTATTATATAGACACTATTTTGGGAATTGTTCTAGAAATTGTTTATCACAAATTTAAAAAAAAAATTAAATGTCAAAATCACAGGCGAGTACTAAAACCTGAAATGCGATGCTCGTCTGTAGCTTACTGTTAATCCTGCATCTGCTGTACATATGGATAATTCTTGTTAAATTGTAAAATAAATCTGGCATGGCAGTAATCATCACAAGCTTTGTATTCTTTTTAATTAATTCGGCTATTGTTGAAACTGGTACAAACCCTGCTTTCATTAGGAGAGCCCAGAAGAGCTTGAAATCTACATGTACTGCTTTTTAAATGTGCAGGGCTGAATAATGAACGGCATGGGGAATGCTAAGGGATAAAAAAGCAGACAAGATGGACATTAAAACAAAACGGATTACGAAGTATAGTTATTGGCTTATTAGTGCGCTCACACGTGAACACTGTGGAGGGCACATCTTGGCATCAGTTCTATTATAACTTAGAAATTAGGAGGGCAGTATGTAAGTACAAGCAGCAATTAATATCCATATATTTTTTAGTTTAAACCAGAACATGTACATTTTAAAATACTTTCCACAAGAGAGGTTCTAAGAGTCTGATCGTTGGCTCCAATGAGAACAGGGGTCCTATGTCCCTCATTTGAATAGCACGTTGGTCAAGCATGTGCACTAGTGCTTTATTCAGTATATGAAACTGCTGAATATAGCGGGGTACAGTGCATGGCTATATATGGCTGTCCAATCGAGATGAACGGCACGTCAACATGCATGCTTAACCCCCTCTCCATTCACATAGGAGAAACAGGACCCATGTTTTCGTGAATGGTGGGGTTCTCAACAGTCAGACTCCCACCAATCAGACACTTCACCTATCTTTTGGACAGCTGATCAGTTTAGATTGAGGGAGAACTCTTTTAAATTCTGGATTACAGATTCACTTATCAGTGCTAGTGAGTCCAGGAGGCGCCACTCTGTCCACACAGAGTGACCACTTAACCTAATGAGCATATGTGGAAGACCACACTCTGGGCTCGCCGTCAGCAGAGTCCCAGAGCTAGGCTTTAGTAGTTTATAATAGAAGATACAAAGATCTTCTAAGCTTGGCCTTTTCTGCCATAAACGGTCCTCAAGGTAGCATTTGAGCCCTGACAGGTCCATAAATTGAAGCCTATAAAACATATATGCCTTCTGGTAGATTGCAAAGCAATAGCCAATACAAACAATCAAATTGGGACATGTAGCTTACAGGGGTTATGCCATGATTGATGTAAAAAATGAAAATCAGACATCATATAGTACATGACAATCTTTTTCTAGAACCATCCCTGTACTTAATGGAACCAGAGATCTCCCCGTTCATTGCTCCAAATGTTCTGCTAGATTTATTTCAGCCTGGCAGCTCAGGGGGTGTCCTTTCCTCTGTAGCTCTTTCTATTTTTTTTTACATTTACATGCAATCACAAAAGTATTCAGATCCAGGTGCTGGTTTGAAAAAAGTAATAATATTTTTCATGGCATAACTCCTTTATTAGAATGACAAAGTGGGGTGGTATGCGCAGATTGAGGCAGACAATAGAAGGCTGTTAATCCTTATTTTCATTTGCAAGATCACCAAGAAAATAATGTGGTCTCATTAGAACTACAGATTCAACAGGGCAAAGCGATTAACATCTTGTATGTATCCTGAGCCATGTAATTGGCTCCCAAAAAAAACACATTATTATGGTGGCAAGAATGTAAATGAAATGCCATCCACACGTCTTTACTAATGACATACAGATACTATAAAACAATGTCTCCGAAAAGCCTCAATGCATTAAAATATGGTGGGTGACGGGTGCTGAACTAGATACTTGTCAGCTGGTGGGAAGTTGCTTGCTGGAGAGCTGGAGATCCTCATTGGCGTGATGCTTCTTCGTATGTTTATGTAGCAGCTGCTTGTCTGGGGTGGAATACTGGCAAAGGTTGCATTTGAACATCTCCCCGGTGTGGTGCCGACGGATGTGCAGATCAAGACTCTTCTTCTGATTGCTAACAATATAAATAGTTTGTCATTACTGTGGCAGAATATTACAAACATTTTTTTTAACCCCTTAATAACCAGGAAATTTTCAATTTTTAAAATTTTTGTTTTTTACTCCCAGCCTTCTCAAAACCATAACGTATTTTCATTCACATAGCTGTATGAGGGCTTGTTTTTTGTTTTGTTTTTTTGCGGAAAAAGATGCACTTTTTAATTCGTTCATTTACAGTTGCATAAAATGTGGTGGGAAGCGGGACAAAATTCCAAAAGGTCATGGAATAATAAATAAAAAACAAAAAACATTCCACCACCGTTGTAGTTATTATTTCCTATGCAGTAAGACTGACTAGTTACTATTATTCTCCAGATCAGTATGATTAGGGTGATACCATATACAATTAGGTCCATATATATTTGGACAGAGACAACCTTTTTCTAATTTTTGCTCTGTACATTACCACAATGGATTTTGAACCAAACAATTCAGATGCAGTTGAAGTTCAGACTTTCAGCTTTAATTCAGTGGGTTGAACAAAATGATCGAATAAAAACATGAGGAGCTAAAGCATTTTTTAAACTCAATCCCTTCAGTTCAGGGGCTTGGACAAATTAAATAATTGCAAAGGGTTGAAAACCCTTTGTTGGTGATGACTGCCTGAAGTCTTGAACTCATTGACATCACCCGACGCTGTGTTTCCTCCTTTTTAATGCTCTGCCAGGCCTTTACTGCAGCGGTTTTCAGTTGCTGTTTGTTTGTGGGCCTTTCTGTCTGAAGTTTAGTATTTAACAAGCGAAATGCATGCTCTATTGTAGCGCTGGCCAACCTGTGGCTCTCCAGCTGTTGTAAAACTACAACTCCCACCATGCCCTGCTGTAGGCTGATAGCTGTAGGCAGACTGGAAGTTCTAGTTTTGCAACAGCTGGAGAGCCGCAGGTTGGCCATCCCTGCTCTATTAGGTTCAGATCAGGTGACTGACTTGGCCATTCAAAAATATTCCACTTCTTTGCTTTAATAAACTCCTAGGTTTATTTGGCTTTATGTTTTGGGTCATTGTCCATCTGTATTATAAAACGCCGACCAATCAGTTTGGCTGCATTTGGCTGGATGTGAGCACAGAGTATTCCGTGAGGGGCATGGTGAGTTCCTAGAATATTTTTTTTGGGCACAAGTTAGTGGAAAATTATATATATATTTTTTTTTTTCTCTTACAAAATCATTTTCCGCTAACTTGTGCCAAAAAAATAAAAAATATTCTAGGAAATCGCCATGCCCCTCACGGAATACCTTGGGGTGTCTTCTTTCCAAAATAGGGTCACATGTGGGGTATTTATACCGCCCTGGCATTTTAGGGGCCCTAAAGCGTGAGAAGTCTGGAATCCAAATGCCTAAAAATGCCCTCCTAAAAGGTACTCATTGGAATTTGGGCCCCTTTGCGCACCTAGGCTGCAAAAAAGTGTCACACATGTGGTATCGCCATACTCAGGAGAAGTAGGGCAATGTGTTTTGGGGTGTATTTTTTACATATACCCATGCTGGGTGAGAGAAATATCTCTGTAAAAGACAACTTTTCCCATTTTTTTATACAAAGTTGTCATTTTACAGAGATATTTCTCTCACCCAGTATGGGTATATGTAAAAATACACCCCAAAACACATTGCCCTACTTCTCCTGAGTACGGCGATACCACATGTGTGACACTTTTTTGCAGCCTAGGTGCGCAAAGGGGACCACATGCCAATGAATATCTTTACGATTTCACAGGGCATATTTTACGCATTTGGATTCCAAACTGCTTCTCATGCTTTAGGTCCCCTAAAATGCCAGGGCAGTATAAATACCCCACAAGTGACCCCATTTTGGAAAGAATACACCCCAAAGTATTCCGTGAGGGGTATGGCGAGTTCATGTAAAATTTTATTTTTTGTCACAAGTTAGTGGACTATGAGACTTTGTAAGAAAAAATTACTTAAAAAAATCAATCATTTTCCGCTAACTTGTGACAAAAAAGAAAAACTTCCATGAACTCACTATGCCCATCAGCGAATACCTTAGGGTGTCTACTTTCCGAAATGGGGTAATTTGTGGGATGTTTCTACTGTCTGGGTATTGAAGAACCTCAGGAATCATGACAGGTGCTCCGAAAGTCAAAGTGCGTAAATTCACATTTTTGCACCATAGTTTGTAAATGCTATAACTTTTACTCAAACCAATAAATATACACTTATTGCATTTTTTTTTATCAAAGACATGTAGAACAATAAATTTAGAGAAAAATTAATATAGAAAAAGTTTACAACAGAAAGTGAAAAATGTAATTTCGATTAATATAAAAAAAAGTAAAAATGTCAGCAGCAATAAAATACCACTAAATGAAAGCTCTATTAGTGAGAAGAAAAGGAGGTAAAATTCATTTGGGTGGTAAGTTGTATGACCGAGCAATAAACCAGGAAAGTAGTGTAGTGCAGAATTGTAAAAAGTGGTCTGGTCATTAAGGGGGTTTAAGATTGGGGGGCTGAAGTGGTTAACTATTATTTTTTTTTTTTATACTTTCCATAGGGGCTCCATAGAAACTAATACGCAGCAGCTTCCTGTCACACAGGAGGACAAGGGCTGCCGTATACACGCTCCGGCTCCATGATCCCTGCTGGGGGAAGCCGGAGCACACCCGGAAGCATGCACTTCAGGGTTTTAGGGCATCCAGATGCCGTGGTCGAGTTTTTTTTAAATGGCAAACACCCGATTGACATGGTGCCCTCTGAATGCGCCATTTTTAAATGCCTGTCCGCCACATAAATTTACGTTGGGCGGTTGGGAAAGGGTTAAGAATTAACCCATAAATGTAAGAATATCACACAAATTCAATGACTGGATCTTTTATGCGCCTTATTGTGCATCTTATCTTATTCACAGGCAGCACTGATTGTACTGACGGATAGAGTCAGACTGTGCAGGGACACATCCCCAACTGGAAACGCCCATCTGGTTCTTCACTGCAAACTGCTAGTGATTCATTCATAAATTCTAATAGGAGTAATAAAGGAACGGCACATCATAGAGTCATAAGAATACATGTTCCAGATTTGTTATTAATTGGTGAATGCAAGTAGTTGCTAAAACAGACATGTCAGGAGAGGCGACAGGTCATATTTAAGAGAGTGAGCTAGGAAGATGAATGAATTTAGACCCTAATGGGAGCTGAAGCGGAGACCATCAACCAGTGGCGTACATAGAGAAGTAAGGGCCCCCATAGCAAGGATCAAACCAGGCCCCCCAAACAGGACAGAAGGGTTTCTGCCTAAACCCCTTTCAATGGCCCTTGAGCCATTTTTCCACTGCCCCATTTGCTAGAAGTTGTTCCTTTAGAGTGTAGAGTCCTGACCAAGTATTCACCAGTAGAAGAGGAGATAATTCCAACTAAGACTTGGCCCTCTCTTGCTTTGGTCCCCATAGCAGTTGCTTAGTCTGCCACTATGGTAGTTACGCCCCTGCCATCAACTATGAAGGAGACTGTAAGAAGATCTATCGCTTTAACAGACATGGAGGAAGACCCTTGTGGAGACTGGAGCTACAGCTATGGCTTGCAACTCTGAGGGATACTGGAAAATGTTACAATCTTAGGTGGGGGGCTTATGTTTTCTATTTACATTTTTTCTGTTATGGCGCTCACCACATAGGAATTTGTTTTCCATGTGGCGATATCTAGTATGTTTGGTTTTTCCCACTTTTTATTTAATAACTATTTTCCCCCTTAGGGGCTATAACCTGGGATCTTCTCATCCCTTGTCCTATTCACCCTGCACACAGCAGCAGGGAGCTTACCATGGCAGCCAGGGCTTAAGTAGCTTCCTGGCTGACATGGTAACTGATCGGAGCCCCAGGATTACACTGCTGGGGCTCCGATCAGAAGCTGCCACCGTCACCAATAAGGAGGAGGGGAGGGGACCCTGTGGCCACTGCCAACAATGATTTTAATACTGGTGGGGGGTACACTGCGCCACCAATGTTTTTAATACTGGGGGGGGGGGGGGGGGGGTGCACTGCGCCACCAATGATAATTAACCTTTAATACAGATACAGGAGGCGGGTGCGGCAGAATCACATAGCTGGCACCCGACCTCTGACAGGGAGCTGCTTTCAGCGGCAGTTAACCCCTCAGGTGCTGCACCTGCCTACTGTATCTGTAAGAGGACCTTTCATTGGTCCATACTTTATTAACTAAGTAGCAGGACATGTAGAGCGCCACCCAGGAATCTCCCTGCTCTTACTATTATTTCTGGGCGCCGCTCCGTTCACCCCCTGTGGCCCCCGTTACATTCTCCTGCGCTGTATTCTAATTACTACTATCTGAACACCAGGGAGGAGACATCAGCTTCTCTCTCTGGGCGTTCCTTCTCCCTGGCTGTAGCGCTGTCGAATCGCAGCGCAGAGCGTCACAGCCAGGGAGAAGGTGAGTTTTTTTCTCTCCCTGGCTGTGACGCTCTGCAAAGTGATTGGACAGCGCTACAGCCAGGGAGAAGCAACGCCCAGGGAGAAAAGCTGATGTCTCCTCCCTGGTGTTCAGATAGTAGTAATTAGAATACAGCGCAGGAGAATGTAACGGGTGCCACAGCGGGCGAATGGAGCGGGGCCCAGGAATAATAGTAAGTGCAGGGAGATCCCTGGGCGCCGCTCTACATGTCCTGCTACTTAGTTAATAAAGTCCGGACCCATGAAAGGTCCTCTGGTTAATTATCATTGGTGGCACAGTGGCCACAGTCCCTCCCTTCCTCCGCCCACTCTATCCTCATTGGTTGCAGTGCCTGGCCGGCATCACAGTTGGAAGGAAGGAACGTTCTCCTTCCTTCCCGCTGTATGGCTGTGCGCTGTGTGTGATGCGCGCATCGGGCGCACATGCTCCTGGTGTCTCCACTCCTCTGTTTGCCTGGGCCGCGGCAATACAATCTTCCAGGGCCCAGTCCTGGGCCGCGGCCCGGCGGTTGGGGACCGCTGATGTAGAGGATAGAGCTTGCAACTGCATCACTGCTCTCACTGAAGTGAATGGGAGAAATGCTGCAGTTACAAGCATGATCCACTACAAAATGGACGGAGTTCTGTTATTCCGGCACTGGAACTTCTGCAGAACAGCTGATTGGAGGTAGTCAAAAAGGTAAATCTATCTAGAATTTATCAGTGATCAAATACTGATGGATCACATAGATAACTAGTTAGAACAAGAACATCTGTACTGGCTCCACTACCCAAACACTGGATGAAATCCTAAAAAGATTTTATTTTAATTTTTTTTGGGGAGGGGGGGGGGGGGCAGGGAAGAGTCTTTTCTTTTCACATGAAAGGATCTCTCATATAACCATGTGAATAAAACAAATTATTCTGTAGCTCTAAACTAAAAGGATAAAAGGTATTCAGAAATTTTGCTGTACAGTTCTATCTTTTATTGGGACTTTCTATCATCCAGCAAATTGAGAATTCATCTGATGAAATGCTGACAGGAAAACAATGAGTGAAGCAATAATCCTTGAAATCACATTAAATCGGACACACAACACAGTGGTTCCTTTCTTCTTTATAAATGCAATTTTCCAAATCCATCCATTCACGATTAAAGAAACTTAAAGGGAATCTGTCACTAGCGATTTACCAATTTTTTTTTCCCCATGAATCCAGGTTTAACAGAGTACCTGTTTTCCATCTGTGTTCTTCTTTTGATTGTGAGTCTTGTCATTTCTTCAAAAAAGCGATTCTTCGGATATGTAAATGGCGCTGTAAGGAGCCCAGAGGGGCGTTATTCTTTCTCCACGGTGCCCAGGAACGCCCCTCTGATGTGCCGTGCCCGCCTAAGTTTGAAAACTAATTACGCCTCCCAGTTCCTCTAAATCGCCTCCCAGAGGCAAGGCTAAGTGCTCAGCACCCGCCCGCCCCCCGCTCCAGCAAACACCCCATCCTCCTCTCGCCGGCATCCCAAATCACGCGCAGGTGCAGTGTCGGCGATTGCCTGCGCTATGATAAGATGACTGACGGCACTGCGCATGCGCGGGATTTGGGATGCCGGCGAGAGGAGGATCGGGGTGTTTGCTGCAGAGCGTGGCGCTGGGGGCGGGCGGGTGCTGAGCACTTAGCCTCGCCTCTGGGAGGCGATTTAGAGGAACTGGGAGGCGTAATTAGTTTTCAAACTTAGGCGGGCACTGCACATCAGAGGGGAGTTCCTGGGCACCGTGGAGAAAGAATAACGCCCCTCTGGGCTCCTTACAGCGTCATTTACATATCAGAAGAATCGCTTTTTTGAAGAAATGACAAGACTCACAATCAAAAGAAGAACACAGATGGAAAACAGGTACTCTGTTAAACCTGGATTCATGGGAAAAAAAAATTGGTAAATCGCTAGTGACAGATTCCCTTTAACAATTTTGTGCTTTCCTAAATTTGCAGGTGAAATTTTTTTAAATAAAATAAAACAATGAAAAGGAAAACAACCGATCTGTCAGAGGTTGGGCTTTAACTCTTAGGATACTGGAGTTTTTTTTGTTTTTGCTTGAGCCATAACTTTTATATATTTCCGTTCCCATAGCTGTATGAGGGCTTATTTTTTTGTGAGACAAGTTGTACTTTCTAATGCCACCACAGGCAAAACTGACCCATGCCCTTTATTTTCTGGGTCAGTACGATTACAACTATACCACATATGTATAGGTTTTTTATGTTTAAATAGTGTAAAAATAAATAACTTTGAAAAATACTTTTTTTTTTTTCACATCACCATATTCTGACCCTCATAATTTTTTTTTATAGTTATATCTACTGAGCTGTATGGGGGCTCATTTTTTACGGGACAATCTGTAGTTTTTATTGATACTATTTTGGAGTGTGCGTGCGACTTTTTTTTATCACATTTTATTACATGTTTTTGGGTAAGAGAAGCAATGCAAAAATGGCAAATTTGCAATTTTTACCCTTTTTTCCATTACGTCATTCGCCGTATTGGAAAAATATTTTAATATTTTAATAGTACAGGCGTTTTCGGTCGTGGTGATACCCATGATGTTTACGGTATATTTTTTGCTATTTAGGTATTTTTATTTTTTATCATACGGAAAGGGGGGTAATTTAAACAATTTTATTTTAGTTCTTATATTTTTTTTACTTTTTTGCAATTAATTTGAAGCTCATATTTGAGCCTACAAAATAAATTTTTAACAATCATGTATTTTTAAAATAAATGTATTACTGTCTATTGCTAATTTCTTATGTTGGCCTGCCACCAGGTGGCCAAAATAAGAATTGCAGTTTAAATGCTCTCAGCCTCTTCTGCAAGGCCGAGCACATTCAAATCACTCACTGGCCACAGAGGATGCCGGTAACACCCCTGGAAGTGCGAGCGTCTGAGTTTTTTACCATTTAGATGCCGTGATCTCACTTGATCAAGGCATCTAAAGACTTTATTGCCGCAGGTCTCTGCTGTTTCAAACAGCAGAAATCGGCCAGCCATGGCGCCGCCCCCCCCGCACGCGCCATGTTTGCCAATGGTAGCGAAAGGGTTAGGAAGCGCTAATTGTTATGAACTTACCAGCTGTATGAACAGAGTTGACACTTGTAAGGCTTTTCACTGGTGTGAGTTCGGATGTGCCGACGGAGAGAACTGGCATCTATTGATGCATATGAACACAGTTTACATTTAAAAGGCTTCTCACCTGCAAGAACACAGAATGAGTTACTGAAAGCCATTAGCAACAATGAATGTATACAATTAAACCTCAACGAAATACATAATATCAAACTAAGAAGCTATCAATATGCCAGCTGTGGGCATTACTATATTGCAAAGTGACAAAAGCTCTTTAAGTAATAAGTTATTCTACTTTTCATCTATGGGGCCCTGTGACTACTAGCTGCACCCCTCTACGTATCCAGCTCCATTTTGTTCTGAAAATATGGGTCATTATTTCTAACTGGTCACATGATGAATTCATTACAGGGCCAAATTTACCTATAGGCACAGTAGACATGCATGGATGGATGCATACCTACAAGAATCTTTGGATGGCCCCATGTCATGTCAGCATGTGACAATAAAATTTAAAGAATAGTCAAATTGATGACAAACCACTGTACACCAGTAAATGGGGGATGACAAAATCTATGAACAAAGAGAAAAGAAACATGGACACATACTGCCATGTCTGACAAAAGAACATGCCACCACAGTTAAAAAATGCAGAAGACACAGCAAACACCATGCTTGATCATTGCAACAAAGGTATCCGAAACAAGCTGCAGCAAAGCACTCTAACAATTAACCCGGGGACTACTGTAATGTGGCCACACACAGTATGGACCAAACTTTAAAGTTATTCAATTACTTTTGAAGACCATTTTAACTGCATTGCGTGTGTTTTATAAAAAAAAATAATCATATTTACATTTCCATTACATTTTGTTTTCTGCAGCTTGCATGCTTTACAATACAATGCAAGCTGCTCAGTGCTTACTTTGTCACATGAGCTCTCTGATGGGTCACACTGCAACCCCTTCTCTTTGCTCTCCTGAAAAGAAATCCAAGCTGACATCTTTACAAGCAAACAAAATAAACTTACATCTAAAGGGATGTCACCTTTATGAGTGTTCACAAGAGCAGAGAGAAGGGCTATACTGACCTTTCAGAGAGCTCATCTGCTGAGGTAAATAAACACTGAATGGCATTGAACAGCTGGTACTGTATTGTAAAACATGCAAGCTGCAGAAGACAAACAGTCTTTATTTAACTCCTTCTACCCTGGGCCAGTTCTCGCCCTCATGCCCAGGCCATTTTTTGCAAATCTGGCATGTCACTTTATGTGGCCATAACTTTAGAACACCTAATATGTGTGTTTTTTTCTACTTTTTATTATACTTGAAAAACACTTGTTTTGCTTATTTATTTATTTTTTTAACTTTATTTCTGTCCCACTCTGGGACTTCAACTTTTGGGGGTCTGATCCCCTCTGCAATGCATTACAATACAATACAATCTGTATTGTAATGCATTGCCCGTTAGTGTATTACACAGAGTAATACACTAACAGGTTGCCTAGGAGACCCAGCCTGGGGCTGGATCTCTTCGGCCCCCGTGGAAGGCAGGAACCCATTCCGTGCAAGGCATTGGGCTGCCTCGTCACCCATCGGGTCCCCGCCACAGCAGTGCGGGGACCCGATGGGATCCCTCACATGCCACATGCACCTACTATGCTGCGGTCAGATCTGACCGTGGCATAGAAGGGGTTAATCCACTGGCATCGGTTTTTACAGCGATTCCGGCGGATACAGAAGGGGCACGGCTATCAGGGACTGCCGGGGCTCTGCAGTGATCGGGCGCGTACCGCTCCAGTGCCCGCCCGATCACCATGACGTAATAGTACGTAGAAATTCGGCAAATCACCTGCCGCCATGACGTACTATTACGTCATATGTAGGGAAGGGGTTAAATCAATTGTAAATATCTTCCATTTACTAAAATAGACACACAATGCAATTTAAAAAAAGAAACATGTCCATTGCCTTTAAAAGGGGTTGTTCAGTCCCCACCCCAGCATGACTGGACTCATGCTGGTGAGCATACTTACATCATCCCCTCAGCTGGGTTTTAGCTGCCATCGCTCACCCTAGGGTATCACAGGTCCTTGATCTGCCTGTATCAACATTTTACGTGGGTCACGTGACAGTCACGAAGCATCACCCGTGTCCCAATAACATGACACATGGGTCACAATGTTGCGGCAGTCACGTGACCTGCGGTAGTGATGAGGGACCTGTGGCACCTGATCGGGAGCAACGGACCTGGAACCCAGTGTCAGGGATCAGGCAAGTATGTTCAACACTACAGGTCCAGCCACGCTGGGAAATCTGAAAAGAAGGCACACCAAGGGTGAACAACCTTTTAAAGAGCATGTCTGATAGAGGTAATGGAGTTCAATGTGGACATGTGGTAGGAGAATAAGTCATCACAACCTCTGAACTGCACACTTAATCGACATCTTTCGAAGGGTGACACACACTGACCATTGGCATACCAGCTGAGCTGAGGATGAAACGTAACTATATGGTTGCTGTTTTTCATTACACTACCAGTCAGCCACATTTGCCACAGATGTTACCTCAAAAAAGTAGTTTCAGCGAATTTTAAACTTTCATTCAATTTAAAGTCTTCTGTAAAAAATGTGTGTTTCAGATTGTGTACATGATTGCAAGCATTAGGCCTCTATCACATCTGCGCTGAGATTTACGATCTTCTGATCCATCAACAGAACAGAAGTAAAAAATAATAATAAAATGTGTCCGTTAAATGGATCGAATGATGGATGTAAATGGATCCTTTTTTCCCATTTTTCTGTTGTTCTGATGGAGCAGAAGAACAGAAAGCACAATGCAGATGTGAACAACGCATTACTTGAAGGCCTTTGTTCAGAACAATACAGACATGGAAATATAGAAAAAAACGTGTTGGAAAGTTGGTACTAACTGTTCAGATGCCACTTACCTGTATGGACCCGGAGGTGTTGTGTGAGTGAGGCTTTCAGTCTGGTTTTGTAGTCGCAGTGTGAGCAATGAAATGGCTTCACTCCAGCATGTACGCCCATGTGTCTCTGCAGAGCCAGTTTGGATGAACAATTCCTAGAGGGAAAAAATGGATTTTGTCACAAGTCAAACACAATAAGCTCATTTAACTACAGCCGATGAGATCATTAATGGCTTCATTTACAAGGCCTGGAAAAAGCACAAGACATACCATATAGTGTCATAGAGAATAATATTTCATTCATCACATTTGTCTCAAGCATATGAGTTCATGAACGGCATTAATGGGGCTGTCCAAGTTAAATAAATACTTCCACAGGAACTGTAAAAGTAATAAAATAACAAAGGAAAGGATGCTTAGCATATCCTGGTCTTCCCCATCTAGTAATTGGCTGCATGGTGATGAGGTGTGTATGGACGTCGCCACTGCAGCCAGGAAGATGTCCACAGTTCTATGCTGAAGGATTAGGGGAGGAATTTTTTTATATAATTTTTTTTATCACATTTACTACTCCTGGGAAAGTACTCATTGAACTTGGACAACTTCTTTAACCCTTGCATTTTGGTCACTACAGTGACCCAAACATCCCATGTCACTGTAGTGTCCTGCCTATGGCACACAGAATATTTAGCAGTAGGGTTTATTACATCCTTTATCGTGATATGAACTGGTTCTACAGCTGAGAAAACGCTACAAGCATGTAATTAATGTGGCATTAACCACTTCAGGACCTTGCAATTTTCCGTTTTTGTGTGTTCGTTTTTGCCCTCCCTGCCTTCCTGGAGCCATAACTTTATTTTTCTGTTTACATAGCTGCACAGGGCTCCAGATGGCGACCAAAATGGTCGCCAATGCGACTTAGAATTTACAAATGGCGACAAGACTTTTTAGTCTTGTCGCCATTTGCGACTAAACCCGCCACCGCAGCTCTGCAGTTGAATACAGCGGCGGGGCACAGGAGCTGATAGTTCTCTGCCCCGCCGCCGATGGTCTTCTCAGCAGCGCAGTGGAGGAGTCTCTCCCTCCCCCCTGTGCTGCTGCCACCGCCTCCGCCAATAAGAAGAGAGACAGGAGGAGGAGGGGAGGGGCTGTGGCCACTGCACCACCAATGTTTATTATACTGGGGTGTTGGGGGCGCACTGTGCCACCAATGTTTATTATATTGAGGGGGGGGGGCGCACTGCGCCACCAATGTTTATTATATTGAGGGGGGGGGGGTGCACTGCGCCACCAATGTTCATTATATTGAGGGGGGCACACTGCGCCACCAATGTTTATTATATTGAGGGGGGCGCACTGCGCCACCAATGTTTATTATATTGAGGGGGGCACACTGCGCCACCAATGTTTATTATATTGAGGGGGGCACACTGCGCCACCAATGTTTATTATATTGAGGGGGGGGGCGCACTGCGCCACCAATGTTTATTATATTGAGGGGGGCACACTGCACCACCAATGTTTATTATATTGAGGGGGGCGCACTGCGCCACCAATGTTTATTATATTGAGGGGGCACACTGCGCCACCAATGTTTATTATAATGAGGGGGGCACACTGCGCCACCAATGTTTATTATATTGAGGGGGGCACACTGCGCCACCAATGTTTATTATACTGAAGTGTATATAATGTTTATTATATTGACCTTCTACTATGCATTCTGTATTAAAGAATGCTATTATTCTCACTTATAACCATGTTATAGTGAACAGTAAATAGACTTTCATCCTAGCAACCATGCGTGAAAATCGCACCGCATCCGCACCTGCTTGCGGATGCTTGCGATTTTCACGCAGCCCCATTAACTTCTATGGGGCCTGCGTTGCGTGAAAAAAGCACAACATAGAGCATGCTGCGATTTTCACGCAACGCACAAGTGATGCGTGAAAATCACCTGTTCACAGCCCCATAGAAGTGAATGGGTCCGGATTTAGTGCGGGTGCATTCCGGTATTTTGAATGCCGGATCTGGCACTAATACAATCCTACGGGGAAAAATGCTGGATCCGGCATTCAGGCAAATCTTCAGTTTTTTTCGCCAGAGATAAAACTGTAGCATGCTGCAGTTTTATCTTTTGCCTGATCAGTCAAAATGACTGAACTGAAGACATCCTGAACGGATTGCTCTCCATTCAGAATGCATGGGGATAAAACTGATCAGTTCTTTTCTGGTATAGAGCCCCTAGGACGGAACTCTATGCCGGAAAAGAAAACCGCTAGTGTGAAAGTACCCTAAAATATTAAGTTTAAATCCCCCAATTTTACATATAAAATATATAAACAATAAATAAATAAACATATTACATAGCGCTGTCCAAACTATTAAATTATTTAAAAAATATCTCCTATGCGGTGAGCATTTGCCATTTTTTAGTCACCTTGTCACCCCAAAAATAGGATAGTTCTGTTCTATTATGGGTTCTATTTTATTTCATAAAATGCGAAATGCACGCAGCTTTTTTTGGGTGTTTTTTTTTGGCGTAGCGTTGTCATGATACCAAAATTTTTATTCAGTTTCGATTTGGCGACTAAAAATTTGATTTGGCTCCTAAATTTGACACATTCCAAATGGGGTGGAATTGGAAAAAACAAAACTCAAATCTGCCCCTGTTTTATGGGTTTAATTTTTTACAGCTTTCCCTATACAGTAAAACTGTCCATCATTCTCTGTGCTTTAACCACTTAGTCACCAGCCTGTTTTTGGGCCTTACTGACCAAGCGTTTTTCTTCCTTTTTTCATCGTCTTGTTCCAAGAGATACAACTTTTTTATTGTTCCGTCTCGGGGAGGGAGATGGGAAAAACAGCAATACTGCCACTGCGTTTTTACATCATAAATTTTACGGCGTTCATTTTTCAGTATAAATAACATAGTATCTATATTCTCTGGGTCAGTACAATTACAATGATACGAAATACATATATTTTTTTTTTAGGTTTTACTACTTTTTTGCCAAAAAACACCAAAAATGTTTTTGCATTGCAGCTTCTCAAGACCCATAATTTTTATTTTATTTTTCTTTCGATGGAGTTCAGTCAGGGCTTGATTTTTGAGAGACAACTTGTATTTTTCATTGGTATCATTGTGGAGTAAATGGCGCTTTTTGATAGTTTGTTATTACGTTTTTTTCGGAGGCAACTAATTAGCAATTCAGTTTTTTTGTTTTCTATTTACGGTGTTCACCGTAGGGGATAATTCACGTGATATTTATGTAAAACGGGTTGTTACGGACGCATTGAAAAACCAAACATATGGGGAAGATATTTTTTTTTATGGGATTTTTTTATTGAATAAATGTGTTGTTTTTTGAAACCTTTTTTTTTTTACCACTTAATAGTCCCACAAGGGGACTATAACAGACAGCTTTTTGATTGATTTTAAAATGCATTGCATTATCCCTATAGAGCATTGCATATTAATGTCAGTGCTATTCTGACATTGACCAGCAGGCTGCGCCAGAGAGGCACAGCCTGCTGGAAATTAGTCAAGGCTAGTCTGGGGCCTACACGAGACCCCAGCCAGCCTTCACACACACATCGACACCCATGATCGTATTTACGGGGTGCCGATGGGAGACAGAGGGAGACCACTCCCTCTGTCAGCACTTTAAATGCGGCGGGCGCCATTGTCCACAGCACTCCTGCCGGTCTAGGCTGTTAGAGCAGGGTAGTATTTATGACTTTTTGATCGCTTTTTATTAAATTTTTGGGGGAGGAAAGCAACGGAAAAAAAAGGCAAAGCGTTATGCCGTTTGCCATGTGAGCAAAAACATTTTTATATTTAAATAGTAAAGGCATTTTGAAACACAGCAATTTACATGATGTTTATTTTTTATTGTTTAGTTATTTTATTATTGGGAAAGAGGGTATTTGAATTTCTATATTATTTTGTCTTAAACATTTATTTTAAGTTACCCCAGAGGACTATAATAAGCAATCAATAGACTGATTCTACAATACACTGCATTGAATTGCTTTTGCCACCTGCGGGGCTCCATAGGAAATACAACTCTAAAAGCCCTGATTTCTTCAGAGAGGGGCTTTCAAATACAAGCAACCTCTACCCCGATCAACACACGGGGAAGCTCAAACCTACATTTAAGAGGGTATGCCTCTCTCCTGCCACCTGACTTGTAGATTTAAAAAAAGTTATCATAATTTACACTCAACTGAAAAAGCATTAAATTGTACCTCTGATTATAACCAGCTTTCCATAAGTGAACAGCGAAGATAAGAAACTTTGTAATATGTCTTATCAGAGAAAAATAGCTATTTTTCCACTTACCAAGCTAAATGTATCCTCTCCCCGCCTCCTGAACTGTTCACTCACTCTGAATTAATTCATCAAAATCAGATGGCTTTTAGCTTCAATGAGACATCGGGTTACACCCTGTCCATAAAAGCCTATGGAGAGGGAACTAAAATTGGTGGTGGGGGTTGGTGTGTGTGTGTGTGTGTGTTCAGAGAGGTGTACACTTTTAGGCCCCTTGCAGACTAGAGAGTATCCCGCGCTGGTGCAATGCGTTATGCGAACAAATTGCGCCCACACTGAATCCGGACCCATTCATTTCAATGGGCCTGTGCACATGAGCGGTGATTTTTAACGCATCACTTGTGTGTTGCATGAAAATCGCAGGTATGTTGTATATTCTGCGATTTTCACGCAACCCTGGTCCCATAGAAGTGAATGGGGCTGCGTGAAAATCGCATCACATCTGCAAGCAAGTGCGGATGCAATGCGTTTTTCACGGATGGTTGCTAAGAGATGTTGTTTGGAAACCTTCCGTTTTTTATCACACGCGTGCAAAACGCATTAAATCACATTGCACCCGTGCAAAAAAAACTGAACAACTGAAAGTGATTGCAGGCAAAACTAAATAAACTTGCTTGTGAAATTGCGTATTTTTCACTGAACACATCCGGGCCTATTCCGCTGCAAGACCTATTCCGGGCCTATTCTGCTGCGTTGAATCATTAGTGAATAATATATAGAGCCAGATAGACAGGGAGGCCTGCTGTAGAGAGCGTTCCCCGGAGACCGCTAGTTACTTTGCACTGTGGAAATAACAGTGCAAGTATCAGTATCAGCCTGTAGTAGTTACTATAGGGAAGCAGTACAGCAGATAAGGGAAGCCGGGGAGACACCAGATCCTCTAGCCAACCCTATAGCGCCACTATCAGGATGCAGGTTATTACGTATATTGCAGACATAGCTGAAAATTTTCAAATGTGAGTTCAGTGTAGTGTTTTACTAATAAACAATAAACGTTATGTTTTATATTAGATCACACGTGTAAACCTAGAGACAACCATTGGTCTAAGTGACCATCTGTAAATATGCAATAAGTATTGTGTCTCAACACGTTGTGATGGGTCAGCTCTAAATACAAATAGTAGTGAATGATTGCGCTCTCGGCACGCACCATGTTCTCCTGAGCCGGCACCGTGGAGAAGGAGTGAGTCCCTCCCTCCCCACTGTGCGCGGCTGCCGCTGGCCACCAATAAGAACAGAGGAGGAGGGGAGGGACTGTGGCCACTGCGCCACCAATGAATGCCTGAATACCAAAGTAGCGTTCATGTGCCGGCCATATCCCGACCCCCCTATGACTGCATGCTGCGATCCGCCGCAATTAACCCCTCAGTTGAGGGATTAATCGCGCGGATCACAGCGTCCTGTCAGAGTGCCGGGAATGTTCTTCAGTCTCTGCATTAGTGGCAGTGGGCAGTTCCAATCGGAGTCCCAGCAGTGGAATGCTGGGGCTCCGATCGGTTACCATGGCAGCCAGGAGTCACGCTACTGAAGTCCTGGCTGCCATGGTATGTTAGTGAGCAGAATTATACTCACGTGCGCCGTGGCCGCCGGTCACTCCTTCTTCTGTCTGTGCGGCGCATTGCTAATGCTTATAGCATTAGCAATGTGCCGCACAGACCTATGAGAAGAAGGAGCGCCCAGCGGCCACGGCGCACGTGAGTATAATGCTGCTCACTAACATACCATGGCAGCAAGGACTTCAGTAGCGTCCTGGCTGCCATGGTAACCGATCAGAGCCCCAGCATTACACTGCTCGGACTCCGATCGGAACTGCCCACTGCCACCAATGATGGGGGGGGGGGACCCTGTGGCCACTGCCACCAATAATTAATACTGGGGAGGGAGGGGGGGTGGGTTTGAGTTACCAGAGGGGGCTGATAAGAGGGAGAGGCTGGGGGGCGGAGCAGAGGCTGGGGGGCGGAGCAGAGGCTGGGGGGCACATGAGAGGCTGGCTGCCATAGAGCTCTATTAGGGTGAATATGACAAGGGTTCTAGCCCTTAAGGAGGCTAATAGTTATTAAATAAAAAGTAAAAAATAAAATAAAAAAAAGTTTAAAAGTTTAAACAGCCCCCCCAAATATAGAAAACAATATATTGCGATATATATCGCATATCGCACATGCTTAAAATTATATTGCAATATAGATTTTAGGCCATATCGCCCACCCCTACATTCTACCATATCATGAAAAAAGGAACTTCAGCTTGTGTGGCTCCTCCTGCGCGTCAGAGGTCTGATGCACAGGAGGAGCCGGCGTCACACACATGCAAGATGGGCGTGCGGTCCTATTTAAAACTCCTACACTGATCGTCCATAGATCCTTTTTCCTACAACGCAGCGCAATCTGCTGCCATACTAAAGTGCTTTCCCTTTTAAGCTATTCTCTTTCCTCTACCCACAAGCGGCATTAGGTAAGCAAGTCTCTGGCAACATCATGGCCTAAATTAATCCCATCAACTTTCAATTGGTGTAATACCTAAAGCTGACCCATTTATGCCCCTATTCCTTAAAGGGGTTATCCAATATCATAAACAGCCCCCCTATGTGCTGGGCCCCTCAGAGGGAATATACTTACCCCGCTCCCCACACCACCGCTGCTGCTTCTCCCTGTACACAGATGAAAACATCCAGTGTCAGGGGGAAGCAGCCAATGGCAGGCGGGGACAAGCCTCCCTAGCGCCACCCATGATGCTAGGGAGGCTCGTCCCCGCCCCCTCCTGCCATTGGCTCCTCCCACCCCAACACCGGATGTTTTCATCCGTGTACAAGGAGAAGCAGCAGCGGCGGTGCAGTGACCAAGAGCGACGCAGGGAGCGGGTTAAGTATATTACTTCTGAGGGGCACGGCACATAGGGGGGCTGTTTATGATATTGGTTAATCACTTTAAAGGGAGTCTTTCACCTAAAATGACCATTATACACCACAAACATCATGATATCCATTACATTCCCCATATTATAATCTTACCTTTCATATTGCTGTCCGTCGCCTATTCTCTCTTAAAAAACGCTTTTAATCCATATGCTAATGAGGTTCTGAAGGTGCCCAGGGGCGGCGTTTATGCGGCCGGTGCCCAGGCTCCACGGCGCTGTTCAAATCAAACCCCTCCCCTTTCACCCCTCTGGCCCGCCCTCGGTTCTTCAGATACCATCCTCCAGTCAATGACAGATCCGGCGCCTGCGCCTGCGCACTCCATTACCCACTAGGGCAGAGGCAGCAGAGCGTTTAATCCGCATGCGCCGGCCCGATCTAGCTGGCGGAAGTAAACTGCCAAAATATCGGGATGTACGGGCCGGCGCATGCGCATTAAACGCTCTGCTGCCTCTGCCCTAGTGGGTAATGGAGTGCGCAGGCGCCGGATCTGTCATTGACTGGAGGATGGTATCTCAAGAACCGAGGGCGGGCCAGAGGGGTGAAAGGGGAGGGGTTTGATTTGAACAGCGCCGTGGAGCCTGGGCACCGGCCGCATAAACGCCGCCCCTGGGCACCTTCAGAACCTAATTAGCATATGGATTAAAAGCGTTTTTAAGAGAGAATAGGCGACGGACAGCAATATGAAAGGTAAGATTATAATATGGGGAATGTAATGGATATCATGATGTTTGTGGTGTATAATGGTCATTTTAGGTGAAAGACTCCCTTTAACTCCTAATGGCAGAATTATTACCCCCTATACATGTTTGTTACCTGACTGAATAACAACATATTGATTAGATCAACAACCAAAACAACCCTATCATCTACTATTGGGTCCCTAACACATTCCTATGCTATTTGAAGTGACCCGTCTGGTGGCTCTGATTTCGCTCTACTCATGTAAAATTATTGTACTACACTGTAATCATGTTGAGTTTTGTACTACCAGAATGGGATTGTGATATCGTCTAAATCATGTATTAAGTGCATTTCTACCATATCTAGATAGTTTGTGTCTATATCTGATGACGTATATATCTACTTTTTATTGAAGTCTAGGATATTTTGGTCAGGGCTTCACCTGTAATGAGAGATATGTTATTACTTATACTGTTTGGACTACCTCACTGTAACATGCCTATCGTATTCACAATCTGTCACCTGCTTTTACCATTTTAAGCTGGCACCATCGCTATGTTGACTAAAGTACCTTCTAGAAATGCCCCGTCCTTCTTCCTGTCTGCGGCCAGAAAACTCACGCAGTACCGCCTGCGTGAGTTTTCTGGCCGCAGACAGGAAGAAGGACGGGGCATTTCTAGAAGGTAGATTATGACGTGGGGAGGGGGCGGAACCACTTGCCGGGGCTGTGGGAGGTTATTTGATGATCAGGAGGCGTTCTTGGGCACTGCAGGGGGGCGTCACTGGGCACCGGAGAGTGAAAAAAACGCCCCTCTAGGCACTTTGGAGCCTCATTAGCATAACATAAAAAGCGCTTTTATATCAAAACTACAAAACGAAATAAAGTAAAAAGAAGACTGCTGGAAATAAGGTACTTTAGTCAACATAGCGATGGTGCCAGCTTAAAATGGTAAAAGCAGGTGACAGATTCCCTTTAATAATTGTGTTTATGTTGTCTTTTTTACTGTAGTCTGACGAAGGCCACACGGCCGAAACATCACACTAGTGCAGCCGCAGTAATTATCAAATAAACAACAATCAAAGAGCATTTTGTGCTGGCGTTAATTTTATACATGAATGCTCGTGATCTACAGGCCTTCAGGCGGCACTGCATTAAAGACAGGCATGATTCTGTACTGGAAATCACTGCATGGGCTCAGGAACACATCCAGAAATCCTTGTCTGTGGCCATAGTTTGCAGTACAATCCACAAATGCAAGTTAATGCTGTATCATGCAAAGAAGCCAAATGTGAATACGATCCAGAAACGCTGCCATCTTCTCAGGGCCAACGCTCATTTAAAATAGACTGAGGCAAAATCGAAAACTGGTCTGTAATCAAATGAATAAAAAATTTAAAACCACAGACGCCATCTCCTACGGACTTGAGTGGGACCATCCAGCTGAACTGGCCTTTCACCACAAGAAAACATTTGGTGCATCATGAAACGAGAAATCCGGCAAAGAAGACCCTGAACTGCTCAGCAGCTGGAATCCTACATCACACAAGAATGGGACAACATTCCTCTCCCAAAACTCCAGCTGTTGAGCTCCTCACTTCCCAATGTTAAAAAAGAAGGGATGCTACACAATGGCAGACGTGGCCCTGTCCCAACTTTTTGAAATAGGTTGCTGCCATCAACTCCTAAATGAGTTATTTTTTTCATGAAATGGTAAAATGCCTCACTTTCAACTGATATGTGTTCTGTGATGTATTGTGAACAAAATATGGGTCTATTAGATTACAAATCACTGCATTGTGTTTTATTGACATTTACTTCCATCTTACACAGAGTCCCAAAGTGGAGATCAGGGCACTCAGGATTTCATGAAGTGCTTCAAAATAGCGTACCAACCCAACTGATCCAGTAAGGCCCCTTGCAGACGAGCGTTCCTCCCGTAGCGAGTCCGCATCGCAGCACCCGGCCTGACCTCCCAGCACTGACGGGATTCACATAGCATTATATTGATTTATGATGCTATGTAATACTTACAGTTCTGGAATGTATTGGATAACACTGGTAGCATCATGCCAGGGTTATCCAATACATTCCAGAACTGTAAGGGTTACATAGCATCATAAATCAATATAATGCTATGTGACCCCGGCAGAGCTGGGAGGTCAGGCCGGGTGCTGCGATGTGGACTCGCTGCGGGAGGAACGCTCGTCTGCAAGGTGCCTAAGGATATTTAGCACTCTCCATATTCTATTAAATCTTATTTATTTTAAGACACAGGATAAATTATACTATGTCATGAAATTATCTTTATTATAATGAATATTCAGAGCGCTGAATATCCATACTGTATCTTTTAGACAAAGAGATCCTGCGGATGTCACTGTGTGCAGGAGCACACAGGGCCATCTAAGACAGCATGTACACTAAAGGGCTTATGGCACAGAGACCATGACATTAGGCCATATATTCAGTGAGGTGGGTAGGATAGGGTTAAGCATTATCAAAGTGATAATTTACCAAGATGCCCATTAAATAGATGCGGATGACAGTCACTATAGGTGCACATTTGTTGTCAGGCAGCAACGAAAAAGGCAGCAGGGACAAAACAAAAACTGCAAAAATCTTTATCTGCTCATGCAAGATAACTGCACACTCAATGGATGAGTAAGGGTGCCCATACAAGGTGGGGTCGAGCCACAGAAGCAGCACCCGATCACTTCTCAGCTGTTTTCGGCAGCCACCAGCAGAAGAAACAAACCAGTGGATGGAGCTGGAGGCAGAAGGCTCCATCTAATGGGTAGCACCAGCCTATGTGCGCTCCCATGGACCCAACCACCAGAGAGGCCGGTACTTTCTCCTATAGTGTGCAAGCATGGCCATCACTGATGGATTACAGGGTGGTCGTAACCATGGAAACGACCAGTGTATAATGTCATGGAAAAACTAACCCAGCTAGCAAAGGAGGCAATATGGATAATAACAGTACATTAGTAAGTGGCTTGTATAAACCTTCCCTACATCATAAGGCTCCATTCACATGTCTGCAATTTCGTTCTGCATTTTGCGGAACGGAATTGCGGACCCATTCATTCCTATGGGGCAGCATGATGTGCTGCCCGGACACGGAATTGCAGATCCGCACTTCCGTTCCGCTTAAAAATATAACATGTCCTATTCTTGTCCGCAATTGCTGACAAGAACAGGCATATTCTTTTAGTGCCAGCAATGTGTGGTCCACAAAATGAGGAACGCACATTACCGCTTTCCGTGTTTTGCGGATCTGCAGCTCCGTGTTTCTGCAAAACACGTTGCGGACGTGTGAATGGAGCCTATTGCCCCTTTCACACGAGCGAATATTCCGTGCGGGTGCAATGCATGATGCGAACACATTGTGCCTGCACGGAATCCGGATCCATTGATGGGGCTGTGTACATGAGCGTTGGTTTTCACGCATCACTTGTGCGTTGCGTGAAAATCGCAGCATGTTCTATATTCTACGATTTTCACGCTAGCCCCATAGAAGTGAATGGAGCTGCGTAAAAATCGCATTGCATCCGCAAGCAAGTGCGAAAGCGATGCGTTTTTCGCGGATGGTTGCTAAGAGATGTTGTTTGTATACCTATAGTTTTTTATCACGCGCTTGCAAAACGCATTAAATCGCATTACACCCGTGCAATAAAAACGGAACAACTGAATGCGATCGCAGACAAAAGTGAATGACTTTGCGATTTTTAACTGAACTAATTCACAACGCATCCGGACCTAATACGCACACGCTCGTCTGCAAGGGGCCTAAATGCCACTTGCTGAAGTGAGACAACCCCTTTAATGAGATTGTTTTTGAGGGATCAGTTGTATTTTTTTTCTGGCACCATTTTTCTCTCTCCCTTGCTGTGTGCAATGGCCTCAGTGACTTTTGGTGACTTTGTGCTTTAAAGCTTCAATTGTTAAGGTGGGATTACATTGCACGATGTTACAGCCGACTGTTGGCAAGGGAGCGTTCCTTCCCGACAGTCGGCTGCTCATTCAGTAAAGGAGATTGCTGCATTTACATGCAGTGATTTCCTTCACAGTAGGTGAACGAGGGATCTCTAAGTGCTCATGCACGTTTTTGCATTCCGATAACGGTCCGTATATGGAACCATTTATTTGAATGGGTACGCAAAAGATGCGGACAGCACTCCATGTGCTGTCCGCATCCGTTGCTCCTTTCCGTGACCCCGCAAAAATTATGAGACATGTCCTATTCTTGTCCGTTTTGCGGACAAGAATAGGCATCTCTATAATGGGCCAAATTGCTGAAGGCACACGGGCGGCATCCATGTTTTGCAGATCCGCAATTTGAGGACTGCAAAACACGGCACAGTCGTGTGAACAAGCCCTAATGCAATCGCTTGTTCATATACAGAATCATTGTTTCTGGGCAGCAGATCTCGGTTTAGACCACATAATCTGCTGCCCAGAAACGCTGATTGATGTGCCTGCACGAACGGAACGATCACCCAAATGAATGAGTGGTTGGCTCATTCATTGGGTGATCAGTGGCACATTTAAATGGCCAGAATGTCGTGAACGAGCGTTCGTAGGAACGGTCGTTCCCGATAATCTGCCTGAAAATCGGGCCCTGTAAATCCAAATATTAATTTGCACTGATACAAGAAATCAGATATTTTTGTACAAAGAATGAAGCATTTAAGACGTTAAGCATTTTCCACCGTTGCTCGAGAGCACTACTCTTCTTATCTTATTGGCATTTATTGTGAGAAATTGGCAGAAGAGTTCTCAGAAACAAGTCCTTTAGGCTCTACAAAAGAGGTGATAAAATATAGTGCCAGATGTTTGTTGGTCTTTTAAATGATTACTTTATAGAAATTCTATTTACGACGTTTCCTACAGGCAAATCAGTCTCAGGAAAGTAATTGTAACTGGATTTACTGCATGCAAAAATGTATGTAAATTACAGATAAAATAGCAATTTTTTTTAAATAGCTTACAGTCATACCATATGCCTGTAAATTTGTATGTGCAAACTGCTAAAGTAATCTGCATATCAGCAAATGCTAGAATGGCAAGCACTTACTTAACCCCTTCAGGGCCCAGCCAGTTTTCACCTTCAGGGGCCGGCCTAATTTTGCAAATCTGACACGTGTCACTTAATGGTAATGACTTTGGAAAGTTTTTACTTATCCAAGCCATTCTGAGATTGTTATTTCTTGACACGTTCTACTTTGCGTTAGTGGTAAATCTGGGTCGATATGTTTTACCTTTATAAACTACATTTACAGAAAATTTGGAAAAATTAGCAATTTTCTAAATGTGAATCTGTCTGCTTAAGACCTCATGCACACGACCGTTTTTTTTGCGTTCCGCAAAAACGGGTTCCGTAGTTCCGTGATCCGTGTCCGTTTTTTCTTCCGTGGGTCTTCCTCGATTTTTGGAGGATCCACGGACATGAAGGAAAAAGTCGTTTTGGTGTCCTCCTGGCCGTGCGGAGCCAAACGGATTTGACGTTGACACCATATGGTGCAATTGCAAATGTCCCCCATTGACTTTCAATGTAAAGTCAGGAGTCCCTATTAATATAGGATCAGAGTTTTCTCCAATCCAATGGTATATTTTAACTTGAAGCGTCCCCATCACCATGGGAACGCCTCTATGTTAGAAAATTCCATCGGATTTGAGTTAGATCGTCAAAACTCAGATTCAACAATATAGTCTAACACAGAGGCGTTCCCATAGTGATGGGGACGCTTCAAGTTAGAATATACTAAGAACTGTGTACATGACTACCCCGTGCTGTAAGAGATCAGGTGCTGCCAGGCAGCAGGGGGCAGACCCCCCTCCCTCCCCTGTATTTAACTCATTGGTGGCCAGTGCGGCCCCCCTCCCTCCCCTGTATTTAACTCATTGGTGGCCAGTGCCCCCCCCCCCCCCCCCCATCATTGGTGGCAGCGGAGAGTTCCGATCGGAGTCCCAGTTTAATCGCTGGGGCTCCGATCGGTTACCATGGAAACCAGGACGCTACTGCAGTCCTGGCTTCCATGGTTACTTAGCAATTTTAGAAACCTTATACTTACCTGCGCTGTCTGTGACCGGCCAGGCGCTCCTCCTACTGGTAAGTGAAAGGTCTGTGCGGCGCATTGCCTATAGCACAGACCTGTCACTTACCAGTAGGAGGAGCGCCCGGCCGGCCACAGACAGGTAAGTATAATGCTTCTAAAATTGCTAAGTAACCATGGAAGCCAGGACTGCAGTAGTGTCCTGGATTCCATGGTAACCGATATCGGAGCCCCAGCGATTAAACTGGGACTCCGATTGAAACTCTCCGCTGCCACCAATGATGGGGGGGGGGGGGGGGAATTTTAATTAGGGGGGGGGGGGGGGGCCGCACTGGCCACCAGTAAATGTAATACAGGGGAGGGAGGGGGTCTGCCCCCTCCTGCCTGGCAGCACCTGATCTCTTACAGGGGGCTATGATCCGCACAATTAACCCCTCAGGTGCGGCACCTGAGGGGTTAATTGTGCGGATCACAGCCCCCTGTAAGAGATCGGATGCTGCCAGGCAGCAGGGGGCAGTCATGTACACAGTTCGTAGTATATTCTAACTTGAAGCATCCCCATCACCATGGGACCATGGGAACGCCTCTGTGTTAGAATATACTGTCGGATCTGAGTTTTCACGAAGTGAAAACTCAGCTCTGAAAAAGCTTGTATGCAGACGCATCTTCGGATCCGTCTGTATGAAAGTAGCCTACGGCCACGGATGTCAATCTTGTGTGCATCTGTGTTTTTTCACGGACCCATTGACTTGAATGGGTCCGTGAACCGTTGTCCGACAAAAAAATAGGACAGTTCCTAGGAAACACGGATCACGGACGCGGATGAACAACGGTGCATTTTCCGAGTTTTCAACGGACCTATTGAAAGTCAATGTGTCCGCAGAAAATAATGGAAAACGGCACAACGGACACGGATGCACACAACGGTCGTGTGCATGAGGCCTAAGTCCTCATGCAAAAAAACTGATTTTGATTCCATGTCTGATCTGCATTCTTTGAGGACCCATTTATTTCTGTTGGGCAGCAAATAATGACATCCATGTGCTCTCCACACCCGTGCGGCCATTCTGTAAATTACAGAACATGTCCTAATTTTGCCCGTTTTCCCACTTCTCAGACAACTGCAGATAGCTGGAACTTATGAATAAATGTCCGACTGGCTTGATCCCAAACTAAGGAGCATATAGGTGAGCCCTATAAAACCCTAAGAGCTCTCCCTGACTGCTATGCCCATGCAAGGGTCTCAATGGTAGACGATTGCATGCTTACTTACCTAAGACTGTGTGACACCTGAAAACCCTATAATAGTGAGGGGACACGACCACCGACTCCCTGCACTTAATACGGACGGAGTCAGGCTCACCTAGAATCAAGCCAGCAAGCAAAATACATGAAAAGACTTATCTGAGTAAACAGCAGCAGCCTCCAGCAGTGAACACTTCATCCAGGAAGTAGCATAAACTGCAAAGTGAGGCAGTATGGGAGGGAATACAAAGGGAGACAATTAGTCTAAATAGGCGACAGCTGGGAGAAGGAAAGGAGATGACAAAGTGAAACCAAAACAAAGAACATCATGCAAGAGGTAGAGAAGGACGTCTGCCAGACCTTCTAACAGAACTGGCGGAGACAGCTACACAGGGTGAGGGTATAACGCTCCGGGAAGACTTAACTGGATAACCAACAGTCCGTAGCATATAGTACAGTCCCAGCAAGGACATAGGATGGCAGAGGTGACAGTGATTCACCTTTCCACTGACTCGCCAGGGATCAAACCTCTCGCAGCTTTGGGGGGAACCAAGGACCAACTACCTTAGCCAGTAGCACCTACTTTGGGCAGTCACCCACCAAGAGGAGGTAGCGGCAAGCTTAGGGAACCAGACATGCACAGTGAGGCATGTGGCCAGGTGACCCAATCGTCCCAACCTGGACTCTCCAACCAAACCCGTAGGCTCGAGGTTGGGCAGAACAGCAGTTCTGAAGTCCACCAGCTGGATCCATATTCCCTAGGCTAACGTCCTGTAGAATAGCCGCTGATTGGCAAGGGCGGACGCCCTTTTATTTCCCTCAGCCGCCATGTCAGTGCATTGGCCCCCATAGAATTGGTGGGAGATAAGCGTGGCTGTTCCATCATTGGTTGTCAGTTCAATCCGACTGCATAATGTCATTCTGATGATGCAGATTTTCCACTTCAGCCAGACATGCTGAACAGCTCCTAGTAAACAGCAGGGGGCTAACGCAATCCACAGGTGATGTCATCAGCAGGTCCTTTCCCATACATCTGCTTAGTCAAACCGCATAGTTGATTCAAGTCAGACAGCTACAGGAAAGACACATTAAACAATAGCTCATGACTGCTTCCCCAAAACGATGGACAAAGAAACCGTACACCTGGCACAAATTAAGAACAATTCACCCCACAAATGGCCAGGTGTTTTCAGTGAGCATGATGTCGTCACAACCCTCTCCCTCTGTAAACTGCTTGGATGTGGCTTTCAGCAGTGACTCCCGCATCTAAGGGGTTAAACATCAGTGTTTTCAATCGATGCTGGCAGTTTCACCAGGGGCCCGGTTGTCAGTAACAACCAGGCCCCAGCCCAGATTGGCAAGCAGAGCTACTGTGCCCACCCAATCAATGGACCGTAATAGTACAGTGTGGGTCTTTAACGCTCTTCCTACTGCGCCGTATATATACGAGTGTCAGGAAGGGGCTAAAGGAACAATAAAAACAGAGAACACACATATATAAAATAAATAAAAAAATATTCCATCATGTCCTCTCTTCATCTTCTCCTCTCCTTTGTGAGCTATATAAAGAAATCTTCTCTCTTTTCTCATAGTCCTGTGTCTGACTGTAAGACACATGGCTGGAGCACAAGCCTCCCTGCTGTGCTCCTCTACAGTAAGACAAAGGCTATGCTCCTCCCAGTCATTCAGCCACCAGCCTAAGATCAGCAGTGTTCTCTGTAGGATTTCTACAAGGCTATATGTGTTAGGAACATGCAGAAAATGCTTTTTATGATAACAAACAATCAATATACTGCAATCAGGATATCCAAAGCTTGTAAAAAGCCAAGCATAGATCTATGACAATGTTTTTCATCTAGGAGCTGAAGAGATGAAATCCTGCGCACTGCGGTTAAGATAACATTCCCAGTACTTTCTCCTGCTGACATTTCTGTACTCGTGGCTACACCAGAGAGATGGGGAAAGAATGAGCCAAATATGATCTCATTCAGGGTGGCTAGCCGTGTAATCTGACTCGGCGCACAGCGACGGCTCTCTGAGACATGAATTAAAGCTGCAGCCTAATTTATCCCCATTATTGAAATGCAAAGAGACGAGTCCTACAAATGAGCAGAAGGAATCCAGTGTGTTACACGCACAGCGTAATGTGGTCTACTCTGGGAATGTCTGGTACAAATGCAATAACTAAAGGAAATGAAAGGTCAAATACAGTTACGCGGGCAGCTGGATCCAAACACAAATAAAATAAAAAGACAATAAAATACACATGTAGAAAATGTCACTGTCCTGCCACAATGTGTACTCTGAAGACTTCTCCATAATCCACTTCAAACCACTGCTATATGTCACCTCAGTTCTGAGGGTAATCTTCCCTGCTTTACACTTCCCCAATCTTTCTTTTTATACTTCAGAACCTCTAGAGATACTAAGGGAATATAGACGCTACATCCACCTCTTGGAATGCATACATCACACAGAGCGTAGATAATATATATGCATCCATACAAAAATGCAGAACATTTAAAGGGAACCTGTCATCTGGATTTTGGGTATAGAGCTGAGGACATGGGTTGCTAGATGGCCGCTAGCACATCTGCAATACCCAGTCCTCATAGCTCTGTGTGCTTTTATTGTGTAAAAAAAACGATTTGATACATATGCAAATTAACCTGAGATGAGTCCTGTACGTGAGATGAGTCAGGGACAGGACTCATATCAGGCTAATTTGCATATGTATCAAATCGGTTTTATTACACAATAAAAGCACACAGAGCTATGGGGACTGGGTATAGCGGATGTGCTAGCGGCCATCTAGCAACCCATGTCCTCAGCGCTATACACAAAATCCCGGAGACAGGTTTCCTTTAATGTCTTTCTCTCTTTGTTCATTTTGTAGAAGTTCAGTACATGTTGCATATTATGAAAATAATTAATAAAAGCTTATTGATCCTTCAAAAGGTTGATATTGTATAGTGAATATCAAGATTTGTATAGATAAGGGTCTATTCATCTATGGGTCCAATTCAACCCAGTAGATACCAAACAATTGTCCTTCTGGCATATGTCTTCCTGGTATACAAAAAACTCACAGAAACTGGTACAGTGCTGCCAGTCCGGCAAGATACGTAGTGCAAACCAGATTGCAAAATATCACAGAGGGTTACTGTCAAAACATAAGCTTTAGGGCTCATGCTCACGAGTGTACTTGCTCAGTGTCTGTATTGCGGCGAGTGAAGCCTGTGACTTTAATAGGTCCGCATATGCCACATACGCCGAAGATAGGGCTTTACCTATCTTTCTGCAGTGCCTAGGCTTCTGATTCATGTCTCCGCACCGCAAAATGATAGGACAAGTTCTATCTTTGGCTGTACGTTGCTGCTTACGGGCTCATTAAAGTCAATTGGTTCGCATCTGCAAGTGGAGTGCACTCGGCGGGCGCCCATGCATTGCAGACAGCAATTTTCAGTCCGCAGCAAGGGCACTGAGCAAGGACATGGACAGGAGCCCTGAATCACGTGTTATTAAAAACATAAAACATACCATACATACAAATACAAATGCTCTGCAATGATGAGGGGCAATCACCCAGAAACAGCTGTCTGCAGATGAAGTCCTGGCTTATTTAAAGGGGTTCTGCACTTTCATTTAACTGATGATCTATCCTCTGGATAGATCATCAGCTTCTGATCGTCCGGGGTCCGACACCCGGGACCCCCGCCGATCAGCTGTTTGAGAAGGCAGCGGCGCTCCAGCAGCGCCGCGGCCTTCTCACTGTTTAACGCCGGGCCGCCCGCCGACTGACGTCACGACTTGTATCAACTAGAGTGGGCGCGGCTAAGCTCCATTCAAGTGAACAGAGCTTAGCCGTGCCCACTCTAGTTGATACAAGTCGTGACGTCAGTGGGCGGGCGGCCCGGCGGTAAACAGTGAGAAGGCCGCGGCGCTGCTGCCTTCTCAAACAGCTGATCGGCGGGGGTCCCGGGTGTCGGACCCCCGCCGATCAGAAGCTGATGATCTATCCAGAGGATAGATCATCAGTTAAATGAAAGTGCAGAACCCCTTTAATATCCAAGTCATATCTCAAGGCTTATTTAAAGAGCTGAACATTGACCTATAGGATAGCTGCCTTACATCTGGAGGCATTAGAGGCAGAGCTTGTTAAGAGCTCATTTGCATTTCTTCCCTCCCAGAATTCCAGAGGAGCATGTATGGCCTAAAAGTCTCCTCACACTGATTAAGGTGCTCCCTCCCTAAGGAGAGTTAGTTCCCCCCTGACCCTCTCACCCAGTCAAGTCAGTACTCTCTGCTCTGCACTGATGAGGGGCAATCACCCTGAAACAGCTGTCTGCAGATGAGGTGCTGGCTTATTTAATATCCAAGTTATGTCTCAAGGCTTACTTTAGGAGGTGAATATTGACCTATAGGATAGCTGCCTTACATCTGGTGGCACTAGAGGCAGAGCTTGTTAAGAGCTCATTTGCATTTCTTCCCTCCCAGAATTCCAGAGGAGCATGTATGGCCTATAAGTCTCATCACACTGATTAAGGTGCTCTTTCCCTAAGGAGAGTTAGTTCCCCCCTGACCCGGACACAGGCCTCTCACCCAGTTAAGCCAGTACTCTCTGCTCTGCACTGATGAGGGGCAATCACCCCGAAACAGCTGTCTGCAGACGAGGTGCTAACTTATTTAAAGGAAATCTGTCATCAGGTTTTAGCATATTAAGCTGTTACCATTGCAATGTTCAATAAACTACCTTCTTTCCAGCAAGAGTCTTTCTTTTTTTCATATTGTCATTTAGATAAAAAAGCAATTTTTCGGTTATGCCAATGAACCTTCAAGGTGCCCAGAGGGGCGTTATTCCTCTCCTCTAGTGCCCAGTAACACCCCCCTGCAGTGCCCAGCCAGCCTTAAATTCAAGCCCAGCACGCCTCCTCATAAATAAATTTCCTCCCACAGCCGAGCTGAATGAACGGTGCCGCCCCCTCCGCTACGTCATATAATTTATTCAACATACGAACCTTGCTTCATCCTTTCTATTGAGGCTGTTGCCCTCAGGACCGGTAGGATCGGACAGGTGCAGACAGTCGGCGATACTGCAGCTGCGCAAGATTTCATGCGCAAGAAAGGATGAAGCAAGGTTCGTATGTTGAATAAATTATATGACGTAGCAGAGGGGGCGGCGCCGTTCAGCTCGGAAATTTATTTATGAGGCGGCGTGCTGGGCTTGAATTTAAGGCTGGCTGGGCACTGCTGGGGGGTGTTACTGGGCACTAGAGGAGAGGAATAACGCCCCTCTAGGCACCTTGAAGGTTCATTAGCATAACAACAAAAATGACAATATGAAGAAAAGAAAGAAGACCCTTGCTGGAAAGAAGGTAGTTTATTGAAAATTGCAATGGTAACAGCTTAATATGCTAAAACCTGATGACAGATTCCCTTTAATATCCAAGTCATGTCTCAAGACTTACTTTAAGAGCTGAACATTGACCTATAGAATAGCTGCCTTACATCTGGTGGCATTAGAGGCAGAGCTTGTTAAGAGCTCATTTGCATCCCTTCCCTCCCATACATACAAAAAAAAAGCAAAAATCCAAATGGCTGGGTAAGGCTTCGTTCACATCTCCGGTAAAGGCATCTGGTAGAGAACAGCCTGCTGGAGCTCACTGGATCTGGCACTGCTGGACACTGCTGTTCACCGCCAGACCCCATAAACGAATAGAATCCATCCTCTTTCCAGCAGGAGTGCTGGGTTTCAGCCGGACAAAAAGCGTCGCACGCAATGTTTTTTTGTCCAGCCGAAAGTCAGCATTTTGCCGGAAAGCAGCCTTTTCCCATTATAGTCTATGGCAGGGGTCCTCAAACTACGGCCCGCGGGCCACATGCGGCCCGCCGAGGAATCTGATCCGGCCCGCCGGGTCTGTTTAACAGTTAACCTTTAAGCATGCTCAGGGCCTGCGCACCTCTGCTCTCCTCCTCCTGCGCCCTGGCTCCCTCCCTCCGATGTCAGCTCTGCTCCGGCGGTACGTGACTGCTCACTGACGTCACTCGCCTGCTCCTCTCAGGCGACGCAGGTGACGCTGGCGCGTGACCTACAGTGAGTGAGTTGCCGCCGCTGCCGCCCGCCCGCTGTCTGCTTCTCATATCACCGCCCGGAGCAGAGAGAAGAAGCCTCAGGCTCAGGGACAGCCTGGACAACTGTGGGTGCGTCAGTGTGGCACTTAACATTTTAATATTGACAATGGGGAGACAGTGTGTGGTGGGCATTTTTTACAATGGGGGGGGGGGTGGCGGCGCCGATGCGGGGGACATGAAAATGGCGGCCACTTGTCTGTGGGGGACATGAAAATGGTGGCCACTGTGACAGTGGAAAAAAAAAAAAAACGGGCAGTTATCTGGGTTGGCATGCTCTCATTTCATATTCAAAAAGACTTGGATAACAAAATGCCAGTCTGCCTGTCAACAGGTCAGTCAGAGTGACACTTGGATAATGAAATATCAGGGTGCCAGTCTGCAGAATCTGACCTATTGAAATGCAGACTTGCAGCCTGATATTTCATTATCCAAGTCTCTTTGGGAAACAATTGAGAGCATGCCAATCCGGCCAACTGCCAGTTTTCTTTCCATGGGGCAACCATGATAATAAAATAGCATCCTACTTTTATACGCATTTCCTTTTAGGCCCGTTATATAGGGAGAACCCCGTCCGTTATATAGGGAGAACCCCGTCCGTTATATAGGGAGAACCCCGTCAGGGACTGATCTTGTCTTCATAGAAAAGACTGCAAGAGGTAAGTGTCCACGTGGGGGGGCAGAGGCCTGTAAGTGGGGGTTCTGGTTTGGAATGGCTATATAAGCAGGAAGATCCTATTTTAGTGTCATGGTTGTCCCATGGAAAGGATCTTCCTGCTTATATAGCCATTCCAAACCAGAACGTCAACTGAAGTGTAAAATAGATTACTGATTAAAGGGGTCTCCTTGATAGAAATACTAAGATTTGATAAGTAGTGATGAGCGAACTTCTGTTTTAAGTTCGGCGTCTAAAGTTCGGGTTCGGGTTAGCGGAGAATCCCGATATGGATTGCGAATTCCGTTGTGGTCTGTGGTAGCGGAATCAATAATCGGCCATTATTGATTCCGCTACCACAGACCACAACGGTATTCGGAATCCATATCGGGATTCTCCGCTAACCGGAAGCTGGACTTTAGACGCCGAACTTAAAACAGAAGTTCGCTCATCTCTATTGATAAGCATTTCCTTTTCAGTGTTCGGATTTAGAACGTATCAATTTGGCCCGTTATATAGGGAGATATAACAGAACCCCATCAGGGACTGAGCTGGTCTGCATAGAAAAGCCTGCAAGAGGTAACTGTCCACACTGCCCCCATTGTCCTATAGGTGCAGGTCCCACCACTGGGACCCGCACTGATATAGAGAACAGAGCCCCGAAAGTGAAGGAGAGCGCACTGCGCATAAGCAGCCGCCGTCCATTCATTTCTATTGGGCTGCCGAAAATAGCCGAGCGCTGGCTCGGCTATTTCCGCCAGCCTCATAGAAATGAATGGGAGCATGGGTAGTGCATGCGCAGTACCCTCCCATTCACTTTCGGGGCTCCGTTCTCTATATAGGTGCGGGTCCCAGCGGTGGGACCTGCACCTAACGATATTCCCCTATTGTCCAAGATGGGAATACCCCTCTAAAAAATATAGTCCGGCCCTCCAATGGTCTGAGAGACAGTGAAGTGGCCCCCAGTTTAAAAAGTTTGAGGACCCCTGGTCTATGGGGTCCGGCAGAGAACAGCAGTATCCGCTGAAATCCAGCAGGTTGTTCTCTGCCAGAACAGCCTGCCGGATACGTTTACGGAAACGAAGCCTAAGGCCCCTTGCAGACAAGCGTGAGCGGATTAGGTCCGGATGCATTGCGGATGCGTTCAGTGAAAAATGCACGATTTCGCAAACAATGTCTTTCAGTTTTGTCTGCGATCACGTTCAGTTGTTATCATGCGGATGCACTGCGCATTGATGCGTTTTTCTTGCATGGGGCCAGCGTTGCGTGAAAAACGCAGAATATAGAACATGCTGCAATTTTCACACAATGCACAAGTGATGCGTGAAAACCAATGCTCATGTACACAGACCCATTGAAATGAATGGGTCCGCTCGCATCACACCTTACACCCGTGCGGAATACTCGCTCGTGTGAAAGGGGCCTAAAGGGGACCAATTTCCCCTACTTTCACCCTAGTCTACAACTATCTAAAGCAGTATAGCTGGACTCCAGATTGTTAGGGACGGTTATTTGCTTTTGTGTTGCTTTTTTTTTTTTTTTTTTTTTTATAACACACAGCCAAAAAGGCATATACATTTTTTTTTACTGCAGGATAGGGCATAACTAACTGACCAGTCGTGATCTGTCCACTGGGACTCCACAATCCTGGGGTCCTGTTCCCCAGTTCTAAAAACGCTGAAGGTCCATTCATTCTCTATGGGACTGCCAGATAGGAAATAACTGTAAAACTTGGCATAACCCTTTTAAGTTTCGCATAAAACCGGAAAAAAATAATAATCTTTAAACCGTTTGTCCCCTACTGCTCAAGATGTCCTCCAGGCAAGGGCTTCTGAATCTTCTACTGGAACCTCAAAACTGGTCATAGTCCATGTTAACATTTTTAAGAATTACCTCAATTCATCTTAAAATTTTACTCCGAAATTCATTTGAACATTAAAATAATGAGACAGTGGGGTGGACTTACTAACCATAAAGATGACGTAAACTGACTGTGCAGACGTGTCATCACATTGGTCAGGCTGTGTGATAAATGTGGAGCATGGATAGACACGTTAGTCTGAAGGCTGTATTACACTGCCTGATATATGGGCAGTGCGAGCATCGATGGATGAGAATACATGCATCGGTGCTCATTCGCACCAGTCCGATTACACAGGCCAATGTAAACCCGAATGTGAGAGCAATGATTGTTACCTCACTCATTCCACCGCCATTCTGTTCCAGTGATTTTTGGCACCACATCCCTGATTACACTTGCGGTAATCGTGCATCTTTTCATAAAAGATGCCCATCAGCCGACAAACGAGCTGATCAATTATACGGGTCAATTATTGGGAATAAGCATTCCTATTAAGGCTCAATCCCGATAATTGGCCTGCAAATACCTCTTTTCATGCTAGGTGCAAAAACTCTCTAAATCTATCTATGCCAATTTTTGCCTCAATTTACACCATAATCTAATCTAGTTGCACAATAATAAATATGGGCCCAGTGAGTCTGCTGTGTTGCAAAGCCAGAGACTGGTGCACATACTGGTGCAGTCTAGGATCACCAACGCAGCTGTAATACACAGTTGTGCAGTCTGCCAAAGCAGGTGCTGTTCTTTGCACTCTGGCTAAGCCCTTATTCACACAGTCAGTGTTTGGTCAGCGATTTCCATCAGTGATATAAAGCCCAAACCAAGTATGGTTCTAAATACAGACCAGGTGCAGATCTTTCCCTTATACCTATGATGGCTAACCTCCGGCACTCCAGCTGGGGTAAAACTACGACTCCCAAGATGTACACTTGCCTTGCTGTTCTCAGAACTCCATAGAAATGAATAGAGCATGCTGGGAGTCGTAGTTTCACCACAGCTGGAATGCCAGTGTTCTGTCAGAAAACCTTAACTCGTCAGATTCCCTTACCACACGTCACTTCCGGGGGTGTGCCGGGGACGTGCACCTCCGCGCAAGCGCAGTACCATGGCACAGCGCCTCCGCAAGCACAGTACCAGGGCATGGGCAAGTTAAAATTACAGTGAGCGTTGACTCATGGACGCGCCCAACCGCGCGTGCGCTCTCAGGGGTAAGGAGATCTGACGGTCTTTTGTCTTGTTAAATCTCCTTACGCGCGGATTGTAAAATCTCCTTACCCTCACTACACAGCACGCTTCAGATTCATTGCTGGCTGGTTTCAATCCATGCGTGTGCAGTGTGAGGGTAAGGAGATTTAACAAGACAAAAGATCGTTAGATCTCCTTACCCCTGAGGGCGCACGCGTTGTTGGGCGCGTCCATGAGTCAACGCTCACTGTAATTTTACCTTACCCATGCCCTGGTACCGCGCTTGCACGGAGGCACCATGCCGTGGTACTGAGCTTGTGCTGAGGTGCACACCCCGGGAAGTCACATGGGGTAAGGGAATCTGAAGATTTCAGGTTTTCTGACAGAACACCGGAGGTTAGCCATCACTGCCTTATACCTTATCTCTGTGGAGGCTGCACTGGTTATGGCTCACAATCACTGACGGAAATCACTGACCAAACACTGACGTCTGAATAAGGCATAATAGTGTGGTGGTGGGGGAGTCATGAAAAGAGTAGTAAATGGCTCATTTCACTGGATTAACCTAGTTTGTGAACCTCCTTGTTCAATTCATTGTGTCCAAGCTCAGTTACGGGAATACAACCACTATCATTTTCAAGCATATCAAAATGTCCCATCAGAAAATAACCTGACCTGCTTGTCTCTAGTTTCCAGGCTACAGCAACTAAATATTATAGCATGGAAGGAACATCTGAGACACTGCACCAAGCTGCAAGCTACAATTAGCTTGTTCGTTACTGACACCTATTGGGAAATATGTATATTAGTTTTCCCTGTAAAGATGTATTACTTTAAACTGTTTTTTTGGTCTATAAATACAGATGACCCGTTCTCAATATAGGTCATCAATATCCAATAGGTGGCGGTCCAAAACCCGGGTCCCCCTCTGATCTGATGTTTGCGGCAGCAACTGGCACGTGAAACAAACCAGTAGACTGAGCTGGAAGCAGAAGGCACCATCCACTGTGTGGTGGCCGTGCCGGGATACTGCTGCTCAGCTCCCATTCACTTGCTGCAGTACGCAAGCGCCGCCACCACACAGTGGATTGAGCCTTCTGCTTCCAGCTCCGTCTACTGGTTTGTTTCCAGTGGCTGCCACAAAGAGCTGATCAAGGGAATGCGAGGTGTCAGACCCCCACCTATCTGATATTGATTAACCATCCTGAAGATAAGTCAACATTTTTAAACATAGATTGCCCAAGTAATATCACCGGTTCTTCCAAAACTAACATTATCTGCCCAATATGTCTTGAGAGACAAGACGGGCTGCCAGCAAACTGAAGGATCATGTTACATGCTGCCAATAGAAGAACGGGGAGGATGAGGGAAGAAGTGCACAGTGGCACACACAGACATGCGACCCATAGAAGTCATTGGAGAGGGGAGGGAGAAAGTGCACAGAGAGATACACACAGACGCTGCCCATAGAAGTCTATGGAGAGGGGAGGAATGAGCTGCTAAAAGGAGAAAAATAAATTTTTTCTCTGATATATTACAAAGTTTCTTATATTCAGCTACACTTTTGATTTATGCAAAGTTTGTTGAAAGTACAGTGGCCATTTAAGTCATACTAGTTCCTAAACTAATGGCCACATGATCATAATGGTGGATACAGAAGTATCTCTTACCTGTTGCAAATATCACAACTGAATTTTCTCTTTGGAACACTTTGTGGATTGACAGAACTTTCCGGGACAAGGACTCTATTTGGAATCTCCGCTTTCTCCTTCTTACAATCTGTGTTATTCTGCTTGGGATGAACAATCTTCTGGTGTTTAGTCATTTGGCGAATGTTTTTGAAAGGTTCATTACAGAATGGACAAGTAAGAAGCGTGTGCTTTTTGTGCTTAGAGGAGTGGGCTTTCACTTGTGATCTATAGAAACAAATATAACAAGCATTTTAAGTACATGTGTGCATTGTATTTAGCAGTAGGTGCATATGCTGCCCCTTAAATAACTGGTTTTCACTGATTCAACAATGAGATGCTTTGACTCCAATCCCACGCAAATTATATTTTTTAAGCTTCCTCTGACAACTAGCAGCAACGGTAAACAGGAAAAAAGAGGGAATTTTAGTTTAGGAGCCCTATCAAACTCAAAGAACCACACTTAAAAAGATATGCCAAATGAATAGCAGGACACATGTCGATGGGATGATGTCTGTTAGCTTTAGTTCCAATGTTCAAGAGAAGTATCTACATGCCAATGATATCACCACAGGTAAATTTAGAGGGACCCAAGGAAATTAAGATAGACAAGGTGGTATTTGTAGCAGGAAAAAAGTTGTTACTTTTGGGTAGTTCCTGCTGTCCTCTTGAAGACAGCTCAGTAAGGGCCTTATGGGCTTCTCTCAGACCCACCTCTGCTGATAATTTTTTTCCACCCTTAACACAGAAGTGCTGCTTGTTTTGACTGGTTGCTCAAAAACAGCACATGCTTAACTATCAGGAAAACCCCTTTCCATTTTGTCCTCTCATGCATATGGACATCATATAGTGGGTTCTCCCATTCATGATCCCTGAAGTGGAGAGGTACTGTGAAGAGCTACTAGAGGTCTCGGAGTGACCAAGCACGTATCGGACAACGCTAAGCTTTCCCTACAGTGTCCATCTATTTTCTCTGATGGTGAAACCGGCTGTTGATACGGCAGCATTTCCTTATCTAGCCAGTGGGTTTGCATATTCAGAATCACAGTAAAATAATTTTTGGTATCTACTTCTGTGAGCAGGGATGAACGCTTGTAGTTACAGGCCTAAAGGCACTGCTGAGAAATTCTAATGACATGTCCCATTATATCTGTCAGGTGAAATGTTCTTTATGGAGACCTTGTAGAACCTGACAAATGATAAACAGGCCTGTAATTTCAAGTGACTATATCCCCATATAGAAGATATTAAAAAATAATTTCACATATTTAGTGTATACTAACATGTCTACTGGAAACTTCTTCTGGTCAATCTAACTTTAATAGGTGCCCTGATACTGATTGTCTACCCTCAGGATAGGTCATCCATATCAGATTGGTGTGGGTGTGATACCTGGCACCCTCACCAACAGAAGGATGGAGCTGGAAGCAGAAGGTTCTGTCTATTGTGTAGTGGCTGTGTCAGGGTACAGCAGATGGGCTTCCATTAAAAAGGTATGACAGCTTCCGTCCACGGTATAGTTTCAGGCGCTAATGTCTGCCTGAAACAACTGATTGGTGGGGTGCTCTGTCCACTGTTTCTTTTCCAGCAGCTGACAAACACAGCTGATCAGATGGAGAGTCGGGTGTTGTATCCCCACCAATCTGATATTGATGTCATATCCTGAGGGTAGGCCAACAATTTCTAAGCTCCAGAAAACCCTTTAATTAGGAAGGGATAGACAGAGTCTCAAAACTAGTCTATAAAACTAAAAAAATTGCTGCACACCATTATACATACAAACAATAGAGCTAAGAAATGGGGGTCATTCTAAATAAAAGTGGTACAATACCTACTATAAATGAGTCAATGGAAGCTCTTAGCACACATATTTGATCAAACGTGCGTCAGGCCCATCTACCAGGCGCCAAGGTGGCTTCCGCAGATGGGTCCCTAACACTAATATACCGCCTCTCTTGGACTTACCTAAGTCTACAATATTCAGGGCAGTATAGGAAAGAGCTTCCATTGACTCATTTATAGTAGGTATTGTACCACTTTTATTTATAATGACCCCCATTTATTAGCTCTATTGTTTGTATGTATAATGGTGTGTAGCCATTTTCTTTTTATAATCATGCTTGCTTGTGATTTTATAATCATGCTTGCTTGTGATTTTATAATCATGCACCTGTGATTTCTGAAGGTTCTAGTCTAAATACTCTTGTAGTATATAAAATCGCCATAAAATAACAACTGTAACATTTTTAAAAATTAACGCACAACTGAGCAGGACCAATGAAGAAATTTCTTATTGAAGATTGTAGGGTATACTGATGGCCTGTGATATCGCTTATTATTTTTTCTATGCACTGCTCCGTTCCCCCGCTGTGCCCCCCGTTTTAGTCTACAACCCTGTATGTAAATCCATACTAATCATTACAGGCAGGAGGAGACGGCTGTGTTTCTCAAGGGGCGTCTCCTTCGCTGGCCAATCGTAGCGGAGAGCGTCACAGCCAGAAAACCAGAACAGGGGGCACAGCCCACAGAAAAGAAATAATAAACAATTTCACACGTTATCAATATGCCCTACCCTGCCAGCTATTTATATGGTAATGCCAGAACCAGTGAAAGGTCCTCTTTAAAGAAAAGTCACAAATTAGCCATAAACTAACACAGCAGAGGCCTTCAGAAATAATAAAAGAAAAATTGAAGAACTAGATATCAAAAAGGCTCACATACATTTCAGATGTATCTTTGCCCTGAAAACAAATTTGCTAAATCAATACCGTGGGTCAGGAATCATGCACACGGCCGCATGTTTTTTCCACATCCGATACACATTTTTTGCGGATCAGATAGGACAAGGATAGGACATTTCTATAGAAGGGAAAAATAAAATGGCGGCATGCACACGGCTGGTATCTGTTTTTGCGGACCGCAAAACACATAGGTCGTATGCATAAGGCCTAGCTGTGCAAGCGGTAGATAATGTAATATGGATAAATTATAATGAAACCCAAGCTGATGATAATAATATCATTTAAGATGATTCCTGCTTAGTCTTATGTTAAAAATATCCCAACATGTAATTACCATTCAGATTTCTCTCTGTAGACAGATCTATGTCTACGTCCCCATCGGGGCGGAGGCAGAAAATTATTGTTTGCCTTCTGTAACATACATGTTTATTAACCCTTGAGGCTCTGTTCACACATTGTTATTCAAATATGTTCAGCGTATGAGCTGGGAAAGCCTCCGATGCATACACCTAACATATTCATAGTGCCCCCTGTACCCGGCATATGGCAAAAGAGGGTCCTTTTGGCATACACTGTGCAGCTATGCATGGTCATATCTTATGAGCAGCCTGCTGCACCTTTCTGTATAGAGCAATATAGTAAAAAGTATACCTTTTTTTCATACTATTATAAATTTTTGTTTTTTAAACAATATGCCTACATAGTGGCATATGCCGCAGCCCTCTAACTGACATATATATGTCTGGGGACACTCAGCGCATACTATAAGGCGTGACAACTTATTAAATGGGTGACGACTTACTTTGTGAAAAATCTTTTGTCACATGGGCTACATGTAAAGGGCTTCAAACTGCTGTCATGACTGGACATGTGCTCATAGATCTTGTTCCATTCTTGTTCTGCAAATTAACAGAAGTGAAATAATGTTAAAATAGAGTAGAATAGTGTACAAATCCCCAAGTTTAAGAGCAATACCACATCGAATTTGGAGGCCAGGGTGTGGGGGATAAGCCAAATTTCACATTCTGCAGCTGTTTAAAAGAACATTCACCCATATATCAGTGACAAAAGTAACCAGGAGATGATCTAGTCCTCACTATTTGTCAGTCTGCAGGATTTTCTGCATGTTCCAGTAGAAATTCTGCAGAATTTTGGATGAGGGCCACCTGAGGTGTGGACCATAGTCAAGGAGGCGGGAATTAAATCTCTTTTTGTCCTACTGCATAAACAGTAAGAGGCAGAAACGGATGATGTCCTCGGACACAGAGATTTATTCTTTAATATTCTTCAATAACCAAGTCAACCTCTGCTCTCCTGAAGTCTGTACTGCGCAACCCGGCATGCATCAGGGCTGTTAAGTGCAAGTGCCGATTCCAGAAGCATCAGAGCATGCATGAAAACACAGGACCGGTGAGATTACATACGGAGCAGAATTTCTTGGTGACTTGCTTGTTGCACCAAACAGCTCATTTACATATCAGAGAAGACATGATTTCTCTCCAAGAGAGGCACAGATCTTGGTGCACTTAATACTGAGGTAAGTGGGGACAGATTCCCTTTAGAAAAGAGGACCACAAGAGACCAGGAGATAAAAGGGGTTATCTGGGAATTGGATATTGGATGACCAATCCTCGGTGGGGGGCCGACTCCCGGGAGCTCTGCCAAGTGAGTGCTAAGGCCTGTGACATCACCGTACATCAGTCACGTGGCCTAAGCGCAGCTCAGCCCCATTCAAGTGAATGGGGCTAAACTGCAATACCAAGCACAGCCACTATCCAATGTACGGCGCTGTGCTTGGTGAGTTGTGAAGAGACCGCAGTGGTCACTGGAACCAAGCCTCTTCAAACAGCTGATCAGATCTGATAATGATGACCTCCTTTAAAAGGGAGACCCCCCCCCCCCCTCCCACACACACATAAATTTGTTTCGTTTTTCAAAGATGTAGTATGAGTTTGGGTTTACCAGTAATAGGCTACATAAAGAAAAGCATTGCCTAATCCTAAAGTGATGACATAAAGCTATCAAAATAGAGCCTTGCCCTATTAAATTAATCCATTCTCCCCACACCAAACAACTAGTACATGAAACTTGTACGTAGGCGGTTGGCAATAAATACCCATAGTCACTACTACACTAATTCTTTTATTTTACCAAGTATACTGCAATTCTAACCACTTGAAAGGCAATATGATAAAGAACAGGTTGACAGCACAAGAGAGGACACACAGTGGTTTCATCATGCTTGGTCCAGATTTCCCAAAAAAATGCTGAAAAAATAAATCGATTTTGAGTAGTCTTGCACAAAATCGAGATTGAGATCATCAATCCGAAGTTGATTCGGTGAAAGATTTTAATGCTATCTCCATACAGCATTAAAATGTATTGGCTCTGTGGAGCCAAATTAGTTTCTCTAGAAGTTTCGAGATACTTCGGTGAATGAATTCGGTATTCATTTCTACATCTTTAAAAACATTTAAAATGAGGAATCCAAAGTCGGGTTTGGTGCCGGCTGGTACCTCAGTACCAAACCCATTGAATTGCCATTTTAAAGACGCAGAAGTGTGTACCGAATTAATTCACCAAAGACTTGCACGACTTCGGGTGAAACTAATTACCTACACAGAGGCAATACATTTTAATGCTGAATGCAGAGATAGAATTTAAATCAAATTGCTTAACCGAATCGACTGCGGATCTCTGATCCAAAGCTCGATTCGCTCTACACTAGTTTTGAGACACTGATACAATTAATTCAAAACTACGCAACAAGACTGTGACCTTACTTCCATCAAATTTTGTTTTATCAAACATTAACAATTGTGAATATTCAAATTGTTTTTAAAATTAAAAACACGTGGATGGTTTCCAGGATATAATTTTTTTTTTATTCAGTCCATGTATTCTTCTCGTCACTGCTAAGGTCCTTTGCTGTGCTAAAAGTCCAGACAAACAGCTTCACTTAACTTTTTAAAATCAGACCACCATTGTAACCAGAGAGAGCACGATTTTAATCACTAGTCAGTAAGGCTTGATTTAAATAATAGTTTTCTACATAAAGACTAATTCTTGCTGGTATAACTTATAATATGCAAGTAGATGAAGATTTTTAGAATAACAACTTTTCATATTAGTTTGATTAGGTTGATTCTGTATTCATAGGTTTGTAGAAGTTAGGATTAAGGTCTTTTTCTCAACTCTGTTCATGTTATCACATTTTTGCTGTGAAGAAGAGGCATGTGATCTCTGCTGAGTCAAATTCAGTTTTGAGAACTGCAAAAGTAAACCAAGCATCTGTGATAATATCTTGTAGGCAGAGAAACTGCCCAATAATCTTACAAAAACCTCTGGAAGAACATGACATTGTGAATGGATTAATGGAATTTATTTACCAAAACAATTAAACATATACAGTGGTCCCTCAAGTTACAATATTAATTGGTTCCAGGACGACCATTGTATGTTGAAACCATTGTAAGTTGAGTAATCGGTTCCACAGCCCCAAAATGTCATCCAAGATAAGAGAAAATGAAGATTTAAGGGAAAAAAAGCAGATAACTAAGACAGATAAAACAAGTCTTTACATATAACAGTCTGGAATAGTTGCTAACTAGCTACTAATAGAGCTATTTTACCAGAGAAGTGGACAAGATTCATTTGGTCTGAGTCTGAGACATTGTATGTTAAGTCTGGTTTCAACTTAAGATGGGTCAGAAAAGACCATTGTATGTTGAAAATATTGTATCCTGAGGGATCACTGTACAACCTTATTCTACATAATTAAAAAAACTAATCTTTATTTCATGATGGAATAACCTTTGGATGTGAATATATTTCCCTCAAAAAGCATTTTATATAAAAAAAATCCGAAAAAAACTTCTCATAGATTTTTATCCACCATGATACAGAATCAACCTAATATGAAAAGTTGTTATTCTAAAAATCTTCATCTACTTGCATATTATAAGTTATACCAGCAAGAATTAGTCTTTATGTAGAAAACTATAATTTAAATCAAGCCTTACTGAATCAAATCCACCCTGTATAGGTATACAAATTGCTATTCAGTAGTAAAATGTTATCATTTTTAACTTTCTGAAGACCCTCCTCCCACAACTCCCAAATATCCCTTTCTGAAGGAAGTGTCTCTTTAAAGTGTCCCTCCAATGTTACTCTCTCGCCCCATCTGACATTGCACATTGGTTGGTACAGCTACCAAGGCAACTGTACAATGCTTAGTATCATGCACGGGTCCAATTCTAATTAGTAGGACCTAAGCAAGATACTCACTGGGTGTCGTACATTTGCCCTGGCAACTGGTCTGCCCAGTGTACAGCTGTGTCTTCCCATGCCCTATGTAAAAAGCCCTATGTAAAAAAAAAAAAAAATACAAAAACAACAGATGGGATGATAACATTTTTCTAATACTGAACAATCCCTTTAAAAACAATAACACTATAAACAAATATATCTTTGTAAATAAATTAATCCAAAATGTAACCCTTTGCCGACCGCCCGTTGACTATATACATCCGGGTGGTTGGCACCTAATTCTGCATGAACTTTTTAAAACGTCCATGCAGAGACTACAGTCATGCTCTAATCGGGCAGCTGCAGGAGCGGGGAGCCTGCTGTCAGTAAAAGCAGGGCTCCATATAGAGAAGGCATCCCCATCACTCTATAAATAGTGTGCAGGGTGCTGGCGGTCATGTGACTGCCTGGGAAGAAGAGTCTGCATAAGCTGCTGGGTCTTACCAGACCCAGATCAGCTCTGCACTGAGGCTGTAAAGTGATGTACAACCTATCTGGGGGCTGTATTTCCCCTGTAAAACTGGGGCTAATATGTCAGTCCCAGTTACTGGAGAAATCAGCTATTAAAAAAAATATATATAGTGGTAGTGAGACCTTATGGGGGGCAAAGGTGCAAAATAAAAAAACGCCACCACAGGCAGCAATGTGGCTTGTAGCCCTACTCTCAGCCACCAAAACCCCTACATCCCACCCCCATTTTATTTAAAAAAATAAAAACAATAAAAATACAAAAAGAAAAAAAACTAAGCCCCATGGTATAACCGAGAAAAAGTGCAAACATTATTTACAGAACCAAATGGAAAAAAGTTATAGCTTTCAAAGACGCATGTACTGAAAAAAAGGTAAACAGCCTGGTTTTGAACTGGTTAAATCCTAAAATGGATTTTTTTCTGTTGGCATGTATGCATATCCCATATATTAGCCTGTGTACTAATAGGCAGTTGCTAGTGCATACTCTAAGTATGCCTTAACTCCACGAAATATGGTCAAACAGCCCTGGGGTCCTTCAATAGGCCTTGGGCTGCCTGCCAGTACACGGTATGGGCCTTTGTATGCCACGATCAGAGCTGATCTGGGCTGCCACTGAAGGGGTTAAATGGCAGAGCTCAGAGGTTTCTTTGATCTCTACCATTGTCCTGTTGGAAATTAATGTTGTTTAGTGCTAGCTTTGAAAACATTTTAAGGATCTGTTCATATCTGCGCTATGGCTTATGTTTATAGCTGCAGTATTCTTGCCGTCAACAGTGACAGAAAACTTGATGGAACCTTCAATGGAAAACCTCAACGCAGATGTGAACAGAGCCTGAGGCCAACCTCATGTGTACAATACACGTGTGCTTAATTTCCTTACAGTTTTTTAACAGTGATGTGTATCCTGTTATTTCTATTGTATACATTGTGTGTGCTAGGGGTATCAAGGCAATCAGCTAGCCAGGAGATGTGGTCAACACTACTCAAACCTAGTCTTTCTTCGGCTCTAAAGGGAAACCACCAGAATGATAAGAGTTTTTCTTTTTCACCTATTTGGGCCTCTTACAGACTCTATAATAATGGACAGGTTTCTCTTCTCTTTTGGGTCATGACTCTTACTTAGTTCTGTATGACCAGTCTAGATGATGCATACTGATGACCACCAGTCCCAGGAGCAGGGTAATTATAGCCAAGGTTAAAGGGGTGATGCCATAAATGATGTAAAAATTAAAATCAGACATCATATGGTACATCACAATCTCTTTCTAACAGCGCTGTACCTCACATGGATCCAGAGATCTCCATATTCACAGCTCCAGTTGCTCTGCTATCTTTTCTTCAGGCTAGCATCTCAGAGAACGTGTCTTTCTGCTGCAGCTCTCTTCCTACCTTCCTTTTTGCTGCTGCAGCTTGCTCTCTATAACTGTCACAGCTTTTTACAGTAGATACAGCTGATGGCAGTTAAAGCCTGGAACTGAGCATGTGCGACCATGCTCATCCAGCTCAAAAAGTGGACGACACATATACTATACTGATTTAACATCAGGGGGCATCTTTATAATGAAGCAAAGAGAATATCTCACAAATTAAATATTTTAACACAAAGTAAATCATAAAAGTAACTGTTTATTTTATATTAAAATAACATTTAATCGTGGCAGAACCTTTTTAAGTTTCTGGCGATGAAGCATAGTATGGCTAAAATAAAAATTCTAGGTCAAGGCTGGAATTACTAGCATAAGCTGCCTTAAAATAAATATGAAGCACATACCCACAAGTCCGCAATGACAACACTTGAAGACATCTTCATTATGACAGGTCACATGCAGGTTTCTAACACTTTCAATTTCAAATGATAAAGGGCATTTTGTGCACAAGAAAACTTCACTCTTCTGGTCATGGCCTCTCATGTGGCTTTTCCATGCACTCTGGGTCATGAACCGTTTCTCACATACCTGACACTGGTAGCTCTTTCTTACCAGGCGATGGCTTTTTATGTGTTTTTCCATTGGGTCCCATTCACTCATGAAGGCGCCACAATACATGCAGGTGAAACCACCACCATGTTTGTGACATTGCACGTGTACTTTGTAGGTGTCCTTGGTATTAAATTCCAGTTCACAAGAAGCGCACCTATAACTTTTTTTCTTTTCTGTGTTGTTTTTCAGGTGGTCGACCGGCAAGGGGGGCATATTTGCAAGCTTTCTACATCTGCTCCTCGTTCTTGCAGATTCTTTTACCAAGTTACTTTGAGGAATTTTTGCTTCAGTGGATAAAGAAAGGGGTCTCAGGTTGGAGATGCGGTACAGACCCAGAGACAAGAGGTGCTCACATTGAGCTTCGTCTTCTTCTTTACTTTTGGGAGAATTGGCAGAGCTTGAAGGAGGAATGGAGTCACTTGGCATGGATTCATCTAAGGGGAACTCTGACTGTTCTTCAAATAATGAATTCACTTCACTAGCACCAACGATGTTGGTATTTCCACCTTGGTCTCCAAGACTCATATCACACGAGGCTGGGCTCATGGTGTTTAAAATTCGGTATAAGAAGGGCATTTTGTCTAAGTTTTCCTCGTTCTCTTTGTTTTCCTGAGTCATTTCTTCTCCAATGCCATAAGAATCGCTTTCCTCTGGTTCGGTGCTTTCTGGAAGCAGAGGAGTTTGATCGAGCTGATGTACATCTAAAACATGAAGGCATAGTTTATTTTTTAAGCTGCTGGTAAACTGGCAGAGTTTGCACCTATAAACCTCCAGAAGAAACACTTCCACCAGGTTGGCTATCCTGGCATCTAGGTCTTCTGCAGTAGAGGCATAAAAGCTCGCTGTAGTAATTTCTGCATGGATATGCAATGTTGTTGGAGCGATGGCCTCAAATTTGTATTTCAGTTCATTCATTTTTCAAAAGGAAAAACAATGATGAAAACCTAAAAGTGTAGAAAAAAAGAAAACGTTAATTACATGGAAAGTGTTTTTTACTGCAATTGTTTTATTTATGTGTTTTATATTTCCTAAAACTGTAATGTGATATATTTGTAATATTTTCTGCAGTGCTCCAAGGCTGCGAAAGAGTAGGAAGCCTTTATTTATATCCCACAAATCAGTAGGAAGTTATGGTATTAAGATTTTAACACTTTACATGACTAGGGGAATGAGTGACACAGCTTCCATTTATTGGGAAATGTACTAATTAAGGCCATTACTAAAGTTATTTATATAGCTTGGGGTGGGATTTTAAATTTCTGATATGGGAGCAACTACTATAATTAGGGATGAGCAAATTTAATATTTAGAAGTTCGTGTGCGGGTTCGTGTTGTGGCATTTACTGAATTGCGTTATCGATTCCATTCCTTTAGAGGCATTCCGTTATTTATTCCGACATAATAGAAGTCTATGGCCTGCATAACAGATCCTTCCGCTTTACGTTATGCTGGAGTCCTCTCTTGCATAACGTAAACTAGACGGATCCGTTATGCAGGCCATAGACTTCTATTATGACGGAATGAAGGCATTCTGTTATGCTTTCCGTCATAGAATTGCGTTATGGTCCGTGGTAAAAGAATCCATAACGCAATTCAGTACAGACTACAACACGGACTTCAAAATATGAAATTCACTCATCCTTTACTATAATTGTAATACTGTAATAGTCTACTGTATTATCCTGTCCAAATACAGAAAAAAGAAAATAATCAGTTACAAGATAAATTCATCATGGATCATTTAACATTTCTTAAAGGGGTTTTCCCCATTAGGACACCTTTGGCCTATCCACAGGATAGGGGATGTGTCTGATCAGTGGAGGTCCAAGTGCTGGGGCCTCTGCCAATCATGACTATTAAGGATGAGCGAATCGACTTCGGATGGTACACTGGAAATCGATTCGCTAAAAACTTAGCTCTAATACTGTACGTTGCTCCCGCTCTGTACATTATTAGAATGTATTGGCTCCGATGAGCCGAAGTTATTACTTTGCGAAGTCGCGAAGACCGTGTAATAACTTTGGGAATTATTACTGTTAAAAACCTTGGTACCGAACTCGAGTTCAGTATCAAGGTTTTTTACAGTAATATTTAATACCCGAAGTTATTACACAAAGTTCTGCAGCAACTTCGCCAAGTAATAACTTCAGCTCATTGGAGCCAATACATTCTAATACTGGACGGATCGGGAACTCCATACAGTATTACAATGTTTTTAGGCAAATTGACTTCGGATGTACCAACCAAATTCGATTTGCTCATCCCTAATGACTATGGGTGCCCGTGCTCCCTATTTGAATGGAGCGGCAGACATGCATCTGTGTCCACGGATCTATTCAACTCTATGGGACTGATGGAGATAGCCTAGTCCGAGAGCTCAGCTGGCAGCCCCAAAGAGCTGTAAGGAGCTGCAGACTGCATGCGTGACGGCTCCTTTACTTAAACAGAGAAGCACAATCCTCCATTCTTATGATCAGCGGGGACCACAGCAACTTGCTATTCTGGCTAACCTAATCGTTATATTAGTTGCTCCTATATTTGTGATTTAAAATTCCATCCTATTTTTATAGTCTCTCTACAGCTCTTGGTTCCACGACACGACCATGAAGAATATAATTCACTGTCGTCAGTAAGGGAATATTCTGATGGAGGATTTTGTCCACAACAAAATCCTCAGCGTATCCCATGCCAAAAACTACTGTGCTGCGGCTTCGGCCATTGGTTTTCATGCGGACCCACTCTAGGTTTAAGCTACAAGCAGGCTCCAGCTGTGGCTTTGGAAGAGGACCATGTCAATGGTGGATCTGTACATTCTTGGCGCGGTCTTGAAAACCCTTGGCCCCATAAACTCCGGCTTATCCTCCCACTGAAAACATGGGAGGCGGGTTCAGCACAGATTCAACCTGGTTTTCAGCATCAAATCCGTACTGAAACCCGCTGTCTGAACATGTCCTAAAACTGACATATAGCCACTGTGGCAAAGGACTGTGTCCTGTGCAGGGCTGTGGAGTCGGAGTCTGAGGCAATTTTGGGTACCTGGAGTCGGAGTCGGCAAAAAAATGAACCGACTCCGACTAGATTTAAATTGGAATAAAAAAAAAAAAGCAAGTTTAAATGTCTCACAAAAAGTTATAATTAATTACCGTATTTTTCGCCCTATAAGACGCACCTGCCCATAAGACGCAGCTAGGTTTTTGAGGAGGAAAATAAGAAAAATAATATTTTGAACCAAAAAGTGTGCTTTTGGTGGGTTTTGAACTAATGGTGGTCTGTGGGTGGCACCGTTATGGGGGCATCTGTGGGTGGCACTGTTATGGGGGATCATTGTGGGGGGCATCTGTGGATGACATATATATATAGCATCTTATATTATGTGTCATCCACAGATTTCCCCCCCCCCCCCCCCCAACAGTGTCCCTGTGTAGTGAATGGGGGCCGGCATCTGTTTCTGTAATGACAGCGGGTCCCGATGCCTGCTTCATTCATAAAGTGGGCGGAGCAGGCACGTGACGTAGTGAGCTACGCTATGAGTGCCCACCCGGCCTCCTGACTGCCAAGAAGTTAGTAGTAAGTAGTACAGAGCTAGATTTAAGATGATTGGAATACTTTAACAATACCCACAAGTTAGATATGATTACCGTATACTACAGAGAGCGGGGCCCGGTGTAGTAGAATACAGTGACTGCACCGGGCTCCGCTGCCATTACAGAAACAGATGCCGGCCCCCCAGCCCCTCCTCCCTGTCAGCCTATTCACTGGACGGTCGCAGCATTCACCCCATAAGACGCACTGCTATTTTTCCCGCACTTTTGTGAAAAATACGGTACTTCTCTACTGTAAGAATGAAGGCCAATGCATGCAGTGCGTCACGTTACCGCAAAACGAACACGTTAAGTGACCATGAAGAAGCATGCTTTTCACATGCTTCACTATATGGCACGCAACGCACAGTTAAGGAGCGGCAATACTTTCCATTGTGTTGTGTTCCGCTATTACAGGGAACGCAACGCCCATGGTTAACCTAGCCTCTCACTGATAACTGATTAAGTAAATCTGTTTTTTGCAGGACTAGAGACACTTGTATAAGTGAAGGGAATGGATGGTCAATAGTTGAAGACTGAAGCTGTAAACCATTTGAAAAACTGCTGTCATTCAGCTAAGGCTATAAAAACTTGTAAACTCAGATTGTTAGCTTAAACTTTAAACATGACTATGGGATTCTACTAGGGAAATCATGTTTTAAAATAAATGCCCCTTCCCCTGCCCCTTCCTGGATCATCCCACTGCCCTATGTTCAGCAGAAGATCAGCACACAAAGGAGAAGGCAGCAGCTTCCTAGCCAGTAGTTCTGTGGTAATGACATGTATGTTGCCTTTCTTTCCTTCAAGGAATGTATAAAATACATTTGCATATTAAATACAGAGGAGTCGGAAGTAGCAAAAACTGAGGAGTCGGACCATTTATCTACCGACTCCACAGCCCTGGTCCTGTGTGGACCCAACCAGCAACTACAGTTCACTGCAGATAAGTTAAAGGGGTTTTCCGTTTTTTGTTTTTTTTTTTACTGGTGACTTATCCTCTGTAACGACACCCGGGACCCCTGCCGATCAGCTGTTCGAGAAGGCAGCGGCCTTCCCTCTGCTTTTCCTAGGTCGAGTGACAACACGTCCATGTATCACGTGGCCTAGGCGCAGCTCAGCCCTATTCAAGTGAATGAGGCCAAGAGCGATACCAAGCACAGCCACTACACAATGATACAATGTACAGCGCAGCGCTGTGCTTGTTAAAGGCTATGTACTCCTTTGGGGACAATTTGTTTACGATTGCATTTTACTCATTTGGGGCTAAAAATCTTTTTTTTAATTGGTCTTTATTAAAAATGTCGAGTCACTGTCACAAAGGGTTCACTGTTTGTCTAGCTGTGTGAATAATACTTTCACTTTGTGCTGAACATCTAAAAACCCTTATCTCTGAATTACTAAGAGATTATAAACACTTATTTAAGCCACATTCTTATCAGTAGGATTGAGCTTTGATAAGTGTTTATAATGTCAGAGAGCAGAAATAAGGAGCCCCTCAGCTCCCTGCCTGACAGAGCAGAGAAAAAATTCTGATCCCTCTATTAGAGCATTTCAGCTCTGTACAGAGAAAAGGGCTCCATATTTTTAATAAAGACCAATTGAAAAAAAAACTCGATTTTTGTACTCACCGTAAAATCAGTTTCTCTTCCGTTCATTGGGGGACACAGGCATCGACCATGGGACGTTCCAGAGCAGTCCCTGGGGGTGGGATTAACTACAACCCCCCTGCCAATCAGAGAACCGCTGTTTGCAAAACTCTACGCCCCAAAGAAGCGTCAGAAGATGCAAAGGTCTGCACCATTTAAAACTTAGAAAAAGTATGCAAAGACAAACAGGTTGCCACCTTGCACACCTGAAGGGCCGAAGCCCCGTGATGCATCGCTCAAGAGGCTCCCACTGTCCGAGCCGAATGAGCAGTCACCCGGAAGGGCGGGGCCCAGTCCTTAACGCGGTACGCTTCTACAATAGCCAAACGAATTCATCTGGTAATGGAAGTTTTTGACATTGCCAGCCCTCATCTTGGCCCCTCTGGGATCACAAACAGGTAATCCGTCCGCCTGAAAGATGCCATCTGGGACAGATAGATACGGACTACGCAGCAGATCCAGAGTATGGAGCGACTGTTCTAGAGGATGAGACGGGTCCGGACAAAATGAAGGAAGAATAATCTCATTTAGATGGAATGTCAACACCACCTTCGGCAAGAAGGACTGCACAGGGCGAAGGACCACCTTATCCTGATGGAGGATCAGGAAGGGCGACCAACATGACAGAGCCGCGAGTTCTGACACTCTATGGATAGAAGTAATTGCAAACAAAAAAAACACCTTATAAGACAGGAAGTGCAAGGGCTGAAATGGAGAAGATTAGAGAGCGTTTAGTACTAGATTAAGATCCCAAGGACCCAATGGAGGATGGAAAGGGGGGCGCAGCATGCACCACCCGCTGCAGAAAAGTCTGAACCTCCGAAAGCGAAGCTAAATTTTGCTGAAAAAGAATGAAGAGAGCCAACACTTGCCCTATGAGAGAGCTGAAAGCCAGCCCCAAGTCCATGTATGACTGCAGGAAAGCCAAAAGTCGCTGCAAAGAAAAACAAACGGGAGACAGCTGTCTCCACTCGCACAAACTAAAGTAGGACTTCCAAGTTCGGTGGTAGATTCTGGAAGACGACGGCTTCCTGGTACAAATCATAGTCTTGACCACTGCATCCGAAAAATCTGGAGCTTTCATTACGGCGGCTTCAACAGTCATGCCGTTAAATGTAGCGACCCTAAATTTGGATGGAAGATAGGCCCCTGCGACAGCACGTCCTCCCGAAGAGGAAGACGCCAAGGTTCGTCGGCGAGAAGTGCGACTAGGGATGCGTGCCACACCCTGCGTGGCCAATCTGGGGCCACGAGAATGACGGGCAGTCCCTTGGTCCTGATCTTCCTGAGATCACCAGTGCATCGCATGCCAGGGCCCTGACCTCATTTATCCATGCATCTGAGACGTGAGCCAGCCAAATATGCCGAAACACATGAAGCCGACTGCCCAACCGAACGGCTCATGCAGCGGAGCTCTTAGGGTTAAAGGACTTGGAGCCCTGTTGACGGGAATGCCAGTAAGGCCGTGGCTTGAAGGAAGGCTTGTGCTTCTGGCCTGTGGCCGACTTATCGGTTGCTCCCTTGGGGCCAGAAACTCCGAAAGGGACGAAAAAAAAGGCTTCCGCTTTTTTGCCTTATTATACCGCATCCTGTTCTGAGGTAAATGGGTCCTCTTACCACCTGTAGCGTCCAAAATGATCTCATCCAGGCGCTTACCAAAAAAAAATCAGCTGACGGTAAATGGGAGGGCCGCCAGGGTCCGCTTTGAAGCATTATCTGCTGCCCAGCATGAGACCCATAGGGTACGGCGAATAGCCACCAACAGGGCTGATGAGCGAGCCATAAACCTGGCCGCGTCCAAAGATGCTTCACAAATATATGCACTGGCATGCGAGAGCTGCAGGGACACATCTGCAAGTTCCTCCAAGGGAAGTCCCGACTCAAGACCCTGACGTAAGTTATTTTCCCCACTCCCCCATAGTCTTGCTCACCCATGTAGAGACAAACACTGGTTGCAGCGCTGTGCCCACTGTGTCAAAGACAAATTTTGCAAACGCTTCCAGCTTCTTATCTTTGATATCAGAAAAAGAAGCCCCATCCGCCATTGGCAAGGTAGTATGTTTAGCCAAGCGGGAAACTGGTGGGTCCACTATAGGTGGAGCCGACCATTTCTAAGTCAACTCCTCCGGAAAAAGATAAAGGACGTTAAAGCGTGTTGGCAACATAAAACGTCTATATGGAAAATTCCACTCCTTGGAGAGAGAGGAATCAAACTCCTGGTGGTTGGGGTAACATTTGTGTGAGCGACGGAACCTTCTAAAGGAAAAACCCGAGCTGCCAGATGACAGGGCGGTATCTTCAACCTGCAACGTCTCAATAACTTACGTAATTAAATTGTCCACCATGGAGGATAGTTTGGGCGACTGACCCTCCGGTGAGACATCCTCATCTGATCCTCTCTCCTCAGAACAAGCCTCTTCAACTGAGGACATGTTGGAGTGAGACTCTCTAGCAGGGGAGGAGAGGCCGAGGACATGGGAGACACAGAACCCCTTTTGAGGGAGGAAGTTCTGTCCCGTTTTGTGGGGCGGCCACGATGAGCACGAGCCCCATGATCCCCAGAGTCGGACCGGTCAGAGGACTGCATTGCCGACAAACACCCCAATATATCCACAATAGCTTTGTTGGTATTTGAGATTTGTTGGTATTGGAGACATCCTGTACCACCCTAGAGAGGGAACGTGTTTTTACCCGGACTGCCTGAAGCTTCCCGCTAGAAAAAAAGAGCAACAAAATTAGTAAATCAGCAGACCTACAACGCAGGAAGGTCTGCCTCCTACACACACTAAGCTAAAACTGATTACCTTGGTCCCTGCTGGAAGCTGAAGAGGGAGGAGCTTACACTTTGTGTGCTTAGTGTCCGCCACCTAGCGGCAACAGCTATACCCATGGTCAATGCCTGTGTCCCCCAATTTAGCTCATAATGAGTGCAATGCACAAATACAAAAAAATAGCCCCAAAAGGTGTACATAGTCTTTAAGCTGTCAAACCACCACCGATCACATAACGATGACCTAAAAGAAAAAGAATCAAGGAAAACCTTTTCAAAGGAATATTCCAGGATTTCACTATTAATGGCCTGTCTTCAGAATAGGCAATCAATATCTGATCGGCAAGGGTCTGACACTCCGATCAGTTAGGGTCTATTCACATGTCCGCAAAATGGGTCCGCAATTTTGCAGAACAGGTGCCGACCCATTCATGTTCAATGTGGGCCGGAATGTGCTGCCCGCATCCGCATTTCCGTTCCGCAAAAAAATAGAACATGTCTTATTTTGTCCGCAATTGCGGACAAGAAAAGGCATTTTCTATGAGAGTGCCCGCGATGTGCGGTCCGCAAAATGCGGAAAGCACATTGCCGGTGTCTGCGTTTTGTCGGATCCGCCGTGTAAATGGACCCTTATCCTGCAGTAGCTCCAGTGCCAGAACCACACAGCTCCATCCACTACACAACAGATGTTGCTGTGTAGTTCCAGTGCCGACTTCCAAGGTTGGAGCTATTCGGCGGGGGTGCGAGGTGTTGGATCCGGATGATCAGACATTGATTACCTATCTTGAGGTTAGGCCAGGAATAGTTAAAGGGGCTGTCTGCTTTTGTAATATTGATGACCTATCCTCAGGACAAGGCTCGTACAAGTGCTATGTTCTCTTCACTGCTTTCCTGCTTGCCGCTGCAATGTTGATGGTGAGCACTGCAGGTGTCATGACAACTCTACTCTATGGGATGCCGCCTTCCAGTCAAGTGAACAGAAGTGAGCCGTCCCATTTTATGCACTTATATAGCGCTGCTATATTACAGACACTGGCATTGAAGTAAATGGGGAGGGCGAAGTTGTAATTACACCTGCTCACCACTGCGATTGCAACAGCCAGCAGGTAAACAGTGAGAATTCAAACAGCTGATTGGCAGTGGTGCCAGAGTCGGCCCCCCGCCAATCTGATATTGATGACCTATCCTGAGGGTAGGTCATCAATATAAAAAAAAAAAAGCGGACAACCCCTTTAAGTCCTGGTAGCGAATTTCATGTTATGAAATTCGTTCACGCTTCGTTTGGTAGCAAAAGGTGATTTGCGTTATGGATTCCGTTACCACGGACCATAACGCAATTCTATGACAGAATGCATAACGAATGCCTTTAGAGGCATTCCGTTATTCATTCCGCCATAAAAGAAGTCTATGGCCTGCACAACGGATCTGTCTAGTTTCCATTAGGGCTCATGCACACGAACGTATTTTCTTTACGTGTCCATTTCGTATTTTTTTCAGACCGCAAAATACATACGGTTGTGTGCATGAGCTCTTATGCAGGAGAGGACCCCCCTGCATAACGGAAACGGGACGGACCCGTTTTGCAGCCCATAGACTTCTATTATGACGGAATAAATACATTCCGCCATAGAATTGAGTTGTGGTAACGGATTCCATAACGCAATTCTGCTTTTACCACCAAATGAAGAGTGAACGAATTTCAAACTATGAAATTCGCTCATCTCTAGTCCTGGTATACCCCTTTTTAAAGGGAACCTGTCACCGGGATTTTGGGTATAGAGCTGAGGACATAGGCTGCTAGATGGCCGCTAGCACATCCGCAATACCCAGTACCCATAGCTCTCTGTGCTTTTATTGTGTAAAAAAACGATACATATGCAAATTAACATAAAAGTCATATCTTACCTGTGTGACCAGAGAAGAGTCATATTTTCAAGCTCTGATCATCTCAGGTTAATTTGAATTTGTATCAAATTGGTATTTTTACACAATAAAAGCACACAGAGCTATGTCTATACCCAAAAAATCGGTCACTGTTTTATGCTGTCCAGTCTGATGGAAGCCTGGATTGGTGACAGGGACCACGCTGGCTCCATGTAGTGCACAAGGCCAGGAGTCCTGGGTGACAGCTCTCCTCCTGTACTGTGACATTAACCTCATCTATGTTAAACCCTTAGGTTCTAGCCTTCCTCTTACATAAGCGACACCTGGACCTCCTATGGCTCCACAGAACCGATCACCAGGGGAGATTGGTGATTTCTCAAAGTTGCCAAAACGCAAGAAAACCGCATGAAGAACCAGCCCAGTTATGATACATTACACCTACAGAGCGGCAACCAATGAACTTCCATTGTAGTTCTGCTACTTACTACCTACATGGAAAACACAGCAGCGGCAGAAACAGCACCTGGCAGGGAATGGGCACAGGGTATGCTCACAGCTGGCAGCTCGCTTCCGGCACCGCAGCCCCTTCCTCACCCGCAGCTGCCTGTTGCTCTCAGTGCTGCGCTTCCCGTGCAGCCTGTACTCTCCCACTTTTTTTTTTTTTCTTTTCAAGAAACTTTATTGACAGCGGAAATATCTTGCTCTGGTCCTTATACCTGCATGGGATTTTTTCTTTCTTATAATAATACTGCTGACACCACTTGCTTTACGCCGGCTTATAAGCCTGACCGACGTCCCAGAGAAGGGGTTTAGTACATGAACTGTCGTTAAATTATTTCTCTATGGGGGAAAAAAAAAGTTGAATTTAATGATCACAAAATCAGACAATGGGTTTCAAAACAATAAACCGCAAAGGAGAGTACAGTAGACTCTCCGCGAGTCGCCTGCGATACACAGCATGGCCACGACTCATAGACACCTCTAGTGTTGAGCGAAGTGAGCTTCGGATGCTTCATCTGAAGTCGCTTTGTTCGGAATAAGGCCTCACGGACACGACCGTTGTGTGGTCCGCAAACCGTGGATCCGCAAAACACGGAGGGCGTCCGTGTGCGTTCTGCAAATTTGCGGAATGGCACTGACAGCCATTAATATTCAAAACGCGGACAAGAATAGGACAGGTTATATTTTTTGGGCCGGACCACGGAACGGAGCACTGGATGCGGACATGTGCCCACCGTCTGCAGACACGCACCCATTCACTTGAATGAGGTCCGCGATGCGCATCCGGTAGTCCGCACTGCAAAAAGCAGTGCATTCACTACTGTTCTGCGGTGCGGAGGCACAGACAAGAAAACCCACGGAAGCGCTCCGTAGTGCTTCCATGGACTTCTGAACCCTGCCTCCGTTCTGCGCCACATCATCAGGATTGCGGACCAGTTTGAGGGCCGCAATACAGGCACGGACTGGCAATGCCCGTAAGCATGAGCCCTTACTAAGTAAAAATGTAAACAATAACAGATTAACATGACTGATATCGCCACATCCATAAAATATTTTTATCACCCTGCAAAAAAAGCCATCAACACTTCCACCAATGGAAGAATAAAAAGTTAGGGGTTTCAGAATAAATGACACAAATAAATATTTGTTAAGAGTACTTTCACACATAGGTTTTGCTGCCACTTTCTGCACTTTAGTTTTTTCAGTGGTCTTCTTTGCACTTACATTTTTTGCTGTGTTTTTTGCTTTAAAAACCAGCTCCAGATGTTAGCTGAAGGTCTGTCGTAAATATGATATGCAGGACACGAAAGGTTTTTTTCCCCCCACTGGTGTTTTAATTAGGTGATCTTTTTGTGTTTCTGGATTATTTTTAAAAATGCAGCAATCTCTAACTCTTGACATTTTTTTCAGGCATTTTCACATCGCTATAGGGTTTAAAATGCTATGAAAAACACGCTAGTAGGCAAGACAGAATTCTTGTGTGTAAAGACCCTGGGGAGTTTCTATTTTTTTTAAAGTAGTAAAACATGATAAAAACTATAAAAAAAATTGGTATTGTCTAATATATTGTCTGACCCACAACATAAAGGAAGTCCTATTTACAAGGCAGTGAATGCAACGTCCCCAGAAATGGCAGAATTGTTTCTACATTCAACCCATATGTTTTTTTCCCTTCTTAGGTTTTTCAATATATGCACCCTAAAATGGTGCCAGTACAAATACTGTCCTTGTCTCCTGAGAAAGCCACTTTCTGTTGGTGATACATGTGGGGGCTTCTTCTCACACTCTCCAGTTAACCCTTCATTACCAAGATTCCTGGTGATAATCATTTGTACTGTTGTTTTTTACATTTGGTATTATTAGACTATTTAGTGTCTTTAATTGTTTTTCTTTCATTTTTTACCCTTTTGGGGCATTTATTTACATTGTAAGTCTGGACCGATCCGCACGCCTCCGCCTGTCCGTGCAGAGGCGAGCGGAGCGGAGGCTGAACGCCGCCAGACTGATGCAGTCTGAGCGGATCCGCATCCATTCAGACTGCATCAGGGCTGGACGGAAGCGTTCTGCTCCGCTCGTGAGCTCCTTCAAACGGAGCTCACGAGCGGACAGCAGAACGCTAGTGTGAAAGTAGCCTTACAGACATTGGCATCAAGCTGTCCCCGGTATCTTTGGAGTGTGGGTGGAAACCAAAGTACCCGGAGGAAACAGAACATACAAACTCGATTGGTCAGCTTCGAACCTAGGATCCCAGTGCTGCAAGGCACCAGTGCTAACCACTGAGCCACCATGCTGTACATTTTTTTTATATTTTTAGTCAGCATGGTGCCTTTGTATATTTTTGAATAAAGTATGTTTATTTCTATTCACAGTATTAATAGTGTTTTCTCTCTGTTCTATGCTTTTTTTTTTTTTTTTAAAGCGGCTCTGTCACCAGGATGAACCCTATTAAACCAGGCTTATAGCCTGGTAGAGTTGATCCAACTGAGTAAACTGATACTTGTGTTTTTTTGTAGGTGCAGGCATTTTGGAGAAATGTACACTTTTATTTTTATGCAAATAAGCTATTGGAGCACCATGAGGAGGGCTTATACGGTTTGAGCACCGCTCCAGCGACGCCTCTGGTGCTCAATACAGAGGCCTCCATTGTTTAAATCCCTCCCCTCAGATTGACAGCACTAGACATGAGTCTAGCGCTGATTTCTCTGATCTGTGCACCGGTTTGCTAGGAAGGCGCATGCACTCCACATCTTTTGCTGCTTGCCGAGCCATGGAGATTAGTGCACACGCACCTTTGATGTCATTACACCCAGAAGTGGGGGTGACTGCAGATGAAGCCGATGGCGCCTACACTTAGTGACGTAAAATGCCGATGGCGCCTGCACAGTGACGTAAAATGTGCGTGTGCGCACTAATCATCCAGTGCGCAGGTGCGAGAAATCAGCGCTAGACTTACATTTAGCGCTGCCAATCTAAGGGGAGTGTTTTTATCAATGGAGGTGTCTGTACTAAGCACCAGGGGCATTGCTGGCAATGTGCACCTTTGTGTTTTTTTTATTTATTATTTAATTGTATTCATTTTGAGCTAAAAATAATGTTTTAAATTGGTCTTTATTAAAAATCTGAAGTCCTTTTTTCTGTACAGAACTGACATGCTCTAGTAGCACCCTTTGGATTTTTCCATCAGACCAGGAGCTGACGGACTCCCTATCTCTGACATTATAAACTCATTATAGCTCAATCTTTATCGTACTGATAAGAATGTGGCTTAAATAAGTGTTTATGACCTCTCAGTAGTTTAGAGATAAGGGTTAGGCTACTTTCACACTTACGTTTGGTGCGGATCCGTCATGGATCTGAACAGACGGATCCCTTCAGATAATACAACCGTCTGCATCCGTTCAGAACGGATCCGTTTGTATTCTCTGTAACATAGCCAAGACGGATCCGTCTTGAACACCATTGAAAGTCAATGGAGGACGGATCAGTTTTCTATTGTGCCAGATTGTGTCAGAGAAAACAGATCCATCCCCATTGACTTACATTGTGTGTCAGGACGGATCCGTTTGGCTCAGTTTCATCAGACAGATATCAAAACGCTGCAAGCAGAGTTTTGGTGTCCACTTCCAAAGCAGAATGGAGACAGAAAGGAGACAAACTGATGCATTCTGAGCGGATCCTTGTCCATTCAGAATGCATTAGGGCAAAACTGATCCATTTTGGACCGCTTGTGAGAGCCCTGAACGGATCTCACAAACGGAAACCAAAACGCCATTGTGAAAGTAGCCTTCCTCGTGCTCCAATGCATAAAAATACAAGTGTACATTTATTCAAAACATCTGCACCTACAAAAAAAGACAAGTATCATTTTACTTCTACTTTCACACTGGCGTTTTGGCTTTCCGTTTGTGAGATTCGTTCAGGGCTCTCACAAGCGGTCCAAAACGGATCAGCTTTGCCCTAATGCATTCTGAATGGAAAAGGATCCGCTCAGAATGCATCAGTTTGCCTCCGTTCCGTCTCCATTCCGCTTTGGAGGCGGACACCAAAATTCTGCTTGCAGCATTATCATGTCTAGCTGACGAAAATGAGCCACTGAGTTTTCTATGACACGATCTGGCACAATACAAAACGGATCCGTCCTCCATTGACTTTCAATGGTGTTCAAGACGGATCCATCTTGGCTATGTTAAAGATAATACAAACGGATCCGCTCAGAACGGATGCAGACGGTTATATTCAGGGCCGGCCTTAGGTGTTCAGGCGCCCTGTGCGAGCTAACCTTGTGGCGCCCCCCCCCCCCCCAAAAAAAAATAAAAACACTGCTTGTTGCTGGCATCATGGCATAGGCTGGCTGACTATCCAACCAAGTAGTTACCAGCCCTCACACCCCAAAGGCCGGTGTAATGTTATACTTCCCTAGTTCGTGAGATTTCCCTACCCTCGTCACTTCCGGTCGCACCGGACATGACGTGAGGAGGTGTGCAGCGCCGCGCAGGCGCACAACGACAGGTTAGGGAAATTTCACAGCAGAGTGCGCATGCGCCAGGAGCCTCGCCGGCGGTTAGGGTAGGGAAAAACTATGGGCCAATGCGCAGTGATCGGATGGATGTTTTCAGCTGAACACCGGCCGACACTGCGCATGCACCGGGAGCCTCACCAGCGGTTAGGGAAGGGAAAAATTACGTACGGGCCAGTGCTTTTTCCCTACCCTAAACGCTGGTGAGGCTCCCAGCGCATGCACAGTGTCGGCCGGTGTCCAGCTGAGAAAATTTGTTTCCAATGTAGTATTAATAACTAAACAATTAAATAATAAACATATTGCATTGTCTACTTACCACCAGGACAATAAGATGATCTGGACTCTGGCTGCAGTCTGGCTCTGGGGACTCCATTGTCATTCTCTCCCCCCCCCCCCCTTCCCTTGTCACTCTCATTATCCCCCCTCTCCCTTGTCCCTCATTATTCCCCCCGCCCTCCCTTGTCACGCTCATTATCCCCCCCCCCATCACTCTCATTATTCCCCCCCCCATCACTCTCACTATTCCCCCCCCATCACTCTCATTATTTCCCCCCCCATCACTCTCATTATTTCCCCCCCCATCACTCTCATTATTTCCCCCCCCCCATCACTCTCATTATTTCCCCCCCCCCCATCACTCTCATTATTTCCCCCCCCCCCCCATCACTCTCATTATTTCCCCCCCCCCCATCACTCTCATTATTTCCCCCCCCCCCCCATCACTCTCATTATTTCCCCCCCCCCCATCACTCTCATTATTTCCCCCCCCCCCATCACTCTCATTATTTCCCCCCCCCCCCATCACTCTCATTATTTCCCCCCCCCCCATCACTCTCATTATTTCCCCCCCCCCCCATCACTCTCATTATTTCCCCCCCCCCCCATCACTCTCATTATTTCCCCCCCCCCCCCATCACTCTCATTATTTCCCCCCCCCCCATCACTCTCATTATTTCCCCCCCCCCCCATCACTCATTATTTCCTCCCCCCCCCCCATCACTCATTATTTCCTCCCCCCCCCCCATCACTCATTATTTCCTCCCCCCCCCATCACTCTCATTATTTCCTCCCCCCTCCCCCCTTGTCACTCTCTCTCTTCCCTCCCCCCTTGTCACTCTCTCTCTTTCTTTCCTCCCCCCTCGTCACTCTCTCTTTCTTTCCTCCCCCCTTGTCACTCTCTCTCTTTCTTTCCTCCCCCCTTGTCACTCTAGTGTACCTCTAGTGTAGCGTGGCCGAGCTCTGTTCGATCCGCGGTACAGGAGCATTTGTTTCCTGTACCCGGCCGGACTGACAGGAAGTGCACACTAAGTGAGCACTTCCTGTCAGTCCGGCCGGGTACAGGAAACAAAAGCTCCTGTACCGCGGACCTAACAGAGCTCGGCCACGCTACATTAACAGGCGCAGGCAGGATTCTTTAGAGCGGCAAGCCACTCAGGCGGCGCAGAATGAGGGGCGCCGCCAGCCGCCCCCAACTTATATAAGCAACTTTTTTTTTTACCGCAACGGGCGCCGGGCGCCCCCTGCTGAGTACAGGAGGGGGGGGGGAAACATAAGTGCCGCCTCGCCTGCCCATATTACATTGCGGGCTGTCGGCCGCCCGGCGCCCCTGTTGCTATGGCGCCCTGTGCGGCCGCACAGCCCGCACACCCCAAAGGCCGGCCCTGGTTATATTATCTGTACGGATCCGTCCATGACAAAACAGGAGTGTGAAAGTAGCCTTAGACCTAGTTCACACGAACGTATGGCTTTTATAGTTTTTTGCGGTCTGTTTTTCATGGATCCGTTGTTCCGTTTTTGAGTTCCGTTGTGTTTCCGTTTCCGTTCCGTTGTTCCGTTCCGTTTTTCCGTATGCCATGTACAGTTTACAGTAATTACATAGGAAAAATTGGGCTGGCCATAACATTTTCAATAGATGGTTCAGAAAAAACGGAACGGAAACGGAAGACATACGGATGCATTTCCGTATGTGTTCCGTTTTTTTTGCGGATCCATTGACTTGAATGGAGCCACGACCCGTGATTTACGGCCAAATATAGGACAAGCTCTATCTTTCAACGGAACGGAAAAACGGAAACGGAAGGCATACGGAACACATTCCGTTTTTTTGCGGAACCATTGAAATCAATGGTTCTGTATACGGACCGTATACGGAACACAAAAAAACGGCCCGTACACCCGCAAAAAAAACGTTCGTGTGAACTAGGCCTTAGCTGGATAAACCCTACCAGGCTATGTGCCTGGTTTAATAGGGTTGACCCTGATGATTGAGCCTTTTTGAACTGGCTGCCAGAAAGGGGATGAAGACGGGAAGTCAATTTTTATTTTTTAATACAAATAGAAGTCAAATAAATATGAAACAAAAAACATGCACACACTATATTTTATATTGAATACAAGTTTATTACATAGCAGTCCAGAAGACTCAATATTAAACTCATCATCATAAAGGTAGGTTCACACATATGGGGGTCATTTATCAAACTAGTGTAAAGTCGAACTGGCTTAGTTGCCAATCAGACTCCACCTTTCATTTTCCAAATGAGCTGTAAAAAAAAGGCGGAATCTGATTGGTTGCTATGGGCAACTAAGCCAGTTCTACTTTACACCAGTTTGATAAATGACCACATAGTTTGGCTACATGCACACGACCGTATGTTTTGCGGTCCGCAAAAAGGATGACGTTCCATACGGCATCTGTTTTTTTGCGGATCCATTGTAATAATGCCTATCCTTGTCCGCAAACTAGAAAAAAATAGGACATGGACTATTTTTTTTGCAGGGCTATGGAACGTACATAATGATGTGGACAGCACACGGTGTGGTGTCCGCGTTTTTTGCGGACCCATAGAAATAAATGGGTCCGCATCCTATCCGCAAAAAAAAACGGAACGGACACGATAACAAACAACGTTCGTGTGCATATAGCCTTTTTTGGAGGAGATTTTAAGGCAGATTTTTCCTGCAGGATTTTCATCCAAACCCAGAAGTGGATTAGAAAGGAATCAGAAATATAAAGGAAGGACTTAGCGTGCGGCTACAATCTTAGGCGCGACTCGTGTAGTGTGCCTATGTATCGCAGTGTAGCAGGGCTGCCATAACACTTGACTTGCACGTTTGCTGCAACTGCGAAGCATGAATTGTAAACATTCCAACACTGCTAGAATATTTGGGATTCGCGCGTCACGTTCGCAGCAAACATGCGAGTCGTTGCAACCCCATTAATTCCTATGGAAGCCCTGCTACACTTAGGAGCACAACACTTAGACCTCTTTCACACGGGCGAGATTTCCATGCGGGTGCAATGCGTGAGGTGAACGCATTGCACCCGCACTGAATCTGGACCCATTCATTTCTATGGGGCTGTGCACATGAACAGTGATTTTCACGCATCACTTGTGCGTTGCGTGAAAATCGCAGCATGCTCTATATTGTGCGTTTTTCACGCAACGCAGGCCCCATAGAAGTGAATGGGGCAGCATGAAAATCGCAAGCATCCACAAGCAAGTGCGGATGCGGTGTGATTTTCACACATGGTTGCTGGGAGATGATCGGGACCCGATCTTTATTATTTTCGCTTATAACATGGTTATAAGGGAAAATAATAGCATTCTTAATACAGAATGCTTAGTAAAATAGGGATGGAGGGGTTAAAAAAAAAATATATATAATTTAACTCACCTCATCCACTTGTTTGTGCGGCCAGACTTCTCTTCTGTCTTCTTCTTTGATGCCCAGGAGGAAAAGGACCTGTGGTGATGTCACTGCGCTCATCACATGATCCATCACCATAATAATAAAATCTACACTACACCTAACCCGAACTTCTGTGAAGAAGCCCGGGTTCGGGTCTGGGTACCAAACATACTGATTTTTCTCCCGCGCGTGCAAAACGCATTAAAACGCTTTACAAACGCGGGGAAAAATCAGGCATTTTCCTGCAACGCACCCGCATATTTTCCCACATGTCACCCGCAACGCCCGTGTGAACCCAGCCTTAGGGATTAAGGTAGGGAAGAAGCCCAGGATCCCTAAAATATAGAGCCTTTAGTCCACACAGGTACTATCCAGTACAGGAAAGGATAAAGGAGGGAACACTAAGTGACATGTTCCCTGCACATCCCTGCGTCCGTTCCGGATGATGTCTCACTTTAATGAGGGTGTTCAGCTTTTTGGACATTTTTAGCTTTCGCTAGCAGTATGCGCTGCATGTTGAAAAAATTATACTGACCTGCTCCATTCTGTCCGTCCAGAGGTTAATAGAACAGTGACCAGAAAACCTCTGATACGGGTAGGTGAGCGAAATATATAAATACAAAAAACTGGGCCACCCAAGCCCTTCTCATGACCACCAGCTGTGTATTAAGCATTAACACTGGGAGCGTCCTCTGTTTCCATGTGGATCAACAAAATCCAGGAGACCATGAGAATGGAAGATCTCACCTCTACATTAAGGCGCACTGAGAAGAGGTTTACTAAAACTTGGAGCCATTGGATGGAGTTCTATGATTCAGCAGAATGCAGGACGCTTCTAGCACAGCCGTGAGAGTGAGGTCTGTTGTTGCCTTTCCGCTCCCTCTTCACCTCCCCCTTTTTTTTTTCCCTTTCTTTAATTACTTCATCTTTTCCCCCCTTTGTTCTTTTTCTTTTCTTTTTTCTCATTTCCATCATTTGTCTGTCTGTGACCTAGATTGCTCATATTGTTCCACATATGCCGGTGTAGTAACCCATTGGGTACTCGGCCTCTTCGCTTAACAGTTGTCATTTGTTACAATTTCATTTTACTCTGTGATATCGGTTCATTCTCTGTTTTATGACTGCACTGATCCTTGGTACTTGGAAATGAAAATGAAAATGAAAACTTAAATAAAGAATTTACAAAAAAAAAAAAAAAAAAACACTGGGAGCGTCAGGTACTTATGTACCCGACTGGTGGCCACAGGTGCCCTCCTGAATTCAATGGTTCCCTGCCCCGCCATTCATCCTCATAGGCCTCATGTCATGAGCCTTGAAGCCTAGGAGGCAGTGTGAGAACATCATATGTAATCAAGCAGTAATTACATCATCGTGACCGCCGGCTCTGTGGAAGAGACCCGCGGCCTGCACTACAGATACAGGCATGGAACCAGACTCAGGTGAGTAGTTATTTTACTTGGCCACTTGGGAGGCATACAATAGGAGACATTACTGAAGGCATTTTTAATACTGGGGCACTATGGGGCATTACAGGGAACACTATAGGGGGATTTACTGACGGCACTACTGGAGCATTTTTATACAGGGGCATCATTAAGGGCACTACTGAGGGCATTTTTAATACTGGGGTCCCTATAGAGGCATCCCTGGAGCACTACAATACTGAGGGCACTTACTTGGGACATTATCACAGGGGGTACAATAGGGGCATTTTTATTGCTGGAGACACTATAGGACAGAGATCAGCAACCTTTGTCACTCGAGCTGCTGTGAAACTACAACTCCCAACATACATACTTAAACAGTTCTTGAAGATTCTGGAAGTTGTAGTTTCAGAACAGCTGGAGTGCCAGAGGTTGCTGATGCCCACTATAGGGGGTATTATTAATACTGGGGGCACTATTATTACTAGGGATATTATAGGGAGCTTTATTACTACTGGGATTAATGGGGACACTACAGGGGCCTTTATTTCTACTGGAGCCACTCTGGGGGGATCATATTTCTACTGGGGTCACTATACGGGACAATTATTACTACTGGGGGCTCTACAAGTCTAGCTGTTGAGAGCACTTCACTTGTAACAATTATTTTTGTATGACACTTGTATTTTTAGTATAGTATATGGATGGGGCATCATGGAGCACAGCAGGCACAGTATTGGTTGTGGCAGAAGTATGACACTGTTGGGACACCAGGATGGGGAGTTTATGTTGAGAATGGGGTGATGGGGTATGGAAAAGAGAAGAATCTAACATGTCTGTGTGACAAAACATGACTGAAAGGTGTCATGGTGGCCTGGGCCAAAAGGAGAACATGAAGAAAACATCTAAATGACTGCTGTCTTCTCCTTTATGTTTAGAAGCGCTGAAAGATCAGGCAACATGCTGAAGGTAAAGCTGACTTGGTGTCAGGGTTGCCAACCGTCCAGAAATTTCTGAAAAATAGGCAACTTTTTATCCTGTGTCCATGAAAAAAAATATATAGATGTGCCCAAGATTTTTCTGAGGCTGGTGGCTCTTGACTAGATTATTTTGGTGGCAATTATCATCATTTTACAGCTCCCAGTAAATGCCTGCAATGAGCTCCTATCTGTATATTAACCACTTCAACCCCGCTAGCTGAAACCCCCTTAATGACCAGGCCACGTTTTACACTTCTGCACTACACTACTTTCACCGTTTATCGCTCGGTCATGCAACTTACCATACGAATGAATTTTACCTCCTTGTCTTCTCACTAATAGAGCTTTCATTTGGTGGTATTTCATTGCTGCTGACATTTTTACTTTTTTGTTATTAATCAAAATGTAACGATTTTTTTGCAAAAAAATGACATTTTTCACTTTCAGTTGTAAAATTTAGCGACATCCATATATACATTTTTCGCTAAATTTATTGTTCTACATGTCTTTGATAAAAAAAAAATGTTTGGGTAAAAGTTATAGCATTTACAAACTATGGTACAAAAATGTGAATTTCCGCTTTTTGAAGCAGCTCTGACTTTCTGAGCACCTGTCATGTTTCCTGAGGTTCTACAATGCCCAGACAGTACAAACCCCCCACAAATGACCCCATTTCGGAAAGTAGACACCCTAAGGTATTCACTGATGGGCATAGTGAGTTCATAGAACTTTTTTTTTTTTGTCAAAAGTTAGCGGAAAATGATGATTTTTTTTTTTCTTACAAAGTCTCATATTCCACTAACTTGTGACAAAAAATAAAAACTTCCATGAACTCACTATGCCCATCACAAAATACCTTGGGGTGTCTTCTTTCCAAAATGGGGTCACTTGTGGGGTAGTTATACTGCCCTGGCATTCTAGGGGCCCAGATGTGTGAGAAGAAGTTTGCAATCAAAATCTGTAAAAAATGACCGGTGAAATCCGAAAGGTGCACTTTGGAATGTGTGCCCCTTTGCCCACCTAGGCTGCAAAAAAGTGTCACACATCTGGTATCGCCGTACTCAGGAGAAGTTGGGGAATGTGTTTTGGGGTGTCATTTTACATATACCCATGCTGGGTGAGAGAAATATCTCGGCAAAAGACAACTTTTCCCATTTTTTTTATACAAAGTTGGCATTTGACCAAGATATTTATCTCACCCAGCATGGGTATATGTAAAATGACACCCCAAAACACATTCCCCAACTTCTCCTGAGTACGGCAATAACACATGTGTGACACTTTTTTGCAGACTAGATGCGCAAAGCGGCCCAAATTCCTTTTAGGAGGGCATTTTTAGACATTTGGATCCCAGACTTTTTCTCACGCTTTAGGGCCCCTAAAAAGCCAGGGCAGTATAAATACCCCACATGTGACCCCACTTTGGAAAGAAGACACCCCAAGGTATTCAATGAGGGGCATGGCGAGTTCATAGAAATTTTTTTTTTTTTTGCATAAGTTAGCGGAAATTGATTTTTTTTAGTTTTTTCTCACAAAGTCTCACTTTCCGCTAATTTGGGACAAATATTTCAATCTTTGATGGACTCAATATGCCCCCCACGGAATACCTTGGGATGTCTTCTTTCCGAAATGGGGGTATTTATACTGCCCTGGCATTTTAGGGGCCCTAAAGCGTGAGAAGAAGTCTGGAATATAAATGTCTAAAATTTTTTACGCATTTGGATTCCGTGAGGGGTATGGTGAGTTCATGTGAGATTTTTTTTGGGACACAAGTTAGTGGAATATGAGACTTTGTAAGAAAAAACAAAAAAAATAAAAAAAAATATTTCCGCTGACTTGGGCCAAAAAAATGTCTGAATGGAGCCTTAGGCTCCATTCACACGTCCGCAATGTGTTTTGCGGATACACGGAGACACGGATCCGCAAAACACGGAAAGCGGCAATGTGTGTTCCGCATTTTGCGGACCGCACATTGCTGACATAATAGAATATACCTATTCTTGTCCGCAATTGCGGACAAGAATAGGACATGTTCTATTTTTTTGCGGAAACGGAAGCACGGATGCGGAAGTGCGGATCCGCAAATGTGGATGCGGACAGCACATTCCGGCCCCATAGAGAATGAATGGGTCCGCACCCTTTCCGCAAAATTGCGGAAAGGATGCGGACCCATTTTGCGGACGTGTGAATGGAGCCTTACAGGGGGTGATCAATGACAGGGGGGTGATCAATGACAGGGGGGTGATCACCCATATAGACTCCCTGATCACCCCCCTGTCATTGATCACCCCCCTGTAAGGCTCCATTCAGATGTCCGTATGATTTTTATGGATCCACGGATACATGGATCGGATCCGCAAAACACATACGGACGTCTGAATGGAGCCTTACAGGGGGGTGATCAATGACAGGGGGGTGATCAGGGAGTGTATATGAGGTGATCACCCCCCTGTCATTGATCAACCCCCTGTAAGGCTCCATTCAGACGTCCGTATGTGTTTTGCGGATCCGATCCATGTATCCGTAAAAATCATACGGACGTCTGAATGGAGCCTTTCAGGGAGGTGATCAATGACAGGGGGGTGATCAATGACAGGGAAGTGATCAGGAAGTCTATATGCGTGATCACCCCCTTGTCATTGATCACCCCCCTGTAAGGCTCCATTCAGACGTCCGTATGTGTTTTGCGGATCCGATCCATGTATCCGTGGATCCGTAAAAATCATACGGACGTCTGAATGGAGCCTTACAGGGGGGTGATCAATGACAGACGGGGTGATCAATGACAGGGGGGTGATCGGGAAGTCTATATGGGTGATCACCCCCTTGTCATTGATCACCCCCCTGTAAGGCTCCATTCAGACATCCGTATGCGTTTTGCGGATCCGATCCATGTATCCGTGGATCCGTAAAAATCATACGGACGTCTGAATGGAGCCTTACAGGGGGGTGATCAATGACAGGGGGGTGATCAGGGAGTCTGTATGGGGTGATCAGTGGTTCATAAAGGGTTAATAAGTGACAGGGGGGGTGTAGTGTAGTGTTTTGTGGTACTTTACTGAGCTGCCTGTGTCCTCTGGTGGTCGATCCAAACAAAAGGGACCACCAGAGGACCAGGTAGCAGGTATATTAGACGTTGTTATCAAAACAGCGTCTTATATACCTGTTAGGGGTTAAAAAAATCACATCTCCAGCCTGCCAGCGAACGATCGCCGCTGGCAGGCTGGAGATCCACTCGCTTACCTTCCGTTCCTGTGAGCGCGCGCGCCTGTGTGCGCGCGTTCACAGGAAATCTCGGCTATCGCGGGAGGACGCGTATATGCGTCCACCTAGAAGAGCAGGGCCGCCGGCAGGACGCAATCCTGCGTACGGCGGTCCTGTAGCGGTTAAGCTATAGACATGTAGTACTTATAACTAGTTTTGCGCGAACTTGTGTTTCAAGTTCGACATACAGGGTTCGGGTTATATAAGAATTCCTTTATGAATTCCGCAGTTATTGATGGCCACCACAGAGAGCAGCTTCTGGGGAGGGTATTTTGTACTGCACTGAGGTATTTGGTTCTGATGGAGCGGTATTTTGTGCTGCACTGAGGTATTTGGTTCTGCCGGGGTGATATTTTGTGCTGCGCTGAGGTATTTGGTTCTGCTGGGGCGGTATTTTGTACTGCACTGAGGTATTTGGTTCTGATGGAGCGGTATTTTGTGCTGCACTGAGGTATTTGGTTCTGATGGAGCGGTATTTTGTGCTGCACTGAGGTATTTGGTTTAGAACCGAAAAAAGAAAGAAGGCCTCACTTTAATACCGTAAATAGGGGCAAACAGAGAACCAATCATATAAACCTATAAATGCTGCTATAAAAACAACCACAGAATGCCCAGTAGAAATATAAATACTTTATTAGATCATCAATGGATCACAAAAATTCATAAAATGTTTTTTACACAGATTTGCTATGGAGAATAATCAGCAAAACACTGGATGCAATAGTCCCCCCCGTCGGTGCCTCAAACACCCGCCAAGCAGATGAAAAACATGTCAGTGTAATATGCAGTGAGGTGATTCACCAGTAGAAAATGTCAGTGAACATCCACTACAAGTGTCTGTGATATTCAACTCACTGCACAACCCAGGGGAAGATTATTGTATGAAAAAATGCAGCCCAAAAGTAATGATACAATGGAGCACAAAGTCACATGACATCCATCAAATACATCCAGATGCAATCTGCCCATATACAATAAATCAAGGATACCAGGCTGTAAGATCAAACTCCCACACAAAAGAAAATATCCACTGGGGACGTGAACATACCCACAGACATGATGAAGGGTGGAGGCACCGAACACAGGGCTGGAAGGAACCCCGACGCGCGTTTCGCCTCAGCTTCGTCAGGAGGTTAATGTGAGTGTGGCCATGGCTCCCCCTTTATACCCCTCATGCAGCTACACCTTTAATTAGTATAATTCAGCTGATACCTATTTATCGAGCGCTTGTGCCCGATGATGCACGCCGAGGACATCATGGAGACGCCGCATTCATCAGGAGGAGGGGTGGAACGCAAACGTGCGTTCCAGCCCGCCTCCCAAGGAAACGTAGCTGCGTCTCCACGTGACCCGGTGCGCAGCGCATCCTGGCCAAGCGCTATATCAGCCTATACAACAAACCTGCCAAACGGCTCAGAAAGTACCAGAGCCCATCCGAATATATGGCGAATAGTCTTAACCCTTAATGGGATTTGCATGAGGTGTATAAAGTCCGGAAAAAAACTTAAGACCGCTGAATATGCATGGCTCATGATAGGGATACAAACAGGGGGGGAAAGAAGAGGGAATAAAGGTGAAAAAGAAGTCGAGGAGAAGAAAAATAAATAAGATAAATCAACAAAAAATAAACAAAAGAAGATAAACACAAAATCTGCACTGACAATACTATAAACATGATTCCATAATTTCATATTTTCATACAAATATTCATGAATTTCACACCATGATTTAGTATATAAAATGTAACATGATTTCTTATAGATTGCACCCCATGATTTTATAAAAACGGATACACAAGAATTTTACAAATTTATATGTCAGGAATAACATGATTTTATGAATTAGATCCCATAATTTTTAACAATAAATTTACGTATCCATGACATCATGATTCCATATATAATTACAAAAATTTATAATGAATTAGATCCCATAATTTTTAACAATAAATTTACGTATCCATGACATCATGATTCCATATATAATTACAAAAATTTATAATGAGCAGACTTTATGTACATGATTATATAAGACGATATTTAATATATATTTCCTCTAAGACATGGTATATGTATATCAATTATGTATATATACAGGAAGGAGCAATATTTTTCAGAAAAACGAATTTTAATATTATGTTCTCGCCAATATTATCAAGAATAAATGTAAATAATCCGTGCAACGATGATTATGTAGGTATGGGCCCTAACCAGTAGAGGTCCCATCCTATCTAGCCCATTCAAAATAAAACTACATAGACCCTGTGAAATTATACTACCGCTTAAATATTTCCAAAATAAAAAAAGTGATCCGTTCAATTCACACATATCGTAAGCAGGTTCCACCAACGTTAAGAAGGGGGGGAAAAAAAAAAAAATAAAAAAAAAAAAAAAATAAAAAAAAATTTTCATTTATAATTGATGTGAAGTATTGCGGGGGATGATCGATGGACCCGAGTGTCACTGGGCCCACCTTAACCTAGTGGGTTCAGTGCAGTCAGGCCCATCGCCACACCCCAGCAGCACCCAAAATGTACATAGTCAGTTATCCTAAACCCAAAATTGTGAGTTTATCTAAAAAGACCGTGCTGGTCAATAATATCTTCCAGCACCCAACATGTGCATAATTAATTATCCAGAACCAAAATTGTGAGCTTATATAAGAAGACCGTGCTGGTCAATAATATCTCCCAGCACAGACTATATTACACCCTCCAGCGACCTGACCTGTGCAGAAAATATTGACTAAATGAATGAAAATTCCAAAATTCATAATCATAGATATTCATAAAGTTGATTATTCATATTAGAGGGTCAGGGTGTGTCCAAAACCAGCTGGGTACCATCAATCATGGTTATACCAGCCTAATCGGGCACAACATCACCCAATTATGTACATAAAGTCCTGAAACAACATCACATTCCAATTATACTCCATACAAATTCATTCACCAATAATCCAGCCCATATATCATAGTAGATTCCTTATCAGATAACTATGGAACCACCCACACAGAAATAAATAAAAGGATCATGATGTTTCTTTCTGTTGATATCTTCTTTCTTATTTGCATCATAGAATTTCCGGTACATATGGGAACTGCTCCTCAACTTGAACACCTCCACTCCTCGTACCATGTCCACACAAAAACTAAATGGAATAAAAAACAGTTAAAATCACTGAAAAAATTCAGTAACAACGCTACCCTAAATAAAGGATTTGAAACTCAAAGCCTCATTTAATCCATGAGGAGTCACTGTGTTGAGCAGAACCATCCATTTGGTCTCTTTTTGGAGGAGGCAGCGTTTGATATTGCCCCCTCTAATCCCCAAACGTACCCGGTCTATCCCTTTAAACAAAATACCCCTGGGGTTACAACCATGCACCTCCCTAAAATGTTTTGCCACTGGTTTCAACTTTCTAAGTTTCTCGCACTCCGTGATCTCGGCAGCAGCCTTGATGTCACGAATGTGTTCCAGGACTCTCGTTCTGAGTGCCCTCGTGGTCATGCCTATATAGACCAGGCCACAGGGGCACTCAGCACGATAGATCACCGCCTCCGTTTTACAGGAGATGTGATGCACAATTTTATACTCCTTCTCCCTGTTGGTGTTGGTGAATTTATCTGACCGAATCATATATTTACATGCTGTACAATCACCACAGGGGAAGAAACCCCACTGTGGGCCCCTATCTCCAAATATCCCTCCCTTAGTAGGGGCCACATAGTGGCTCCTGGTCACAATATCTCTCAAGTTTTTAGCTCTCTTCCAAGTAACCAAAGGCCTATCCGAGATGACCTTGTTCAGGTCTCTATCTGTGCGAAGAACCTGCCAGTGTTTGTGGAGAATATCTTGTATTTGTCTCCATTGGGCATTGAAGTTGGTGATGAACCTAGGAAAGCCAAAATCTTTTTCTTTTTCTTTTTTGCGTGAGGATTGTTTAAGTAAACTGTCCCGCGAGGAGTTTTTGGCCCTATCATAGCCTTTTTTGATTACTTTTTGGCTATACCCTCTCTCTCGAAGTCTCCTAGAGAGATCCGCTGCCTCTCGCTCGAAGCTTACTTCGCTAGAACAAATTCTCCTGGCTCGACAAAATTGTCCAATGGGTATAGCGCGAGCGACTTGTGAATGATGCGAGGAGGAGGAGAACAGTAATGAATTTGTGGCCGTGGGCTTCCGATGTATATCAAAGCCCAAAAGGCCATCGTTCTCCACAGTAATAGCAAGATCCAAAAAATCAACACGCTCGCCACTATAAACCCACGTTAACTTTATGTTTTGATCATTGGAGTTAAGATCATCCATAAACTTCTTCAAGTGCGACGTCGAGCCCTGCCAGATGAACAGCACATCATCAATGTACCTCGACCACGAGACTACGGCGTCATGACCTTCCAAATTCAAGACAATCTCCCTCTCCCACAGCCCCAGAAAAAGATTTGCGTATGAGGGCGCACAAGTCGCCCCCATCGCTGTTCCCCGGAGCTGTAGGAAATAGCGATCCTTAAATGTGAAGGCATTGTGTTTCAATGCAAACTCCAGCAGCGTCATGATTAAATCAACCAGATCACTGTCTAGTTTGGTTGTATTAAGAAAGAATCGTGACGCTCGCAGCCCGTGGTCGTGGCAGATGGAAGTATACAGGGACTCGACGTCGCACGTGACCAAAACCATATTTTTGTCTAGATGTACACCACTGAGTCTATGAAGGACATCAGTGGTGTCACGTACGAAAGAGGGTAGGGTCTCTACACATTTTTGTAAATAATAATCCACAAAGCGGCAGATAGTCTCACACAGGCTCCCAATCCCAGACACTATCGGTCTGCCCGGAGGTGTTTTGGGGTCCTTGTGTACTTTCGGTAATAAGTAAAATGTGGGAAGTACCGGAAATTCGGTGGTCAAACCTTCCCACATTTTCATACTTATAATGCCCTTGTCATATGCATGTCTCAAGATACCATCCAGCTCATTTTTATATTGTGTCATAGGATTAGATTTCAGTTTCTGGTAACAAGATATGTCCCCCAGTTGTCTAAAGGCCTCTTTCTCGTACATCCGCACCGGCCAGATCACAACATTACCCCCCTTATCCGCAGGTTTTATAATAATATTTTTCATATTTTTAAGTTCCTTTATAGCCAGCCGTAACTCTCTATTGAGATTATCATGCGATCTATTGTCGCATAATTTTTCAAGATCTTGTTTAACTAATTTAACAAATATATCAACTGCTGGGCAAGAGGCTGTAGGGGGCCAATGTTGCGATCGGCGGTGTAGGTGCACGGGAAATTTGGACACATCAGATTCCTGTTCCTCCAATAGAGATTGTAAATCATTTAAAGTTTGTATTTCAATAGGGGAGAGATCAGACTGGTCTCCACCCCTATTAAAGTATTTTTTAAAACACAGTTTTCTTGCGAAGAGTTCCAAGTCCTTCACCGACAGGAAAAAATCAAATTTTCCCGTTGGTGAAAAAGTCAGACCCCTCCGCAAGACAGTTAGTTGGGGCTGTGTGAGAACAGTATCTGACAAGTTTATTACCTTTAATATCTCTTTGCTCGTTTCCCCAGGGCATAACTCTGCCTTGTCTTTCGCTTTGTAGATGTCCTCGGCGTGCATCATCGGGCACAAGCGCTCGATAAATAGGTATCAGCTGAATTATACTAATTAAAGGTGTAGCTGCATGAGGGGTATAAAGGGGGAGCCATGGCCACACTCACATTAACCTCCTGACGAAGCTGAGGCGAAACGCGCGTCGGGGTTCCTTCCAGCCCTGTGTCCGGTGCCTCCACCCTTCATCATGTCTGTGGGTATGTTCACGTCCCCAGTGGATATTTTCTTTTGTGTGGGAGTTTGATCTTACAGCCTGGTATCCTTGATTTATTGTATATGGGCAGATTGCATCTGGATGTATTTGATGGATGTCATGTGACTTTGTGCTCCATTGTATCATTACTTTTGGGCTGCATTTTTTCATACAATAATCTTCCCCTGGGTTGTGCAGTGAGTTGAATATCACAGACACTTGTAGTGGATGTTCACTGACATTTTCTACTGGTGAATCACCTCACTGCATATTACACTGACATGTTTTTCATCTGCTTGGCGGGTGTTTGAGGCACCGACGGGGGGGACTATTGCATCCAGTCTGTTTTGCTGATTATTCTCCATAGCAAATCTGTGTAAAAAACATTTTATGAATTTTTGTGATCCATTGATGATCTAATAAAGTATTTATATTTCTACTGGGCATTCTGTGGTTGTTTTTATAGCAGCATTTATAGGTTTATATATACTGAGGTATTTGGTTCTGCCGGGGTGATATTTTGTGCTGCGCTGAGGTATTTGGTTCTGCTGGGGCGGTATTTTGTACTGCACTGAGGTATTTGGTTCTGATGGAGCGGTATTTTGTGCTGCACTGAGGTATTTGGTTCTGCCGGGGTGATATTTTGTGCTGCACTGTGGTGTTTGGTTCTGATGGAGCGGTATTTTGTGCTGCCCTGAGATATTTTGTTCTGCTGGGGTGATATTTTGTGCTGCACTGTAGTATTTGGTTCTGCTGGGGTGATATTTTGTGCTGCACTGAGGTATTTGGTTCTGATGGAGCGGTATTTTGTGCTGCCCTGAGATATTTTGTTCTGCTGGGGTGATATTTTGTGCTGCACTGTAGTATTTGGTTCTGCTGGGGTGATATTTTGTGCTGCACTGTGATATTTGGTTCTGCTGGGGTGATATTTTGTGCTGCACTGTGGTATTTGGTTCTGCTGGGGTGATATTTTGTGCTGCACTGTGGTATTTGGTTCTGATGGAGCAGTATTTTGTGCTGCCCTGAGGTATTTAGTTCTGCTGGGGTGATATTTTGTGCTACACTGAGGTATTTGGTTCTGCTGGGGCGGTATTTTGTGCTGCACTGAGGTATTTGGTTCTGATGGAGCGGTATTTTGTGCTGCCCTGAGATATTTTGTTCTGCTGGGGTGATATTTTGTGCTGCACTGTAGTATTTGGTTCTGCTGGGGTGATATTTTGTGCTGCACTGTGGTATTTGGTTCTGGTACTGTGTGCTGCACTGTGGTATTTGGTTCTGGTACTGTGGTATTTGGTGTTGTACTGTGGTATTTGGTTCTGGTACTGTGTGCTGCACTGTGGTATTTTGTTCTTGGTACTGTGTGCTGCACTGTGGTATTTGGTTCTGGTACTGTGTGCTGCACTGTGGTATTTGGTGTTGTACTGTGGTATTTGGTTCTGGTACTGTGTGCTGCACTGTGGTATTTGGTGTTGTACTGTATATTTGGTTCTGGTACTGTGTGCTGCACTGTGGTATTTGGTTCTTGGTACTGTGTGCTGCACTGTGGTATTTGGTTCTGGTACTGTGTGCTGCACTGTGGTATTTGGTGTTGTACTGTATATTTGGTTCTGGTACTGTGTGCTGTACCGTGGTATTTGGTTCTTGGTGCTGTGTGCTGCACTGTGGTATTTGGTGTTGTACTGTATATTGGGTTCTGGTACTGTGTGCTGTACCGTGGTATTTGGTTCTTGGTACTGTGTGCTGCACTGTGGTATTTGGTTCTGGTACTGTGTGCTGCACTGTGGTATTTGGTGTTGTACTGTATATTTGGTTCTTGGTACTGTGTGTTGTACTGTGGTATTTGGTTCTGGTACTGTGTGCTGCACTGTGGTATTTGGTTCTTGGTGCTGTGTGCTGCACTGTGGTATTTGGTTCTTGTTACTGTGTGCTGCACTGTGGTATTTGGTTCTGGTACTGTGTGCTGCACTGTGGTATTTGGTGTTGTACTGTATATTTGGTTCTTGGTACTGTGTGCTGCACTGTGGTATTTGGTGTTGTACTGTGGTATTTGGTTCTGGTACTGTGTGCTGCACTGTGGTATTTGGTGTTGTACTGTGGTATTTGGTTCTGGTACTGTGTGCTGCACTGTGGTATTTGGTGTTGTACTGTGGTATTTGGTTCTGGTACTGTGTGCTGTACCGTGGTATTTGGTTCTGGTACTGTGTGCTGCACTGTGGTATTTGGTGTTGTACTGTGGTATTTGGTTCTGGTACTGTGTGCTGTACTGTGGTATTTGGTGTTGTACTGTATATTTGGTTCTTGGTACTGTGTGTTGTACTGTGGTATTTGGTTCTGGTGCTGTGTGCTGCACTGTGGTATTTGGTTCTGGTGCTGTGTGCTGCACTGTGGTATTTGGTTCTTGGTACTGTGTGTTGTACTGTGGTATTTGGTTCTGGTGCTGTGTGCTGCACTGTGGTATTTGGTCCTTGGTACTGTGTGCTGCACTGTGGTATTTGGTGTTGTACTGTGGTATTTGGTTCTTCGTGCTGCACTGTGGTATTTGGTTCTGGTACTGTGTGCTGCACTGTGGTATTTGGTTCTTGGTACTGTGTGTTGTACTGTGGTATTTGGTTCTGGTGCTGTGTACTGCACTGTGGTATTTGGTTCTGGTACTGTGTGCTGCACTGTGGTATTTGGTTCTTGGTACTGTGTGTTGTACTGTGGTATTTGGTTCTGGTACTGTGTGCTGCACTGTGGTATTTGGTTCTTGGTACTGTGTGCTGCACTGTGGTATTTGGTTCTGGTACTGTGTGCTGCACTGTGGTATTTGGTGTTGTACTGTATATTTGGTTCTGGTACTGTGTGCTGTACCGTGGTATTTGGTTCTTGGTACTGTGTGTTGTACTGTGGTATTTGGTTCTGGTACTGTGTGCTTCACTGTGGTATTTGGTTCTTGGTACTGTGTGCTGCACTGTGGTATTTGGTTCTGGTACTGTGTGCTGCACTGTGGTATTTGGTGTTGTACTGTATATTTGGTTCTGGTACTGTGTGCTGTACCGTGGTATTTGGTTCTTGGTGCTATGTGCTGCACTGTGGTATTTGGTGTTGTACTGTATATTTGGTTCTGGTACTGTGTGCTGTACCGTGGTATTTGGTTCTTGGTACTGTGTGCTGCACTGTGGTATTTGGTTCTGGTACTGTGTGCTGCACTGTGGTATTTGGTGTTGTACTGTATATTTGGTTCTTGGTACTGTGTGTTGTACTGTGGTATTTGGTTCTTGTTACTGTGTGCTGCACTGTGGTATTTGGTTCTGGTACTGTGTGCTGCACTGTGGTATTTGGTGTTGTACTGTATATTTGGTTCTTGGTACTGTGTGCTGCACTGTGGTATTTGGTGTTGTACTGTGGTATTTGGTTCTGGTACTGTGTGCTGCACTGTGGTATTTGGTGTTGTACTGTGGTATTGGTTCTGGTACTGTGTGCTGCACTGTGGTATTTGGTGTTGTACTGTGGTATTTGGTTCTGGTACTGTGTGCTGTACCGTGGTATTTGGTTCTGGTACTGTGTGCTGCACTGTGGTATTTGGTGTTGTACTGTGGTATTTGGTTCTGGTACTGTGTGCTGTACTGTGGTATTTGGTTCTGGTACTGTGTGCTGTACTGTGGTATTTGGTGTTGTACTGTATATTTGGTTCTTGGTACTGTGTGTTGTACTGTGGTATTTGGTTCTGGTGCTGTGTGCTGCACTGTGGTATTTGGTCCTTGGTACTGTGTGCTGCACTGTGGTATTTGGTGTTGTACTGTGGTATTTGGTTCTTCGTGCTGCACTGTGGTATTTGGTTCTGGTACTGTGTGCTGCACTGTGGTATTTGGTGTTGTACTGTGGTATTTGGTTCTGGTACTGTGTGCTGTACTGTGGTATTTGGTTCTGGTACTGTGTGCTGTACTGTGGTATTTGGTGTTGTACTGTATATTTGGTTCTTGGTACTGTGTGTTGTACTGTGGTATTTGGTTCTGGTGCTGTGTGCTGCACTGTGGTATTTGGTCCTTGGTACTGTGTGCTGCACTGTGGTATTTGGTGTTGTACTGTGGTATTTGGTTCTTCGTGCTGCACTGTGGTATTTGGTTCTGGTACTGTGTGCTGCACTGTGGTATTTGGTTCTTGGTACTGTGTGTTGTACTGTGGTATTTGGTTCTGGTGCTGTGTACTGCACTGTGGTATTTGGTTCTGGTACTGTGTGCTGCACTGTGGTATTTGGTTCTTGGTACTGTGTGTTGTACTGTGGTATTTGGTTCTGGTACTGTGTGCTGCACTGTGGTATTTGGTTCTGGTACTGTGGTATTTGGTTCTGGTACTGTGTGCTGCACTGTGGTATTTGGTTCTGGTACTGTGTGCTGCACTGTGGTATTTGGTTCTGGTACTGTGTGCTGTACCGTGGTATTTGGTTCTGGTACTGTGTGCTGCACTGTGGTATTTGGTGTTGTACTGTGTGTTGTACTGTGGTATTTGGTTCTGGTGCTGTGTGCTGCACTGTGGTATTTGGTTCTTGGTACTGTGTGCTGCACTGTGGTATTTGGTTCTGGTACTGTGTGCTGCACTGTGGTATTTGGTGTTGTACTGTATATTTGGTTCTGGTACTGTGTGCTGTACCGTGGTATTTGGTTCTTGGTGCTGTACTGTGGTATTCCTGGCCCCAACTTCTGCAAATTTGGATCCGCCCACGTCATGGGTCAATTTTTATTTTGCTTCCAGGACCACTGTAAGTTCCCACTCCACCACTGGGTACATGGGCGATTCTCATATGGCTCGTCTGAATCCGGTCACATCAATCCCCTTCTGCGGTTCTGGTCTGGCAGGATCACTTTTAAAGTTTGCCACACAGTGTACACACTGACTACAATTATCTCATAATCCCTCCATAACTGCCAGTAGCATTTCCTGCTACAAAGTATAAAACCGCGTGCTTCTATAACATGGCCGGAGTCAGATTCAAATGAGCGTTATACGGTATTTCACTCGTCTTTCAAAGCGCTATTAGGACAATGCTGCCAACCGTTGCCAACCACTACCGGAAGTCAGCCCTGCAGCCACGGAGGTGACGAATCATTCCCCCTTCCGCTCCCGTAACCTCGTCGCCTGAGAACCTGTGAGCTCTGAGAGGAAAATGGCCGCTGTGGAGTCGGAGCTGCGCGATCCAGAGTAAGAAAGACTGCGCGGGAATGGGTTGTGTTTGCGGGGTGTTTGGCGAACGTGCGGGGGCTCGGCCTATGCTATTGTGGTACTATGGAGCCGCAGCCGCCGCTCCCCGTGATGCGGAGCGGACGTAGGGCTTGTGAGAGGAGGCATGCATGGTGTGTATACAATGGCGACCCGGATTACCTCAGATTTGTCGGCGAGGACACGGTGGTCACCCGCATGGGGGAGCAGTGAGGGGTGTGCCCTTTCATGGGGGAGGGGTGTCATGTGCTTCCCATGTTACCTCAGCGCGGGCATCTGTCACAGTATTCTTGCCATGTGTGGAAATTCATGGTGCCAGGGGGGTAGCTAACAAGGAGCCTTGCCTCCCCATCGTCTAGTGATGGCATAGTGGCTGGCAGGAGATGGCATCACCAATCCTGGGCACAAGGGACTATGGTGGTGGCCTAGTCCTCTTCTAGGTCTTCAGTGCACAGTGATGCCCCCGACCGCCAGGCCATTCAAGTGCTGATGGGCGCCCACTGTGCGAGGGCGGAAACTTTTAGAGCGTGCAGAGCCAAATCAAGGCAGTGGACCCCATCACTCAGAATCTGAGGGTCCCGGGTAAAGTAAAGCCTATCTGTGGGCGCTGATGCCCGTTAGGCACTATTAGTATGGTGGTTGGTACACAATAGAATTTTTTCCAACCCCGCAACATTTTTTGAAAACTTTTCTGTACATGGAGGGAGCTGTGCACGTCACTGTGTGTTGGTAGAATTGGGAACACGATGGGCAGAGCCACCACTGGTGCAGTCTGCCTGGTTCCAGGTGCAGCCATTGGCTCCTAACCTGAGAAATTTAGGAGCCAAATGAAATATTTAGTCGCCAAATTTAAAATGCATATAATTATGCTTCCTTGATCCCTGGGTGCTGGGTCCTTGCTCATTCGCTTCCAGGCCTCCGCTGCTTGTCTTGGGTTTCGCCATGAAAACTTTTATCTTGATGCTGCTGCAGCCAATCACTGGCCACAGTGGAGATCTGCTCCCCTTGCATCACAAGACCATTTAACATAACGCGAGGGAAGCAGTGGTCAGTTATTGGCTGTAACGGCGTCAGTCAGGACGTTTTCATGAAGGAACTCGAGACAGGCAACAGGGGCTGGGGAGCAAACACGCCGGGATCAGGTAAGTATGATCACCAACAAAGGTCCTGCCAGTCTACGAAATTAGTGTATACAAACCCTTTAAGGAGTTAATATTTTTTTTAAGGGGGTTTCAAACCAATATTTTTTTATCTGACACAGAATGGGTTAAAATAAACTATCTCCACTGCTCTCCTTAAAAGGCCAATCACTTAAAGAGGTTGTCCGGGTTCAGCTGTGAACCCAGACATACCCATATTTTCAACCAGGCAGCCCCCCTGATGTTGGCATCGGAGCATCTGATGCTCCGATGCTCTCCCTTGCCCAGCGCTGGATGCGCAGGGCACGGATATTTTTGTTTACAACAACACACTGCCGGGCGGAGGCTTCTGCCCGGCAGTGTGTTTAGTGACATCACTAGCTCAGATGGATGGGCTTTAGTGCTGCCCTAATCGTTTTGCTGCCTAGGGCAACGCTAAAGCTCGCCCATTAGTACTTGTGCGTTGCGTGAAAATCGCAGCATGTTCTATATTTAGCGTTTTTCACGCAATGCAGGCCCCATGGAAATGAATGCGGCTGCGTGAAAATCGCGTCCGCAAGCAAGTGCGGATGCGATGCGTTTTTCACGGATAGTTGCTAAGAGATATTGTTTGTAAACCTTCAGTTTTTTTATTGTGTATGCAAAATGCATAAAATCGCATTGCACCCGCGCGGAAAAAACTGTGGGGGTGGGGGTCCCCACCGACATACTGTGAAACCAGCACAGTCGGTGCTTATACATGTTCTAACAGGGTTTACCGATCTCTGGCTTCTCCTTGTGACCTCAAGGGGACCAAGTCCTATAAAACACACTAATAAATCTGCATGCCTAGTGTTAAAAGCCAAGGACTGTGCGTGAGTTTTGTGTGTCCCTAGTTGACATGTCTCCAGAAGCTCACTTCCACCAGCAGCTCAGCTCCACAGCACAGATTCTAACTTGCCAAACTGCTGGAGACGGGAGCCCAAGACGCAGAAACCCAAGCCACGCCCACCCTCTATGCCGGGTAGTGTAAGGGGCGGATCTTCACCCAGCAGATGTCTGCAGCGTGTCTGTTGGATGAAAGCCTTTTTTTCTTAAAGCGGCAGAGCAGAAGAGGGTCTAGGCGCAAATGGCGATAAGACTACCGACTTGTCGCCATTTTACAATTCTAAGTCGCGTTGGCGACCATTTTGGTTGCCATTTGCAGCACTAAGGTGGCTCTACCAAAATGTAAGAAGCATCTTCACATCATGTCTTCAAGTGCCCATGTAGAAGCCGCTCTTATGTTCCTCTCCCCGTCTCCTGTGTGTTCTTTTTTGACGGTTTATTAACATGACATCACCTAGAGACAGGCAGTCGTAGGAAAAACAATGTGCACCCTCTTTATTAGCAACATGACATCACCTAGAGACAGGCGGTCATGAGAAAAAACAATCTACACTCTTGAATTCAATGGGTTTACATATTAGAACACAATAAAAAAAAAAGGTCCTTAGAAGGTCTTAAAATGAGATAACTGCAACCTCCGATAAACAACAAAACACAACAGATTACACCCCGCCATTATTCACCCAAAATGAGGCAAAAATGGAAAATCCATGTGTGAAAAACACCCATGAATCACCAGCTTGTAGAACCATCTTTGGTAACGATAATTGGAAGTAATTGTTTTCTGTGTGCCTTTCGGTCTCTCACTTTGTTCTGGAGAAATTTGGGCCAATTCTTCTTTTTTCAGATCATTGAGGTTTGTGGGCGGTCGTTTATGCAGGTCTCTCTTAAACAAGTCGGCCAGTTTCCTCAGGATCGGTCATCAATATTAGATGGGTGGGATCGTGTGAGTGCTGCATTCTCTTCATTGTTCTCTTCACTGCGACGTTGATGGCTAACAGGTAGACAGTGAACAGAATGCAGCGCTGATTGGCCAGCGTTTCAGGAGTTGGATCCCTGCCTATTTGATGACCTAGACACCAGTTTTATGTATTAGCTTTCTAAGTATAGAAAACCTCTGTTCTCAACATGCTAAGGCTACAGTAAGTAGTGTATATGTTATGTACATGCCAGGACACAGCTCTGCCATCAGCATGCCCGCATTACACAGCGCCCGCATTACATATATCTGCAACCTGGCTATGATCCCTTGAGAAAGGTCTCAAGAAGACCGAAACGTTGGGATACATTATGGCCTAACATATGATACATATGCTTGTACTACTATTATGGCGCAATTAGTCATATATTGACAATTTTTTCTGTATTTTTTGTAATAAACCTGCAAACCAAAAAAGACATCTGGTGTGCCGTGGATTACCTCTATATATATCAGCATGCTGATGTCTAGTCCTGTCAATCAAGTGAAGGCAGGAGTGTGCAGATCACAGCTCCAAGGATTCAGCCCTGCCCCCTGGTGCTCCAATGTGCTCATTTGCATGTGAATAGAAATGCAGATATCTCTGCAGCTGTTTAACATACAGACAAAAGAAAGGTATCATTTTTATCAGCATGATGAACGTACCAGCAGTATGCCTGATTTAGGGCTCTTTCACACTTGCGTTCTTTTCTTCCGGCATAGAGTTCCGTCGTCGGGGCTCTATGCCGGAAGAATCCTGATCAGTTTTATCCTAATGCATTCTGAATGGAGAGAAATCCGTTCAGGATGCATCAGGATGTCTTCTTCAGTTCCGGACCGGAATGTTTTTTGGCCGGAGAAAATACCGCAGCATGCTGCGCTTTTTGCTCCGGCCAAAAATCCTGAACACTTGCCCCAAGGCCGGATCCGGAATTAATGCCCATTGAAAGGCATTGATCCGGATCCGGCCTTAAGCTAAACGTCGCTTCGGCGCATTGCCGGATCCGACGTTTAGCTTTTTCTGAATGGTTACCATGGCTACCAGGACTTTAATAGCGTCCTGGCTGCCATAGTAACACTGAACGCATTTTGAAGACGGATCCGTCTTCAAATGCTTTCAGTTCACTTGCGTTTGTCCGGATCCGGCGTGTAATTCCGGCAAATCGAGTACATGCCGGATCTGGACAACGCAAGTGTGAAAGGGCCCTTAAAAGGGTTGATCGTGCTGACGAAACAGTGTAGCTTTTCATGCATCGTTCTAGATCTGAGGTTGCATTTACCTTATTTTTAGACCTTCTGAGTCCCGGATTTTTTTTGTTCTATTCTGATGCAGAAAACCCTAGAAGTCAGAGTGGGTGCACTAGGTTTTTCTCATGACTGTACATGTGAGTACTCACTGTGATGAACCTGTTGTAAAACTATGAAAGGGATTTATAAAACCTGTTATGCCACTATTGTGACTTAAAGGGAACCTGTCATCGGGATTTTGTGTATAGAGCTGAGGACATGGGCTGCTAGATCGCCGCTAGCACATCCGCAATACCCAGTCCCCATAGCTCTGTGTGCTTTTATTGTGTAAGAAAAACGATTTGATACATATGCAAATTAACCTGAAATGAATCCTGTCCCTGACTCATCTCACGTACAGGACTCATCTCAGGTTAATTTGCATATGTATCAAATCGTTTTTTTTACACAATAAAAGCACACAGAGCTTTGGGGACTGGGTATTGCGGATGTGCTAGCGGCCATCTATCAACACATGTCCTAAGCTCTATACACAAAATCCCGGTGACAGGTTCCCTTTAAGAATGTTGTACGACATATTTGCTCCATAATTAGCTACTTTTTAGACTTCTGGAAACTTTTCTAAATTGGCAAGAAAAGGGTGGGGCTTAGCTGGATGGGAGGAGCTTCCACACCCTGCCAGATTTACTATACCTTAGTGTACATTCACACTAGCGTTATTATTTCCGGCATAGAGTTCTGTCCTAGGGGAACTATACCGGAAAAGAACTGATCAGTTTTATCCCCATGCATTCTGAATGGAGAGCAATCCGTTCAGGATGCATCAGTTCAGTCTTTTTTATCTCCGTCCAAAATTCCGGAACATTTGCTGTCATTTTTTCCCATTGACATGCATTAATGCCGGATACGGCCACAAGTGTTTGCTCATGCTCAGACCGCAAAAAATGTGAAAAAAATAAATGCTGGATCTGGTTTTCCGGATGACACCTGAGAGACGGATCCGACATTTTTATGCATTTGTCATACGGATCAGGATCCTGATCCGTATGACAAATGCCATTAGTTTACATACGGTTTGACGGAACTGCCTGCCGGAATTTTCTGCCGCAAGGGTGAAAGCACCCTTACTCCACAAACTGGCATAAGTTATAGCTCAAGTAGATTTAAACTTTTGGCACATGGAGCACCAGAGATCTGCCTAATTTATTAAGTGGCCTCTGCCTCTCAGTTAATTATGCGCATCTCACTCAGGCTGGCTTAAAGGGGCTGTCCAGGTTCAGAGCTGAACCTGGACATGCCTCCATTTTCACCCAGGCAGCCCCCCTGACATGAGCATCGGAGCAGTTCATGCTCCGATGCTCTCCTTTGCCCTGCGCTAAATTGCACAGGGCAAAGGCATTTTTCTGAGTTCCGGTGACGTACCGGGGCTCTCTATGGGGCTGACAGGAACCCCGGTGATGTCACCGGCACTGATGGGCGGGATTTGGCTCTGCCCTAGCCAGTAAAACGGCTAGGGCAGAGCTAAAGCCCGCCCCTCAGAGCCGGTGACGTCACCGAACACACTGCCGGGCGGAAGTTACCGCCCGGCAGTGTGTTATTGAAAACAAAAGAGCCGGTGCCCTGTGCGATCTAGCGCAGGGCACTGGAGCGCATCGGAGCATGAGATGCTCCGATGCTAGGCTCAGGGGGGCTGCCTGGGTGAAAATAAGGGTAAGTCCGGGTTCAGCTCTGAACCCGGACAACCCCTTTAAGGGAAAGTCAGTCTTAATAAATCTCCATATCTGATTATTCTAGCAGTAGTATTCCATTAAAGGGGTTCTCCGGGCTTTTAATATTGATGACCTATCCTCAGATCGTGCCGGACGCATTGCACAGGGCTAGTATTTGGGCCATACCATTCTACTGAAGATTCACACTGAAGGCATCAAAACTATGAATTAACACATGTGGAATTATATACATAACAAAAAAGTGTGAAACAACTGAAAATATGTCATATTCTAGGTTCTTCAAAGTAGCCACCTTTTGCTTTGATTACTGCTTTGCACACTCTTGGCATTCTCTTGATGAGCTTCAAGAGGTAGTCACCTGAAATGGTCTTCCAACAGTCTTGAAGGAGTTCCCAGAGATGCTTAGCACTTGTTGGCCCTTTTGCCTTTACTCTGCGGTCCAGCTCACCCCAAACCATCTCGATTGGGTTCAGGTCCGGTGACTGTGGAGGCCAGGTCATCTGGCGCAGCACCCCATCACTCTCCTTCATGGTCAAATAGCCCTTACACAGCCTGGAGGTGTGTTTGGGGTCATTGTCCTGTTGAAAAATAAATGATGGTCCAACTAAACGTAAACCGGATGGAATAGCATGCCGCTGCTAGATGCTGTGGTAGCCATGCTGGTTCAGTATGCCTTCAATTTTGAATAAATCCCCAACAGTGTCACCAGCAAAGCACCCCCACACCATCACACCTCCTCCTCCATGCTTCACGGTGGGAACCAGGTATGTAGAGTCCATCCGTTCACCTTTTCTGCGTCGCACAAAGACGCAGCGGTTGGAACCAAAGATCTCAAATTTGGACTCATCAGACCAAAGCACAGATTTCCACTGGTCTAATGTCCATTCCTTGTGTTCTTTAGCCCAAACAAGCCTCTTCTGCTTGTTGCCTGTCCTTAGCAGTGGTTTCCTAGCAGATATTCTACCATGAAGGCCTGATTCACACAGTCTCCTCTTAACAGTTGTTCTAGAGATGTGTCTGCTGCTAGAACTCTGTGTGGCATTGACCTGGTCTCTAATCTGAGCTACTGTTAACCTGCGATTTCTGAGGCTGGTGACTCGGATGAATTTATCCTCCGCAGTAGAGGTGACTCTTGGTCTTCCTTTCCTGGGGCGGTCCGCATGTGAGCCAGTTTCTTTGAAGCGCTTGATGGTTTTTGTGACTGCACTTAAGGACACTTTCAAAGTTTTCCCAATTTTTCGGACTGACTGACCTTCATTTCTTAAAGTAATGACGGCCACTCGTTTTTCTTTACTTAGCTGCTTTTTTTCTTGCCATAATACAAATTCTAACAGTCTATTCAGTAGGACTATCAGCTGTGTAACCACCTGACTTCTCCACAACGCAACTGATGGTCCCAACTCCATTTATAAGGCAAGAAATCCCACTTATTAAACCTGACAGGGCACACCTGTGAAGGGAAAACCATTTCAGGTGACTACCTCTTGAAGCTCATCAAGAGAATGCCAAGAGTGTGCAAAGCAGTAATCAAAGCAAAAGGTGGCTACTTTGAAGAACCTAGAATATGACATAGTTTCAGTTGTTTCACACTTTTTTGTTATGTATATAATTCCACATGTGTTAATTCATAGTTTTGATGCCTTCAGTGTGAATCTACACTTTTCATAGTCATGAAAATAAAGAAAACTCTTTGAATGAGAAGGTGTCCAAACTTTTGGTCTGTACTGTACGTAGCTGGGAATGAAAGGTTTAAAGGGAACCTGTCACCTCTGCTATGCTACCCTCACTGAGCGTTTATAAATGTTCATTGTTACCCTAAACATATAAATTGCACTTTTAATTTCATTTGCAGACAAATTCAATAAGTATTCTGCGTTTTTGTACTTCCCGCCTTTTATGCAAATTAATATAAGTCATATCTTGTGTGACCAGAGAAGAGTCATATTTTCAAGCTCTGGCTCATCTCAGGTTAATTTGCATATGTATTAAATGTTTTTTTTTTACACAATAAAAGCACACAGAGCTATAGGGACTGGGTATTGCGGATGTGCTAGTGGCCATCTAGCAACCCATGTCCTCAGCTCTATACCCAAAATCCTGGTGTCAGGTTCCCTTTAAGTAGCTGTGATTTTATTTATTTTTTATAACGTTAGTTGGAAAAGTCCTGTTAAAAAAAAGTCCTTATACTCGCCCCTTTTTCCAGTGCAGTTCTCGATCTAAGGGCTCACACACACGAAAGCGTGCCAGCTGTGCCCGTGTTGCGGCCCCCAAACAGCTGGTCCGCAGTATACACGCACCGTCCGTGTGTGCACCATTTCACGGATGCAAACCCATTCACTTGAATGGGTCTACAATCTGGAAGATATGTTGTGGAGAAATGGAAAAACCACAGCGCAATACAGTAGCAGCAAAGTACACTTGATTTTTAAATTGACCTACTGTGCGGATAATGAAATCTGCAGCATGTCAATTGTTGGCCTTTTTATTTTTTTTTGTATTGGAAGGGTGAGATCTGTGGAAAATCGGTGGAAAAAAACGCATAAAAAATATTACAAATTTGTGTGGATTTGGTTTAGATTTTCTTCCTCAGACACGCTTAGGCCTATTGCACACGACCGTATGGCTTTTTCAGTGTTTTGCGGTCCGTTTTTCATGGATCCGTTGTTCCGTTTTTTGTTTCCGTTGTGTTTCCGTTTTTCCGTTCCGTTTTTCCGTTCCGTTTTTCCGTATTGCATATACAGTATACAGTAATTACATAGATAAAATTGGGCTGGGCATAACATTTTCAATAGATGGTTCAGGAAAAAACGGAACGGAAACGGAAGACATACGGATGCATTTCCGTATGTGTTCCTTTTTTTTTGCGGTTCCATTGACTTGAATGGAGCCACGGACTGTGATTTGCGGGCAATAATAGGACATGTTCTATGTTAAAACGGAACGGAAATACGGAAACGGAATGCATACGGAGTACATTCCGTTTTTTTTGCGGAACCATTGAAATGAATGGTTCAGTATATGTTCCGTATACTGAGCTAAAAAAACGTCCAGTATACTGAACGCAAAATACTGTCATGTGCATGAGCCCTTACTGTTCCAAGAGAGCGGTGACTATAAGACAAACTGCAGGGCCCCGGAAAAATGTCAGGATTTCCGTATTCACCACGTGGACACAGTGCACATTTAGCTATTGCAGTCCCTTTCTGTCATACAGATTGATGGTTTCTGAGCAGCAGATCACGGTTTAAACCACACCATTTGCTGCCCAGAAACCATGACTGGTGGTGCCTGTATGACTGACAGGATGACCCGATCAACAAGCATTTTGCTCGTTCATTGGTTGATTAGTGGCACGTTTACATGGGCAGATTGTCTGGAGCGACACAGGAACGGTTGTTTGCAATAATCTGGACGATTATTGGCTCGTGTAAATGCAGCCTTAGAATTTAAAAGGTATTTCCACTAGATAAGTATGACATCTGAACAGGAGATGGTATACATTTCTGATTGGTCTCTGCCTTCCATCGGCAGTATTTTTATTTGGCAGTATATTCCACAGCTCTGTACATAGGTTGTTGCAGTTCACACAAGTTCCTACCCCCAGTAGATCAGAGGAAACCCATGCAAACCAGGAGAGAATATTTGGATTGATTTGACTCCTTTGATTGGATTTGAACCAGTGCTGGATAACTAAGTCACCATGCTGCCATTCACTAATCAGTGTAAGGCTACTTTCACACTAGCGTTCGGGCGGATCCGTTCAGAACGGATCCGCCCATAATAATGCAGACGGAGGCTCCGTTCAGAACGGATCCGTCTGCATTATTTTAGCAAAAAAAAGCTAAGTGTGAAAATAGCCTCGTACGGATCCGTCCAGACTTTCAATGTAAAGTCAATGGGGGACGGATCCGCTTGAAGATTGAGCCACATTGTGGCATCTTCAAACGGATCCGTCCCCATTGACTTACATTGAAAGTCTGGACGGATCCGTACGGATCCGCACGCCTCCGCACGGCCAGGCGGACACCCGAACGCTGCAAGCAGCGTTCAGCTGTCCGCCTGTCCGTGCGGAGGCGAGCGGAGTGGAGGCTGAACGCCGCCAGACTGATGCAGTCTGAGCGGATCCGCTCCATTCAGACTGCATCAGGGCTGGACGGCTGCGTTCGGGTCCGCTCGTGAGCTCCTTCAAACGGAGCTCACGAACGGAATACCGAACGCTAGTGTGAAAGCAGCCTTAATGTTTGTACTGGTAAATAATAATAAAATTAATTTATATAGCGCCACCATATTCCACAGTGCTTTACAAATTCAGAATAAAACAAGGCAACAACAAGAGTTTTTGCCGTTTCCACCGTAAGAAAAGGGCGAATTCTGGCGATATTCTTGAGGTGCAGACAACAAGAGCGTGTAAGTGATTGAATATGGGGAACAAAGGACAGATCAGAGCCTAATGTGGCCCCAAGACAGCAGGCATGTTGCATAGGAGTTATGATAGTGCTGCTGACCGAAATTGTAATATCAAGTTTAGGTGAGTTAGTAGATAGGGGAAAGACAAGAAGTTCAGTTTTTGAGAGGTTCAGTTTTAGATACAGAGAGGACATATTAGAGACGGCTGCCAGACAATTACTGGTGTTTTGGAGTGTAAAGCAGGGGTGATGTCAGGGGATGAAGTGTATAGTTGGGTGTCGTCAGCATAGAGATGGTATTGAAAGCCAAATCTACTGATAGTCTGTCCGATGGGGGCTGTATAGAGGGAGAAGAGTAGAGGACCTAGTACTGAGCCCTGAGGAATGCTGACATCAACAGGAAGAGGAGAAGAGCCAGCAAACTAAGAGAGAGCAGTGTCCTTAAGGCCAATTGAGTGGAGCATGGTGAAGAGGAGTTCATGGTCTACGGTATCAAACGCTGCAGAGAAATCCAGCAGAATCAGTAGAGAATAGTCACCATTTCTTTTTGCTGTTAGGAGATCGTTAGACACTTTAGTAAGGGCAGTTTCTGTAGAGTGAAGAAGGCGAAAGGCAGATTGTAAGGGGTCAAGAAGAGAGTTTGCAGAGAGAAAGCTGACTACGCGAGAGTAGTCAAGACATTCAAGGAGTTTAGAGATGAAGGGAAGGTTAGAAACAGGTCTTTAGTTAGCAGCACAGGTCGGGTCAAGAGATGCTTTCTTTAGTAGTGGGGTGATAATAGAGTGTTTAAAAGAGGAGAGAAAGATACCAGAAGAGAGAGAGAGGTTAAAAATTGTGGTTAGTTGAGTGATGACAGCCAGGGAGAGGGACTGGAGGTGGTGTGATGGAATAGGATCACTGCTACAGGTCGTGGGTCGGGAAGAAGAGAGAAGCATGGAAACTTCTTCCTCTGTTATAGGGTCAAAAGAGGAGAGAGAGCATGTGGAGGAATTAGAGGGAGGAGGATTGAAATTATCTGGGGAGTGGGAGATTATTTCCTGCTGGATACTGCCAATCTTGTCTCTGAAGTAAGTGGCCATGCCATCAGCGCTGAGGTCAGTGACAGGTTCTGGAACTTTAGTGCTTAGAAGGGAATGAAAAGTGTCAAGGTCGTTTTGGGTTATTTGAGAGTGAGGAGATGAGGTGAAGTACTTTTGTTTGGCAATGTTGAGAGCTGAATTGTATGTTTTGAGCATAAATTTATAATGGAGGAAGTCTGCTGATATTAGCGATTATCTCCATAAGCGTTCTGCACATCTGGAGCAGTGCTGTAGAAAACATGTTTCAGGTGTGTGCCAGGGTTGCCGTGTTCTGTGTCGAGAGGGTCGTATTGATATTGGAGCAACTTCATCTAGGGTGGTTTTGAGGGTCTGTTTGTAATGATTGGCAGCCAAGTCTGGACAGGGGAGGGAAGAGATTGGGGTAAGAGCTAGTTGTAGGGTGTTAGTAAGTTGCTGGCAGTTAATGTTGTGTAGGTTTCTGTAAATGTGAAAAGTAGGATTGCCATGAGAAAAGCGAGAGGTCTTTATGGTAAATGAAAGAAGATTGTTGTCAGAAAGTGGGAAGGATAAGTTACTAAAGTTTGAGACTGAGCAATGACAGAAGAAGACTAGATAAAGTATATTGCCCGGTTCATGCGTGGCAGAGGAAGTAAGTTGTGATAGGCCAAGAGAGGAGGTTAAACAAAGAAAGTGAGCGGCTTGTGGGGAGGTAGGATCATCAATGGGGATATTAAAATCACCCATAATAAGTTAGTGATTCAGAAGATAGGAAGTGAGGAAGCCAAGCTGCAAAGTGATCCAGAAATTGTTGGGGGGGAGCCTGGGGGACAATAGACAACTGCAACTCTGAGGGGGAATGGATGTGAGAGTCTAAGGGCTCTTTCACACTTGCGTTGTTCTTTTCCGGCATAGAGTTCTGTCGTCGGGGCTCTGTGCCGGAAGAATCCTGATGCATTCTGAATGGAGAGAAATCCGTTCAGGATGCATCAGGATGTCTTCAGTTCCGGACCGGAACGTTTTTTGGCCGGAGAAAATACTGCAGCATGCTGCTCTTTTTGCTCCGGCCAAAAATCCTGAAGACTTGCCGCAAGGCCGGATCCGGAATTAATGCCCATTGAAAGGCATTAATCGGGATCTGGCCTTAAGCTAAACATCGTTTCGGCGCATTACCGGATCCGACGTTTAGCTTTTTCTGAATGGTTACCATGGCTGCCGGGACGCTAAAGTCCCGCTTGCCATGGTAAAGGGGAGCGGGGGAGCAGTATACTTACCGTCCGTGCGGCTCCCGGGGCGCTTCAGAGTGACGTCGGGGTGCCCCACGCGCATGGATGACGTGATCGCACGTCATCCATGCGCATGGGGCGCTCTGACGTCATTCTAGAGCGCCCTGGGAGCCGCACGGGCGGTAAGTATACTGCTCCCCGGCTCCCCACTACTACTATGGCAAGCGGGACTTTAGCGTCCCGGCAGCCATGGTAACACTGAATGCATTTTGAAGACTGATCCGTCTTCAAATGCTTTCAGTTCACTTGCGTTTTTCCGGATCCGGCGTGTAATTCCGGCAAATGGATCCGGACGACGCAAGTGTGAAAAGGCCCTTAGGGTCTATTCACACGTCCGTAGTGCATTGCGGATCCGCAATACACTAGACCGGCACCCCATAGAAATGCCCTTTTTTCCAGAGCTGCGGACCGGAAGATCGGCGGCGCAATCCGGAAATGCGGACAGCACACTACTGTTCGCATCTATTCCGTCCCCATAGAGAATGAATAGGTCTGCACCCGTTCCGCACAGTTGCGGAACGGATGCGGACCACAATTGCGGACGTGTGAATGGAGCCTAATGGTGTGAACCTCAAAAGAGGGGAATGTGAGAGAGGGTACAGGGGGAATGACCTGAAATGTGCACTGTGGAGAAAGTAGTATCCACACAAAAAAAACTAGATTCCAGCACTTCTATGGATCTTTAGGTCTGGTCTTTATTTCCACAAATATAAACATCCAGTGGCACCTTCTCCCACTCGCACACATTTACGCATTTCGAAAAATAGTGTTCTTAATCGTAACAAGGTATATTTGCCTCACCATGGACTTAAATAGGTGCTCCCTCCTCCCAGCAAAAGGGGGGGGGGACCCGATCCAGGGCGTGACAGATACCTGCTCAAACATGTCTACACCCGTGATAAAATAAAACAGAATATACAAATACATAAATGCACTATAAAATACATCACCGCCTTTTACATAACATAAACTTGCATGCGGATGTGTCCAGAGGTGGGTCCGGATGCAATCCCCATGCAGATTAATTGTGTGTTTCTCAAAAATCGCATGGTGCAAATACAAGCCGAAATATACATAGGCAAGAAAAAGGATCGTTCTATGAAGCGGAACTTCCAGTGCATAGTTAATTCTAATCTTCAAAATATACATTGCAAATGTAAAAAGAAATGGCTTTGAATAGAACTAAATTATTTTTAGGTATGACAAACTTAGTACAGATACATTAACTCCTTTTTTCAGGTTCAGACCTTGTGGGTATCTGGTGTTTAATCTGAAAATCCAGAAAGCCTCACGTAAAAGAATATTTTCTTGATATCTCCTCCGCTGATTGGCACCGCCACTTTCTCTATTGCAAACGTACTGAAACCAGAGACTGCGATTGTGTACATTAATAAAGTGGTTGGCTGGGGTTAGAGATGTAGTCCACGTGCTCTCCTAATCTTTCCTTGTATTTTCTACTTGTACCGTACATCGGTAGTACATTTGATGATATAAATTACTCCTATAGTATTGCAACTTGCGTGACTTTTAATAGAACATTTTTCTGTATGTGCTGAGTTGTGAAATTCTTTGGTAGGTGAGGCCACTTGGCATGTTTTGCAGGGATAACCCCCACATTTCACGAAACCTGTATATTTCCTGAAACCTGATTTCTAGTGCGTGTATACATAGGAGGTGACTATGTTGTGGTAAGAGTATTAGGTCGTCTAGAAAATATTCGGCAACCACTTTTCAGTATCTCCCGAAGTATATCATCTTCATATAAGATAGGAAGACACTTATTGATTGTCTTTTGTGTCAATCTGAATTGACGACTGTATGTTAGTACCAGAGTGGGTTTAGAATAATTTTTATTATCTGTGGTAAATGTATATTTATTATTTGATGTTTTGTATAAAAGGCCTGTTCTTGACCTATTTTTTGGCTATATTAAAGCCTCTGGGTAACAGATATTTTCAAATTGATTCTGATTTGCTGCAATTTCTACGGGCACGTGTAAATTCTCCCACCGGTATTGCTTTAATTGTGTGGGTGGGATAGTGACTATTGGCTTTAAGGATGGTATTGGCCGATATTTCTTTGCAAAACGTTTCTGTATGAATTGTATGATTGAGTTCCTGTCAATTTCAAACTAAAAAATGAACGGTGTGGATGATCCTGCATATGAACAAATCTCAGATTATAGGTATTATCATTTACATGTGTTATGAAATCTGATATGGCAGATACATCACCCCTCCATATGAGGAGCAGGTCATCGATGTATAGGCCATACCAGACTAATGCCTCCAAGAAAGGATTATTCTCTAAGAAAATATCTCTCCTCCCAATAGGCCATTGTAAGATTAGCCAATGAAGGGGAAAATTTGGCCCCCATCGATCCTCCTGTAGTCTGAACATAGAATACATTATCAAAGGAAAAATAATTGTTAATAAATATGAGATTACTTCCAAAATGTAGTCTCTAAACATATCAGGGTGTTTACTATATTTGTGTAAATGGTATTCCAGTGCCAGGAGAGCAATCTTATGTGGGATGGAAGGGTATAGTGAAACCGCATCTAATGTAGGTCACACGTATTCCTGAGCACATCAGTCGTATCCTTCATGTACCCAGGGACTCTCTTGACCAGTGGTTGTAACAATGAATCCAACCACTCATTCTGTCAGTGAGCCGTTGCCCGACACTATAGGACGTAATGGAGGTGGATTTACGTTTTTGAGTACTTTGGGAAGGTCGTGTATAATTGGAGTAACCCGAGTATCAACATTTAAGAAATCATATTGTTTCTGATTAATAAACCCGCTATCTTTCCCCTTATTTAGAATAAAAACTAATTCCTTCTTATATTTTAACAAGGGGTTATGTTGTAATTTCAGATACGTAGTAACATCAGACAACCTCTAGCATTTGTTGATGGTAAGACTTCTTATCTAATACTACCACTGAGCCCCCTTTGTCCGCCTTTTTAAATACAAGGTCTGTTTTATTCTCTAATTCTGTAGTTTATTTAGATTGTCTCTTTTTGGGGGGTTTAGAATTGTATATCAGCATTAATTCCTTTTCCATAACCTCCTGAAATACATCCATGCTCGGTGTACGGGACTTAATAGGATAATATTTGGCATTAGTCACCCTGAAATCCTGTCCGACCGTAGTTTCTGAAAAATCTATGTTTCCAGACTGGAGATCCCTGATATTGTTCCTTGAATGATACATTGGTATATATATTATTGGCCACAGAATCTGTATCGCTCTCACAATCTCCTGAGTATGGATGAACCATAGAAACATCTCTTCAATGTCAAATTCCTCACAAATTTATTGATGTCCACGATAGTAGAGAATAAATCAAAGTCCACTGATGAAACAACATTCCGACCAAGCGATTATACGTCTTTCTGGTCCTGTGTCAGATTGTGATCTGACAAATTGATAGCGTCCAGGGTGAGCTGTTGTCTATTTCTTGTGTAGACGAGTCACCATGGCATGCAACCTTTTTATGCCTTCTCCATCGTGCCTGTCATCAGGTCTGGGGGTATGGGAGAAGTGAAGTCCACCATAGGATAGTGCGGCAGGGGAAGCAGTGTCAGAGGGTTGAAGCCAGGTTTCTGTAAGGGCTAGCAAGTTCAGAGAGCGTGAGAGGAAGAAATTGTGGATTGTGGGTAGTTTGTTTCGAATCGTCCGTGCGTTCCAGAGTGCGCAGTTAAGAGACTGGAGAGGACGTGCAGTGAACATTAATCAGATTTTTGGAGTTTCTGTGTGTGGCAGAGGAGAAGTTGGCAACAGAGGGAGGGCCAGGATTTGGTGAAATATCCCCTGCAGCTAGTAGCCGGAGAACAGAAAAAGACGGCAAGTGTTTGAAAGATTCATATTAGTGTTTTTTATGCTGCACGGTGGAGGAAGATGGGTCAGTGTAATGTATGAGGGTGTAAAGTGTATGGGAACTGAACAAGGGTGAGGGAAGGAGGGAGGGACTGATGTGGAGAGAAGGGACAGGGTGGACTGTGTGGTTGAATTTTAAAAGTAGACAGCCATAGTGATGAGAAGAGCAGCCAGAGCCTGAGTGAGACAGTATCATAGCATATCTGTGCTGTGTGTAACTTTGTTTGAGTAGTACACATAGCCCTGTCCAACTGCCATGATTAACTGCAAGCGCTTAGGCAAAATGGCGCTTTGGCAGAGATGCTGCTTTTGGCTCGTGCTGAGCCCTGCGAGTGCTTCCCCTTAGACTGTGTCTATATTTATAGGAAGTGGAATCACAGAACTAGGGGTAATTTAGCTCATTAAAGGGGTTCTGCAGTTTTTTTAAACTGATGATCTGTCCTCTGGATAGATCATCAGCATCTTATTGTCGGGGGTCCATCACCCGAGACCCCCGCCAATCAGCTTTTTGAAAAGGCAGCGGCTGCTGGCCGTAGCGCCGCGGCCTTCACGCTGGCCCAGTGACGTCACAACTAGTATCAACTGGCCTGGGCGCGGCTAAGCTCTGTTCACTTGAATGGAGCTTAGCCCCTCCCAGACAAGTTGATACTACACGTAACTGGACCAGCGGTAAACAGTGAGAAGGCCGCAGAGCGCTGCTGCCTTCTCAATCAGCTGATCGGTGGGGGTCCCGGCTGTCGGACCCCTGTCAATCAGATGCTGATAATCTATCCAGAGGATAGATCATCAATTTAAACAAACTGCAGAACCCCTTTAATCAATTAATCACTGAAGTAAGGCACATGAGAAGAGATGCTATATGTAGGTAAATGTGACGGAGGCAGCACAATACTGTCTCCACTGTCCATAGCTTTGATTAGTGTGGACACACTTCATGGAATAGACATTTAAATTGGAAATAAAATGACCTTCCCAAATATCCTAGATACAGATGAGAAGATCACGCTGGTGATGCCTGTGATCTAATATCACAATTTTCAGAATGTTAGGGCAAGCTATAGAAGCAAATTCACAAAATAAATTTGTATAAAAGGCAAAAGATGCTCAAAACCCCGAATGCTGTTGCACATTTCTACCTGGTGGAGCAAATCCTGCCCATGTGATCCCCAGCAAAAAATGCATACAATGGACGATGCCCGCAACAGACCACATGTAAGACAAATGTGTGGATGTGACTATACGAAACAGAAAATCAATGAAAATGGTGCACTAAAATTGTAAATGCAATTGACAATATATGGCTAAACCCATACGCTGATATTAAAATGAGACTTTCGTCAATATAGTCTTGTATCAAAAACATACCGGAGCCGGCGCACCCCGTCAAGGTATCTCAAAATGGCACGGGACCTAACGCTAACCTACCTATGCTGTATGGACAATTTATGATGGGTGCATAAAGTCTGATACACAGCCAGCAGCTCCCAGTTACCTCCTGCGTGAAATCACACATACAATGGGAGGAGGGAGGAGGCTATAGAAGCCTTTCATTCTAGAGTTTAGCATTGCATGAGTGAGATCACTCAGGACGGTAAATTGTGCTGTTTTTGCCTGTGGTTTTCCCTAGTTTGTGTACCGTTCCTTTTTATGGATACTGATCTCTCGTCGTTGATCATCAGGACATGAAGGAGCCTTGAGATTTTGGTATATATAGTTCATAAGAATTTCTATACTTGGGTAACATTTACATAAATGCCTTCTGGTTTTGATATGCTTAGGTAATGTCATTGCTTAAAAGGATTGTCCTAGCAGCGTTTTTTTTTGTCTGTCCAAATCCTGGCATATTTGCTGGGCAGCAGGCTAACCTCCGCCATACCCCATTATAGTCAATGGGGATGGTGGGCATTCCAGTAACATCCGGCAGGATCCTGAGAGCTCTGCTGGAACTGAAGCTTAAAGGGAACCTGTCACCGGGATTTTGTGTATAGAGCTGAGGACATGGGTTGCTAAATCACCGCTAGCACATCCGCAATATCCAGTCCCCATAGCTCTGTGTGCTTTTATTGTGTAAAAAAATTATTTGATACATATGCAAATTAACCTGAGATGAGTCCTGTACGTGAGATGAGTCAGGGACAGGACTCATCTCATGTTAATTTGCATATGTATCAAATAGTTTTTTTGACACAAGAAAAGCACACAGAGCTATGGGGACTGGGTATTGCGGATGTGATAGCTGGTCATCTAGCAACCCATGTCCTCAGCTCTATGCACAAAATCCCGGTGACGGGTTCCCTTTAAATTAGATAAAATTGTTGCAAACTTTACTTCCATTTCCGGCTCTGCTTGTGCAGTACTAGGGTTGTTTAAACTGGCATACAGGCTCGGAGCGTGGAAAGAATTGTTTTGGTTCACTGACAGAAAGCAGTGGCATATTAGAAAGTTGCAGCACATTTAATTATGTAGTGATTAAAGGAATATGCAGATATTTAGGAATGGCTATCAGTATTGAATAGCTCGTGAGTGAAGGGACGCAGATTACATATTGCTTTTGTTGTACTGGCTGACTTGGTCCCATGTCCATATGTGCCTGTATTGCTGAGAAAAATTATGTTTTAATATACAGTACAGACCAAAAGTTTGGACACACCTTCTCATTCAAAGAGTTTTCTTTATTTTCATGACTATGAAAATTGTAGATTCACACTGAAGGCATCAAAACTATGAATTAACACATGTGGAATTACAGACGTGGACAAAATTGTTGGTACCCTTTGGTCAATGAAAGAAAAAGTCACAATGGTCACAGAAATAACTTTAATCTGACAAAAGTAATAATAAATTAAAATTCTATAAATGTTAACCAATGAAAGTCAGACATTGTTTTTCAACCATGCTTCAACAGAATTATGTAAAAAAATAAACTCATGAAACAGGCATGGACAAAAATGATGGTACCCCTAGAAAACACAGAACATAATGTGACCAAAGGGACATGTTAATTCAAGGTGTGTCCACTAATTAGCATCACAGGTGTCTACAACCTTGTAATCAGCCATTGGGCCTATATATATGGCTCCAGGTAATCACTGTGTTGTTTGGTGATATGGTGTGTACCACACTCGACATGGACCAGAGGAAGCAAAGGAAAGAGCTGTCTCAAGAGATCAGAAAGAAAATTATAGACAAGCATGTTAAAGGTAAAGGCTATAAGACCATCTCCAAGCAACTAGATGTTCCTGTGAGTACAGTTGCACATATTATTCATAAGTTTAAGATCCATGGGACTGTAGCCAACCTCCCTGGACGTGGCCGCAGGAGGAAAATTGATGACAAATCTAAGAGACGGATAATCCGAATGGTAACAAAAGAGCCTAGAAAGACTTCTAAAGAGATTCAAGGTGAACTTCATGCTCAAGGAACATCAGTGTCAGATCGCACCATCCGTCGTTGTTTGAGCCAAAGTGGACTACATGGGAGACGACCAAGGAGGACACCATTGTTGAAAACGAATCATAAAAAAGCAAGACTGGAATATGCCAAACTACATGTTGACAAGCCACAAAGCTTCTGGGAGAATGTCCTGTGGACAGATGAGACAAAAATCGAAGTTTTTGCCAAGGCACATCAGCTGTATGTTCACAGACGAAAAAATTAAGCATATCAAGAAAAGAACACTGTCCCTACTGTGAAACATGGAGGAGGCTCTGTTATGTTCTGGGGCTGCTTTGCTGCGTCTGGCACAGGGTGTCTTGAATCTGTGCAGGGTACAATGAAATCTCAAGACTATCAAGGAATTCTAGAGAGAAATGTACTAGCCAGTGTCAGAAAGCTTGGTCTCAGTCGCAGGTCATGGGTCTTGCAACAGGACAATGACCCAAAACACACCGCTAAAAACACCCAAGAATGGCTAAGAGGAAAAAATTGGACTATTCTAAAGTGGCCTTCTATGAGCCCTGACCTCAATCCTATTGAGCATCTTTGGAAGGAGCTGAAACATGCAGTCTGGAAAAGGCACCCTTCAAACCGGACACAACTGGAGCAGTTTGCTCATGAGGAGTGGGCCAAAATACCTGCTGAGAGGTGCAGATGTCTCATTGACAGTTACAGGAAGCGTTTGATTGCAGTGATTGCCTCAAAAGGTTGCGCAACAAAATATTAAGTTAGGGGTACCATCATTTTTGTCCATGCCTGTTTCATGAGTTTATTTTTTTACATAATTCTGTTGAAGCATGGTTGAAAAACAATGTCTGACTTTCATTGGTTAACATTTATAGAATTTTAATTTATTATTACTTTTGTCAGATTAAAGTTATTTCTGTGACCATTGTGACTTTTTCTTTCATTGACCAAAGGGTACCAACAATTTTGTCCACGTCTGTATATACATAACAAAAAAGTGTGAAACTGAAAATGTCATATTCTAGGTTCTTCAAAGTAGCCACCTTTTGCTTTGATTAATGCTTTGCACACTCTTGGCATTCTCTTGATGAGCTTCAAGAGGTAGTCACCTGAAATGGTCTTCCAACAGTCTTGAAGGAGTTCCCAGAGATACTTAGCACTTGTTGGCCCCTTTGCCTTCACTCTGCGGTCCAGCTCACCCCAAACCATCTCGATTGGGTTCAGGTCCGGTGACTGTGGAGGCCAAGTCATCTGGTGCAGCACCCCATCACTCTCCTTCATGGTCAAATAGCCCTTACACAGCCTGGAGTTGTGTTTGGGGTCATTGTCCTGTTGAAAAATAAATGATGGTCCAAGTAAACGCAAACCGGATGGAATAGCATGCCGCTGCAAGATGCTGTGGTAGCCATGCTGGTTCAGTATGCTTTCAATTTTGAATAAATCCCCAACAGTGTCACCAGCAAAGCACCCCCACACCATCACACCTCCTCCTCCATGCTTCACGGTGGGAACCAGGCATGTAGAGTCCATCCGTTCACCTTTTCTGCGTCGCACAAAGACACGGTGGTTGGAACCAAAGATCTCAAATTTGGACTAATCAGACCAAAGCACAGATTTCCACTGGTCTAATGTCCATTCCTTGTGTTGGTTTCATGTCCTTAGCAGTGGTTTCCTAGCAGATATTCTACCATGAAGGCCTGATTCACACAGTCTCCTCTTAACAGTTGTTCTAGAGATGTGTCTGCTGCTAGAACTCTGTGTGACATTGACCTGGTCTCTAATCTGAGCTGCTGTTAACCTGCGATTTCTGAGGCTGGTGACTCGGATGAACTTATCCTCCGCAGCAGAGGTGACTCTTGGTCTTCCTTTCCTGGGGCGGTCCGCATGTGAGCCAGTTTCTTTGTAGCGCTTGATGGTTGTTGTGACTGCACTTGGGGACACTTTCAAAGTTTTCCCAATTTTTCGGACTGACTGACCTTCATTTCTTAAAGTAATGATGGTCACTCGTTTTTCTTTACTTAGCTGCTTTTTCTTGGCATAATACAAATTCTACCAGTCTATTCAGTAGGACTATCAGCTGTGTATCCACCTGACTTCTCCACAACGCAACTGATGGTCCCAACCCCATTTATAAGGCAAGAAATCCTACTTATTAAACCTGACAGGGCACACCTGTGAAGTGAAAACCATTTCAGGTGACTACCTCTTGAAGCTCATCAAGAGAATGCCAAGAGTGTGCAAAGCAGTAATCAAAGCAAAAGGTGGCTACTTTTAAGAACCTAGTTTTGATGCCTTCAGTGTGAATCTACAATTTTCATACTCATGAAAATAAAGAAAACTCTTTGAATGAGAAGGTGTGTCCAAACTTTTGGTCTGTACTGTATGTATATGAGCCTCTAGGAGCAACGGGGACGCTGCCTTTACTGCATGAGGCTCTGCTTTCTCTGCCCTTTGACAAGGCTAGACAGTGTATATGTGATCACGCCTGCCTGGCCCTGTCGATCAAAGTACAGAGAGAGCAGAGCCTCTAGGTGCAATGGGAATGCACCCTTTGCTCCTAGAGGGTCATTTGCATATATTAAAACATCATTTTTCTCAGCAGCACAGGCACATATGAACATGGGACCAACTCGGCTGCCAAGCGCACATGTAACAGGTCAGCCAGTTCCATAGATACAAATCTGCTGACAGACTATCTTTAGGTGACTGTATCCACATATGCCTGAAAACAGCAATCAGTTTCTTCTATAACTCACATAAACTTAAATGGAGAGAGCAGCGCACAAGCCTGTCTGCCTCTACTTTCACCTGAATCTAGTGGCTAGTCAAGGGTGAATGGGGACACTGGACTCTTTTTGTCCTAGTAAATACAGGTCACAGAAGTGAAACTCATGCCTCATAAGGCATCGATTTATTATTCATTATATTTTATTTTTTTGGAATGCCATAAATGCGCAGACTGGAATGTCCCTTTAAGGTTATATTTACATTAAAAAAAACCTGTTTACTCTATTTAACATTCTCTAACGTTCACAGAAATAAACTGTGCTTTATGTTCATTATTTTCAATCCTGAAACATTGTTCTCATTATTTTGTTCTCTTTGCAGTATGGATGAGGCTGACATAACTGATAAAAGTGGTATTGAAGAAAATGGAGAGGATCTCAGAAGATGAACAGCTACAGGTCAAGCACAGTAAACATAAGAAAAAGAAACACAAGCATCGGAGCAAGCACAAAAAACACAAGCATTCTCCTGAAGAAGACAAGGACAAAAAACACAAACATAAGCATAAACATAAGAAGCACAAGAGGAAAACGATAGGAGATCCCAACAAAGATGACATTTCACCATCCAAGAGAGCAAAACTAGATGACTTTGCATTGCTGGAAGACTTGGAGAAGCAACGAGCTATGATCAAAGCAGAGCTTGACAATGAATTAATGGAAGGTAAAGTACAGTCTGGCATGGGCTTAATACTTCAGGGTTACAATTCTGGTTCTGAAGAGGAGGGAGAGATCAATGAGAAGATTCGAAATGGAAGAAGAGCATCAGGAAAGTCAAATGTGAAGGGAAAGCAGGAGCTCAATTCAAAATCCATTGCTAAAAGACGGAGTCGCAGTAAGTCCAAAGAGAAGACGAAACACAAGTCAGAAAAGAAAAAAAATAAAGTCAGCTCTGAAACTCCTAAAGAAAAAGTACCTAGAAGTAAGTCTAAGGAGAGAAGGAAATCTAAAAGTCCTTCTAAAAGAAACAAATCCCAAGATCAAGTGAAAAAGTCTCCACCCTTGCGCAGACAATCCCCAGAAAAAAACAGGAAATCTGTATCTCCCTTAGATGACAGAGTAAGGGTAAGAGACCAGAAGAAATCACCTGTAGCTACAGAGAGTAGGGTTAGAGATCGTAGTAGGAAGTCCAAGTCCCCTCTACCCAGAAGAAGTAAATCGAAGGAAAGAAGATCAAAGTCAAAGGAGCGTAAACCAAGGAGATCCGATACAGAGAGAGACAAAAAACCTGTCAAGTCTCCTTCGAAAGACGCTTCTTCTGGAAAGGAAAACCGCTCCCCAGGCCGTCGACCAGTACGCAGCCCAAAAGCAAGAAGTCTTACTCCTAAACAGCGTGACAGGACATCAAGGCATAGTAGATCTCCATTTACTCAAGATAAAAAGTCTAAACAATCCCCTATTCGAACACAGTCCCCAGCTAGGAGAGCAAAAAGTAAATCTGTAGAAAGGAAACGGCGTGAACAGGAGAGGAGACGACTGTCTTCTCCTAGGTAAACGAGCTAAGACTGTTCTTTCCAGTTTGTAATGTTGATGCATGATGTGGAAGTAAAAGCTTGAGTAACTGTTTATTAAAGGAAACCTGTCGCCAGGATTTTGCGCATAGAGCTGGGGACATGGGCTTGCTAGATGGCCACTAGCACATCTGCAATACCCAGTCCCCATAGCTCTCTGCGCTTTTATTGTGTTAAAAAACAGTTTTAATCGATATGCAAATGACCTGATATGAGTCCTGTATCCGGAGATGTCAAGCGGAAAAGAGCCCAGCACCGCCCCGCGTCCTCCGAATCTCCTCCTTGCTGGCTGACGTCACAGAGCTGGAGCGCCGAAATCTCGCGATGAGTGAGCTAGCGCATGCGCAGTGTCGGCATCATGTTTATTCCCTGTGCTGGCATCAGCACAGGGAACGAACTACGCATGCGCTAGCTCGCGCATCGCGAGATTTCTGCGCTTCAGCTCTGTGACGTCAAGGAGGAGATTCGGAGGACGCGGGGCGGTGCTGGGCTCTTTACCGCTTGACTCCTCTCCGGATACAGGACTCATATCAGGTCATTTGCATATCGATCAAAACTGTTTTTTAACACAATAAAAGCGCAGAGAGCTATGAGGACTGGGTATTGCAGATGTGCTAGTGGCCATCTAGGAGCCCATGTCCCCAGCTCTATGTGCAAAATCCTGGTGACAGGTTCCCTTTAAAGGGATTCTGTCACCTCCCCTAAGCCAAAAAACGATTTTAAAGCAGCCATGAAGCACAGCTTACCTGGATTAGGCTGTGCTCTTTTATCTTGCAATCCGTCCAGCAGTTACTGCAAAAAACGACTTTTATTGATATGCAAATGTGTCCTGAAGGTGCCCAGAGGGGCGTTTTGTTCTTCTTAGAGAGCCCAGTACCGCCTTCCTTGCACTGTCTAACCGCCCCCAGCCTGCCACAGCCTCTCCTCCCTCTCCTCCCCCTCCCTCACGCCGAACGAACTTTCGCACAGGCGCAGAACCCACTGAGGGCTGTGCCTGTGCGATCAGCAGGAGACTGAGGGCAGGAGCTTCATCCTCGTCACTGGGCATGCGCCGAGCCCAGTGACGTCCGATGCTCGCTCTTCCCTCAGTCAACAGGGAAGAGCGAGCATCGGACGTCACTGGGCTCGGCGCATGCCCAGTGACGAGGATGAAGCTCCTGCCCTCAGTCTCCTGCTGATCGCACAGGCGCAGCCCTCAGTGGGTACTGCGCCTGTGCGAAAGTTCGTTCGGCGTGAGGGAGGGGGAGGAGAGGGAGGAGAGGCTGTGGCAGGCTGGGGGCGGTTAGACAGTGCAAGGAAGGCGGGCTGGGCACTGTAAGAGGGGCGGTACTGGGCTCTCTAAGAAGAACAAAACGCCCCTCTGGGCACCTTCAGGACACATTTGCATATCAATAAAAGTCGTTTTTTGCAGTAACTGCTGGACGGATTGCAAGATAAAAGAGCACAGCCTAATCAAGGTAAGCTGTGCTTCATGGCTGCTTTAAAATCGTTTTTTGGCTTAGGGGAGGTGACAGAATCCCTTTAAGGCATGGATGTCAAACTCATGGCCCTCCAGATGTTGCAAAACTACAACTCCCATCATTCCCTGATAGCTGTAGTATGCCCAGGCATGATGGGAGTTGTAGTTTTGCAACAGCTGGAGGGCCACGAGTTTGACATCCCTGCTTTAAGGCATAATGCTGTACATTTACCTTATTGGCCTGCAGGGGGATGTATGGAGGGAGCTCACACACTAAGCTCACTTCATACATGGCGGGTTCTGGTTGTATATCATAACAAGGACCTGCTGGCAATGACCTGGATCAGCGATGATGCTGATCCTGGTCATTTAACCAAATGTGCCAGGCTCCAATTGGTTGTCAAGACATCCTGGGGCCTTCTGAAGGTTTCCAGGCCTGTCATGGCTAAGTGGCTAAAAAGCCATGACTGAGACGTCATTGCAGTCTGTGGGACAAGCGATCAGAGTCCTCTAAGGGGACTAAAAATATTTAAAATAAAAAACACAAACATAAATTCAAATCACTCCCTTTCCCAATTTTATATTTAAAAATAAACAAACAAAAAATCAATAAACCAAACAAAATCAGGTATCACTGCACCTGAAAATGTCCGAACTATTAAAATTGTAAAATATTTTTCCGCAGGGAACACAGTGACGGAAAAAAAAAAAAATCATGGTTCAACATTTTTTTTGGTCACATTGTCCCACCTTAAAAAATTTAAGAAAAAGTCATAATCATAAGTACTCCAGAATGGTACAAATAAAAACTATTATTCGACAGTTGCATAAAAAAAAAGAAGTTTTTTGTTTCGCGCTCCCTGCCTTCCCAGAGTCATAACTTTTTTTTATTTGTCTGTTCACATAGCCATATGAGTTCTTGTTTGTTGAGTTGTATTTTTCAATGCCACCATTTAATATTGCATATGATGTAGTGGGAAGCGGGAAAAAAAATCCAAATGGTGTGAAATAGCAAAAAAATATAAATTCCGCCACAGTTTTATGTTTTTTTAATTTTATTTTCGACTTTCGATGTACGCTAAAACTGACCAGTTACTTTTATTTTACAGGTCAGTGCGAATCTGGTGATACCTTAGGGCTCATGCACACGACCGTATTTTGTTTCCTAGTCAATCCGTTTTTTTTTTGCGGATAGGATGCGGACCCATTCATTTCAATGGGTTCGCAAAAAACGCGGACAGCACACCGTGTGCTGTCCACATCAGTATGTCCGTTCCGTTGCCCAGCAAAAAAAAATAGTGCATGTCATATTTTTTTCTAGTTGCTGGACAAGGATAGGCATTATTACAATGGATCCGCAAAAAAAACCGGATGCCATACAGGAACGTTATCCGTTGTTTTTTTTTTTTGCGGTTCTGCAATTTGCGGACCGTAAAACACATACGGTCGTGTGCATGTAGCCTTATATGTATAGTTTTTCTTTCGTTTTGATAGTGATAAAAAAATTTAAAATTTTAACTTTTTTGTAATTGTGTACGGAGCTGTATGGGGGCAAATTTTTTGTGGGGCGATCTGAACTTTTCATTGATACAAATTTTTTTTTTTAGAAAATGAGTCTAAGAAAAACAGCGAATCAGCCTTTTTTTATTTTTTTCCCCCCGGTTTACTATTTGCCGTATGGGTTATATATTTTTATACTATGGGAGTTTTCGCACATCACGACACCCATGATGTGTATTTTTTTTATTTTATTTTTATTTTGGGAAAAGGGGGTGATTTGAATTTTTATGTTTTTGGAATCTATGATGATTTTACTAGTTTCCTATGGAGCCCTATTACAGGTAAGGGCTCCATAGGAAATACTATGCAGCAGCCTCCTGTCATTTATAAAGACAGGGGCTGCTGCATACACGGGTTTAAATGTCCACGATCGGCATTACTGCCAGTAGAGGACATGAGCTGCTGGTGTCTGCTAAAAGAAGTAAAACATAAAAATTATACAAATTTGGTATCGGACCTGCAAAATAAGGATGTTGTAATTTTTAGTGCACAGTGAGCGCTGTAATATCAAAACCTAAAAGAAACCTTGGTGGAATTTCTTTTTTTATTTCATGTTCACACCGCAAATAACTTTTTCCTATACAAGATATGGTAAATTAAATGGTGGCTTTAAAAGATGCACCTTGTTCCTCAAAAAATAAGCTCTCATATGGCTATGTGAACAAGAAATGTAGAGTAGCGGCTATTGGAAGTATTTGGACTGTAATTGAAGCTACTCCCCCACCACTTGGCTAGCCTACTGTCCCCTTTGGATAGCGCACATGAAGGGACATGTGACCAAGACATCATCCCGCCTCCTCCCTTGAAACACGGCGCACTCGACTACAGATGCATGCACATATGGCAGGCACGCTGCTTTTCAATGCAGGAGGGCAACAACGACTTGTTTGATCACTCGCTCCTCCATTTGCATCCATTTATGTTTGGGATCGGCATCCAAATGGGATGTTAGGTTGTGCAAGTGGAATGGCGTTGGGGCATGGCTTCAATTAATCATCAAAAGGGACCCTGAATATTTAATAAAACTGGTATGAGCAAGGGTGGGTTCACATCACATTTTATGCCTCCATTTGACGTAAATATTAGAGAGAAAAAAAGAATACAAAAAAGCACACCACGTTCTTGTATCCTGCACGGTCCAGTAAAAAATAGTTTAAAAAAAAAAAGTGTGTGTATGTGTATATGTATATATATATATATATATGTATGTATGTATGCAATCCGGCAGCACTCACTTTAGAGGTTATCAGGTGCAAGCGTCTCGCCTTTGACCATAGGCTTGTATATTCAAGGAAAATCAACGCAGCACGTTTCAATCCCCTTCCGGGATCCTTCTTTGATTCCTATTTATTCATTTTTTACAATGGAACTACAGTGTTGAACGGATGCCACTGTATGGCATCAGTCTGATCCGTTTAACGTATACGGTAAGATTCGCCAGGTATAAAATTGACCAACCACTTTTAAAGAAAATTTTAAAATAACTTTCCCTGTGATGCATTGCTAAGATTAAAATGTAGTATGTCAGTGGTGTAAAGATGATTTGCACTAAAATATTAACCATGTTCATATATTAAATGAGACATTAAAGGGGAATTCCAGGATCCTGATATTAATGTCCTATTCTCAGGATTAGTCATCAGTATCTGATTGGTGAGGGTCTGACACCTCGCATCCCTGCACCCTCTGGACTTATCAACTGCTGATTGGTGGGGGTACGGGCTGTGAGATCCTCACCAATCTGATAATGATGACCTATCCTGAGGATAGGTTATCAATGAGGATCCTGTGATACCCCTTTAAGTTAGCATGCATGGTCAATAGAAGAATGGAACCAACATGTCCTAGTACAACATACAATCCTGTTTTAAAACACAACTACCAGTTTGGTCATCCTCTTTATCACAACTTCTGATTTAAAATTTGGGGCCATTTCGGATGGAAGTCCTAACTAAATGTAAATCTAGTATTTCTATGCGAAATTGTAAAGAAATTTATAATAAACCCCTCTATTTGTTTAGAGCAAGAGGCAGAGAAGACGTTCTTGCAAGGCATGAAAGGGTGAAAGAAGCCAGCCCTTCTCGATGGTCCCCTTCTAGAAGACGTTCAAGTAGGTCTCCTGGACGAAGGAGGTCACGTTCACCCCTTAGACGTAGCAGATCACCCTGGAGAAGAAGTCGATCTCCTCACAGAAGGTATGTGAGCTTGAAGGTTATTTCTAGATACAACTGTAACTTTTATTAGTATACACCAAAAACTGTGGAAACGGGAGTGAAAACCTAATGAAAAGTTCCATATATGGAACAGTGCGACTAATCGGCGCTACGGAGACTTGAACACGTAGGTCATGAGCGACAAGGGTTGGCTAGAGTTAGGTATTGGACAAATACCTTCGCCAACCACTACTGCCAACAGGGGAATGTATTTGCTCAACTAGTGAACAATAACCTCCACAGCGCTCAGGTGGGTGTGATGTTAGCACACCACTTAGACGGTCACTAACAGCACCAGTGATGAACGTGTACATAATAACACTGCAGTCAAAACCATTCCCTCTGTGAAGGGGGGGAGAGAAATGAAACTGGATTGGCACAGTGAAATATAGAGTCCACTAACGAAATCCACATAAGTATCCCACACAAGTTATTGATTTTTAGGAACTTAACATGTGGATAAACAATGGGGATGATTCCCTAAACAATGATGTACTGATATTTTGGAATAGGACCACAAAAGTGTTTAATGAATTTATGGAGGCCTTAAATATAAACAACTATGGCCTATTTTTGACCTCGGAAATTGATTCCACCAAAATTACATTTCCTTGACCTGTTACTAAATTGGACGATGGCAGTTTTTAGTGTATACTAATAAAAGTTGCAGTTTTATACACTTTCACACACCTCCCCTCCTTGAATTATTATTTTTGAGTGAGAGGTGGAACCTTTATTTATCACTACAGTCCGTGAATTGTTTTACTTCCAGATACCGAACAGCGTTGAAATAAGGGAGACTATATAAAGATATTTATTAACCCCTTAACGCTCAGTGTCGTACATGTGCGGCGAGCTGATCGGGCGGGTGCAAGAGCCGATTCGCGGCAGGGGTCCGGCAGTCACCAATAGCCGGACCCCTGCTGTGTATGCTCCCGCATCGGTGAAAACACTGATGCCTGCGCATTAACCCTTGATGTGCCACGGTCAGCTCTGACTGCGACATGTGCGATGTCCTTGCGGGGATCAGAGCAGCCATCGGGTCCCTGCGCTGCTGTGACGGGGACCCGATGGCCAGAAAGGCAGTCCAATGCCTTCCTTAGGCATCGTTGCTGCCTTCCGTGACAGCCTGTGAGATCCCGCCCCCTGGATCTCGCAGGCGAGCTGGCTGAAGTGTATTATAGTGTGTAATACACTTACAGCCAAAGTATTGTGATGCGTTGTAAAGGGGATCAGACCCAGAGTGGGACAAAAAATACAGTGAACAAAAAAAAAGTAAAGTTGTAATATTATTTTTTTTTTTTTAAGTTTCAAGTAAAAAACAAATTTTAAAATAGGGGAAAGAAAGAAAAGTAGACATATTAGGTATTGCCACATCCGTATCGACCGGCTCTATGAAAATATCACATGACCTAACCACTCAGGTGAACACTGTCAAAAACATTACCTTACATCACTAAAAGTGCAACACCAAGCGATCAAAAGGCGAATTCCCCCCAAAATAGTATCAATCTAACCGTCACTTCATCTCTCAAAAAATGATTCCCTGCCTTAGACAATCGCTCAAAAATATAAAAAATTATGGCTGACTATTGAGACACTAAGACATGATTTTTTTTTTGTTTCAAAAATATAGTTGTGTAAAACTTACCTTATATACTTTAATTTATGTATCACCGCGTCTGTAATCACCTGCTGTATAAAAATATCACATGACCTAATCTCTCAAGTGCACACCGTAAAAAAGTGTCAAAAAAGGCATTTTTTGTCACCTTGCATCACAAAAAGTGTAATACCAAGCAATCAAAAAGTCGCCCAAAAAATAAAAATAAAAAATGGCTCTCAGAATATGCAGACACTAAAACGTGATTTTTTTTTTTTCAAAAATGCTTTATGTAAAACTGAAACAAAAAAAAATTGAGCGAAAGGTAACCTAAATTAATACTTAACTTTTATTAAGCCTTCTAGATAAAGTCATGCTAGTGCACCTACCAAGTAAATGCACACCAAAGTGCTAGAATAGCCTCGCTGCACAAACCTGGAGTGTAATAAATTAATCCGGTATGGCGTAGGGTTGGACGATATCAAAAATATACCCACGATAACGATATTAAGAAATTTATCGCGATAACGATATATATCGCGATAAATGCCCATTTAGAAGAAAAAAACGCTTGGGGCCACAAGGAGACGTTACACTGTATGGGGGCAGCCAGGCAGCCACAAGGAGACGTTACACTGTATGGGGGCAGCCACAAGGAGACGTTACACTGTATGGGGGCAGCCACAAGGAGACGTTACACTGTATGGGGGCAGCCACAAGGAGACGTTACACTGTATGGGGGCAGCCACAAGGAGACGTTACACTGTATGGGGGCAGCCACAAGGAGACGTTACACTGTATGGGGGCAGCCACAAGGAGACGTTACACTGTATGGGGGCAGCCACAAGGAGACGTTACACTGTATGGGGGCAGCCACAAGGAGACGTTACACTGTATGGGGGCAGCCACAAGGAGACGTTACACTGTATGGGGGCAGCCACAAGGAGACGTTACACTGTATGGGGGCAGCCACAAGGAGACGTTACACTGTATGGGGGCAGCCACAAGGAGACGTTACACTGTATGGGGGCAGCCACAAGGAGACGTTACACTGTATGGGGGCAGCCACAAGGAGACGTTACACTGTATGGGGGCAGCCACAAGGAGACGTTACACTGTATGGGGGCAGCCACAAGGAGACGTTACACTGTATGGGGGCAGCCACAAGGAGACGTTACACTGTATGGGGGCAGCCACAAGGAGACGTTACACTGTATGGGGGCAGCCACAAGGAGACGTTACACTGTATGGGGGCAGCCACAAGGAGACGTTACACTGTATGGGGGCAGCCACAAGGAGACGTTACACTGTATGGGGGCAGCCACAAGGAGACGTTACACTGTATGGGGGCAGCCACAAGGAGACGTTACACTGTATGGGGGGCAGCCACAAGGAGACGTTACACTGTATGGGGGCAGCCACAAGGAGACGTTACACTGTATGGGGGCAGCCACAAGGAGACGTTACACTGTATGGGGGCAGCCACAAGGAGACGTTACACTGTATGGGGGCAGCCACAAGGAGACGTTACACTGTATGGGGGCAGCCACAAGGAGACGTTACACTGTATGGGGGCGGCCACAAGGAGACGTTACACTGTATGGGGGCGGCCACAAGGAGACGTTACACTGTATGGGGGCGGCCACAAGGAGACGTTACACTGTATGGGGGCGGCCACAAGGAGACGTTACCCTGTATGGGGGCGGCCACAAGGAGACGTTACCCTGTATGGGGGCAGCCAGGCAGCCACAAGGAGACGTTAATTGTATTAATCATTGGTGGCAGTGGCCACAGGGTCCCCCTCCCATCATTGGTGGCAGTGGGCCCCCCTCCCTCCCCAGTATTAATCATTGGAGGCCACAGGGTCGTCCCCCCATCATTGGTGGCAGTGGGCCCCCCCTCCTCCCTCCCCAATATTAATCTTTGGAGGCCACAGGGTCGTCCCCCCATCATTGGTGGCAGTGGGCAGTTCTGATCGGAGTCCCAGCAGTGTAATGCTGGGGCTCCGATCGGTTACCATGGCAGCCAGGAAGCTACTGAAGCCCTGGCTGCTATGGTATGTTAGTAAGCAGCATTATACTCACGTGCGCTTTGGCCGCCGGGCGCTCCTTCTTCTGTCTGTGCGGCGCATTGCTAATGCTTATAGCATTAGCAATGCGCCGCACAGACCTATGAGAAAAAGCAGCGCCCGGCGGCCACTGCGCACGTGAGTATAATGCCGCTCACTAACATACCATAGCAGCCAGGGCTTCAGTAGCTTCCTGGCTGCCATGGTAACCGATCGGAGCCCCAGCATTACACTGCCCACTGCTGCCACCAATGCAGGGACTTAAGAACATTCCCGGCACCCGACCTCTGAGAGGACGCTGTGATCACCGCGCTGGGATTAATTGCGCGGATCACAGAGTCCTCTCAGAGGTCGGGTGCCGGGAATGCGAGTCACCCTCCCTCAGGCCGGCCGAATGGATAAGAGCGCCGCCGCAAGCGTACAAGTACTCTGTAAATGTGCCGTACGGTACTTCACGCTGGGGCGGGCGGCCGCGGATTTAGAAGCGGTCAGCGAACATGACCGCTTCTATGACGTCACGAAATACCGCGATATTTAGGAAACGGCGATATCGCCATATCGCAGTTTTTTTAATACCCCGGTATATCGCCCAACCCTAGTATGGCGGTATGGAATATAATGGGAAAACCACCCGTGAACTATGCAACTGATCGGCAAACATCTAGGTAATCTGCGTCACAGGAGAGACACCCCCTTGGTAAAGCATGTTGATCTTATGCATGGGGGTGACTACTCTAAAGTGAGGTTTATGGAGATTGGGGAATGATCTCAATCGAAGAGAGGAGGCGACTGGGAGAGGAGGGTTCTACAAAGGGAGACCTGATGGATATTTGGGCTTAAAACTACCCGACCAAGGGGTCTTAATGAACAACTTCTGTATGGGTGCTACATTTAATGGTTCAACCACCAGGTAAATTAACCCTCCCTCCCACCTCTCCTTTGTCCTGCTGTTCTGTCTTCACTAGCGCGCCGTGCGCCTGCTGCTGTACAGTAAAACACTCGTATAGATAATACGAGTGTATTACTGTACAGCAGCGGGCACACGGCGTCATAGCAACCAATGAAGCCGTGCGCTCCTGCTCTCAGCAGGAATCCAGGCTGGTATCTTATGCTCCATGTTCCACGGATGTGTTCATGAGGCTTTACTCTACCCTGTTCACCATATTTTATTGTCTTTGACTCCATGTCAAAATGAGCTCTAACCTTACCGGGCTTAGCCACCTTACTAGGCCATGGTATAACTCTAGGCATACGAGCACTCAGAGATCCGTAGCGCCACAATTGCGGGCAGACTATGGGATGCTTTGAATCCTGCATGCATCCCTGCCCTGGTCACTCAGTGGACGTGCTTTACATACATAGGGGCAGAGACCCAGCACCTGGATCCCCTCCCCCCTATCATTTAGATAGTTCTGGATTAATTTATTACACTCCTCCAGGTTTGTGCAGCGAAGCTATTCTAGCACTTTGGTGTGTGTTTATTTGGTAGGTGCACTAGCATGACTTTTTAACTAGAAGGTTTAATAAAAGTTAAGTATAAATTTAGGTTACCTTTCGCTCAATTTTTGTGTTTTCTAATTTAGGGTATCCAGTGTTATTTGACCGTGACTGACCATTAGCTCCCATAGTTGTGTGAATTAAAACTGAAACCAATCAAAAAAAGTATACATATTTGGTATTGTTGCTTCCATAACAACCTGCTGTATAAAAATGTAAAATATAGGTAAGAGGCGGCTCACTATAACTCCAAGGGGTGGAATATGGTGCTCAATCCAAACAAAGCGTACCCAACGCTTGTAATGGAGAAGAAGTATGTGGAAGTAAAGGGATGGCACTCAAAACATAGGTGATGTATGGAGGATAGGTAGATACAAAGATTATTTATTAAATAATGTCTGGATGTGCCTAAAAAACAATGGCTGGGTATGCCTGAATAAAAGTGGTATCATAAAATGCGTCGTCAAATAGATGTAGACAATTACATAAGGCAGATCGCTAATAAATACATATATATATCTGTAGGTATCAGCACTTGTATACAGTATAAAATTAAAAATAAAAGATTTAAAAGTAACCAACTGGTAGAAATGGTAGTTTGATTGTCAATTCATATAAGAAACCTGTTGGAGAAAAATCTATGGGAATTGGATTCCAATGTTCAAGGAGAGGTATTTGACACCTGTTGAAGAAAAGCCTGTGGGGGAAAGTTCAATCCTATGATGCAATACCCATAAGAGGGGATGAATATATAAATCCTGTAGATACTGGACAATGTCCTGAAATGTCAATTGCATTCAAATCCTGTTGGAGGAAAAAGACATCTGGTGGACTAATAGGGTAAGTGTCTCCTTGTAAGCAGAGTTTCTTTACAGGTCCGATGTCATGAGCTGTATATGGAAAAAAACTACTGCTGTGTAAGCCGGTACGTTACCCTCCTGTTGGTCGCTGATGCGATAGTAAGCGGCTCCTTCCTGCAGAGCGGCGGGCACGTGTCAGTTGCCCGCCCGCTGAGTGTTCCGGCCGTGCGGTCTTCACTTCCGGTGACGTCACCTCTGTTTGAAGTGGAGTTTCCCGCTCAAGTTGATGTCGGCTTGCCACGTGGGAGTGGGTGGCGGGAAAATTCTGCAGTTTGAACAGGAGGGGAAGAAGAATAGCTCCGGAGCTTTTGTTAAGTTATAGGATCCTTTTTCTTGGTGCTAGCTAGTTTGAATAGGCTGACTCAATATCCCATACGCGTTTCGGAGCGTGCTGCTCCTTCAGTGGAAATGAGTCGCCTATTCCATTTTGAGAATTTATAGAGGTCTAATTGCATCCAATTAGTAGTTGTGGGTGTGGTCAAGGATTTTTTTCTTCTTTTTTGGTATTGGGTAAAGTGTGTCCTGGATCCTTGAGGTAAAATAGGGATAGGTATCGTATCCTCATGGATATATATGCAATATTTGTCACATAATTGTAATGGATGGCGGTAGAGTAGGAGTGCGATGTAATTTGCACTGCTAAAATTAAAATCTCAGGTAAAATAAAAATAAAAATATAAAATAAAAATGGATAAAAAATAAATAAATATAAAAATAGTAGTCAATATACGTATGGATTAATACGTATGGAAAAAGTACTAGGAGGCATACACATGGTTTAAACATGAGGTAGTGTTTAATTGGATGCACGTATATTGACGGTGTGTGGACTGATATGGGATGAAAAGGCGTGTTCAATAGTGTGTATACATATTGTTGCAACGAATGTAATTCAATGTTTATCAACCATGTGTCAGATGGTAGTATATCTGATTGTATCCCATTAAGGTGTAGAGGGATAATTGATCGTGGATAGGGGGGAGGAGCCCACCTAGGAGGAGGGGTCGGAGTGCTGGTAAACAGCCTGACTACGACTCCGGTTCCCAAGGTGGGCGCCCCGCCCGAGTCAAGAAGATGGGTGTGGAAAAATGTATATCTTTCATAGGAAGCCAAAAATCTCCATCTCAGCATTGAGACCTCTTGGGATCATTGTGTCAAATTCGAATATTTTCCTGGATTCTGACCTGGACATGGCTGCTATGTGGTTGCCGCCTCTCCATTGACGTGGGATTCTCTCTATGGCTGTGTAGATAAGTGAAGACGGATCGCAGTTATGGTATTCTTTATAATGTTTAGAGACTGAGTGTAATTCGTAACCTTTTTTAATATTTGATATGTGTTCGGATATCCTTGTTTTAAGTAATCTCTTGGTACGTCCTATGTATTGTTTGAGGCATGGGCATTGTAGAATGTATATTACATTATTAGAATGACAGGAAAGATGTTCACGGATCTCAAGTTTATATGGGCTATTGGTTGATTCGACTGTTGTCTTTTTCGGAAAATTTGTAGTTTTGCAATTGATGCATTTGCCGCACCTAAAGAAGCCATGTAATGATAGCCAGTTATGGTTTGATTCACTCTTGTTTCTTTTGGTTGTTGGTGCCAGGCGCAGACCGAGGTTGGGGGCTCTGGTATATGTAATCTGTGGTTTATCTGGTATTGATTGGCCTATGATTTTATCACTTAGGATGTGATGCCAGTGTTTATGTATACTTGTTTCAAGCTTTTTGTAATGTGCGTTATATGGTAAAATTATTCGGGGGGCCTCTTTATTTTTGGTCGTGGTTGTAGTAGTCACATTGGTATTCTCAAAAAATTTTGTTCTGTCCATTAGTCTTACTTTTTCTAGTGATTTATCTATTGTTGATGTTGGGTAATCTTTTGCTACAAACTGTTTTTTCAGATTTTCTGCTTCGATTTCGAACTGGCTATCCTGTGTACAATTTCTTTTTAGGCGTCTAAACTGGCTAGTTGGAATATTTAATAACCAGCTGGGCAGATGGCAACTAGAGTGCAGAATATAATTGTTTTTCATCACTGGTTTTTGATAGGTGCAGCATTCTAGTTTATTGTCTGTTATTTTGATTAGTAAGTCAAGGAATTCTACTTGTGTTTGGCTTATGTTGGTTGTGAGTGTTATATTTCTGTCGTTTGTATTGATGTTCTCTAGGAATATATCTAATTTTTCCCTCGTATCGCTCCAAATGAAGATGATGTCGTCTATAGATCTACGCCATAGTTCCAGGCTCGTCCCCAGTAGTGGGGTGATGAAATCGTGTTCCCACTGGGCCATAAAGATGTTGGCGTAACTGGGGGCGAACCTGGTACCCATGGCGGTCCCGCACTGTTGTAGATAGAAAGTTGAGTCAAACATGAAGTAGTTGTGAGTTAAGATAAATGTGACTCCATCTATTAAGAAATCGATTTGATCAGTGTGTAAGGTTTGGTAATGATTAAGTTGTTCTCTCAGGGCAGTAGTACCATGTTTGTGGTTGATGATAGTGTAAAGTGAATTGACATCCATGGTACATAGTATCCAGTGTTTATCATATTTTATATGTTCAATAGTCTTTACAATGTCTGTGGTATCTTTTATGTATGATGGTATTAGTTTGACTGTAGGCTGTAGTAATCGGTCTATATATTGGGAAAGATTAGAGGTGAGGGATCCGATTCCTGAAATGTATAAAAATACCACATGATCTAACCTGTCAGATGAACATTGTAAATAACAAAAAAATAAAAACGGTGCCAAACAGCTATTTTTTTGTTACCTTGCCCCACAAAAAGTGTACTAAAGAGCAACCAAAAATCATATGTACCCTAATATAGTACCAACAAAACTGCCACCTTATCCCGTAGTTTCCAAAATTGGGGGTCTTCAAATGTGACATGGCAACGTAAAATGATCCCAGTAAAATCTGCCCTCTAAAAACCATATGGCGATCCTTTCCTTCTGCGCCCTGCCGTGTGCCTGTACAGCAGTTTGTGACCACATATGGGGTGTGTCTGTAAACTACAGAATCAGGGCCATAAATATTTAGTTTTGTTTGGCTGTTAACCCTTGCTTTGTAACTGGAAAAAATTGATTAAAATGGAAAATCTGCCCAAAAAGTGAAATTCTGAAATTTTTATCTCCATTTTCTATTAAAGGGTTAACAAAGTTTATAAAATCAGTTTTGAATACCTTGAGGGGTGTAGTTTTTCAAATGGGGTCGTTTTTGGGTGGTTTCTATTATGTAAGGGTACTTTCACACTTGCGTTGTTTGATTCCGTCAGCCAGTTCCGTTGCCAGAACTGCCTGCCTGATCAGGCAAACTGTATACAAACACGTCATTTTTTCTAACTGATCAGTCAGAAAAATGCCGGATCAGTCAGAAAAATGCATTGCAATACCGGATCAGTTTTTCCGGTGTCATCAGGCAAAACGGATCCGGTATTTTTTTTTCACTTTTTTAAAGGTCTGCGCATGCGCAGACTGGAATGCCGGATCCATCAATGCAGCAATTTGAATGCCAAATCCGGCACTAATACATTCCTTTGGAAAAAAATGCTGGATCCGGCATTCAGGCAAGTGTTATGTTTTTTTTCGCCGGAGATAAAACCGTAGCATGCTACGGTTTTCTCTTTTGCCTGATCAGTCAAAATGACTGAACTGAAGACCACCTGATGCATCCTGAACAGATTACTGTCCATTCAGAATGCATGGGGATATGCCTGATCAATTCTTTTCTGGTATAGAGCCCCTGTGATGGAACTTTATGCCGAAAAAGAAAAACTCTAGTGTGAAAGTACCCTTAGCCTCACAAAGTGACTTCAGACCTGAACTGGTCCTTAAAAAGTGGGTTTTGGAAATTTTCTGAAAAATTTCAAGATTTGCTTCTAACGCCCCCCCAAAATAGTGCAATTCCCAAAATGATCCAAACATGAAGTAGACATATGGGGGCGGCTGTCTTTGTCTGCCTGGGCGGCTGTCTGTCCTTTATGCGCGACCTTCACCAAATTTGGCACACAGGTACATCGGGTGTGTACGGGAAGGTTTTAGTCTCAGCTCTCTAGGACATACCATTCCTGAGAGATTCCCCAAAAATTACCTGAATTGGCCAATACAAGCCTTTCTCTTCAGCATTAAATGGGTGGGGCGCTGTGGAGGTCCCTGTTAAATGGGCAGGGCGCTGTGGAGGTCCCTGTTAAATGGGCGGGGCGCTGTGGAGGTCCCTGTTAAATGGGCCGGGCGCTGTGGAGGTCCCTGTTAAATGGGCCGGGCGCTGTGGAGGTCCCTGTTAAATGGGCGGGGCGCTGTGGATTGTCCCTGTTAAATGGGCGGGGCGCTGTGGATTGTCCCTGTTAAATGGGCGGGGCGCTGTGGATTGTCCCTGTTAAATGGGCGGGGCGCTGTGGATTGTCCCTGTTAAATGGGCGGGGCGCTGTGGATTGTCCCTGTTAAATGGGCGGGGCGCTGTGGATTGTCCCTGTTAAATGGGCGGGGCGCTGTGGATTGTCCCTGTTAAATGGGCGGGGCGCTGTGGATTGTCCCTGTTAAATGGGCGGGGCGCTGTGGATTGTCCCTGTTAAATGGGCGGGGCGCTGTGGATTGTCCCTGTTAAATGGGCGGGGCGCTGTGGATTGTCCCTGTTAAATGGGCGGGGCGCTGTGGATTGTCCCTGTTAAATGGGGCCGGCCGCTGTGGATTGTCCCTGTTAAATGGGGCCGGCCGCTGTGGAGTCAGGTCCCTGTTAAATGGGGCCGGCCGCTGTGGAGGTCCCTGTTAAATGGGGCCGGCCGCTGTGGAGGTCCCTGTTAAATGGGGCCGGCCGCTGTGGAGGTCCCTGTTAAATGGGGCCGGGCGCTGTGGAGGTCCCTGTTAAATGGGCCGGGCGCTGTGGAGGTCCCTGTTAAATGGGGCCGGGCGCTGTGGAGGTCCCTGTTAAATGGGGCCGGCCGCTGTGGAGGTCCCTGTTAAATGGGGCCGGCCGCTGTGGAGGTCCCTGTTAAATGGGGCCGGCCGCTGTGGAGGTCCCTGTTAAATGGGGCCGGCCGCTGTGGGGGTCCCTGTTAAATGGGGCCGGCCGCTGTGGGGGTCCCTGTTAAATGGGGCCGGCCGCTGTGGGGGTCCCTGTTAAATGGGGCCGGCCGCTGTGGGGGTCCCTGTTAAATGGGGCCGGCCGCTGTGGGGGTCCCTGTTAAATGGGGCCGGCCGCTGTGGGGGGACAGTGTTAAAGGGGCAGGGTGCTGTAGAGGTCTTTTAACGACACACAGAAACATTCAATGAAATAGATGAAATATACCCATGCGGAGCCGGGTCCTTCTGCTAGTCTATTATAAAAATAGAGAAATAGAAATTTTTTATTTGCTAATTTTTCCAAATTTTTGGTTAATTTAGTATTTTTTTTATAAATAAAAATGACTTTTTTTTTTTTTTTTTTTTTTTTTTTTTTTTACTCAATTTTACCACTGTCATGAAGTACAATATGTGACTAGAAAACCTCAGAAAGGCCTGGATAAGTAAAGGCGTTTTTTAGTTATTACCACATAGTGACACTGGTCAGATATGCTAAAAAATGGCCGGGGCAGGAAGGTGAAAAATAGCTTGGTCCTGAAAGTGTTAAAGCCAGAAAATGAACATTGTGATTTTGCAACAAAAAGTGTTGTTGGTATAACCCTGCACTTGCCTACAATATAGAGATGGAAGAGAAGAAAGTGAGTGAGGCTCTGTTCACACTACCTTTGTGGCTCCTGTGCATATAGTTCTTATCAAATCTACGGGGACTGATGGAGGCTCCAAAACGACTTTTTAAATGTCAGTGTGAACAGAACCTAAGGCTCGGCAATGTGAAACGTTACCCCCCTAATGTCTGTCCCAGACATGCAACTGTGTGTCTATATGTAGAAATTTCATTGACACCCACGGAAAAGAAGAAAGCCCAGCACCACTTCTTCTGACGTACAAATGTGCGGCTCCAACACATTTAACTGGCGTTAAAACATTTTAAAAAAAGGTTGTATTGGTGGTCACTAAGGGGTCAATATATTTTCCCTCTTTGTTATTCTTTTTAATAGGGATAGAGGCAGAAGAAGTAGATCACGTATGCGAAGGCGTTCATATTCCCGAGGAGGACGAAATCGCCGAAGGAGAAGTAGGAGCAAAGATAAAGAAGATAAGTTTAAAGGAAGCCTTTCTGAAGGAATGAAGGTGGAACAGGAATCTTCAGATGAAAAGTATGGAAGTTTAATTCACTTTTATAATTCCTCCTCCTTTTTATAATTCCTTTTTTTTTTTTATTCAAGTCAAATCCATTAATATTAACCCAGTGTTATGCCCAGTGCAGGGCTTCAGGGGGCAGTATTCACTATGCTTCAGGTATATGTGCTGCCAGCCTCACACTAAGCTGATTTACCAGTTTGCCACCACTCCTGACTTGCCTTAGACATTTATTGAATACATTTGACGACTTGCCATAGTCATTTCCTAAATCGTATGTCTGTTTACAGCCTGATGCTGTCTGCACTGACTGGACGGTGTCAGGAGTGTTCAAGGACACCCCTGTACTGGTAGCTCCCAGTTGTTAATTTATTCTTTATTTTCTACTTGGAATTACAGAGGAATGGGTCATTGTAGAGTCATATGAAAGTATACTTCAAAATTATTATTATGGGTGATTAATTGCTGGAGCTGACAGGTCCACTTTAACACACATGACACCTGCTGGTTATTTGCTTTTAAGACGGCAAGTTTATTATGTCAGCTATGGGGTGAACGTCCTTCATTTTGCTCTAATAATGCAGTCTTGCTTTCTTTGTAGCCTAGAAGATTTTGATGTTGAAGAAGAGGATGAAGAGGCTCTTATTGAGCAAAGACGACTGCAGAGGCTAGCTATTGTGGAGGTAAGTCTGAAAAGAAACAAGACTGTACAAGTCACAATGTTTTGCTACTAGCTTTGAACAATGACTTTTAAAGTGTCAATTTAGTTTAAAAAAACATCCAACACAAAAAATAACTTTTTTTTTTTTTTTTGTCCGGTTCAGCTGTTCACCAGACCCTTGGTAATTTGGTGTTATCCGTGGTAAGGGGTCATTTACACTGCCATGGAATTGAATGTGCCTTTCAGAAAACTTATTTTTGCAGTAAAGGGTCTTTTCTAACCACCCTTCTGTAAAAGCTATACTTATCATTGGTGAACGAGCACTGGGACTCCCAGTGATCATGGAAATTGAGTTCCCAGAGTCCTGTATTAGAACTGAGTGTGATCACTACTGCAGAGTGCCGTGAACCACCGCTCCATTCTCATAGGTAACTCCTGTGCCTTAGTTATCATGAATTGCTGAGGATCAGATACTTATCCTGTCGATATGGGAACAGTGTGTTATTGGGAAAACCCCTTTAAATACATTGGTTAATAAAAAGGATTGTCCGGGCTACAGATATTGTTGTCTTTCAATCAGGATAGGTCAGCAATACCAGAACAGCGTGGGCTTGACTTCCAGCAGCCCCACTGATCAGCTGTTTGAAGGGGCTGAGGCGATTGTACGAGCACTGGGATCTCTTCAATGTTTGCCTGCGCACCGTCTCCCTTATAGCAGTGGTGCAGTGTAATTACAGATGTTCACACCCTTCAAGTGAATTGGGGCGGGGGAGGGGTTGCTATTATTTTACCCAAAAACGATGGAAACTGATAATTGGTGGATATGTACCAGGACGATGCACAACTGTGATACCTCTTGGCGCAAACATGACTTCAGTGGATATTTACAAAATCTTATATTATTAGGTAATAAGCGACAACGTGTTTTGGCGTAAGTATACTCTTCTGTTTTTGAGACTTGAGAAAGGAGTATACTTACTCCGAAATGCGTTGTCGCTTATTACCTAATAAAAAAAGATTTTGTAAATATCCATTGAAGTCGTGTTTGCGCCAAGTGGTATCACATTTGTGTACTGTCCTGGTACATATTCCTTTACTGACTCTTACATCACTCCTCTGGAGAACCGGCCACTCCACTCACGAGGATTGGGAGATACCGGCAGCACTGACCCACCGCTCTTATGAGTGTTGTGCCTATTGATGCACAACACAAAAAGGTGAGCACAATAATTGGCACCCTTTGTTTCTGAATACCCTCGTAATTTCATACTACTCTGAGCGCCTTTCCCTTTCTTGCCACACATACCATAAATACATATAAAGAACCAAGAAAAACTAAATTGCCACCTAAAAGCTCATTTTTATTAAATCATTTTAAAAGGACCTGGCAACGCAGGCCACCTGTATAAATCTTCACAAGGTAAGTGAACCAGAAAGCAAAGATGTGCGACCTGATACTAAAATTAAGGCCGCCAGTAAATGTTAGGGTAGGATGACAGATCCGTATGAGGGGAGCATTTGACCCTAATGTGACCCTGCTGAGTCCTCAGCCCGGGGATGGCCCCTGAAGGTGGAGTCTCCCCGTCTTCGTGCCTAACCTGGCTGGTCCTAGTAAGCCCTAAATGGGTTTCCCTACTCGAACGTGTTTCCCTCACCTGGGTTCGCCAGGGGGTCGTGTGGGAAAAAGTACAGGGCCCAAAAAAAAAAACAAAAAAAAAAAAAAAACGCAATACAAAAAGATACTGAAAACAATAAATATGGTACATTACATCCCCGGAGATTGGCACAGATGATATGTACTTGGGACAATCCTAGACAACACATTTGGTCCCCATAGGTCAGTGCATGATGCAGACACGTGACGATCCCAAGTTGTGGACATGGCCAAAACTCAGCGCATATGATTATGTCCGAGGGGGTTGCAATTACACTGATTTGCTGCTTCAAGGGAAATTACATACACAAGTATGAAAATAGGTCAGAGGAAGTAAATATACTCGCAATACCTTTTTGAGAAATAATGAGTTATATTTGATGCCTGCATTTGATGGGTCTATTTTAATAGCTAATGTTCTGTCTGTGTGACTCTGTAGAAATACATAAAGGAAGACAGCAATATGTCTGGGAACTCTGAACCGAGCAGTCCGCAGAGTAGTTCACGAAGTCGGTCTCCCTCACCAGATGACATCCTGGAGCGGGTTGCAGCAGACGTTAAGGAATATGAAAGAGAGAATCTGGACAACTTTGAGGCTTCTGTAAAAGCCAAGCACAACCTAATGACTGAGCAGAATAATGGTAAGTGGTTTGCCTAATATAAATCACTATAATAATGGAAAATTATGCCCTCTAGTGTAATTTTCATTTTTTACTCTCCTTTTTTACTTGCATTATGTAGAGCCCTTGTCGCTTACTTATTTGTGGCTAGGCAGCAGCTCCATCCACTGTGATAGTTGAGCACCTGCATCTCCCAGGAGTGCATTGCAGTCAGCTCTTGTTAACCTGCTCCTCCCCTCCATAGAAAATAGTCCCTTACTCACAGCCCCAGCCATTCCACTAATAAATGGCATGATAGCATGCAATGCAACTTTTCTTCTCCACTGTCTCGAGAGAGTGCTATATATTTATGAAGGGTGTCTGGACTGCTTCACTATGAAGCTGGAATTGAGAAGGGGCAGGGAAGCTACTAGGCTTGTTAGTCCAGCACTGAATGCAATGGGAGGACCACAATTTTAGCCACAGGAGTAACAGCAGGGGGGTTCTACCAGAGAAGAAAATGTAATGTGCATACAAAACCTACCCATATTTCTATTGCGTATATATTGCAGTAATGCTTCATTTGAAATGCCTTGTTCACTGCATAGTAATACTTTTTCTTTGATAACCATTGTCTTGTGTTCTGCAGGTTCTGTCCAGAAAAAAATATCTGCTCCGGACATGTTCACCGAATCTGATGACATGTTTGCAGCGTATTTTGATGTAAGTGTTCTATAGTTTAGTTCAGTATGGTGGTGTTGGTTTTATATGTGAACCCAGTACTTGACCTTTCTTATCTCGCTTATGACTTCTTTTGCTAGCTCCTTTTCTGTGGGAGCCTGAACATCTTTACACACCTGCTGTTTGTGTTTTTCAGAGTGCTCGTTTTAGAGCTGCTGGTATTGGAAAGGACTTCAAGGAAAATCCCAACTTGAGGGATAACTGGACAGATGCTGAAGGCTATTATCGTACGTTCATGTATATTTTGCTTAGATGGTCATTAACACAAATGGTGTCTTTGACTTAGAAAGGGCTCATGCACAATTTTTTGCTTGTGTTCATTCCATTTTTTTCGTGGCCCGTATGCATAACCATTCACTTCAATGGTCCACAAAAAAATGAAAATGACTCGGTGTGTATTCAGTTTCCATATGTCCACATGGCTGCCCCTCAAAAATGTAAAACATGTCCTATTCTTATCCATTTTGCGGACAAGGAGATTGGAACTGTTACAATGGATCCACAAAAATAACGGATGTCACACGGACATCATCCATATTTTTTGCAGACCGCAAAATACATACGGTCGTGTGCATGAGTCTTAACCAGAAGCACTCCATGTCACTGAAATTTCAAAGACAAATGGTGTTTTCTCTTGTCGTGCATGTCTGTATAGTCCAGCATACAAAAGATGGTTGATTGCAGTTACAGTACTTTATTTAACCCCTTAAAGACAGGGCCTATTTCCATTTTTCCATTTTGGATTTTTCCTTCCCATGTTCCAATAGCCATAACTTATTTATTTTTCCCATTTACATAGCTATATGAGGGCTTATTTTTTGCGGGACAAGATGCCTTTTTTAATGCCAACATTTAATTTACCATGTCTTGTATTAGAAAACAAGAACAAAAAAATACGAAATAAAAGAATTCCTCACATGCAGCAGCACAAATTTAATCTATATCATTACCTGCCCCTGCAAAAAACAGTACATCGGTAGAACAAAAAGAACCCTAAAAAAACGAATATCAGAACACATAAACAATATCAAAAAAGGCCTTGAAACCCACTCACTCTCCAAACACTTCAAAACACACCACAAACAAGACCCATCAGGACTATCCTTTGCAGCACTGGAAAATGTAAAAATAGACTGGAGAGGAGGAAACCACATAGCCAAGATGTCCCGCATTGAATCAAAATTCATCTTCGAGTTCAATACAATCATACCAGGAGGCCTAAACGCTGACTTTGAACTATTTGGGTTCTTATAAACCATCCCCAGAGTGGCTGCCCCCAAATTGACTTGCGGTAGGCGTCCGGCTGTCTACCAGCACCCCTACCGACACTTGATACGTGGCCGCCACCCCACCAACACAATAAAATAGCACAAAAAGAAAGAAATCCCACACCAAGCACTACCAAAAAAGATTGAGAAACCCACCATCTCAAATGTAAAAACAGCCAACAAAAATTATACAACCCAAGACTGAGCCCTACAATTGGATTAACAAACACAGCAACACCATAAGAGACCCCAACATGGACCCCCAGACCACATAACAGCAATCCCAAACACACATGACCAATGGAACACACAATAACATATATAAAAAAACTGGATCCCAAAAACCGCATCTAAACCCTGAATCAAAAATTGAGGAAGTATGAGCACAATCACATTAGACAACACATGTAGCACTAACCAGGAGCCCAATCCCTCCACCAGCACTCATCACATAACACACCACCCTAACACCACCACCTAACACACCCCTGTCAACACACAATACACTGCACCCCCCATTAGATATCACCACCCCACAAAACACTCCCCAGAAACACATCACAAAAAAACACAGCAATATTGTAGGTAAAACACAAACACAAAAATCACACCAGGCCCCTTGGACACCAATTATCCCCCAATCCCTCAAATCCCTCTAAACACATTGCTGAAAAAAAACGCACCACAGAAACGCAAGGGCACCACAGGATTACACCATATAAATTTGAATCTCAAAAACCGCAACCAAATCCTGGACCATAATTGAGTAAAACGAGCAAACCCCCCCCCAAATAATTATTTCCCCCACCAACACCCAGAACGGAACGCACTACCCCAATCACCCACCTCACCCGTTACTAATCCCCCCGCCAACACCTATTATAACACACTGTTATAATCACCAAACGCACTAACACACAGCAACACCGTAGGAGAACAAAAACAATACAAGACATCTTAGATACCAAATTTCCCAATAAAAATAAAAATAAAAACACAACGCGGACAAAATACCGCAAGAAAAGATCAAAAGCACAGAATCCAGAATACATTAAAGACCATCAACCAATAAAGAACAACCCACTAGCAAAAATACACACTAAGGTCCCCAAGCAGGCCCAAACACAAAAATACAAGAATACAAAAATGCACAATTAGTAGAAGCCGCAGCGGTACTGCAGCAAACACAAACACTGTGAGAAAAACCGCAGAATTAAGTCAGAAACCATTAATCAACAAAGAACCAAAACAAAACACATCACACTACCAACAATAGAAAACAGCAAACAAAAGAAGATACCTAATTAGTACTTATCCAGATTTTCAATGGAACCACCACATCCAAAAGTCTGGACCATACAAAATAAGATCCAGTCCAGGTCTTTGAAAGATCCACCAGCAGCATAAAAGGCAGTACAACGGCAGTCAGAGGACTACCACTGATGAAGAAGGCAGCGTAGTCCTTCGAAACGCGTCTGGTGACCTCCCTCTGAAAACCTGCCAATAACCTCATCCTGGAAGCGCTTCCGAGCAACGAATCCCATCTGAATCCTCCGGATCTAAAAAGACCACCAACGAAAAACTTAAAACCAAGTCCGGCTAAGACACGTGAGACACCGAAGAAGTGACGTCATATCCACGTGGCACGCCGAAAAGACCGGGAAAAACAAACACTGCAGAGCGCAGCAAGGCTGCTCCAACAACCAGGACACCTCGCAAAGAAAGGTAAACAGTCAGGGTGCAGTTCTCTTTAATGTGTGGGACGCCACACTAAGTACAGCACCCGACTGACATACCACTTACATACATTTTTATATTTTTACATTTTTGTATTTTATACATATTTTTATCCTTTTCATTTTCTCACCGCCTCTATCCATATATTATATACCTCCTATGTGACCAAGACCGGAGGTACAGATAGACAATTTTTATGGACTACATACAAATGGACACAACCACTCACTGTACCCACGGAAGGTGAAAACCGCTATTAGACAATTACTGCAGTGCCACACTTCCACTCTGCATATATTTGTTATTTTTGCTACTCCTGTGATTATTTTTTGGTATATATTTTTTTTGACATATCTCTGGTATTGGGCATCTGCAACGCTGTATATGGCAAAACATCATTTTTATTGTTATTTCTATTTATGAGAACCTCATCCTTTGGACTTCCACATTTTTTAGAACCTCTACCTCTTTTTTTTTCCCCACTCCTAAAACGTACCCTTACAAAAATAAATACATATTTTACTATCCCACATACTGCCTCCTTAGCATTATTGATAGATGTAGAGTGCCGGTTTTTCCATTATATACTTTAAAAAAATATTTGTTTGGCAAAGTGTAAAAAAAAACCAAAAAAGAATTCCGCCGGGGTTTTGACATCACAGCGTTTACAATGTGCTAAAAAATACCAGATTCCCCCTTTCTGCGGCTTAATATGAATGCGGCGATACCAAACTTGAATAGTGTGTTTTATTTTTTAATTTTTTACTGCCTTTAAAAAAAAAAAACCCTTTGGAAAAATCCAAATTTTCTTTGCATAGCTATATTCTGACAGCTATAACCTTTTTTTATATTTCGGTCTTCAGAGCTGTTTGAGGGCTTTTTTTTTTTACTTAAAACTTTTTTTTTTTTTACTTAAAACTTTTTTTTTTTTTTAATCTAAAAATATTTCACTTTTGTTACTTTTTAAAAAATTTGGGCCCACTTTGGGACTTCAACTTTCGGGGGTCTGATCCCCTTTACTATGCAATCACAATACTTCTGTATTGTAATGCATTGGCTCGAAGTGTATTACACACTGTAATACACTTACAGCTTCCTGCCTGTGAGATCCAATAGGCTGGATCTAACAGGCTGTCACAGAAGGCATGCAGCAGGAGTCCGGCTATCAGTGACTGCCGACCCCTGCCGCGGATCGGGTGGGCACATCTCCTGCACCTGCACGATCTGTGGTGTATATATGTACTGTGCCGGTCCTTAAGGGGTTAGTTTCACAGAGACTAAAGTTGACATAAGATTTACATTAAGATGGCAATTTGGGATGCAACGATGCATATGTTCTACGACTTTTTGCACTGTTATATATTTGAATACTTTTAAGTCTTGTTTTTCTTCTTTTCTACTGCTTCAGGTGTTAACATAGGTGAAATTTTAGAGAAACGGTACCATGTCTATGGATATACAGGCCAAGGGGTATTCAGTAATGTTGTGCGTGCTCGAGACATGGCAAGAGCGAATCAAGAAGTTGCAGTGAAAATCATTAGAAATAATGAATTAATGTAAGTGTTCTCACTCTGAATCTCTTATTAGTGGATGATTCAATGTTGGTTTGGAGTAGGCCTGTTTTCTTTTACTAATCCGTTGCCTTTTTACTGCTTCCTTACACACTACGAGCTGTTCACATCATGGTGTCTGCTTATATAGAGAAAGGCAGGGTGCTCTACCAGTTCATCAATACGATGGATAGCAGTGGTGCCCGACAGACCGCATTTCGATGGCAAGAATGCGCTGCTTGCTCACACGCAAATGTGAATAAAGCCTTAGTATTTCCTCATTAGGGAACATATTTTTTGCACATTTTCTTCCACTGTTACCCTAATTGAGGATCTTTACTAACATTTCACACAATTTTGCATCAAGCAATAGTACAGGAGTGTATAAAGGCCCCTTGACCCTGGCCGACACTGCAGTCAGTTATTGGAAACTCACGTTAAGGCTAGGGCTACTTGCCGGCATTTCATGTAATGTTTGTCTATGGTATCGCAATACGACACAAGACCTGGTGCCACTGCAATGCGACAGTTGCAAATAATCCAGACACGTGAATTTTGTGCTGCAGGTCGCATGTCATGTGCCACATTCGCTCCATTGACTTTAATATAAGTCGTGCGTGACACATGACTCGGCTGCGACTTGGTTGTGTTGGACAATGGACAAGAGTTTTCATCGTTTGATTAGCAGTACCTTTTAGACAGGGCACTTATCGAGAAGGAGAATTCCTACAAACGCTCCTTTGCTATAATGGCCTTCTCTTTATATTGGCTAATGATTGGGCAGTTTCTCCACTTATCAGGTCTTTATCTAAAAAAGTAAATAGAAGGACCTCACGTCCCACTTTCCTCCATATACTTCAATGAGCAGCATGTAATCTGACCCTTTAGTAGTTTAAGGTGGACATACACATTAGTAAAAAGTTTATGAAAATAACATTTGTTGGGTAAAATTTAACAACAAATGGCAGACCATGGCATGTTCATGAAATTTTCATCCAATAGTCGGGCGAAAGATCTTTCTTTGGAAGAATATTCCCGGAAAGATCTATTGTCCATTGCCTGGTTTCATTGATCATGTATGGCCAACGGTAATGGCCAATATGGCTAAAATGTGTATGGCTGCGTCTGCAAAAGATCGGTTACCAGATGATTTAGTTGTTTAGCCATTATCTAACTTCTATCTAATGTGTATGGCCGTCTTTAGTGGGATGACCGTTGTCTCTGCTTGTTTGTTTAGGAGGGGGAATAAGAGTTCATACATGGAGAAATAGCCACTTTCTTATGATAAGACCTATTACAAAGTTCACTTCTACAATTGATTTATGTAAAGTTGTCGGAAACATTAGTGACCATTTAAAGAGGACATTTCACCACACCTGATATGTGTTTCAGTAAATATTTTTCATGTGAAATGATAATTCTGGAGCATTTATGCATATGACTATGTTGTTCCATCCCTCCATTGTTACTGCTAAAAGTTTATTAATAAAGGTACAGCTGGGGGTTACCAGTGTGCTGTGTTTCCCTGCACAGTCAGACACTATCAAATTAGTGGACAAACCCCCAACTGGTAACACCCAGTTGTACCTTTATAAATAAACATGTAGGAAGAATAGAGGGGTGTCACAACATACAGCTAAGAAAGGATGCTCCTGAGTTGGTATTACATGGGGAATGCATGGAGTTACTAAAACAGCAATTTCAAGAGAGGTGACGGGTCCTTTTTATCTATTATTTCAGTGTAGCTATAACACTTGCATTTGTTTTCATACTATTTAACAGTGGAACTAAACTGAGCAGTGAAGTCCAAACCCATTAAGTCAGGGGAGCCAAAACTACGGACAGGCGCATGTCCTTTTAGATTGTGAGATCATTGGAATAATTATCGGGGAAGAACGGTAGTAGAAACACTTGTTCCTGATAATTGTCCAGTGCGAGTGTTCCACCAATGACCCAACAAAGAACAAACGCTCATTCGTTGGGTGATCATCGCTTTTGGTTGAAACCCAAAATTAGAGATTATGGGCAACACATTACCCTGTCTCAACTGGATGTCCTTCCCACAAACAATGATTCTGTATGGGCATGAGGGCGATCACATTAGCAATCGTTCGTCCTCTTACAGAGATGATTTTTCCATGTAAATGCAGATCTCTGGTTCATTTCTAATAATTGCCTGTAAAATCAGCATGTGCAAAAGGGTCATTATTTTTATGTCGAATTCTATTTTAGGCAAAAAACTGGCCTGAAAGAATTGGAGTTTCTGAAGAAGCTGAATGATGCCGACCCGGATGACAAATTTCACTGTTTGCGCTTGTTCCGTCACTTCTACCATAAGCAACACTTGTGCCTGGTGTTTGAACCACTAAGGTAATGCTTCTTTCAGAAACACAATATTATTTTGGTCTTTTGTATGCGTTATATGGATCAAGATGAATAGTTAACGTTCTCTTTTTGTTTAGTATGAACCTGAGAGAAGTTTTGAAGAAATATGGTAAAGATGTAGGCTTACATATCAAAGCCGTCAGGTCCTACAGTCAGCAGCTCTTTTTGGCTTTAAAACTTCTAAAAAGATGCAACATTCTTCATGCAGATATTAAACCTGATAACATACTGGTAAGTGTGTGACTGTATTATTGTGCATTCAGTATCATTACTAAGTGGAAAACCTCTGAAATATGCAAGTTTTTTTTTATTTGTTATAAATCTCACCCAGATAGAAATTATTTGTTAAATGGCTGGTACAAAGAGATACACCGTTGGCTCAGTTAATTTCAATGGGCTGTAGTGCTTTAAATTCTAGGTCCACCTTTGCAGTGTTATTTCCCCCCCCTCTCCCCCCCTATGCATCGAATATAAAAATGGAGTTATGATGAAGTAATAATTCTTGACACTGTTTGACAGATAGGAATAAAGCTGTCAATAGGAAAAGGGGGCCCACGTATCATGAATACTTAGGATGCCTGATTTCTAGTGCTGGCAGCACCGTGCAACACCTTAGTTTAGTCTCAGTATACACACCCTCAGAGAGGGCTGCATGAATGAGTTTCCTTCAACAAGAATCCTTTGTGCGAATAACATAAACATGTGTGTGACTATTGCTGCTAATTTTTCCTTTCCTTAGGTAAATGAATCCAAAACCATTCTTAAACTTTGTGACTTTGGATCTGCATCACATGTGGCAGACAATGATATTACACCATATCTTGTCAGTAGATTTTACAGAGCTCCTGAAATCGGTAAGTTAAAACTGTATTCTGTTATTTGTGTCTTACATATGCGTTTTTGTGCTGGAGGGAGACAGAAGCAGAGAGACATAGATGATGCTGAAGGCTCTGTTAAAATTTCTATCTCGCCTCTGCTGGCATCACAGCAACTCTTGTTAGTACTGCTGTATAAGGTCATCCATGCTTCTTCTGGGGGTGTGCTAGAGTTCGGGGAGCATGATCTCCTCTGTGTGTGCACTGTATAGGAGACATCATAGCAGCAAGTCTCCACTCACTAGCTCAGGGAATACTGAAAATTAGGGAGCCTGTAGAGGAATATGTCATATAATGGTCATAATTAGTGATATTCCTCATGTACACACACGACAGCTCACTCTGAAAAATCACATGAAAGAACGTGTGCTTTAAAGAGGACCTGTCACCGCTCCTGACATACCTGTTTTAATAGCCTCATGCATCCCCCTGTAATAATAATTCTGGAGCATCTATTCCTATGGCTCTATGTATTGCCATTCCTTTATTATTTCTACTAGAAGTTATGAATGAATTACTAGCAGTCTGCAGTAAGGGTACAGAGGGGTGATAACCAGTTGGAAAGGGGGGGGGGTGTACCTGCACAGACTCACTCTATCCAATCAGTGCTGTCATTGTCAGATTGTGCAGGTACACACCCCCAGCTTGTTACCACCCCTCTGTAACCTTACTGCAGACTGCTAGTAATGGCACAACATAGAGCCATAAGAATAGATGCTCCAGAATTGTTATTACCTGGGGAATACATAAAGCTATTAAAAGATATGTCGGGAGTGGTGAAAGGGTCCTCTTTATTTTGACTTGCATTGTTTGTTGCCTGTACTGACAAAGTGTACTAGACAAAAACCTCTGCATGCCAATTCCTGCCTAACTAAACTATATAACACATCATATGGTATAATAATTAATGCAAACATATAAAGTGGTAATCAAATGCAAATCGGTGTTTGTGGATCAATCTGTTAAGCGAGGAGTTTATTATTTTCAAACTATACATTCTTTGTCTATAAATGCAATCCGTTAATAATGATGATTAGTCGCTGCGTGTCTCAAGCGTGTTGTGGGTTCAATTCACACAAAGTAAATGTATACAGATTATTTGAGGCCGCACGTCTTTTTCTTCCACACAATTTATCCCAGTAATTTAATCTCTCACCCCCCACAGTGGAGTTGGGTCTCACAGACGTCCTCTATCTTAGAACATCTTGTGAAATATCATTAGAAAGGTGCAGCGATAGTGAAGCACATTTACACACACACACCGCTATATCTTTTCCAAAATACACACACACACACACACACGCGGGATGTAAGCACATCAGGTGAATAAGAATCAGTTGTCCTTTCTCTGTTTTGTATCTTCGCTGCGATGGTAAGCCCAGCTGGGAGGATCGAGCACTGCCTTTCTGATCCTCCCAGCTGGGATTACCATCGTAGCGAAGATACAAAACAGAGATAGGACAAAAGATTCTTATTCACCTGATGTGCTTATATCCCGCTTGTGTTTGTGAATATTTTGTCAAAGATATAGCGGTGTATGTTTAAACGGTGCTTCACTATCGCTGCACCTTTCTGATATTTCACAGGATGTTCGAAGATAGAGGACGTCTGTGAGACCCGACTCCACTGTGGGGGGAGAGAGATTAAATTCTTTGTCTATAAATCATCATTACACGTTTTATTTTACACTTTAGTGCGTTTCTGATGAATACTAATTTTATTTCTCTGCAGTAATTGGAAAAATATATGATTATGGAATAGATATGTGGTCTGTTGGTTGCACATTGTGTGAACTCTATACTGGAAAAATCTTGTTCCCTGGAAAAACGAATAATCACATGCTAAAACTTGCTATGGACCTGAAAGGAAAAATGCCAAACAAGGTAATGTGGAACTTTCATGTGTGTGTGTGTGGACAGACGGATAACCACAGTGGAGCCATATTCTCCAGAAAAACTGGTCTTGTTGCATGAAGCAACCAGAAAAAGAGTGATATACTGTGATGGAATGATATGGCCTGTCCTGATAAATGAAGTCCATTACGATTGCACTTTTTCCGTAACGACTTTTTACGTAAAACCGAACCACTTTTTAGATCCCAAACATAAGTTCCTACATCATATGACGCAGATGATGAACTGAAAAGATGCCATGTATTTGACTGAACATATCTGAATTGAGTGTAATCCTCCCACCTCTCTACCCTGAATATGTGTGCAGAGTGATTGCGGTACAAGCACCTAATTTTGGTTCATCTTCAAACATTTACATATTATTAGCTGTAAAATGAGACATTGTGCTGCGTCGGGATGCCTATCCTACACAAAAAGAAAAGATGGTGCCCTTCCTTTGTGGTGTGTCTTTAAGCAATTGATGTAAATGGTCTTCCTTTCCATATATTAATATTTCATGATTGTCAGTTTCTAGTTGTGCTTGTAGTGATTGATACTTATACCGTTTCAGCACTTCTGATGTATTAATACAGGTTTGCTATAGCACATGTATTTATATTTCATATCTGCCACATAGAACTGCAGTCATATCACCCTTTTTGGAAACCTCATGTATTTTTCACTAATGTATATGCTTGGCATTTTCCGCATGCCTTTCAGCTGCGGAAAATATTGAGCGTTTCTTTTTTTTTCATGGCCGTACCCTAACAGCTTTTATCTTAATGTTTTTCTGTTCACATTTCTCATCATGGCACGCTATGTATATGTTGTCTTCCTAGATGATTCGGAAAGGTGTATTTAAAGACCAGCACTTTGATTCAAATTTGAACTTCATGTACATTGAAGTTGACAAAGTTACAGAAAGGGTAGGTTATTTTTCTATGTATCTTACTTTTACCTTTGTTATAAACTAAGAATATACCTAGAACTAACATCTTATTTTAGTGTATGTTTTGCCCTTTTTCTTAATGTCATAAACTCTTGCAAATCAATAGTGTTTTGTAGTATTAATACAGTAGCTGTATTCCAAACTGCTTTCTGCTTAATAAGAGGAGATTTAACCGAAAAAAGCTCTTGCTTGTGTAAATGTAGCCGAGGATGCCTCAATGAATGCAAGCACAGGGTGGTTAAAGCAGCAGAAAGTGATGACATATTTTCAGTGCTACATAGAATCTTACTTAAAGGGGTTTGTCTGAAACTGGCAAACATTTCCAAGGGCTGGATATCAAATTAAAATGAAAGTAAGAATAAAAAAAACCTTGTCGAGGCATATTGGTTCCAGCACCGCAGCTACTGTCCCTGCCACTTCCAGTCCCTGATGCACCTGAAACGTGACATGCCGCCTGCACGTCACTGCTGTTGGCCAATCCATGGCCCCAACAGTGATGTTTGCAGGAATGACATGTGACCACTGAGGGTCAGTGGTTACATGCCGCCCCTGCACATGTAACTGCTGAGCCGATTGATTGGCTGACATTGTTACGTGTTTGTGTTGTGGGGGCGGGAGCTGCAGCACTGTTACTAGGTGCATTGATGAGGTGAGCATTTTTATTTTTACAGCGTGTTTACCCTGTCGGATAACCCCTTAAATAATCTACTTAGTTTAGGGAATCAATTTTCTTAATTTGTGTCCAACAGGAGAAAGTTACCGTTATGAGCACTATTAACCCAACAAAGGACCTGTTGGCTGATTTAATTGGATGCCAGAGGCTGCCAGAAGACCAGCGCAAAAAAGTTCACCAACTTAAAGACTTGTTGGATCAGATATTAATGCTAGACCCGGCTAAACGAATCAGCATCAATCAAGCACTTCAGCATCCTTTCATTCAAGAAAAGATCTAAATGTGGGCAGTGGTTTGAATAGTTCACACCAGGACTGAAGACCTTCCACAGCAGCTTGTTAATGTATATAAACATATAAATATTTCCCTTGCAAAGTTGAGGAAGCTTGTATTGTTTGAATTAAAACCAAGGGTTTATTTTACTTTATTAGCTTTTTTTTTTTTCCAATGAACTGTCTGAAAAATTGTGATATCTGTACTTTTTCACAATAGAAATGCTTGTAAATTGGCAGAACTATTACAGTTTGCTTTGAAAATTAAGTTTGGGAAAACCAAATTGCGATTTAATGTTTGGATGTAATATTTTATTTTTAGCAGTCACGGCTCATTTTTTCTTTTTTAATTTTGTTTTGGAAGAATACATGACCAGCATAAATGCTGTTTATATTCACATTTTCTAGGTTGCGTACGCAGGCCTCAGCAGCATGCCCTTGGTCTAGTCAGTGCCGAAGGGAGGCCTGTTCCTCCATGAGCCTGCCTGCAGGGATGGTCTCTTTTAAAGCAGGTTGTGTACAACTTACAGTACACTGAAGGTAAGCTGAACCATCAACATCACTGGTGTTTTAAGATGTTTCAATATGTAGCTGTATTGCCATTTGACAAATGCAAGTTTGGTAGCTAAATGTGGCAGCAGTTTGCTCTTGCATGTTTGCCGGTGACCTACTGTTCGTTCTTTTGTAATGTTTTAAGTTGGACAATGGTTGTGGTAGTTCAGTCTAAACTTCTCTCTCCATCTGGTTTTAGTGGAGTGTGTGCACGCTTGATGGAAGGGCTGCGCCTTCAGTGTACTGTTTCTTAATTGTTTTCCATTTTGTATGATTTCTCTCCCCCCCCCTTCTTTTTAAGGCCATTGGCCATTAGTTTAAGTGGGAAAGCTTCAACACAATCATAGTTCTGCTCTTTTCCCTACCAAAGGAGTTGTCTGGTGTAAGGGGAGAATTCTTTAGAAATTGGCTAAGAGTGGTAGAAAATGCTAAAAGGATGGTTACTCACTGATCCTCCACAATTCACATTTTGACTCTGACCAGGTCTCTACTAGCAGGCCCCATCCTGACTGGAGATGCCTGCTCAGCTAATCATTGTCAGAGGTGGGTGGCCACTGCAGTCAATGGGTGTCTACCCTGACATACCCAGGCATTGACTGTTAAGATGGTATTGGAAAGCAGAGACCCACCAGACCCAGGTAATCATCGGAACAGAGCAGCAGGGATCGATGAGTATCCTTTCTTTTACTTTTTATACCACTCTAAGCCTTTTCTAAAGAACTTTGCTCTCCTGGACAAACCACTTTGCAATGTACTTGTGTGTATTTCTTAACGGCACAAAAGGGGCATCTCTTTTCTGACCAAGGGTATGTAAATGGGAGCTCCCCTTTGTGCCGTTTCTAGGTTCTGATGAAAAAAAAAATATGTTTTTATTTGTTTAATTGTTCATGATCATGTTGTCTTTCAGTACAGGACTAAACTCTCCAATCTTGAGCAAAGCAGCTGCTTTTTAAAAGCGGTAATTGCTTCTTTACCTTTTTTATTTCTCCTGTAAATGAAGCTATTTGTTTAAAAACAATGTCTACATGATGTTCCTTCTGAATAAACTGTTGAGATTCACTTATTGTCAAGTGACAGATGTGCTGCTGCATGTTCAGTGACCCATGCAGATATCTGTATGTTTTCAGTATGCACCATTAGATAATAAAGTCTTTTGTGAACCAGGTTATCTGTAGCCATTTCTAAAGCATTTCTTTTGGATCATAAATTGGGTAGTACCACTAAAGGTTGATCCATTTATTTCAGTAGTAGCCTTGTGATTTATTGTTATGTATGCTGTATTTGGAGAAAGGCCACCGATGAGTAGATTCTCATGGCTCTCGACTTTTACAATACCAAATAAATTTGTAATGTCCATACTCCTGATCAGTGTAGTGTGTTTATTTTTTCTGGTTTTTGATCCTGACTAATGTTTGTGCTGTTTTCTCACTTTTCCTCTTGATGGTGCTGAATGGAAAATGGAAAGCAAGACAAGGCCTCCCAACGGCTGGTTTGCTGAGACACCATCTTCATCTTCCTCACAAGGTCATTCTTGACAGCATGTGTAGATAAGCAATTAGCAAACAAAAATCACAAAGCAAATGGTTTTATTGGTTTTGACACATAAGCCCTGGATAAACTCTAGCAAGTGCTAGCATACTAGGTTTTGATCACTTCCATCATTTAGTGACAGCATGGTGAATTATAACCGAACCATATTGTCCCTCTTTGCCTGGGACTGCTTTCAATTATGAGGTATAAATTAGTGGTAGAGTGATAGGCTATGCCAAGTACAAGACAGGAATGTTAAAGAATCATGTGTTTAATACTCAGGTTTCAGATATAGTTGCACCTTGCAGAAAAATATAAAAAATAATGGTTCCAAGAAAGAAAAAGGAGTACACGTCAGATGTACATTTAGTACACTAGAAGAAAACAGTAATGCAGATTGATCTGCATTTTTGCCAATCACTTTGAAAGAATAAAGTTGCTGGTTAAACTGTCTCTTTTGTTTTAGATGGGGTTTCACAGAAGAAGATGGCGTGAAGACCCAAACCAAGGTTTCTGTTTTTCTCACAGAGTGCTTGTCATTTAATAGGCAACCCATGAATTATACCATGTGAACATTTTTGCATTCTGGATACACAGTGTAATTCAGCTTGTAAGAAATGTGTCCAAAATCATGTAAATTCAGGTCTTCATTCAGGCCTGCAAACTACCTTAGAAGCTTAAAGGGGTTATCCCATGAAAAGTGTTACTATGCAATGAGTGCAGCATTTTAAATGAAGTATTACTTCAATCTACATGCAATAAAATATTGTTCCTTTAGTATGCATGATACATTTTCTTCCTTGGTAACGCCAACTGCTGGTTATGCTTATGAACCACCATCTCCAGCATTCAGTGGTGGACTGACATTCTCAGTAGCTTACCGTCGCCCATGTTAGCGTAGTGTTATCATAGTGAAGAATGTGATGTAGCCCAGTTGCCATTTATTCATCCATACTTCTGGTTCCTACAGGTATATACCTATATCTGTCCAGACAACATACCTTATGTATCTGGGGTTGTGTGTGAGGGACTGTTTTCTGTGCAGGGGAGGAAGAAGTTAACAGGCTCATGTGACAAGCTGCTGTAAGGCTACTTTTACACCTGCGTTTAGGTGCGGATCCGTCTGGTATCTGCACAGACGGATCCGCACCTATAATGCAAACGCTTAGATCCGTTCAGAACGGATCCGTTTGCATTACCATGTAAATTTTTTTTTTTTTTTAAAGTTTTTTTGTTTTGTTCATGATAATGCAAACGGATCCGTTTTGACTTTACATTGAAAGTCAATGGGGGACGGATCCATTAGAAAATTGAGCCATATAGTGTCAAATTCAAACGGATCCGTCCCCATTGACTTCCATTGTAAGTCTGGACGGATCCGTTTGTCTCCGCACGGCCAGGCGGACACCTGAACGCTTCAAGCAGCGTTCAGGTGTCCGCCTGATGAGCGGAGTGGAGGACTAACGGTGCCAGACTGATGCATTCTGAGCGGATCCGCATCCACTCAGAATGCATTAGGGCTGGACGGATCCGTACGGGGCCGCTTGTGAGAGCCTTTAAACGGAACTCACAAGCGGAGCCCCGAACGCAAATGTGAAAGTAGCCTAAGCCTGCAGACAGGGAAGAGATTCCTTCTAAATAAGAGAGAGAGAGAGGGGGGGGGAGTTTTACTTTCGTGGTATTACCCCTGTAATTAGCATTATTTACATAAGTCATTATACAAAGTTTAGTATATCATTTTAAAAAGGTTTTCCAGGATTTTCCTTTTTACTGATGACCTCACCTCAGGATAGGTCATCGGTATCTGATCGGTGGGAGTCTGTCTTGTGGTGCCCCTGCCAATCCGCTCTTTTTGAAATGAATTAGAACAGTGCTGTCCTAACTAGGCACGGCCACTATGCAGTGTTCGGGTGCACAGCAGCCCTTGAAAACATCTGATCGGCAGGGATGCTGGGAGTTTGACCCTTGCCAATCTGATATTGATGACCTATCCTAAGTATAAGCTCCCGGAAGAAGCTCTCTAAGGGATTAATTTTTTGTATTGGGCCATAGGGATGTTGAGCTTTGTCATAAAGGTTCTGTGCACACTGACCTGGCAAATACGATGCCTGAGACTGAACTCTTTATCCACATTCAGATGCCCTTAAAGGGGTTATGCCATGATTTATGTAAAATGACAATACCTTTCTAAGTAAGCCAGAACCTGCCCTGTACCTCACATGGAACCATAGATCTCCCCATTTGTTACTCCAATTTCTCTGCTAGATTATTTTCAGCCTGGCAGCTCACAGGGTGCAGCAGCTCTTTCCTTGTAACTGCCACAGCTTCTAACATAACGCTGGTGGCAGTTGAGGATTTAAACTGAGCATGTTTAACTAGCTCAGTAAAATGGACAAAAAAATAAGGTAAAGAGCAAACGGCAGGTTAAGCTATGCACATACATTTTATAGAATTTTATTTCATATCCTGGTGCTGGTTTGAAAAATGTAGAATGTTTTGTGCTATAACCCCTTTAAGCATGGCGCCTGCTCATGCATGGAGCGGGCGCCATAGCTAACGGGTTTCTTCTGTTTCAAACCGCAGAGACCTGCAGCACATGTATTGCTGATCGCATACATTTCACCTCTCAGATGCCATGGTCAAATGTGACCATGGCTTCTGAGCAGTCCAGCAGTGGGCCTACACACTCCTATAACAGCATTCCCCGACTGAGATCGGGGAACCTTTTACGCTGTACTAATAGCCCGACGCCTCAAGCAGGCTTTGGCAGCTATTAGCGAGGTATACTAATACAGGCCACAAGGTGGCAGCACTGTATTGTTATATTGAAAATGAAGTGTTCAATTATGAATATATAGCCATAAATGAACACAATGGGCAATCTAATGACTTTAAAAAAAGTTAAAGGGGAAAAAACTTTTTTTTTTTTTTAAATATAAAAGTTCAAATCAACCCCCTTTCCCCAAAATCAAAATACTTAACCAATAAAAAAAAAATAATCATGGGCATCGCCGCATGCGAAAAAAAGTCCAGACTATAAGATATAACAATATTAATCCCATACGGTGAATGGCGTAACGGAAAATAAAATGGCTAATTCTTTTTTATAATAAGTAATCAAAAAGTCACACACTTCAAACTGGTGTCACTAAAAAGTACAGTTCGCCAAGCAAAAAATGAGCCCTCACACAGCTCCGTACGCATAACTACAAAATAGTTTATAGGAGTCAAAATATGGTGATACTAAAAAATAAACTACATTTTTTTTTTTTTCTATTAAAACGCAAGAAAAACTATACAAGTGTGGTATCATTGTAATCATACTGACCTGGAGAATGACGGTAACGGGTAAATTTTGCCGTATAGTGAACATCATAAAAAAAAAAAAAAAACTGGCAGAATTGTGAAGGCAGGGAGTGAAGAACGAAAACTCAAAAATTGAAAGTTGCATGTTCCTCAAAGGGTTAGGCTACTTTCACACTTGTGTTTAGGGCGGATCCGTCTGGTGTCTGCAGATACGGATCCGCACCTATAATGCAAACGCTTGGATCCGTTCAGAACGGATCCGTTTGCATTACAATGAACAAGAAAAAAAAAAATAATGTTTGTTTTTTTTTGTTCATGATAGTGCAAACGGATCCGTTTTGACTTTACATTGAAAGTCAATGGGGGACGGATCCGTTTGAAAATTGAGCCATACTGTGTCAACTTCAAACGGATCCGTCCCCATTGACTTACATTGTAAGTCTGGACGGATCCGTTTGCCTCCGCACGGCCAGGCGGACACCCGAACGCTGCAAGCAGCGTTCAGGTGTCCGCCTGCTGAGCGGAGCGGAGGACAGACGGAGCCATTCTGATGCATTCTGAGCGGATCCGCATCCACTCAGAACGCATTAGGGCTGGACGGATCCGTTCGGGGCCGCTTGTGAGAGCCTTCAAACGGAACTCACAAGCGGAGCCCCGAACGCAAGTGTGAAAGTAGCCTTATCTCGCTGAGATTTATGACCGTTTTGCTGACTATCATGAATAATTTATTTTTAAGGCCCTTTGCTGATTCTTAGGAAACTTATCGTCCAGTTAACATGCAGCCATTGTTACTAGCTGGCAAAAAATATGTATGCCTGTTTCATCATCATGAATTTGTTGCTTAGGCATCTTTTATATCGCCTTTTATATGCTATTATGAAATTACTTGGCGTCTTTATAGAAAGGGGTATTCCGGTAAAGTACCTTAATTTTTGAAAACCGGTTTTAAGGCTGCAAGCTGTGACCCAACCAGAACCCATACCTATACATATAACCACAGTTTCAATTTACCTTGCAATCCATTTGTCTAGCCTGCAACACATGGGACCTGATCTTCTCTCGCAAAACTTTAGACTACAATCGCCACAATCCTTAGCTTTCCTGCTGTGAGTGTTGATGTTTGGCTGCTTTACGTACAGTCACGCCCCCTCTACTCGGTAATCACCAGCATACTCCTTGTTTCACAAGACATTTAGCTATAGAATTGATAGCAACACACTGAGCATGCTCGACCTAACAAAGGCTCAGAACTACAGGTCGATGCCATGGTAATTTATGAGGAAACAGTGGGTAGCAGAGGAGAAGAACTACTGATCGGTAAATATGTGAAATTTACATTCTATTAGGTAATTATTGATTTAGTCTAAAACATAAGTTATATTTATGGTAACCGGAATACCCCTTTATCTTTTATTGATTTTCGTTTGCATGCTCGTTTGCTTCATAAATGTGGTGTTCTTGATGGCACAGAAAAAATATCATGGCTTAAAGCAAACTGTACTAAAGAAATCAGTTTGTGTATGCAAACAAGTATGTATGGTTCACGTTAAAGATCATCAAAATGAAACCTACTTTACAGTAGTGCAGCAAGTTCTTAGACAAAAATTAAGCCAACATAATGAATTTCGGGTCACGTTTTTCAGAATCCCTTAGGAAACAGAGCCTCAAAATCTGCTGTTTTTGGTTCTTTGAAAGGATCAATTTGCCTCATAAAACATAATTTTACAGTTTAAATTTAATGTATGGCATCAGGTTAAGTTACTTTGGTACAAACTGAATAAAGCAATGTTGTATTAGAAACCAGATGCAGCGAATTATTCACATTTCTACAATTTCTTGCATTTAGAAAAGTGTTGAATTTATTTTTGTTTTTTTACATGGGTACTCTGTAGGATGTTGTACAGTAGAGAAAATGTTTCATATTAAAGGAAACCTGTCACCATGATTTTGCGCATAGAGCTGGGGACATGGGCTGCTAGATGGCCTCTAGCACATCCGCAATACCCAGTCCCCATAGCTCTCTGCGCTTTTATTGTGTTAAAAAACAGTTTTGAGTGATATGCAAATTACCTGATATGAGTCCTGTAGCCGGAGATGAGTCAAGCGGAATGGAGCCCAGCACCGCCCCGTGTCCTCCGAATCTCCTCCTTGCTGGATGACGTCACAGAGCTGGAGCGCCGAAATCTCGCGATGCGCGAGCTAGCGCATGCGCAGTGTCGGCATCATGTTCATTCCCTGTACTGGCATCAGCACAGGGAACGAACTACGCATGCGCTAGCTCGCGCATCGCGAGATCTCGGCGCTCCAGCTCTGTGACGTCAGCCAGCAAGGAGGAGATTCGGAGGACGCGGGGCGGTGCTGGGATCCTTTCCGCTTGACTCATCTCCGGCTACAGGACTCATATCAGGTAATTTGCATATCACTCAAAACTGTTTTTTAACACAATAAAAGCGCAGAGAGCTATGGGACCTGGGTACTGCAGATGTGCTAGTGGCCATCTAGCAGCCCATGTCCCCAGCTCTATGTGCAAAATCATGGTGACAGGTTTCCTTTAAGCATCTGATAGACCATTCTACAGTTTGTGGATTAAACAGCAATCTGCATAACAGCTTAAAATATAATAAACACTATATTCTTGACTGAATTTGTACAGCTCTTGAATACACTTGTGAGGAATGACCCCCCAAGTGCATTGTTTAGAAGCCAGCAGGGGCCTTCAGAGGTGGCCTGATATCAAGGTCTACCTGTCCCAATGAGTCTTGTTGAAAAACATACTATATTTCAACTGCATAAGAGATATGATTAAGTAGAGGGTAACTCATTTACTAGACATAGGCGAGACGACATTAAAGAAGTTGTCTGATCTTGCCATTACTAAGGCAAGATGAGCCAAAATCCTCACCACCAGCCGACTGGGAAATAGTAGAGCACACCGGCGCTGGCTGTTTCTGTAGCTCATTGTGGTGCGTGGAAGCTACGGAACCGGCATAGCACATCAAGCTATGCTGTTTCTGTAGCTCCTATGAACCACAATGGGGAATACAGAAACTGCAAGCACAGCTACGTGCTGCTATTTCCCAGCTGGCTGGTGGTCGGGAATGTGTTTTATCTCGCCTTGGTAACACTGAAATGAGAGAACTCCTTTAATACAATGCCAGCTTGTATCAGTCTTTAGAAATGTGTCAGGGGTGATATATGCAGGTCTTACTGCAAATCACACCTCCGACCTATTTTGAAAGGTTCCATCTCCAGCTGTAATGCAGCTAGCACCACAATCTCCGTTTTAAAGTTTAGATTCTTAGCTTTAACCCCTTCCGACCAGTGTCATACATGTACGGCAGAAGTCGGGTCTTTAAAGGATAGCTCCCCCTCAGGAGCAAACAGTGCCATAGCCGCCTGGTGCCTGCTGCTTCACATAGTGGACACCCAGGGCTAATGTTTCTCTGTGGTATCGCTGTAATCATACTGACCCAGACAATGAAGGGTCAGTTTCACCGCATAGGGAACAATGTAAAAATGATACCCATAAAACTGTAGTGGAACTTTTTTTTTATTTTTTACCAGCTTTTCTCTACATTGTGTGCAAAAATAAACCGTATCATTTGAAAATATAACTTGTCCCACAAAAAAAATAATCCCCCTGCAGCTATGTGAGGGAAAAAAATTACAATTATGGGCAGACAGGGAGTGGGCAGTAGTGCGGCCCCTGACTTCAGACTAAGACACAGGGACTTTCGTATAGTCCAGAAAATACAGTAACTCATAGAAAACCCCTTTAAACTGAATCTCTTTATTATCTGTTTTAGGATATTTTCACAGGGGATGTTACATGCAGGTTTGTTTGGTTTTGCTGCAGATTTTGCCTACGTGCCTTGCAAAGAATGAAGTCTCTACCAAATCACATAGACCTCACATGTAATATAACAAAACATCACTTTATTAAAACACAATGACAATAAACATATATAAAATCATGCGGATGAGTCCTGTGATAGAGACCACACTTGGCCAGTAAAGTGCATCCAATATTAGAAAAAGTGACCAGCGCAAAATGGCAAGAACCAGGAATTACTGTAGGGAAAACAACTGACTACCAACTGAGTTAAAGGTTGAACCCACATTAGTTGGCCCATACGGGTATCAAAATTCAAATGGTGATCAATACAGTCTACTGGTGGAGCCATAATCAATGCATAAATGCAAAAATAGACATAAATTGATGTTCCATACTAACCCAGGGGAAAAAGGGGTTTTCCAGGAGTTTTATACTGAATGGCCACCTGCCTATCAGCTGCTTGAGAAGGCACCAGCGCTTGCATTAGCACTATGGCCTTTTTTCAGCCAACCAAGCACATCGCTGTAAATTGCATAGTGGCTATGCTTGGTATTGAATTTCAGCCTCCTTCATGTGGGAGTCAGACCAGGTGTGTTGTTGATAAATCTGATAATCTAAAGACTGTAAGCACTGACAGACATTCTTCGAAGGGTTGTCCTGTCATCAGACATGGATCAGATCACTTGGACTTGTCTAGTTTGGTGGTTCTCCTGGGAGATAAGCCAAACAGGCTGGACAAAAATCGCAGCAGTGGTTTTTGTCTGGCCAATTCTTGACACATTTGCTGGGTAGCTCCCAAATCTCTACCAAACCCCTTTATAGTCAATGGGGTCCGGTAGGAAGGCAGTAGTATCTGGCAGTGCCAGATCTAGAGAACTCCAGCAGGCTGTTCTCTGCCGGAACAGCCTACTAGAGTTCCCTGTTGCAAGTGTAAGGCCACTTTCATACTAGCGTTTTTGCTTGATCCGGCAGGGTTCAGCAAAAATGCTTCAGTTACTGATAATTCAACCATCTGCATCTGTTATGAACGGATCTGGTTGTATTATCTTTAACATAGCACGGACTGATCCGTCACGAACACCACTGAAAGCCGTCTCAATGCCGGAAAAAAATGCTTCCGTACCCTTCCTGAGGTATAAATATGTGGTCATGATGGATCAGTCTTGCTCTACATCCTAGGACGGAAAGCAAACTGCAGCATGCGGTTTGCTCTCCGGTATGAGCATGGAACAGAATGCATTTTGGAGCATTCCGTTCTGTTCAGTTACATTTTGTCCCCATTGACAATGAATGGAAATTAAAAACGGAAGTGTTTTTTCCGGCATTGAGACCCTATGATGGATCTCAATACCGGAAAATATTAATGCTAGTGTAAAAATAGCCTAAAACTGACCTAAATCACTCTTTAACTGGACTAGAAGGGTCTGTTGACGGCAAATCACCTCTATTAGGTTTTGACCAACAAGAAAGGAATATGTAGTTTTGGATTGGGGTATGGTGTTTCGTTTTTCGTGGTTGCTAGGATTGACCTAAACTGAAGAGGTTAGTCTGACGTATCATAAAGTTTTTAGTTTTTATATAAATTGTATCTGAAGTGACTGTAATTTTTCTCTCTTTCATGTAGGGTAAGTTGTGGATTGCAGATAGTGATTTCTGGGATCCTGATCAAGCCATCAGCAGTTTCCTGTTGTATCATGAGAAGACCGTACCAATAAAAAGGTTACCTCTTTCGAAAGTGTCCTGTGATTTTCAATTTGTTGGGGATGAAAATCTTTTTCCAAGTGCAACATTAAAGTTTTTAAAACTTATGAGTGAATTTCCATGTGGACGATTCCTAAGTGTTACAAATTAAGCCTTAATAGATGTGGGCAAGATAGAAAATATTGATGTAACTCAGTTTTGAGATTTGTATTAAATGCATTTTAATGGGAGATGAGCGGCAGTACTCTGGTGCAACCACTAAATAGTGGATGAAACCTTCTGTTACCAGCTCTGTCCGCTGATTTGTTTCCCAAGCTAGCAGCTGCTGAAAACTGTGGGGATGGCAGGTGTCTACCAATCTGATAGCAGAGAAGTGGTTGATACCTTTTAATAGTTAAATGGAACCTGTCACCGGGATTTTGGGTATAGAGCTGAGGACATGGGTTGCTAGATGGCCGCTAGCACATCCGCAATACCCAGTCCCCATAGCTCTGTGTGCTTTTATTGTGTAAATAAACTGATTTGATACATATGCAAATTAACATAAGAGTCATATCTTACTTGTGTGACCAGAGAAGAGTCGTAATATCAAGCTCTGACTCATCTCGGGTTAATTTGCATATATATCAAAATGTTTTTTTTACACAATAAAAGCACACAGCTATGGGGACTGGGTATTGCGGATGTGCTAGCGGCCATCTAGCAACCCATGTCCTCAGCTCTATACCCCAAATCCCGGTGACAGGTTCCCTTTAAGATGACAAAATTGCAAGCTTTGGAGGAGATTATTTAGGTACCCTTCCTGAGGTATAAATATGTGAAGCCTCAGATACTGGGTTAGAACATGCTTGAGGAAGAGACCTGAGTAGTATTGAAAGCTTTTCGGTTAACTATTAAAATGTATCAAACATTAAGGAATTTTTTTTAATATATTTATTGTCTAAGATGGTACAAAGAGATTTTTACTTCACTAATCTGATACTGATGACTTATACTGAAGATGGGTCAACAATATTTTCAGGCTGAAAAGCCTCTTTATTTTCAGATATTTTTATTTCAGGTTGACATAATAGAGTACATACAGTGTCATATGATAAGTAGTACTTTTACAAAATTTCTTTTAGTAACAAGTCCTCAGTAAAAGTCCCAACATAGCCAATCAGAGTAATGTATTGGAGCTACTACGTCAACCTTCCGACATCAGTCGGTTTTTCCATATAAGTGGAGAAGGGGAGGGAAGGGGAAAGGATGGGTTGTGGGAGATTAGTACAGAAACCATAACTTGACACCCCGCAAACCACAGGGTGAATAGAACATGAGTACCCCAGTATGTTCACCTCTCTTCCAGAGTCAGTGGATTTAAAACCCAATCAAGAAAGCGGCGCGTAGAGCCCTCAAGTAGTTATATCTCTGAGATTGGTGGATCATTTAATAAGACACGAGGAAGTGAGTTAAAAACATTCCTGAATGCATCTTCTAACCTGAAGGGGCAGTATATCTAAGAATCTTTCCCAGCATGCAAATATTTGTTTCATATGGATCCTCTTCTTAGAAGACTCCTCCACCCAGTCCATCTTCATTAAGAAGGAGACTTTCTCAAGAAGGAGCTTAAATGGTGGGGGGTGCAGGGTCGATCCAAGTGTGGAGGATAGTCTTTGAAAAGCCCCTTTAAAGACGACTGTATATGTACTTCCGCAAGTGCTGAAAACAGCACTATATTTTCAGCAGTTCAGCACAGACTTCTTTCTTTGTAATGTGTCCACCTATTGCTTAGTATAGTTTATTTTTTGGACTGCACAGAGCTATCATACTAAACATGGCTGCTAATGGAAGGGTTTTTAACCCTACACATCCATCAGCAACCGTTATTGTACAACACTGTGCAATCATTGGTTTGCCATGTTAGGCAATAACAAAAAAGACACACAAATCTCAAAACAGCTTTTTGCATGTTGAGCTTGGTGTGATTTGTATTTCTACCTGGTATACAGTTCTCCTGTGCTGTGCTTTTAGGATACTTGGTCAAAGGTCTGCAATGTGTACAGCTGTTAAGTATTTTTTATACTACAAGTACAAGTTGTATTCCAATGTATAATCCAATATGTCACCATATCATTATAATGTCCATTATAGGTGAGGTGTTTGTAGCAATAACTTGATTAGGTAGAGATACTGTGATGTCTTCGCACTACAGGAAAATAAAATTTTAAGTTAAAGAAAGAATTGGAAGACATAAAGATGGAGAAACCAGCTCACACACGATATGCTTTACAAGTCCACTCAAAGGATCTTCTTGCTTCTCCAAGCTGCATGAATCTTGGACTGTGAAGAAGACACCTACTTTTCCATACTCTTTTGCCAAAAACTGACCCTTTTTAGAAGCTGAACTATCAAGCATGCTTACCTATGTAATTTCTTAATATGTACTAGATTAAGAACCATCTGGCAAATGAATGCAATGTTTAGGACACACTAGAGTTCTTAGAATATTGTAAGTTCATTGAATCTGATAAATTCCTAAAATATGGAGTTATACAGGGCAAGGCTTGTCACTTGCTGAGACAATGGGTGCTAAAACGAAATCTTCCAGGATATCTGTACTTTGTTTATTTTCTGTGAAGGTTCAGGCTTCTGGGCTAGGATTCTTTTTTACACAAGTGCCAGGAATAAGATGGATTTTGAATTGAAGGTCTCAGGATCTTGACCACTTAAAAATAATCTTTTCACCAAAGGCCATTTGGATAATTTTTCCAAGAATGCAGAAGAGATGGCAGAATATTGGACTTTTAATGTATTACAAACCATTCTTGCGAGAACTCCATTTGGAAATGGAGGTAAGACAGCATATCCTTTGCTTTGTGCTAGCTAGCATAATTTATTTGGACCCACCTGTATATTTTTAAATTAGAACACCTTCTAATGGTATAAATTCATTTCTCTGAAAACGCAAAGGTTCCTAGCAACATCTTATCAGTTTCCATGCTAAAAGTTGTAGCTGGGCCAGATCTGGGTGTTGAAAGCCTTCTTGGAGGAGGTGATTTTCTTAAATGTTTTAACAAGAGTTGAGACAAAGCCCGTGGTCAATAATAGTCTATCAATATTAGTGTTTTCTCTTTATCTGAAGGAGAGTAAGAAGGACAGCGATGTACACAAACTTGCTCTCCCAGGAAACTGAAAGCCCATCTAGGGCTATGGGAAGATCACACTTGGATAGTGAGCAAAAATTTGGTAACTGGGCATTGTTCTTGTTTGCAAGGTCATACATTTGTGGAAGACTTATCCAGTTATACTATCCACTGAAATAATCTGTTTTATCCTTTTGTCGTGAGCATATGTCTACTCAATTTGTTTTAGTATTAAATATTTCTTGATGGCCCTTTAGGTTCATCTCAGCCCAATACATGATCTGACCACTTTCCTTGGATAGCAGGTTGCTCTTATTTGCTTACTTATTCAGAATTACTGTCTGAATCAGAACTTGATGCTGACTTTATTGCTGTCAGCTCTCTGAAGTTGGATCACCGGGTCTAATTCTTCTATATGCAGTTTTGATGTATGTATGCACCCCAATCTGCGGCATCTACCTGGGGGTGTTCTCCAAAGACTTTTGCACTAAGACTTCTCTTCAGGTCTCTGATGAAGAGCTGCACATTGTTGTCAGAAACTACATTCATTTTAGGTCAGCAATTCAAGCATTCTTATAGCATTGAGCATTAGCAGGGATGTATGTACTACTGTTTAGGAAGGGGAGATCTGTTAGTTTTTGTAAATATTTTATTATATCTTTTCATGGGACAAAACTGAAGATATGACAGTGTCCAGATTGTATAACTGTGTAAATTTGGTGTGCCCTCAAAATAACTCAAAACACACCCATTAATGTAACTGCTGGCAACAAAGTGAGTACACCCCTAAGTGAAAATGGTCAAATTGTATCCAAAGTGTCAATATTTTGTGGCCACCATTATTTTCCAGCACTGACTTAACTCTTGGGCATGTAGTTCACTAGAGCTTCACAGGTTGCCACTGGAATCATCTTCCATGACAACATCACAGAGCTGGTAGATCTCAGAGACTTTGCGCTCCTCCACCTTCTGTTTTGAAGATTAGGGTTTAGGACTGAAGAAATGCTTGGACAGTCCAGCACCTTTACCCTCAGTTTCTTTAGCAAGGCAGTGGTAGTCTTGGAGGTGTGTTTGGGGTTATGTTTGAATACTGCCCTGCGGCCCAGTTTCTGAAGGGAAGGGGGATCATGCTCTGCTTTAGTATGTGACCGTACTTATTGGCACTCATGGTTTCCTCAATGAACTGTAGCTTCCCACAGCCAGCAGCATTCATGCAACCCCAAACCATGACACACTCGCCACCATGCCTGACTTTGGGCAAGACACACTTGTCTTTGTACTCCTCATCTGGTTGCCACCACACAAGACACCATCTGAACTATATAGGTTTATTTTGGTCTCCTCAGACCACAGGACATGGTTCCAGTAATCCATATCCTTAGTATGCTTGTATTCAGCAAACTGCATGCTTTGTTGTACATCATCTTTAGAAGGGGCTTCCTTCTGGGACGACAGCAATGCAGACCAATTTGCTGCAGTATGCGCCGTATGGTCTGAGCACAGGCTGACTTCCCCCCCATCCACCCCTTAACCTCAATGCTGGCAGCACTCATGCGTCTATTTTGAACAGAAAACTTCTGGATATGACGCTGAGCACATTAACTAAACTTGGTCGACCATGGTGAGGCCTGTTCTGAGTGGAACCTGTCTTGTTAAACCGCTATATGGTCTTGGCCACGAGCTGCAGCTCAGTTTCAGGGTGTTGGCAATCTTGGCAAGCAGCCAAGCAAGTGTATATATTAGGAGTCGTAGTTTTACCATAGCTGGAGGTTAGTCATCACAGGCCTATGCCATCTTTTATTTAGAGCAACAAATATATTTTTTTCATATCCTCAGCGCTGTTCACAAGATTCGCTGTGCCTGCGCACTTCATTCCCCATTATGGGTAGAGGCACAAGAGCGTCTAATGTGCATGTGCCGGAATGGGGAATGAAGTGCGCAGGCGCAGCGAATCTTGTGTTCTGCGCTGGATTTTTGAAGAACCTAGGGCGGGCCAGAGGGGTGAATGGGAAGGGGTTTTATATGAATAGCAACAAGGGGCCTGGGCACCGGCCACTTGAACGCCGCCCCTGGGCACCTTCAGACCTAATTTGCATATTGAATAAAAGTGTTTTTTTTTTTTTTTTTAAAGAAAATAAGCGACGGACAGCTAAACAGTAAGTAGCATTCCAATATGGGGACTAAAGCTGATAATGGTGTTAGTGTTCTATAATGGTCAGTCTAGGTGAAAAACTCCCCTTTAACCAAATATATTATGACTCAAAAATTTATCACATAGTTTGGCAACAGCCATGTTAACTTTGGAGATTGCCTCCAAAGTGGCAGTCATCTCGGAATCTAATTTATAGATGGGCTTGAATTTTGCCATGGTATGATTTTTTTTTCTTCAGGCTTTCGTTCTATAAGAAACAAAAGATCAACTATGGATCTTTCCTGTATAAAATAAAATATCCCAGCTTTTTAGTTTTCTTTTGAATATTTGTCTGATTCTACAGTTTTTTCGACACATCTCATAAGCTTGCCAGAGCGGCTTTGATTAACCTTTAGGATACCGGAGGTTTTTTCGTTTTCATTTTTTTTGTCCTATCTTCCTTGAGCCATAATTTATTTTATTTTAATTTTTCCCATTTACATAGCTGTATGAGGGCTTATTTTCTTGCCCATATTCATTGGGGGACACGGGAACCGTGGGAATAGCTATGTCCTCTAGGAGGCGTTGACACTAGTAAAAGCTGTTAGCTCCTTCCCTGGCAGCTATACCCCCTCCAGCCTGGAGAGAGAGAGCTTCAGTTTGTGTACAAGCAGTAGGAGAAGCAAGCCAACCCAAAAACATGGACTACCATGAAGATTTTTTATTTATTTTAGTTTTATATTTTTCTCTTTTAGGAGGGGAAGACAAGGTGGACCAGGGCAGCCCAGCTTCCCTGCATCCCGCCAGCCAAGGAGTCACCTAGGTCCGACAAAGAGAAGACCCTCCCGCCACACCAGACTCCTTCCTCCTGAGGAGGTGACCTTATGGGCCCACTTAGGGAGGGTGAAGTGAAGAGGAGGAAGATAAGGTGAGTACACGGGACTAGGTGAGTAAGTTTAACCCCTCTCCCTTCCCATTTGGCCAAGCACCAGTGGGTGAAGTCAGACATAACAGTGATACACTGCTGTCCTCAGGACAAGATAAAATATGAGTCTTCACTGTTTGTTTGACCTCATGCAATAGAAGCTCTCCCTCCTTGGCCAGACACCGGGCTTTATTATCCTGCCTGCGCAACATACTCAGCTTCCCCTTTTGGCATTCCCTTCCCTCCCCCGCTGTGCCAACGGTACACGGGCACATAGGGGGTTAATGGCCTTGTCTCCCGCAGGTGCTGTTATGCACCGCTGTGGTCCGAATGCAAGGAGCGGAGGAGGCTTTCCGCTCCCCGGCGCCATAATCCACCCTTGGGAGCGGGCACCAGTGTGCCTTTCCAGCAGTCTAAGCGCCAACACTGGTCTGGGCACAGATATATTTAGGTCCCGCCTTCACTCCGGCCCGCGCCCACGTAATCCAATTGTGGACATCGGGACCTTCCTAATCCAGTTGGATCTACAGACCTTCCCAATCACCCTCCGGGGTCGTTTGGTTGATAAACCACTGCCTATGCAATCCAATGGTGCACATCCAGCCAGACCTTCCTAGTCACCCTCCGGGGTCGTTTGGTTGATAAGCACCACCTGCACAATCCAATGGGTGGATCTCCGGATCTGCCCAATCCACTCTCCGGGGTCGTTTGGTTGTTAAAACACTGCCTGTGCAACCCAATGGAGGACCTCTGAAAGTTCCCAATCCACCCTCCGTGGTCGTTTGGTTGATGTAGCACCGCCTGCGCAATCTGGTGAGTGAACCTCTAGAAGTTCCCATTCCACCCCAGAGTTGATAAATCCCATCGGCGCAGCCTTCAACTGCCATGGGCCAGTTCTTGAGGTAGAATTACACATAGTGGGCCAGAAAAGGATATATTCCTCCTCTGCACCCCCACCCTTCTTCCCTAGGGTCATGCTCAGACACACCCTCCCTTACGGTAGAGGTTCGGTCGAAGGGGGGGGGGGGGGGAGGAGGAGGAGGAGGAGGAATCAGTGGTTCGGTTTCTGCCGGGAATCCGTGCGATCCTCCAAGGTTGCGTCTAAGGTAAGACGGCAGTACTTGTCATATGCATTACCCCCTTCCATAGGTGGAGTATTTGCACTACTGCTGGATGCAGTACGTCCCTAAGACATTACCTCCCTCCAGCAGAATTGATTTTCCACTGGGGACAATACTTGCTGTACGCATTAGCCTCTTCCATAGGTGGAGTTATGGCATTATCAACGGTTTCAGTGTTTACGGTATACATTACCCCCTTATGTAGCTGCAGTAATGGCACTCCCACTGGGTTTAGGACTCCATTTGCCTTACCCCTTCCGTAAGTGGCGTATTCTTTCTACCATTGGACTCAGTTACTGCTGTAGGTGTTAATGCATTACCATCCTTCATGGTGGAGCACTTGCACTACCACTGGGTGCAGTGCTTGCCTTAGGGATTACCCCTTCCATTGGTGGGATAATTACACTACCGTTGGACTTGGTTCTGACTGTCGCGCTACCCCTTCCTTCAGTGGAGTATTGCCCTACCACTGGGTGCCCTTTCATCAGTCGCATGGCCATTACTATGCTTCCGGTTACATTGCCCCCTTCCACTAGTGATCCGCTAACGTGGGGAATGCGTACACATCTTGGATGCTGCACTTCAACTACGCTACGGCTCTAGATGCCTTACCTTCTTCTACAAGTGGGGCGTAGCGAGTATCCATACACGCTGGTGCCCTGTACTCTTCATCTAGTGGTATATGGGCGCTGTCAGTGGATACTGTGGCTATTTCCACGTTGTATCTTTCTCGTGCTTTTTTCCATTGGGGGACACAGACCATGGGTATAGCTTAGAGGTATTAGTAGGAGGGACACTATGCAAATGAAAGAGCTCCTCCTCCTCGGGCTATACCCCCAGACTCCACCAGGAGGAACCCAGTCTTTGCTTAGTGTCTGGTGAAGGAGGTTGACACTCTCTGATTCTACTCCTTTTTGTTATTTTTATTCTAGATGGGGACACAGGTCGGCATGGCGCCTTCCTGGTCCCCCGTGGAGTGCCCGCCGCCGTCTTTGGGACGTTGCCTGGCTGCCTCCATTTCCCCCCAAGAAGATAAGTGGATCCGGGCTCGACCTGTTAGCTCCGGCATCCCACCAGCTGCTGGGACGCCTGCTGCCTACCCTCCTCCAGAGCACTGTTCTCCTGGATTGGAGTCAGAAGTCTGAAGAGGCGCATCCCTGCTGGTCTGGACATCGAGGGAGCATGCTGAGCAGATAAGTGTTGCCCAATCCCTCCCCCTCCCTCTGTGTCTATTTGTCTGTGGCTACCTGGGTGAACTTGAAGAAGGATCCTGATGAGGCACTTTCTTCATTTTGGCACTGGAGTACTGGCATCTCTTCCCCCTTAAACTGTGGGCTTCAGCGCTTCTCTCGTCGGGCCTTGGCTGCTGCGCTCCCTCAGCGCCCGCCGGCAGGCCGCTCCTCCACGTGGTGTTTGTTTAAATCACGCGCGCGCTTATTTCCGCGCGCGTGCGCTTATTTTTGCGCATATTTTCGCGCATATTTTCGCGCGTGCGCTTATTTTCGCGCGTGCGCTTATTCTCGCGCATATTTTCGCGCGTGCGCTTATTTTCGCGCATATTTTTGCGCGCGCGCATATTTTTGCGCGCGCGCATATTTTTGCGCGCGCGCTTATTTTTCGCGCGCTTTTTTCGCGCCATAATGACGCGTTCGGGGAGGCGGAGCCTCGGCATGCCGCTCTGACTCTCCTTACACCGGAGACTCTGTTTGCTCATGGCCGTGCAGCTCCTCATCACTCTACTCCGTTTTGTGCCAGGCAAGCTGGTAGCTCAGTGGTACTGCTGCTGCTGCCCCATGTCCAGGCTTTCTGAGTTCAAAGCCCCTTTCAGCCTTCAAAAATTGTTTATATTATTCTAGATGGGGACACAGGTCGGCAGGGCGCCTTCCTGGTCCCCCGTGGAATGCCCGCTGCCGTCCTTGGACGCTGCCTGGCTGCCTCCATTGCCCCCCAAAGAAGACAAGTGGATCCGGGCTCGACCTGCAGCTCCGGTATCCCACCAGCTACTGGGTCTCCTGCTGCCACCCTCCACCAGAACACTGCACTCCTGGACAAGGAGTCAGAAGCCTGATGAGGTGCATCCCTGCTGGTCCTGGAGTCGAGGGAGAAGTTCTGCAGGAGAAGTTCTGCAGGAGCAGATAAGTATTACCTGCATCCCTGCCTTACCCCCCTCCTCCACCCCTCCTCCACGTCCCTGGGGGCCTTCGGTCCCCGCTTGGGCATCTGCCATGTCCAGCGCGGCCGCTAAATTGGTCTTAGTCGCCAAGGCAACCATGTCCTTTAATCCTGTGGCGCTAACGACTCCATCTCTCAGTGGTCCCCACAGTGGGTGACTGACTACGAAGAGGCAGCGTGAGCGGCAGCATCACACCTCGGATGTCTCCGTCTCTCCACCCCCCTCACCTCGCCGGTGGCGCTTGCGGACTGCTCTTCCCCCTCCCTAGGGAGAGTAATCCGAAGGAGAATTATCCGGCTCGGACGAGCCAGGTCCTTTTTGGACTATAGGGCATTTTCAAATCCTGTGACGCCAACCACCTCTCTGAGTGGTTTTCCACAGAAGACGCCCGACTACTAACAGGGAGCGTGAGCAGCAGCATCCCTCCTCGGATGGCTCTGGCTCCCCCCCCCCCCCCTCGTCTAGAGGCGCGTTCGGGCGACTCTCCCCTCCCTTAGGGAGCGCAAGTCTGAAGGAGAATTTCCGGCTCTGATTAGGTCATGGAGCGGGACCCCTCGCCTAAGCTCTCCACCAGGGTGGCTGACTTAGTGGTGACTGTCCGAGACACCTTTATTCTCCAAGGGGATTCTCCTCCTTCCACTGGTCAGGAGTTCCCCCTTTTTCCGTCCAGGCAGTCTGAGACTACCATGTTCCCGGTCCATGAGGGATTTTTCCGCGGTCATGTCCAGGGCCTGGGGTGGTCTTAATAAGGTTCTCGACCACCCAGCGCATGAATATACTTTCCTTTCCCTGCTGACGGCGAGGAGAGGTGTCTCCTCCCCCTAAGGTGGATCCTCCGGTGGCCGGATTAGCCAATTATGTGGCCCTTCCTGTCTTAGTCAGTTCCTCTTTCCAGGATGCTGTAGACAGACGCATAGACTCTCTTCCAGGTCCTTTTTTCGCTGGCAGCGCGTCCCTGTGACCTACCTTTCACTCAGCAGGGGTAGCCAGTGCTCTCTCGGTGTGGTTACAACACCACCACCAGGAACTGGCGGTACGAGATGCGGCTACTAACACACTGGAGTTGGTTCTCCAGATGTCTCAGGCTTCTAAGATTCTTTGCGAAGCTTCTAGGGACATTGTTTCCCTCTTTGCCCGCAGGTTGGCCATCTCTGTCACTCAGCGCGAAGAGATTTGATTGAAGGTGTGGGATGCTGACGCCTCCACCAAGCGTTCCCTTGCTAATCTCCCCTTTGGGGTTTCCAGACCTTATGGGGATCAGCTGGACGAGTTCATCTCTGCATGCCTTTTGCCGTTTCTCATCTGGTAGGCCGTCGCCTGCTTCCTCCGCCGGGGGTCTCAGGTCGCCCGCAAAGAGCCCTTCCTTTGCACCAGCCTTCCCGGCACTAGAGGGCCCAGTCAGCCCGCCCTGCTGCTCCTAGGCCTATCACATGTCCCGATTGCGGAATCCCACCATCGATTCCTGCGCTTCGCCATTATGGGTCGACACTGTCAGTTTGTCGCCCTTCCTTCGGGTTGGCGACCACCCCGCGGGTCCTTGCCACGGTCCTGGACCGCTCATGGCGCTTCTTCGTACCAGGGGCATTCCTTTGCTGCCCTATCGGGACGATATCCGGATAGAGGCCCCCCTCTCTACCGCAGACCACGGACAGCGTCCGGATCACTGTTCAGACCCTGGAACGGTTCGGCTGGCTGGTAACTTTCCCAAACTCCTGCCTCTTCCCGTCCCAGAGGCTCTCCTTCCGGAGGGTGATTTTGGACACCTCGGCTGCCTAAGTATTCTACCAGCCTTCAAGTCCTCCCAGGTCCAGGGGGCAGTGTCGCATCTGCTGCGCTCCCCGTGCCTCTCCATTCGGGAATACTTGCAGGTCCTGGGTCTTATGGTAGCCTCTTTCGAGGCCTTCCATATGCCCAGTTTCACACTCGCCTGGCGCAACAGGAGATCCTTTACCTTTCAGCGGGTTCGGGCAGCTCTCCCTTGGTGGCTGTTCCCATAGAACCTGAGGTCGGGGAGTTCCTTTCTCGCATTCTCCTGGACGATCGCCGCCACCGATGCCAGCATCCTGGGTTGGGGGGGGGGCGTTTTCCAGTCTCGCACGGTTCAAGGAATTTGGTCGGCGGCAGAGTCTCGCCTTCCAATCAACTTTCTGGAACTGAGGGCGATTTTTTTCCGCTCTCTCTCTCTCCTATTGGACCTCTCTCCTTGCGGGCCTCCCAGTGCGGGTTCAAACGGGCAATGCCGCGGCCGTGGCCTATATCAACCATCAGGGCGGGACCCGCAGCCGGATGGTGATGCAGGAGGTGAAGAGAATTCTGACGTGGGCGGAGACGCACGTTCCGGTGTTGTCAGCAGTTTGCATTCCAGGAGTGGACAACTGGACAGCGGACTTTCTAAGCCACAACACGGTGGATCCAAGCGGGTGGTCTCTGCATCCAGAAGGGTTCGAGGAAATCTGCCACAGATGGGACCGTCCGGATGTGGACTTAATGGCGTCCGGGTTCAACAACAAGATCCCAGTGGTCCTGGCTCGCGCCCGAGATCCGGAGGCGTACGGATGGATGCGCAGGTGTCTCCGTGGCAGGACTTCAGCCTCCTCTGTTTTCCTCTCCTACCAAAGGGTCTACGCCAGTTCGAGGCGGAAGGGACTCCGACCGTTCTCATCACCCCAGAGTGGCCTCGCCGCGCGTGGTTTTTTCGGACGTGGCTCGGTTGCTGGCGGACGCCCCATGGCCTCTTCCCGACGGACAGGACCTACTGTCTCAGGGCCCGTTCTTCCACCGGAATTTGCGGTCTCTTCGTTTACCGGCATGACTGTTGAAACCGCCATCCTGATAAGATGGGGTTCTCGGATTCAGTGGTTAGGACCATGATCAGTCCGGGGAAGTCTTCTTCCTCCCGGATTTACTATCGTACCTGGATGGCCTTCCTATCCTTTTTTGAGGGTTCGGGGTTCCCTCCCCTTCGGTTTTCCATCTTGATGGTACTGTCTTTTCTTCAGTCTGGGCTTGTGCAGGGACTGTCGCTTAGTTCCCTGTAAGGTCAGGTTTCGGCGCGGGCCGTCAGAGGTCCCTTGCTCTTAAGGGTCCGGTGGTGACCTTTCTTCGGCGGTGGCGCATTCGGTTCCCCGTATGTTCCCCCTTTGTCTCCTTGGGATCTCAATTTGGTTCTGCGCGCTCTGCAGTCGGCCCCCTTCGAGCCTTTGAGGAGGGTCTCTCTGACTGTTCTCATCTGGACTTCCTTGTGACCATAGCTTCTGATACAGCTACATAGCGTAGTGATTAAAGTTCTGGGCTATTATGCAGTGGCTGTGAGTTCACGTCCCATCACGAGCTTTTAAGTCAGACTGGTGTCGGAGCTGGCCGCTCTTTCCTGTCAGGAGCCTTTCTGGTTTTCCACCAGGATTAAGTTGTGCTCCGTCCAGTCCCCTTCTTTTTGCCCAGGGTGGTCTCTCCCTTCCGCCTTGATGAGGATCTTGTCCTGCCTTCCTTTTGTCCTTCTCCGGCTAACCCCAAGGAATGCACTCTGCATTCCCTGGATGTTGTACGGGTCCTGGAGGTGTGTCTCGCGGCTACTGCTTCCGTCCGCCGTTCTTGGCGCTCTGGATCTGCTTGGCTATTTCCGCGGCTTGTCACGCTTGTGGTGGAGTTCCCCCGGCTAGAATTGCCGTTCTCTCCATTGGGGCGGAGGGGGCTTCCTGGGCAAGACGCAGTCGTGCCTCTGCGTCTCAGCTGTGTACGGCGGCCACCTGGTCGTCCTTGCATACCTTTGCAAATTTTTGTCAGTTGCATTCACTGGCTTCGGCTGATGCGGCTTTGGCCGCAGGGTTTTGCAGGCTGTGGTTCCTGTTTGACCGTTGGGGCGTTCCTCCTGGCGGTGCTGGTATTTTTTCCCACCCCATGGACTGCTTTTGGACGTCCCATGGTCTGTGTCCCCCAATGGAAAAAAAGCACGAGAAAAGGAGATTTTTGTGAAACTCACCTGTAAAATCTTTTTCTCGTCTTTTCCATTGGGGGACACAGCTCCCACCCATTATTCCTGTTGCAGGAGGGGTCTTTAGTTCAGTTTTTCTGTTTCTGGTTGGACCTTATGGCTTGGTCCGATGGTTTCCATGATTTTTTCTTGCTCCTTCTCCTACTGCTTGTGCAACGCCTGAGTTCCTCCTGGTGGAGTCTGGGGGTATAGCCCGAGGAGGAGGAGCTCTTTCATTTGCATAGTGTCCCTCCTACTAATACCTCTAAGCTATACCCATGGTCTGTGTCCCCCAATGGAAAAGACGAGAAAAAGATTTTACAGGTGAGTTTCACAAAAATCTCCTTTTTTCTGTATGCTGGTTTGGGGCATGAATATGACAACCTCTCTCCTCTCATGGGGTTACCCAGCAACACTTTTATGTGTCCTAGTATCCCCCATCTCCATGGTCCTCCACTGTTTCAGTATGTGTCCTCAACAATATGTAGTGCGTACACCATGGCACATAATATTGTGATTACGTTCCAGGAGTCGCTGACGCTGGCTTGGCGGTTGTTCCTGTTCAACGCCCTTACCAGATGGAGTGTTTACGATTAGCCCTACTTTCCTGGGGCAGTATGGTACCATGGCTTCTACTGGATATCCTCAAGCCTCCCCCTCAGTTTTGCGTGGTGGGGCATACCGTGGCTCCTACGGTACGAGGATCCTGGCATAGCCATAGCTTACTCTGGACATCAACCACCAAGGGGGAATGTGCAGCTCTGCGGTGATGCAAGAATTTGCCCAGATCTTACGTTGTAAGATCTGGGCAAATGTATCGAAAATTTCAGCAATCTACATCCCAGGTGTGGAGAACTGGACTGCAGACTTTTTCAGCAGGATGACGATAGATCCGGGTGAGTGGTCCTTGCACCCAGAGGTGTTCGAGGCGATCTGGCTGCGTTGGGGTTGCCCCGATGTGGACTTCATGGCCTCAAGGCCAGGTGCATTCTTATGAATTGGCGGACGCTGCCTTGGGCCGCATGGTCTTGCAGGCGGCAGTTTCTTAGATGCCTGCAGGGACGCTTGCTTCCATGGGTCTGTGGTTTTTCCCTCCCTGTGGACTGCTTTTGGACGTCCCACGGTTCCTGGGACGATTTTTGTATAACTTACCAGTAAAATAGCTTTCTCGCTCTTCATTGGGGGATACAGCACCCACCCAGTATTGTTGTTCGACCACAGTTGTGGCAGTTGCTGGCTTGAACCCCCTTGGGTCTTTTGGCATGGTTGGTATTCCATGTTTTTTGGTTGGCTTGCTTTTCCTACTGCTTATACACAAACTGAAGCTCTCTCTCCAGGCTGGAGGGGGTATAGCTGCCAGGGGAGGAGCTAACAGCTTTTACTAGTGTCAACGCCTCCTAGAGGACATGGCTATACCCACGGTTCCTGTGTCCCCCAATGAAGAGCGAGAAAGAGATTTTACTGGTAAGTTATACAAAAATCTCCTTTTTGCGGCAGAAGTTGTACTTTCTAATGTCACCAATTAACCAGCTCAGCTACCCTAGCTTAAACCCCCTTAATGACCAGACCACTTTTTACAATTCTGCACTACACTACTTTCACGGTTTATTGCTCGGTCATACAACTTACCACCCAAATAAATTTTACCTCCTTTTCTTCTCACTAATAGATCTTTCATTTGGTGGTATTTCATTGCTGCTGACATTTTTCCTTTTTTTTTTTTTATATTAACCCCTTAAGGACCGGGCTCATTTTCACCTTAAGGACCGGGCCATTTTTTGCAAATCTGACCAGTGTCACTTTAAGTGCTCATAACTTTCAAACGCTTTGACTTACCCAGGCCGTTCTGAGATTGTTTTTTCGTCACATATTGTACTTCATGACACTGCTAAAATTGGGTCAAAAAAGTTATTTTTTTGCATAAAAAATACATTTTTTACCAAAAATTTTGAAAAATTAGCAAATTTCAAAGTTTCAGTTTCTCTACTTCTGTAATACATAGTAATACCCCCAAAAATTGTGATGACTTTACATTCCCCATATGTCTACTTCATGTTTGTAGCATTTTGGGAATGATATTTTATTTTTTGGGGATGTTACAAGGCTTAGAAGTTTAGAAGCAAATTTTGAAATTTTTGAGAAATCTTCAAAATCCCACTTTTTATGGACCAGTTCAGGTTTGAAGTCATATTGTGAGGCTTAGATAATAGAAACCTCCCAAAAATGACCCCATTCTAGAAACTACACCCCTCAAGGTATTCAAAACTGTTTTTTCAAACTTTATTAACCCTTTAGGTGTTCCACAAGAGTTAATGGCAGATGGAGAAACAATTTTGAAATTTCTATTTTTTGGAAAATTTTCCAATATAATCAATTTTTTCCAGGAGTAAAATAAGGGTTAACTGCCAAACAACACTCAAAATGGGTTGCCCTGATTCTGTAGTTTGCAAAAACACCCCATATGTGGTCGTAAACTACTGTTTGGCCGAACGGTAGCACATAGAAGGAGGGGAACACCATATGGGTTTTGGAAGGCAGATTTTGCAGGACTGGTTTTGTTTATACCATGTCCCATTTGAAGCCCCCTGTTGCACCCCTAGAATAGAAATTTCAAAAAAGTGACTCCATCTAAGAAAGTACACCCCTCAAGGTATTCAAAACTGGGTTTACAAACTTTGTTAACCCTTTAGGTGTTCCACAAGAGTTAATGGCAGATGGAGAAACAATTATGAAATTTCAATTTTTTGGAAAATTTTCCAATATAATCAATTTTTTCTAGGAGTAAAACAAGGGTTAACTGCCAAACAACACTCAAAATGGGTTGCCCTGATTCTGTAGTTTGCAGAAACACCCCATATGTGGTGGTAAACTACTATTTGGCTAAACGGCAGGACATAGAAGAAGGGGAACGCCATATGGTTTTTGGAAGGCAGATTTTGCTGGACTGGTTTATTTACACCATGTACCCTTTCAAGCCCCCTGATGCACCCCTAGAGTAGAAACTCCATAAAAGTGACCCCATCTAGGAAACTACGGGATAAGGTGGTTGTTGTTTTGGGACTATTTTTGGGGTAAATTTGATATTTGGTTGCTCTATATTACTCTTTTTTGAGGCAATGTAACAAAAAAATTAAATCTAAAATTGTTTCTACATTCGCTATTTAGTTTTGTGGAACACCTAAAGGGTTAACATAGTTTGTAAAGTAACTTTTGAATACCTTGAGGGGTGTAGTTTCTTAGATGGGGTCACTTTTTTGGAGTTTCTAGTCTGGGCTACATCAGGGGGGGCTTCTAATGGGACATGGTGTCAAAAAAAAAACTGTCCATCAAAATCTGCCTTCCAGAAACCGTATGGCGTTCCCTTCGTTCTATGCCCTGCCGTGCGGCTATATAGCCATTTACGACCACATATGGGGTGTTTCTGCAAACGACAGAATCGGGGCAATAAATATTTAGTTTTGTTTGGCTGTTAACCCTTGCTTTATTACCGGCAAAATGGATTTAAATTGAAATTTTGCCCAAAAATAGGTGTTTTGGCACCGTTTTTATTTTATATTTTTAACACCGTTCATCCGAGGCGTTTGGTCAAAAGTTATTTTTATAGCGACGACTTTTACGCACGCGACGATGCCCAATATGTATGGCTCTCAGACTTTGGAGACACTAAGCAGGCATCCTAAAACTGCGGCCCTCCAGATGTTGTAAAACTACAATTCCCACCATGCCCTGCTGATGGCTGTAGGTTGTCTGGGCATGCTGGGAGTTATAGTTTTACAACATCTGGAGGGCCGCAGTTTGAGGATGCCTGCACTAAAACTAATATTTTTGGGGGAAAGAAAAATAGTTTTCGTGTCTCCAAAGTCTGAGAGCCATAGTGTTTTATGTTCTCTAGTGAACTGTTGGGGATTATAAAAATTTAGTACTCCATGGAAGTGTGATACTCCCTGAAGCAATCGATAACGCAGAGGCCCGGATGATCGGGGCACGTGTCGCACTGAGTGGTGGTGTCCTTCCGTATCCCCCTCCTGCGACACACTCTGCACTTTTTTTGGGTTCGTCCCTTCTTTCCAGTATGGGGGACCACACCTGGAAAGTGTTGGCCAGGGACGATCCGGGCGCCTCCAGTTCCCGAGGTACTCCGGCCTGCTCTTTCCCGGTCCGAAAAGATCAGGTCCTTGAGGACTGCCTCATAGAATTGGAGGAATGTCCCTGTGCTGCCAGCGCTTCGGGATAGTACAAAAGAGTTGTACATGGCAACCTGCACCAAGTAGACCGCAACTTTTTTGTACCATGCCCGGGTTTTGCGCATGGCGTTATATGGCGTGAGGACTTGATCCGAGAGATCAACTCCTCCCATATACCGATTGTAGTCGACGATACAATCGGGCTTGAGGACCGTTGCCGCGGTACCTCGCACAGGGACTGGGGTGGTGCCGTTACCGTGGATTGTGGACAGCATAAGGACATCCCTCTTGTCCTTATACCTGACCAGCAACAGGTTTCCACTGGTAAGTGCACGGGTCTCACCCCTGGGGATAGGTACCTGGAGGGGGTAGGCAGGGAGGCCGCGCTGATTTTTCCGCACGGTCCCACAAGCGAACGTAGATCTGGCGGCAAGGGACCTGAACAAGGGAATGCTGGTATAAAAGTTATCCACGTACAAGTGGTAACCATTATCCAGCAGTGGGTACATAAGGTCCCACACGAGTTTCCCGCTAACACCCAGAGTGGGGGGACATTCTGGGGGTTGAATACGGGAATCTCGCCCCTCGTACACACGAAATTTGTAAGTGTACCCTGAGGTACTCTCACAAATTTTGTATAGCTTCACGCCATACCTCGCTCGCTTTGTGGGAATATATTGGCGGAAACTGAGTCTCCCCTTGAACGCAATGAGCGACTCATCAACCGCGACCTCCCTTCCAGGTACGTAGGCCTGCTGAAATGTGGCCCCAAAGTGATCGATGACAGGCCGTATCTTATACAGCCGGTCATAGGCAGGATCACCTCGGGGTGGACATGCTGCATTATCGGAATAATGCAGACATTTCCGGATGGCCTCAAACCGGGAGCGTGTCATGACCATACTGTACAGTGGGGTCTGGTACAGGACGTCCCCACTCCAGTATTGCCTGACACTGGGTTTTTGGACTAGACCCATATGCAGCACGAGGCCCCAAAATGTCCTCATTTCGGCTGCACTGACCGGCGTCCAGCCACCGGGTCTAGCCAAAACTGAGCCTGGGTTTTGAGCGACGAACTGTTGGGCGTACAGATTCGTCTGCTCCACCATCAAATTCACCAGTGGGTTACTGAAAAAAAAACTAAAATAGTCAATTTCAGTAAACCCCACTGTGGGAATCTGGATTCCAGGATTGCCAGCGAAATCCGGAATCTCAGGCTCAAAGTCCACTGGGGGACACCAGCTAAGTTCATCGGCAGGGGTCTCCGGTGAACTTATTTGGTGGGCCGGGAAACCAGTACGAACCCCAGGGCGGCTCGTACTAGGGTGGGCCACAGGATCCCTAGCATGTGCGGCCCCTGGCTCCGCCTGGCGGCGTCTCCGCCGCCTTGGTGGCTCATCGTCATCCGATGATGATGAGGAGGATGCTGATGATAAGAGGAATGTGGGGTCATCCTCATCCTCACTGGGGCTCTCGGAGTCGGAGGCAATCTGGGCATATGCCTCCTCGGCCGAGAACACCCGGCGGGCCATGGGTGTGTGTGCGTGTAGGTGTGCGTGTGTGTAAAACTTTATTATATGTGCGTGTGTGTGGGGGCAACGGGTGTTCGCGTACTAAAAAAAGGAAAAAAGGGCAAGTGTTAGGAAAAAAAAAAAGTTGCTGATTAGCGGTACAACGCTGATCAGCGGTGGGGCAGGCGATGCGCTAACAGTGGACGGACGCTAAAAAGTGCCGACCAGTCAGCGAACGCAGAAAAAAAAGTGGTGGTGAGGGGGCTAGTGGTGGTGGTGGGGGGGGGGGGGTTGGGGGGAGTGGTGGGGGGATGGGGGGGCTGGTGGTGGTGGGGGGCTGGTAGGGGGGGCAAGTGGCAGGGGGGGGTCTGGGGTCTGATAGATGGATCAAAAAAAGTTTTGTGTAAAAGTTAAAAGTTTTTTTTTTTTTTTTTTTTTTTTTTTCCTAACTAACTTTTCCCTTCTTTCCCTGCCTAACGATGCCTCTCCCTCACTGACCCTAACCTACCTGGGTGGCGATGGGTGCAGGAGGGTGATGGATGGCGATTAGGGGGACACAGGAGCTGGTGCTGGACGATGCTGCCGGGTGCTCGTGCAGAACAGGAAGAGGAGGGGAGAGAGGAGCGCAGGAAGTTTGAATCTCGCGCCTCTCTCCCCTGCACCAATCAGCACCCTGGACAGCAGTGTTCAGCACCAGGGCCAGCACCGCCTCCTCAAATCCTCGGACTGCGATTGGTGGTGTATAATTACGCCACCGATCGCAGTCTTTTTCCGGTTCATCGGGTCACCGGACACCCGAATGGACCGGAAACGCAGAAAACCGCAGGTCTGAATTGACCTGCGGTTTTCTGCGATCGCCGATACGGGGGGGTCAAATGACCCCCCCCTGCGTTGTTACGGGATGCCGGCTGAATGATTTCAGCCGAAATCCCGTTCCGATTAACCCCCGCGGCGCCGGAATGCCGATTTTAAGTCAGGACGTACCGGTACGCCCTTGGTCCTTAAGGACTCGGGAAATAGGGCGTACCGGTACGCCCTGTGTCCTTAAGGGGTTAATCAAAATTGACTGAAATTTTTGCAAAAAGTAATTTTTCACTTTGTTATACAATTTTTCAATTAAATCTACATTTCTATATAAATTTTTCTCAAAATCATTAATTTCTAACAATAATTTGTTTTCCCTTAGTCACAGCAGCACAGATGGGGTTAACTGCCCCCTGTGGACTGGTAGGACCAGCGGAATTTTTAATGAGCCCAAGAACCAATAAACTATCTTCAGCTCCCTGAAAGGGAGGAGATCACCCCCCAGCCCACCGTGTTTTTAACAAGCATAATGTATTTAGGGTGGGATATTTGTGTGCTGCTGTTAGGACTAAGGGAAAACAAATTATCGTTAGAAATTACCGATTCCCTTACGTCCTACCAGCAGCACAGATGGGGAGATAGCAAGAAGAATCCCCTAGGGAGGATCCTCATGCCTGGCAGAACTAAGAACTGTCTGCCCAAAGGCCGAAAACTCTGCCATCCTAGCATCTATCCTATAATGGGAGATGAAGGTTGACTCAGAGCTCCAGGAGGCCGCCTTACAGATCAACTCTAAGGGAAGAAGTCTTCTTTCCGCAACAGAGGTGGAGACAGCCCTAGTAGAATGGGCTCTCACAAACTCCGGAGGATCTAGGGATTGGGAGACGAAGGCCTCCCTAATGGCCTCCTTGATCCAGCGACTAATGGTAGCTTTAGATGCTTTATGGCCTTTAGACTTACCGGCAAACAGGATAAGGAGATTTTCATCTATCCTGAATTCTCTGGATCTATCCACATAGACCTGGAGGCACCTTGAAATATCCAGCAGGTCTCTTGCTGGAGTATCAGAGGAGGAGGCTGAAAACAAAACTGGTAAGGAGATTACCTGGTTGATATTTTGGAAGGTAGGCACCTTAGGCCTGAAGTAGGGTAAGAACTTCAGGAGTACTCTGTCCTGTAGGAAGATAATATAGGGGTGAATAGCAGAGAGCCTGCAATTCAGAAATCCTTTTGGATGAAGCTACAGCCAGAAGAAAAAACATCTTTAAAGTTAGAAATCTGAATTCCACCTCCTCCAAAGGCTCGAAGGGGGGGAGATGCTAGCCCCCTGAGCACTACTGAAAGATCCCACTGGGGAATGGGTTTCAGATAGTAGGCTTTAGTCTTTCAGCTCCCTTCAGGAAGCGTTTAATGAGTGGGTCCCGAGAATGCGGCCTGTTGAGACAGGCCGAGATGGCACAAATCTGTACCTTCAAGGTAGCTGGAGAAAGACCTTTATCTAATCCATCTTGAAGAAATTGTAATATCGCAGGAAGGGGCGGATCTGCAGACGCCACCTGTTTGAAATCACACCATGACATGAAGATTCTCATGATCCTGGAGTAGGCCTTCTTCGTAGACTCTGCTCGGGAATGCGACAAAGTTCTCAGGACCGACTCGGAAAGCCCTTCTATGTTGGGAAGGGACTGATCAACCTCCAGGCTGTCAGGTTGAACCTGTGCAGATCTGGGCAGAGATGAGTGTCCCACGACACCAGGGTCTGCTCCGGGGGGAGTCTCCAGTATTGTCCCCGACTCATCTGAATGAGCTGGGTAAACCAGGATCTCCTGGGCCAGAACGGTATGATGGCTATAACCGAGGCCTGATCCTGACGGATTTTCATCAATACCCTCGGTATCATGGAAAACGGAGGGAAGATGTAAGCCAGCCTGAACCTCCACGGTATCGACAGAGCATCTATCGCCAGGGGGTTGTCTTCCTTGTAGAGGGAACAGAACCTCAGCACCTTGGCGTTGAACCTGGTTGCCATGAGATCTACCTCTGGCATACCCCATCTGTGAACTAACTGCCTGAAGATCTCCGGATGCAGAGACCACTCCATGGTCGGTAATCCTCGACTTAAGCGGTCCGCTATCATATTGAGGGAGCCTCGAATATGAGTGGCAGATAGATGGGAAAGGTTCATCTCTGCCCACCGAAGAATTACCCCGATCTCTGACAGAAGGGGCAATGATCTTGTACCTCCCTGCTTGTTTATATAGAGAACTGCAGTCATATTGTCTGACTGGACTTTCACTGCCTTGCCCCGAATCTGAGGGGCGAAGTGAAGGAGGGCTAGCCGGATAGCTCGCATCTCGCGAAGATTGGAAGAAAGATGCTGCTTCAGAGGAGACCAAAATCCCTGTACTGGGGATCCGTCCAGGTGAGCACCCCAGCCTACAAGGGACGTGTCTGTAGTCAATATGACCCAAGCTGGTTGGGTCATAGACTTCCCTGCTGGCAGATGGAACCACCATCTGAGGGAATTCCGGGTTTGACCGGACAGGGAGCACAGGGAATCTAGCCCCGCAGGGCTGCCGTTCCATAAGTGTAAGACCTCCGACTGAAGAGGACGGAGGTGCCATAGTGCCCAAGGGACTGCGTCCGCAGCCGCTGACATGAGCCCCAGCATCTTCATGAGAGTCCGGATGGAGACTCGACGAGGGACATAAAGGACCCTTGCCAGGTCCTGAACCCGCACTCTCCTTTCTGGAGTCAACTGGAGGGAAATCTCCACAGAGTCGACTACGAATCCTAAATAATGGATTGAAGTCGATGGGCTCACATTCGACTTCTGCCAGTTGATGATCCAGCCCAGGCGGAGGAGAAAGGAGATTGCGATCTGAAGATGGCGGGTAAGGATCGGAACTGAAGAGGCTATGAAAAGCCAATCGTCCAGATAGGGAATAATAGTCAGTCCTTGAAGTCTCAAAGCTGCCACCACCGACACCACCACTTTGGTGAAGATAAGGGGGGCGGAAGAGATTCCGAAGGGAAGCGCGGCGAACTGAAAGTGCCTGCGAACCCCTAAAATCTGGACCGCGATCCTGAGGAACTTCCGGGAAGTGGAATGGATCGGGATGTGAAGATACGCATCCTTGAGGTCCAGAGTGGCCATGACGTCCCCAGTGTTGAGGATATGGCTGACTGACCTTATGGTTTCCATGCGAAACCTGGTTTTCCTTATAAATCGATTGAGAAATCTCAAGTCGATGATCATCCGGAGATCTCCCGTCTTCTTGGGAACCAGGAACACTGGAGAATAAATCCCTAGGCCTCTCTCCCCTGCCGGCACCTCCTCCAGGGCTCCCTTGGAGATATAGTCCTGAATATAGGATTCTAGGATCCTTTGTTTGGCAGGCCCGAAGTTTCGCGTGGTGATGAATCTCTCCGGAGGGGGGGAGATGAGATGAGATCTACCCGGTAACCGGCAGAAATTATATCCTGGACCCAGGGATCTGCAATTTGCTGGGCCCAAAAGTCTTTGAAGTGGGAGAGACGGCCCCCCACGGGAATTTGGGGGAGGGGTACGGGAAAATCTAGAGGAGATACTGCAGGGGCAGCAGGGCTTATCCAAGAGCCTCAGAGAGGCCCATAGTCAGGAGGGTTTTGCCTCCCTGGTGGGTTTGCGGGAGCGTCTCGAGAATCTACGAGACGGCCCCCCCCCCCCTCCCCAATCTCTGCGCCTAGCCTGCTGCCCTGAACGGCCTCCGTCCTTATCCTGCCTGGGGCGACCCCGAAAGGGCTGCTGGGGGAGACTCTTCCCTTTCTTGTCGGAGAGTCCCTCCATGATTCTGTCCAATTCGGACCCGAACAGCCTATCCGGCTCGAAGGGGAGCCCGCAAAGGTTGAATTTGGACGCGTTGTCCGCGATCCATGGCTTCAGCCAAAGCGGTCTGCGGGCAGCTGAAACCAGAGCCATAGTCTTGGCGGCCAGCTTCAGCTGCATTTGGGTGGAGTCGACCAAGAAATCCATAGCCAGATTGGCTGATTTAAAGGCTGCCAAGATGTCGTCTCTAGAAACGCTCTGGTCCACGTCCGTCTGGATCTGGTTGAGTTTGGAGCGTAAAAAGGAGGCTACCTCAGTGGCCGCAATTGATGTTGATGCGGAGGCAGCAGCCGCCGTGTAACCCCTTCTAAGGGTGCACTCTGCCCTCCAGTCTAGAGGGTCCTGCAGACTAGACCCATCGTCTGCAGGGACCAGAGTGCGCCTGGACAACTTGGCTATTGCCATGTCCACCTTGGGAATGGAACCCCACGATTCCACCAAGGGTTTAGCCATCGGATACATGAGCTTAAACTTCCTGGTAAGGACTGGGCCTTTCTCAGGCTTTCTCCACTCTGTACGCATCACAGAGAGGAGGGTCTCATCCGCTCTAAAGACACGCTGTGTCCGTCCGGCGGGATCGGAGGACTCCCCCATGTCAACATCCTGGTCCCCCGACCTGATGGACTTCAGCAACTTCTGCGTTTTCTCTGGGGGAAAAAAAGCAAGAAGTTAATTGTTCTTCCTCGGAAGAAAACCCCACCGAACAGGGAGTAGGTCTCTCGACCGGTGCAGCCACTTCCATGGGAGTCTGAGAGCATCCTGGTAGCCTCTCATTCAGCTCCCTTAATGGAATCATCCACGTAGGTCTTTGTCCATTGAAACATCTCTTGCATCGTGGGTTCCGTGGATGACTGTGTGCGGCAACTCTCGCACCTTGAGTAAGGGTAGTTGTCCTCCAGAGGAGTGTTTACACTCGTAACAGGCCAAATGTTTCCTTTTGGCCGCAGACTTCCGCTGATCCGGATTCTTAGGGGAAGCCATAACTGTAAGAAAAAGAACAAACGGGTCATAACACCTACAAACATCAAGTGGAGGTGAAAACTAGACCATATGGGCGCCCACCAGCACTGAAGAAATTAGAGCTGTGAAAAAAAACCAAGCCAAGCGATATACTAGAATATATATCAAAGCACAGGGAACTCTGGAGCTAGCTTGTGAAAGCGATGCAACCAGAGCACTGAATGACAGGCTCTGGGCGCTTAAAAAGAGGAAGCCCAGCCCAGAGAAGTAATAGGGCCTATACCAGGCTCAAATTGACCCTATGGGACTCCCCAGGTATCCTGAACCTTCAGGGTTTTTATGAGGAGAGAAAAAAACGAGCGGTGAGCCTTATGCTAAAGCTCACCACATCGGACGAACAAACCGGAAGTGACGTAGCGCACTAAGTGCGCGTCACTTCCGGAAGATGGCGGCGCCCATTGTGCCGCACACCTGTCGGCAAGGAGAGGAGGAAACACTGTAAGACGCCGCATCAAGCGGAAAAAGAGAGGGCGAGAACACCCCTCCCCCGACGGTAACCTGTATCCGCAATGACGCCTAAAATAAAGGCGATAAAGGCAAATTAAAAAAAGGGCAATTTCCTATAAGATGGAAAAAAGAGCCCCTAAACACTCTTCAGCTCCCAGAAGGGGAGAGATCCGCCAGTCCACCTGTCCAAAGGACAGAAAAAAACACGGTGGGCTGGGGGGTGATCTCCTCCCTTTCAGGGAGCTGAAGATGATTTATTGGTTCTTGGGCTCATTAAAAATTCTGCCGGTCCTACCAGTCCGCAGGGGGCAGTTAACCCCCATCTGTGCTGCTGGTAGGACGTAAGGGAATGTATTGTTCTATATGTCTTTGATTAAAAAAAATAATGCAATAAGTGTATATTTATTGGTTTGGGTAAAAGTTATAGCATTTACAAACTATGGTGCAAAAATGTGAATTTACACACTTTGACTTTCTGAGCACCTGTCATGTTTCCTGAGGTTCTACAATGCCCAGACAGTAGAAACACCCCACAAATGACCCCATTTCGGAAAGTAGACACCCTAAGGTATTCGCTGATGGGCATAGTGGGTTCATGAAAGTTTTTTTTGTCACAAGTTAGCAGAATTTTTTTTTTTTTTTGGTTTCTTACAAAAGTCTCATATGCCACTAACTTGTGACAAAAAATAAAATTTTACACGGAACTTGCCATGCCCCTCACGAAATACCTTGGGGTGTCTTCTTTCCAAAATGGGGTCACATGTGGGGTATTTATACTGCCCTGGCATTTTAGGGGACCTAAAGCGTGAGAAGAAGTCTGGAATATAAATGTCTAAAAATTTTGACGCATTTGGATTCCGTGAGGGGTATGGTGAGTTCATGTGAGATTAAATTTTTTGTCACAAGTTAGTGGAATATAAGACTTTGTAAGAAATAAGAAAAAAAAATAATAAATCAATTTCCGCTAACTTGTGCCAAAAAAAAAATTCTGTCACTGCGGTGGGGCGGACTGAACGCAAGTGTGCGCACAAGATCAGGCCTGATCAGGCGAACACTGCGTTTTTTGTAGAGCCTATAGAACATGTCCTATTCTTGTCCGCAATTGCCGACAAGAAAAGGCATTTTCTATATAGTTCCGGCAATGTGCGGATCCGCAAAATGCGGAAAGCACATTGCCGGTGTCCGTGTTTCGCAGATCCGCAGTGTCCGTGTTTCGCGGATCCGCAAAACACATACGGACGTCTGAATGGAGCCTTACAGGGGGGTGATCAATGAGTCTATATGGGGTGTAGTGTGGTGCTTGGTGCTACTAACAGAGCTGCCTGTGTCCTCTGGTGGTCGATCTAAGCAAAAGGGACCACCAGAGGACCAGGTAGCAGTTAATCAGATGCAACTGTTAACAAAACAGTGTCTGATATACCTTTCAAGGGTTAAAAAAAATCGCATCTACAGCCTGCCAGCGAATGATCGCTGCTGGCAGGCTGTAGATGAACTTGTTTACCTTCCAAGCGCGCGTTCACAGGAAATCTCGCGTCTCGTGAGATGACGTGCCGGCGCGTCAAGGAGGAACAGACCGATCGCCTGCAGGACGCATCCCTGCGTTAGGCGGTCGGTAGCTGGTTAATATGGCATACAATATAGTTGGAAGCAGGGGGAAAAAAATAATTCCAAATGGGGTGGAATTAAGAAAAAAAATGCAATTCCTCCACCGTTTTACGGGTTTGGTTCCCAGGACATTGTGGCAAACCTGACCTGCACCCTTCATTCTCTGGGTTAGTACGATTACAACGGTACCACATATGTATAGGTTTTTATGTCTAAATGGTGTAAAAATAAATTTGGACTAAAATGTTCGTTTTTCCTACATCACCATATTCTTTGTCAAATTTATTTTTAATGAGCAGAAGAAATAAGTGCAAAAAGGATCCAACTCCTTATAGAATCTGCACAATATGAAAAATAATGTGCACAACACAAATATACATGGTACAAAGGCACAAAGTATAAAGGCATATGCGGTACATAATGGGATTACAGGTTGTACTACAATACAAGTATTGATTAAAACATAAGTTATATGCGTAACATTGCTAATGGCACAGAGGCAATCTTCACGCTGGACATCAAGGCATCTGATACGTAAGGCCCCTAGACTAAGCATACATGGGTCTAACCACAGTTTTCTTGTATATATGGAACAACAACAACAACGTTAGCTATGACCTAGTACACATGAGGCATTACTATAACCGACACTATCCTGACGAGGCGTTCAATGTTAAAAGGTTGCGGAACTCTCTTTAGGTGTCGGTCAAGTCTGTAGGACAACATAAGCCATTCCATCAGCCTGACATGTTAGTATATAAAGCATGCCACATGTGTAGCCCGTGGTGGTGCTAATATCTAAACAGAAGAGATAGGAGAGATTAAATCCAATTAAAAGAGAAAATAATATGGGCATGTATAGTTTTTCCAAGATAACCAAATCTTGAGAAAGTGGGGGCGTGTGTAAGTTTCCTAGTGAGCCAGCTCTTCAAATCTGTAAATCTGATCAACCTTGTCTCTCCACATCAGTACTGAAGGAGGCTCGGTGTTCTTCCAGAGCAACGGGATAAGCAATCTTGCTGCTGTAATAAGCATAGTGGGGAGGTCAGATTTAGAGGGAGTAAGTGACTTATTGGGATACCAGAGAAGGATTAATTTAGGGTCCAATTTGACCCGAGTATCACAGACCTCATTTATCAATTTTTCAATGAGTGACCAGAACAGACCGATTTTCTCACAATGCCACCAGATTTGTGTAAGCGAGCCCACATCTTTTCCACATCTCCAACACAAGCTTGAAATCTCAGGGTTGAGCCTATGCATAAATTCGGGGGACTTGTACCATCTGGTAAGCAGCTTATACGAATTTTCCGGGATTCTAATACAACGGCTAAAACCATGTGAGTGAGAGAGTATAAATGCTTTTTCTGGATCCGAGAGGCGGGTGGAGAGTTCAACCTCCCAAGCTTTAAGCAAGTGCAGTTCAGGGGGGGGAGGATAAGAGTAACTCCTTGTATATCGTGGAAAGCGGTTTAGTAAGTGTATGCATTTACGCAATCCGATTATCTAACCAGGAGAGAGGGCCGGAATTATCTGAAGTTGGTAGTTTGAGTATTTTGATATCTTTTTGTAAGGCAAATACCTGGAGGTAAGAGGCCTTCTTGACCCTGGAGTTATTCCAGATCATATTCCAGTCAAGGTTACCGTCTGGGGTCTGTATATCACTCAAGCAAACGTTGCTTAAAAGAGGCAGAACACTGAGGGTTCTCGTGACTCTGGATGTATGTAGAACTGTAAGGGGGAGTGACATACGTGAGTTTGGGAATTTAATCACTTTGGACTTATATTGTCTAGCCCACTTCATTCCATATGGGGGAGAAGGAAGAGCCACCTGTTGCACATGGGGAAATACCCCATAGGATCCGACTCTAATCAAGGAGCGTTCTAAGCGCACATAAGGTGCATCATATTGATTAATTGAGAAGGGATATCCCACAAAATAATTGGAAAGCTGTATAATATAGATGCAGATTGGGTAGGCCAAAACCGCCAAATCTCTTCTCCCTGACCAATACTGAATATGCAATCCTAGAGGGGCGACTACCCCCACAAGAAAGGTGAGAAGACATGGCGGAGACAAAAGCCAAATTCTTCAAAAGATGGACAATAACCTGGGGAAGGACGTCTCCGGGTTGGTCGTCATTATTAATAAATAGTCTGGGAATGCGGCTGTCAAGTGGGTCTGAGAGTGAATGCTGAGGCCTACAACAGCCGGGTCCTGCCGGATCCTACAGAGCAAAGTTTCCATAACTAAAACAAAGAAAGATGGTGATAGGGGGCATCCCTGTCTCGTGCCATTATAAATGGCAAAAGATGGAGAGATAGTGCCATTTATTTTGAGCTTAGCAGACGGGGCTGAATACAGAGTAAAGATAGCAGCGATGAACGAAGCTGGAAAACCAAACCTCGACAGGGCTTGTGACATAAAATGCCAACCAACCCTGTTGAAGGCCTTCTCCTCATCTGTGCTTAGCAAGGCCAGGAATATGGACTTCTTCTTAGCCCACTCCATAATATGAAGCAAGCGTATCGTATTCTCACATCCCTGTCTGCCTTGCACAAATCCCACTTGTTCACTATCAATAAGATCCGGCAGGATCAGCTGGATACGCTGAGACAATATTTTTGCCCACCACTTAACATCCGCATTCAGCAGGGAAATAGGGCTGATAACTGCCACATTGCAGAAGCTCTTTATTCTTTTTGTGGATTATGGTTACATGTGCTTCCAATGACTGAGGGGGCAGTGTGCCTCCAGACATAAGAGAGTTACACAGTGATTGGAAATGCGGGATCAGAACTTCCTTCAGGCTGGGTTCACACCTGAGCGTTTCACAGCGCGTTCCTTCGCGCTGTAAAACGCTCAACAAGGAGAAACCAATGCTTCCCTATCGGCATGGTTCTCACCTGGGCGTTTTACAGCGCGTACGATCGCGCTGTAAAAGGCCCGACGCCCCAAGAAGTACATGAGCTTCTTTGGGGCGTCTTGTCGCGCGTTCCCGTACATAGACTTTCGGGAACGCGCGACAATGGGCGTTCGCTTGTCTCTGTATGTGCCATTGCAAACGCCGGTACAATCGCGCATACAGAGCGCTCCATCGCGAACGCTCAGGTCTGAACCCAGCGTGAAGGTCTTATAGTAGGAGATTGGGAGGCCATCCGGGCCTGGACTTTTGCCGGAGGGTATTGAGGAAAGAACTTTAGTAATCTCTAATTCTGAGACAGGGGCTACTAATTGGGAAGCCTGGAGAGGATTTGCCGAAGGCAGCTTGAGAGTAGATAAGAAATTCGTCTGTGGCATGCTCAATTGTCTTGGGACTAGAATAGGTTAGGTGTGGGAAGCACAAAAGGCCTAATAAGCACAAAAGGCCTTAGCTATGTCGTTGGTTGATTTGTGCTTATTGCCATTTACATCTCTAATTGCCGGGATAAAGGAGTCTGTGGCGCTGTTTGGCCATGGCGGACAGCAACTTATTCCCTTTGTTCCCATGAGCATATGCCTTAAATTTAGAGCGGAATATAAGTCTAGCAGATTTGGTATTAAGCATGGTTTTCAGTTCCGTCCTAGCCTCTACCAATTCTGCAGCCACAGCTTTAGGCCCCATGCACACGGCCGTGTTTCACGGCGTGTGCGGGCCGTGGAACCGCGGCCTGGATCCCTCCTGAGAGCAGGAGCGCACGGCGTCACTGGTTGCTATGACGCCGTGCGCGCCCTGCTGCCGGCACAGTACAGTAATACACTGGTATGATCTATACCAGTGTATTACTGTACTGTGCCGGCAGCAGGGAGCGCACGGCGTCATAGCAACCAGTGACGCCGTGCGCTCCTGCTCTCAGGAGGGATCCAGGCCGCGGTTCCACGGCCCGCACACGCCGTGAAACACGGCCGTGTGCATGGGGCCTTAGCCTGTGATTGTTTATGGGTTAGTTCCAGACGTGCTATAAGGGACAGCAGATCATTCACTGCTTGGGAACGTCTCTTTTTGATATGGGAACTCAGGGCTATTAGTTCACCTCTAATCACTGCCTTATGTGTTTCCCACAAAACTGAGGGTGAAGGGGGAGGATCTCCTAATGAGTTAAGGGAGAAGAAATCCAACATAAGTCAAGATATTTTCGTTGTATATACGGGGTCTGAGATCAGAGTCATTGAGACACCAAATCCGTTCTCTTCTGGGTAGGGAAGATAGAGATATGTGTAGAAAAACGGGCGTGGTCTGACAACGTAATGTTAACTATTTTGGTATCTCGCACCAGGGGAAGCTAGGGGGATGATAAAAATATGTAATCCAACCTGTGAAAGGAAGCCTTAGCATTGGAATAGAAGGTATAATCCCGGCTAGAGGGATGCATAGTACGCCAAACATCAATAACCTGTAATTTCTTCAACGCAGCTTACAAGCAGCAAAGAAGCCTATGAGAAGTTTCTGACCTCTGGGAGGATGAATTAAGGGCTGGTTCTAAATAGTGATGTCCCGAACTATTCGCCGGCGAATAGTTCCCGGCGAACATAGCTTGTTCGCGTTCGCTGCTGTGGGCGAACATATTGCGATGTTCGGTCTGCCCCCTATACATCATCATTGAGTAAACTTTGACCCTCTACCTCACAGTCAGCAGGCACATTCCAGCCAATCAGCAGCAGACCCTCCCTCCCAGTCCCTCCCACCTCCAGGACAGCATCCATTTTAGATTTATTCGGAATCTGCATTCACAGAGAGAGGAGGGAGAGTACTGCTGCTGCTGATTCAATACGGAAAGCGTTAGCTAGGGCATTGTTCTGTGTCCACAGACTCATCTGCTGTAAGGACAGCATCCAGACAGCACCCCAAAAAGCCCTTTTTACATCAGTCTGCTTTTTTCCCCCTATATATATATATATATATATATATATATATTGCAGTTGCCTGGCTGCCCGTGTGTGAGAGGCTTCAGGCACAGACAGCACTGTGTGCACAGTGCACACCATTCATACAGGGTGTGACAGAAAATACCTTGCAGATAAAAAAAAATTATATTTAATATTTTTCTGTGATCTAATCACATTTGCAAGCCTGTGTGTGTGTCAGGCGCCCACACATACTGTATTGTGGCCACTGGCTAGTGGCTAGGCCTGCACTCATACCGTTACAGGGTGTCATTCACCCAAATACCTTTCAGAAAAAAAAAAATTATATTTAAAATTTACCTGTGATCTAATCACATTGTCAGGCCCCCACACATACTCTATTGTGTCCACTGGCTAGTGGCTGGTTAGGCCTGCACTCATACCGTTACAGGGTGTCATTCACCCAAATACCTTTCAGAAAAAAAAAAATCTTTTTTAAATGTATCTGTGATCGAATTACATTTGCAAGCCCGTGTGTGTCAGGCCCACACAGACTGTACTAAGCCCACTGCCCAATGTCACGAAACGGCCTTGAGCGCGCCGTCCAGCGGGCCACGTGACTAATAGCTCAGACAATTTGAAAGACCATTTTCCTTCCTTTTATATTTCGGTTGTGCGTTTAAGTGTATGGACATCTTATTTCGGGCTAGATTTGGTTACTGGTGTTGTGCTTTTAAATGTATTCTCTTTTCCCTTTGTTGTAAGGATTGGAATGGCCTGGTTGAAATGCAATTGTATGCTAATTACTGTGTACCTCACCTCTCCAGGGCTGTAAGAAGGCCATCTGTATGCAAATCCGATGGTCTGATTCAAGCCTGGACATGTCTAGGGTTACATAAGGCTTGCAGTGTGTGTATAAATGCATGTGTCCAAGACCCTAAATAAATCAGTCAGTCCCTGTTTCAAGTCATACAGCATCGTCTGGTGAGTGATTCCAGGGCGCAACACATTGTACCAAGAAGGCCGGGCCACTCGGGCTGATCTCCACCGTGGGTGACCCATCCCCTCCGCAGACGTCCGAGACATCACCAACCAGGGGGTCAGATAGGAGCAGGACCGCAGGCGGACACACCATTCCGTCACACCCACCACTTATATAGAGGGGCACAGTACCTTGCATGCATAGTAACACTTATCTAATAAAAAATGACAGGCAGAGGCAGGGGCCGTCGTGTTCGTGGTGCTGTGATTTCCACTGGCCCTGGAATAATGCCCAGTGTTTAGAGGCCACGTACCCTGAACTCAAAAAATTCTGAGAAAATAGTTGACTGGCTTACACAGGACACCCAATCTTCAACAGCTTCCGCTAAGAACCTTGACGCACCATCCTCCTCCAGCTCGGCTTTGGTCACCACTCTCCCGCCCACCACCACCACCACAGCCGCTTCACTTGATCCCTCAGAGGAGTTATTTACACATCAGTTGGATGAAATTAGTGATGCGCAACCATTATTGCCAGGGGATGTAGATAACAAGGATATGTCTCAGTCAGGCAGCATTACACACATGGACGTACAGTGTGATGATGATGATGTTGTACCCGCTGCTGCTTCCTTTGCTGAGGTGTCAGATACAAGTGAAGTGGTTGATGGTGACGATGTGTCCGTGAATGCCACGTGGGTGCCTGCTCGAAGAGGGGGAAAGTTCAGAAGGAGGAGACGATTTGGAAGCAGGGGGAGGTCGTCGCAAGGAGCTAGTGGCACAGTCAGACAGCATGTATCGGCACCCGGGGTCAGCCAGACAGCACGCCAATCAACGCATGCTGTTGCCACCACCCAGGGCCGTCTTTACCAAGGGGCAGCTGCCCCGGGCCCAGTTGCTCCTGGGGGGCCCAAGGCAGCTGCCTCTTGAGCCCTGCTAGATACTGCACCGGATGTCAAGCTGTCTGTGTACTTTAACATTGTGATCTAGGACCTTAATGACATCATCACCATGTGACCAGTAACCTAGCAATTACTGGTCACATGGCTATGAGGTCATCACAGGTCCTATCAGGAGTGTTGCAGAAGTTAACTGTGGAGCTTTTTTGTGTGAAGATTACATCAGAAAAAGGTGACAGGGGCTGTTATGTTAATATACTGTAAACTACTGTATAGTGGGGTGCTGTATATTGTGTGGGGGCCTGTATACTGTGTGCGCTGTATACTGTGTGTGGGGCTGTATACTGTGTGGGGTCCTGTATACTGTGGGGGGCCTTTTACTGTGTGGTGGGCTGTATACTGTGGTGGGCGGGCTGTATAGTATGGGGGGGCCTGTATAGTGTGGGGGGTGTATATTGTGGAGTGCTATACTGCTGTACTGTATACTGTGGGGGTCTGTATACTGTGGGTGCGGTATAGTGTGGAGTGCTATACTGCTGTACTGTATAGTGTGGGGTGCTGTATACAGTGAGGTGTTGTATACTGTGAGGTGCTGTATACTGTGGGCTGCTATACTGCTCTACTATATACTGTGTGGTACTGTATAGTGTGGGGTGCTATACTGCATACTGTGTGGTGCTGTAAACTATAGGGTGCTATACTGCATACTGTGGGGTGCTGGGGTGCACTGTAACACTAGGGTGAGCCGAGCCCTGGTCTCCTTCCTGCAGAGCGGTGCCCACTTCCAGCCTGAGCCCAGCTGCCCAGAACACTGATCCTGAGCCGCTGGAGTCTTCAGAACTGGAAGTATTTACAGTCATTCACTGTACTCTACCAGATGTGTGGATTTTTTGTGTGTGTGTTGTGGTGGAGGGCGTGATTGCCTGCTAAGGTGTGGGAAGGCGGGATCCAGGGGGCCCAAGTAAATTTTTGCCCAGGGTCTAATCAATATTAAAGACGGCCCTGCCACCACCAGATTGCCGTCATTGCAAAGCTCAGCAGTGTGGCATTTTTTTTTGTGTGTCTGCCTCTGACAACAGTGATGCCATTTGAAACCTGTGCCAAAAGAAACTGAGTCGTGGGAAATCCAACACCCACCTAGGTACAACTGCTTTGCTCAAAGCCACCATCCTCCTCCTGGTCCAGCATCTTCAGCCACGTCAACCACTGCTGTCCTCCTTGCCCCCTCTCAACCACCCGCCAATGTCAGAGTCACCACCTTGCCCGGCGTCTGACAGCTGGCTTGACGGAACTCTTAGCCCGCCAGCTTTTACCATACCAGCTGGTGGAGTCTGAGACTTTCAAAAAATTTGTCGCTATTGGGACACCACAGTGGAAGGTACCCGGACAAATTTTTTTTTCTAGTAAGGCAATCCCAAACCTCTACTCAGTGATTGAAAAGGAAGTCATGGCATCTCTGGCATACAGTGTTGGGGCAAGGGTCCATCTGACCACTGATACCTGGTCTGCAAAGCACGGTCAGGGCAGGTATATCGCCGACACTGCGCATTGGGTCAACCTGCTGACGGCTGCCAAGCATGGAATGCGTGGCTCTGCAGCGGAGTTGGTGACACCGCCACGACTTGCAGGCAGGCCTACTGCCACCTCCTCTACTCCTCCTACTCCATCCTCTTCCATAACCTCCTCGGCTGAGTCCTCTTCTGCTGTGGCGTCTGGCTGCACATCAACTGAACCCCCCAGCTCCCCAGGGGCTATTCCACATCCCGGATACGACACTGTCATGCTGTTTTGGGGTTGACTTGCCTGAAAGCAGAGAGCCACACCGGACCAGCACTCCTGTCCGCCCTGAACGCACAGGTGCTGCACCAACTGGAGATCGGCAAAGTGGTGTGTGATAATGGAAGCAATTTGTTGGCGGCATTGAATTTGGGCAAGTTGTCACATGTGCCATGCATGGCACATGTGTTGAATCTCATCATACAACGCTTTGTGTCTAAGTACCCAGGCTTACAGGACGTCCTCAAGCAGGCCAGGAAGGTGTGTGGCCATTTCAAGCGTCCTACACGGCCATGGCGCACTTTGCAGACATTCAGCGCCGAAACAACATGCCAGTGAGGCGCTTGATTTGCGACAGCCCGACATGTTGGAATTCAACACTCCTAATGTTCGACCGCCTGCTCCAACAAGAAAAAGCCGCCAACGATTATTTGTATGACCGGGGTGCTAGGACAGCCTCTGCGGAGCTGGGAATTTTTTTGCCACATTACCGGAAGCTCATTTGCAATGCCTGTAGGCTCATGCGTCCTTTTGAGGAGGTGACAAACCTAGTCAGTCGCACCGAAGGCACCATCAGCGACCTCATCCCATTTGTTTTCTTCCTGAAGAGTGCTGGATCAGGCTGTAGATGAGCGTGAAGAGGAAGAGTTGTGATCACCATCACCACCAGAAACAGCCTTGTCATCATCGCTTGCCAGACCTGCGGCAACGCTGCAAGAGGAGTATGAGTCAGAGGAGAATTGTGGCTTTGAGGAGGAGGAAGACCAACCATAGCAGGCATCCCAGGGTGCTCGCTGTTGTCACCTATCTGGGACCCGTGGTCTTGTACGTGACTGGGGGGAAGAATAGAACGTCAATGACATCAGTGAGGAGGAGGAACGGGAAATGAGTAGCTCGGCATCCAACCTTGTGCAAATGGGGTCTTTCATGCTGTCATGTCTGTTGAGGGACCCTCGTATAAAAAGGATGAAGGAGAACGACTTGTACTGGGTGGCCGCGTTACTAGACCCCCGGTATAAGCAGAAAGTGGCGGAAATGTTACCAAATTACCGGAAGTCAGAAAGGATGCAGCAGTTCAAAACCGAACTAAAAAATATGCTTTACACAGCTTATAAGGGGGATGTCACAGCACAACGGGAATCTAACTGGGGAAGAGGTCAAAGTAATCCTCGACCACAGCGGCAAGGACAGGACGCATTACAGATGTGTTGTTGATGGAGGACATGCAGAGCTTTTTCAGTCCTACACATCGACAATGGTTAATCAATTCGACACACGTCCCCGGATAGGGGAGGTAACAGGGATTAAACTGATAGGAATAGGACTAGTTAAGACACCACTCATATAGGGTGTCACAGCACATTGCTCCGTGCACGCGCAGTGCCCCAACTTGGGAGTAAGAGGACCGACCAAGCTGCTTTTCCCATCTCCCGGTTCCTAAAATTAATTCAGTTTGGTGTATCAGAGTTTGGTCTGTCACTGTGAAGGCAGTCGAAGATACCCGGCCTAAATTTTTTAACCATCTCCCCGTTCGAAAAATCTATTTAATAAACGGACCCCAGATTGGGGATGTAACAGGGATTAAACTGATGAGAAGAGAGAACTACAGGAAATACCACTCATATCGGGTGGGACAGTAAATTGCATGGCACAGACGCAGTGACCGTGGATTCAAACAAAGGGGAGGGAGCCAGCGTTTTTTTTAACCATCTCCCCATTCGAAAAATCAATTCAATTCACCTTTCCGGGACCCTTGGTGTTGTATGTGGCTGGGTGGAGGAAGAAACCTTCAATGACATCAACGGGACATGGCTAGCTTGGTATCCAACCTTGTGCAAATGGGAATATTGTGGTTGGGCAAATGGACTGTTTGCGGTGCATTAAAAGGGGAGTTTGGTCTGTCAATGTCTGTGAAGCGGGCGTAACCCTTGCACTACCTGATTGATACAACATCATACCTGATCGTATACACACACTGGATGTTTTAAACCACGTTGTTAAAAAAAAAAAATTGGATTGTTAGGTGATTTATGCCCTTTATGGATTAAAATCCAACTCTGCGTCAACTATGTAATTTTCCATGGGAGTTTTGCCCTGATCCCCCTCCGGCATGCCACAGTCCAGGTGTTAGTCACCTTGAAACAACTTTTCCATCACTATTGTGGCCAGAAAGAGTCCCTGTGGGTTTTAAAATTCGCCTGCCCATTGAAGTCAATGGCGGTTCGCCCGCTCGCGAACATTTGCGAAAATTTACGTTTGCTGTTCGCGAATGGAAAATTTTATGTTCGCGACCTCTCTAGTTCTAAAGTCACATTAAAGTCCCCACCTAATATGACCATACTCTCTCTAAAAGCAGCTAGTTGTGCCAGAGTCTGAACAAGCCAAGGGATCTGTCCCCTATTGGGAGCATAGAGGTTGGCCAGGGTGACAGGTGTGTCAGCGATGGATCCCTTCACGGATAAAAAGCGATCCTTCGGGTCCGAGGTCACTGCGGAGTACTTAAAGGGTAGACGTTTATGGATTGCTACGCTGACACCTCTGCTAGCTGTGCTGTTTGTGCTATGAAACTATTGTGTGAACAATTTAGAGGGCAGAGTCGGCAGCTTCCCTGTTTTAAAAGGAGTCTCCTGCAATTGAGACATCATCTCTTTGGAGTAGAGAGAACACTTGAGATCTCTTACATGGCTCGTTCAGACCCCTGGCGTTTAATGATGTAATTACAATAGATGCCATGTCAGAAGTGGATACGACCTTTTAGCTGATAGCATGGAGAAATCAGATCTGGGAATCCGAGTAAAGAGTAGAAGGGTAGAGGGGAAGGATTGAATCAGAGGGATAGAAAAAGGAAAATCAAAAAACGTAGTAGACATACAATAGAACAAAACATCTGGTCCCACCCAGCACCTGAAACATCTTAGATCCTTTCTCATTACAGCTACCTGCCTGGATCTGTCAGGGGGGGATCTCCTGTGGGACCAGCAAGAGGTGGGTGGAGGGAGAAATCGGTGTTAAAACCAACATGAGGGCATATGTGTAACCCCTGCAAAATGAACATGTATAACAAGACAACAAATCAATTCCTGAACCTGCGTTAGAAACAGCAATATTGATTTAAACCTGAACCTAAAGCCCACAATGATGTAATAGAGGGCTAGGAATCATATAAGGCCGGATACGTTCTGCCCCTGGCAGATAGGAACAATCCGACTTGGGATCGGCCGAGGTCGTATGACAACCAACCTAGTAGTGAACAAGAGAGGGTTTAACCCCTCACAAGGCAAAGTCAGGTCTTAAAGGCTTGAAAGCAACTTTCCCCCTGCTTCTCTGACTTGCTAGGAGAGACCCGGTGCCATGACACTTGGGGGCATTGGTAGGGGGTCGCCTTGGTCTGCTGGCATCCATGAAGGTACATCCACAGGGGCAATTCTAAGGGGGCCCCAGATGGCTTTTAAATCCTCCGGAGTACGCACTGTCAGTTGCTTGCCATTTTTTTGTATGGCCAGGCCAAAGGGGTATAACCATCTGAATGGGATGGCTGAGGCCTTAAGTGCTTCTAGTAGTGGACGCATAATGCATCTTTTAGCTAAGGTAGACGGGGCCAGGTCTTGAAAAAATAAGATGGGTGTCTTACCATACAGGATCTGCTCAGATTCCCTTCCCGCTTTCAATAGAGCAGCGGTGTCCACATAGCTGAGGATGCCACACACCACGTCCCGTGGCGGCTCGTTAGGTTTGGGTTTAGGCCGCAAGGCTCGATTAATGCGTTCTACCATGATGGAAGTTGCCCGCTCCGGGCCTAGCAGCGAGGAGAAGATCTCGCTATAGACTCAGGTAGGCCGCATATGCAGAAATTTCTACGCCGGCCCCGGTTCTCCTGGTCCTCAATGCGGAGTAGGGCAGCATTCAGCAGATCTCTGTGCGCCCGTAAGGCATCGCATGTCAGGCCTTTCTTGCGCGTTCTCCAGCGACACTACTCGGTGCCCAATATGGCGGAGGTCCTCTTTTATCTCTTTGAGGTCTCTCTTTAGAGGCACTAGAACAGTTTCCAGCAAGTCCCTGAGGGTTGCTTTGGAGAAAGGAGTGTTTCTGAGCGGTGGTCTGTGGTCCGAAACATCCGAAGCGCTGCCTGCCTCTGAACTGTCCTCTGCTTCAGAGTGCCGCGGCGCCATCTTGGCAAGTTCCAAGACGGGAGTCTTGGGCTGTTTCTCAAGGAACCGCTCCATATCAGGTTGTTTGGAGCGGACCAGGTTCAGTTCTGCTGCCATTGTTTGTTAGTCTTCCCCATTTGGGTGCGGAAAATAGCTTATAATAGGGGTTACAACGGCTGCCGGGAAAAGGAGCTCAGTAACAAGCAGCCCCCCCATCACCATATTCTGACCCCCAAAACCTTTTTTATAGTTATATCTACAGAGCTGTGTGGGGGCTCATTTTTTGTGGGACAATCTGTTGTTTTTATCTATAACATTTTGGAGTGATACTTTTTGATCACATTTTATGACTTTTTGGGGAAGAAATGATAAAAAAATAAAAATAAATTGCCATTTTGACCCTTTTTTCCGTTATGCCATTCACCATATTGGAAAAATATATTTTAATAGTACGGGCATTTTGGCCACAGTGATGATATTTATATTTTTGTTATTTATGTATTTTTCTTTTTTCTACAGAACCCCTTTCTGATTTAAACTTTTACATTTATATATTTTTTTATATATTTGTTTTTTTACTTGTTTGTTATGATTTTGAAGCTTGTATTTGAGCCTTCAAAAAAAAAAAATTTATTTTTAATTTTGAACAATCATGGATTTTTTACATTCATTTATTGCTCAGAATTGCTCATTTCCTATGTTGGCCCCGCCACCTGCTGGCCAAAATAAGAATAGCAGCTTCAATACCCTTGGTCTCTTCAGCAAGACCTAGGGCAGTGATAGCAAACCTTTTAGAGACCAAGTACCCAAACTGTAACCCAAAACCCACTTATTTATCGCAAAGTGTCTACACGACAATTTAACCTGAAGACTACAGTCCAATATAATATATCTTCCATGTACTTTATCATTTAGCTATAATAGCCTTCCTACATTCAATGTGCTGCACTGATTAATGGCAGGAAAAGTTTAAGGCATATTGGTACACCCATAGACTTTTTCAAGGGCGTGAATGCCCACAGAGAGGGCTCCATGCCATAGGTTCGCTACCACTGACCTAGGGAATTGAATTCAATTGCCAGCATCCTCATTGGCTGCAGAGGATGCCGGTAAGAAGCCCGGAAGCGTGAGCTTCTGGGTTTTTCACCCTTTTAGATGCCGTGATCTCACTTGATCACTTCATCTAAAGGCTTTAATGACAGTGATCGGCATTGTTGGTCGCAGTAATTAGCTGGCCAAGATGGTCACTGCTTGGGCGAGCGGGCGTCATGTTTGTACATCGCTCCAGCGTCGTACATGTATGATGCTAGTAGCGAAGGGGTTAGGCAATACTTATAAATCTGAAAAAGAATTAGCAGAAACCTATATAGAGTAGAACAATTTAAGAAAATTCTGAAGACTTGTGTCCCTTAGGTCTTGTAGAGTTTGACAACTGATTTTAAAATGTATATTTATTTATTTTGCGGGCAGATGGCATTAATATAGATCAGTTTAACTGCGCAATGGCTGGCAACATTTGAGTCTATAATGTGACTAAAGACCCAGGCACCAAACAAGTATATCATGAGGGACAGGACCACTACAAGGAGCATATGCATACCCCATGCTGGCAGCAAGGCTTGTCAAACTGGTAGAGCAAAGTAAATGATGCAGAGTTTCTGTCACCACAATTATCTCTATTAAACAGGCTGACATTATACATGTGCAAACATCAGCTGAATCTAACTGTGCTATTATTATTTATTTATTATGCTCCTGTTTTTGCGCAAGTATAACTTTTATTATATGCAAATTAGTCTCTCGGAGCAGGGAGACGTTGCTCCTTCTCCTAGAAGCTCCGTTCTCCCACCTCATTCCACGCCCTTCTACTGTTGATTGACAGGGCAAAGCCAGCATTAGTCTCCTCCTGCCGTCCCTGTCTTGCGCCTACGCCGCCCCGTTTAGTATTCGACGCAGGCACACTTTCCCCCCCAAAAAAAAGTGGGGGGGAAATGGCAGTGCATCTTATAAAGCTGATGGTGCAATTTTTACATTGCTAACACTGATACATTGCCTGCCGCTATGCTGCACAGCGCGGCCTGCAATGTATCTGTTACAGTGAGCAGGGTGGGAAGAGGGGCTGCTCCGGCAACTGCTGTTGCACTCATAGCTTGGCCTGATGCAGTCACTGTACTCCCACCGCTCCCCACTCACAGCAGTCTTTACATGTAAAGTCTGTTTATTCAATCCTTAACCAGTGGCTCTGGTTTGTTAAACTAGCGTAATCTTCTGTAGTAGTACTCACTATCAAAGTGGCGGGCAGGCCGGCAGTGTAACCTTACTCACTCATGCTCCTCTCACTTCATGAATGGAGCAGGAGGAGCATGAATGAATATATGACGTCACACTGCCTGCCGCTTTGATAGTGAGTACTACTACAGGAGATAACGCTAGTTAAACAAACCAGAGCCACTAGTGTAATCGTCTGTAGTAGTACTCACTATCAAAGCGACAGGCAGTCAGCGTAACCTCTCACTCATTCATGCTCCTCCTGCTCTAAATCTATCATATGACGTGCCCATGTGCTATTGTCTCCAAATTTTTGTAACTAAATCAGACATGGAGGCCTCTGAAGGGGTCTTTGAGGCAGATGTAAACACATCCTATGGGAGTGAGCAATATGCAGGCTACAGACTGTTGTACAATTTAGATACACATTTTAGATCAGTTTTGTTGATGCCAAATAAATCTGTGAGAAAATGTGTCTACATGAAAATGAATCCTCAACCAGTGGCTCTTGTTTGTTAAACTAGCGTAATCCTCTGTAGTAGTACTCACTATCAAAGCGGCGGGCAGGCCGGCAGTGTAATGTCATTTATTCATTCATGCTTCTCCTGCTCCATTAATGAAGTGGGAGGAGCATGAATGAATGAGTGAGGTTACGCTGCCGGCGTGTCCTCTGCTTTGATAGTGAGTATTACTACAGAAGATTACCCATACCCCCATATTAGTGTGTCATCCACAGATCCCCCATGACAATGCATCATCCGCAGATCCCCCCAAAACAGTGCGTCATCCGCAGATCCCCCCAAAACAGTGCGTCATCCGCAGATCCCCCCAAAACAGTGCGTCATCCGCAGATCCCCCCAAAACAGTGCGTCATCCGCAGATCCCCCCAAAACAGTGCGTCATCCGCAGATCCCCCCAAAACAGTGCGTCATCCGCAGATTCCCCCCAAAACAGTGTGTCATCCGCAGATCCCCCCATAACAGGGCGTCATCCACAGATCCCCCCATAACAATGCATCATCCACAGACCCCCGTAATAGTGTTATCCACAGACCACCATTAGTTCAAAACCCACCAAAAGCACACCTTTTGATTCAAAATATTTTTTTCTTATTTTTCTCCTCAAAAACCTAGGTGCATCTTATAAAGCGAAAAATATAGTATTTATATATATATATATATATATATATATATATATATATATATATATAAGAAAGTCCAGCGGGAGCATCAACCTGAAGAGTGGGTGCAAAATCCAAGGGGGATGACGGCAGTCCCCAATAGTATAATGGAAGAAATAGGACTGCACTCCGGATATTCATGAAAAAATCAAGTGGTTTTATTCACCCATATTATGGCAAACCTTGCGACGTTTCAGCTCTTGCGAGCCTTTCTCAAGCATAGAATAAGTGAAAGTGAACACATATAAAGCGTTACAAAAAGTGTTACACCCATCAGGGTGTGGTTACAATCAACTTAATTACAGACATGTGTTACAATTTAAAGTGCATCTTTGACATAGTAACTAGTGAAATACGTTTTTTCATATCAGGATATAATTCTTTAACATACAGAATAAAAATATATCCAAGACCAGTGTTCCAGTTAGAATCATAAAGTGATATAAACATACTGAATAGGGATCCCAGGAATAGACTCAGCAAGCCATGGAGCCCACATATACCATCGTGTATCCTTAGCGTCCCGGTCTCATCAATGCGCATGTCCAGAGTGACGACATCATGTGAGTCGCCGTGTAAGGTTGGTGCGCATGCGTTCTATGCAGTAACATCTCGCCGCACCATCTTGGTTAATGGAACATAGCCCCAAGTGACAGCTCTGCATCCATCATGTAGATGGTAACTAAACGGAGTAGATATCCTCCCAATATATTTTAAGAGCTATAACCATAAGACAAAATTCATAAAGAGTGTTGCAGACCGCAGCAGGGATCTCCTGCAGGATCCAGCATCGGGACCGGGGTCCCCACCTCTCGGGAAGGACACCGGACCGTGGGGTCGTATACGTCAGGGGGGAACATCTCCATGAACCCCACCGACGTGTCTAGCCCTCTTGCTGGAAATAAAGCAGTCTGGGAGGGGTAATCCCTCACCTTTACAAAGAGCAAAAACATACTGGAGCTTAATGATAATATCTGGAATAGCGCATACACCATAGGACGCTGTAGCTGGTACTGGGCTGCACCGCTTCCATTGAGTCAAAGTCCAGGGGTCCGTACCCAGCACTGTGAGGGTTAAAAATTCTAAAAGGCAAGAAAAAATATATATATTTAGTTTCCAAATCTGTCAGTTGTGCAATTGCATATTCTACTTTCACAATTCTGATGCACCTATTATATATGTGGAAAAGGTGCACTACATACATGCGTGGAAAGGACGGACAAGCGACAGATCAACAGACACCTATCTAAACTCCACATTTAATCCTCTAGGGTGCAGAGTATCTAAGATCATAAATCCACCTCAGTTCTCTTTTCTTGAGAATTGCCAAGCGGTCTCCACCTCTCCTTGGGAGCTCAACATGATCAAGTATCCAGCATCTCAAGTCCCGCTCGGAATGCCCAAGGGACGAAAAATGCCTGGAGACTGGTAAAGTCGGCACGTTTTTTTCTTATTGAATTCCTATGATTATTCAATCTTAGTTTTAGTTCTGTAGACGTTTCACCGATATATATTAAATTACATGGACATGCTAACACGTAAATCACATAAGAAGATGAACAATTTAGGTGAAACCTAATGGGATATTCTTTATGTGTAGTAGGATGTATGAAAGGATCTAGATTTGCATATATAGCGACAGTTAACACAATTGAGACATGGATAACAACCATGTCCCGATTTAGACAATGTTCGTTGTATAGCTGATTTTTTTAGGGCCTACATCCGCTCTAACCAAATGGTCCTTAATATTTTTACTTTTTCGATATGATAGGAGAGGAGGGGAATTCAATTCAGGTATATCTTTTATGGACCTACTGAGGATGTTCCAATTATCCTTTAGAATACGTCCCATCTCCACACTGCACTCAGAATATGTGGACATGAAAGGTATTCTGCGGGTCCTCTGTAGGTTAGAGGTGATTTTCTTAGGGCTATTCTGCAGAACGTCATTTTTTTGGGCAGACAGCAATCGGTGGGGATAACCCCGTTTCTTGAATTTATCTACCATCATATCCAATGTGGATATTAGCTCAGTCTGCTCGGATACTATGCGTTTAGCACGTAGAAATTGTGAATGTGGAAGATGTTTAATTAAACTACGAGGATGACTACTTTCGTATCTTAAAGTGGTATTCCTGTCAGTTGGCTTGACATAAAGGCCTGTATTGATCGAACCATCAACCAATCTGACATTGGTATCAAGGAAGGATAGTTCAGTCTTGGAGTAAGACACCGTATACTGGAGGTCAGAATCAATGCTATTTAAATATGTATGAAACTCAGTCAGCTGCACTTCTGTGCCTGACCACAGGAGGAAGACGTCATCTATGTACCGCCACCACCCAATAACATACTGAAAGTGGTGGGATACATAGATGAAGTCCTCCTCCATGTGCCGCATGTAAATATTTGCGTACGTGGGGGCCACATTGGACCCCATCGCAACGCCACGTTTTTGACTAAAAAAGGTGTCCTGGAAAAGAAAATAATTATTTTCCAGAATAAGTCTCAGCAGGATATTAATAAAACATTTGGAATGTTGTGTAATAGACGATCCATCCAGATATTTATTCACAGCAGAAATGCCCTTCTCGTGTCCTATTGACGTGTATAAAGATACAACGTCAAAGGACACGAGAGTAGCAGTCTGCAACTCAGCTGTATCAACTGCTCTCAGTTGCTGTAAAAATGCCCAGTGTCCTGAATATATGATTTACCGGCCGTCGAGAATTCTCGCAAGATCCTATCAAGAAACATAGCGATTTTACTAAACACAGAGTCCGTGCCAGAAACGATGGGGCGGCCGGGGGGGTCCACAAGAGTTTTGTGGACTTTGGGCAATATATATAAAACCGGAGTAATGGGAGAAGACACCGTTAAATATTCCCTTAGCCCTTCATCAATAATGCCCCCGGCCACAGCATCGGACAAAATATTTTTGATAGTATTCATAATCTGAAATTTAGGGTCATGCTGTAACAAACCATACACATCTGTGTCACGGAGTTGACGTTCAATTTCTTTAACATAATTACATGTATCGAGAACAACCACCCCACCCCCCTTATCGGCGGGTTTAATGGTTAATTGGGGGTTGCTTCTAAGTTGAGATAGGGCCTCTACTTCAGCAGTCGTCAGGTTAGGTTTGTTTAATTTTTCTATATCCCCAAAACGGGATTTTAGCTCTCTGACATCCCTTTTGACTGCGGAAATATAGGCCTCAACAGCAGGTTCATCTACATAAGGAAGAAAATTACTTTTATTCATTAAACCCAATTTCTTGAGTGAAAATTCACTCGTATGTGTCAGTGTGTCAACAGTATGATGCTTAAAGAAAACCTTCAGTTTAATAGATCGAAAGAAATCATTTAGATCCATTTCTAGATCGAACCAGTTTACCTTGGATCTTGGGCAAAATGTAAGCCCTTTAGAAAGGACACTATGTTGGGCTACAGTCAGTTCAGCCGAAGATAAATTGAAGACTATTGTCTCTTTCTCTGGGATGGTACTTTCGTCGATTGTAGTCTGGTCCGGTTGTATCGCTGCTTCCCTTTTCCGTTTGTACCTGCGGCCTCCTCGCCTTGTCCTTGATCCTTTCCTTCCTTTGCTATCCAAAGTGTCCCCTAAAAAAGATTTCTCCTCATCTGGGGGTAGTTGCATAAATCTCCGACTTTTCTTATTGCGGTTAGAGCCCATAGATGGTGTATCGGATTGCCATGTATATATATCGCCTCGTTTATAGTCCTCTGCATCACGAACCCATTTGTTCCTCTTTCCCTCCTCCAACTCCATTGCAATTTACCGAGTTGATCTTTACTCTCCTCTTTATATTGTATAATTTCATCAGCAGATAACTGTGCTTGCAAGGCACCTTCAACATCCAACAATTCATCCATAAGTGAGGAAACCTCCAATTGTAAAAACTCAATATTAAGTAAAATATAATCCAAAGAATATCTATTTGATAGTGCTTCAAAGCGTTTACAGAACAAATCATTATTGGGAAAAAGGTTGGGGCGCAAATTTGAGCGCATTCCCTCTAGGAATCTTTTTTTCTTTGAAAGTATTGGCCTAATGTGGCCATATGTAATCTCATGGAGATGAGGCGTTTAGAGATGGTTAGATACTTGCGTTTAAGTTCCTTAACTGAAGGTGCCTGTAGAAATGAAGCATCGCCCTCGATTCCACGCATAATGCGGTCGACCTCCTCCACAGTATAGGTGCCGCCATGGGGTGTTTCCGTATTAGACATGTTAAATGCTGTAAGGTGTGCTCACTCACTGTGCCGAGTATATGGAAAAAGAAAGTCCAGCGGGAGCACCAACCTGAAGAGTGGGTGCAAAATCCAAGGGGGATGACGGCAGTCCCCAATAGTATAATGGAAGAAATAGGACTGCACTCCGGATATTCATGAAAAAATCAAGTGGTTTTATTCACCCATATTTGGCAAATCTTGCGACGTTTCAGCTCTTGCGAGCCTTTCTCAATCTCCATGAGATTACATATGGCCACATTAGGCCAATATTTCAAAGAAAAAAAGATTCCTAGAGGAATGCGCTCAAATTTGCGCCCCAACCTTTTTCCCAATAATGATTTGTTCTGTAAACGTTTTGAAGCACTATCAAATAGATATTCTTTGGATTATATTTTACTTAATATTGAGTTTTTACAATTGGAGGTTTCCTCACTTATGGATGAATTGTTGGATGTTGAAGGTGCCTTGCAAACACAGTTATCTGCCGATGAAATTATACAATATAAAGAGGAGAGTAAAGATCAACTCGGTAAATTGCAATTGGAGTTGGAGGAGGGAAAGAGGAACAAATGGGTTCGTGATGCAGAGGACTATAAACGAGGCGATATATACACATGGCAGTCCGATACACCATCTATTGGCTCTAACCGCAATAAGAAAAGTCGGAGATTTATGCAACTACCCCCAGATGAGGAGAAATCTTTTTTAGGGGACAATTCTGGATACAAAGGAAGGAAAGGATCAAGGACAAGGCGAGGAGGCCGCAGGTACAAACGGAAAAGGGAAGCAGCGATACAACCGGACCAGACTACAATCGACGAAAGTACCATCCCAGAGAAAGAGACAATAGTCTTCAATTTATCTTCGGCTGAACTGACTGTAGCCCAACATAGTGTCCTTTCTAAAGGGCTTACATTTTGCCCAAGATCCAAGGTAAATTGGTTCGATCTAGAAATGGATCTAAATGATTTCTTTCGATCTATTAAACTGAAGGTTTTCTTTAAGCATCATACTGTTGACACACTGACACATACGAGTGAATTTTCACTCAAGAAATTGGGTTTAATGAATAAAAGTAATTTTCTTCCTATGTAGATGAACCTGCTGTTGAGGCCTATATTTCCGCAGTCAAAAGGGATGTCAGAGAGCTAAAATCCCGTTTTGGGGATATAGAAAAATTAAACAAACCTAACCTGACGACTGCTGAAGTAGAGGCCCTATCCCAACTTAGAAGCAACCCCCAATTAACCATTAAACCCGCCGATAAGGGGGGTGGGGTGGTTGTTCTCGATACATGTAATTATGTTAAAGAAATTGAACGTCAACTCCGTGACACAGATGTGTATGGTTTGTTACAGCATGACCCTAAATTTCAGATTATGAATACTATCAAAAATATTTTGTCCGATGCTGTGGCCGGGGGCATTATTGATGAAGGGCTAAGGGAATATTTAACGGTGTCCTCTCCCATTACTCCGGTTTTATATATATTGCCCAAAGTCCACAAAACTCTTGTGGACCCCCCCGGCCGCCCCATCGTTTCTGGCACGGACTCTGTGTTTAGTAAAATCGCTATGTTTCTTGATAGGATTCTTGCGAGAATTCTCGACGGCCGGTAAATCATATATTCAGGACACTGGGCATTTTTTACAGCAACTGAGAGCAGTTGATACAGCTGAGTTGCAGACTGCTACTCTCGTGTCCTTTGACGTTGTATCTTTATACACGTCAATAGGACACGAGAAGGGCATTTCTGCTGTGCAATAAATATCTGGATGGATCGTCTATTACACAACACTCCAAATGTTTTATTAATATCCTGCTGAGACTTATTCTGGAAAATAATTATTTTCTTTTCCAGGATACCTTTTTTAGTCAAAAACGTGGCGTTGCGATGGGGTCCAATGTGGCCCCCACGTACGCAAATATTTACATGCGGCACATGGAGGAGGACTTCATCTATGTATCCCACCACTTTCAGTATGTTATTGGGTGGTGGCGGTACATAGATGACGTCTTCCTCCTGTGGTCAGGCACAGAAGTACAGCTGACTGAGTTTCATACATATTTAAATAGCATTGATTCTGACCTCCAGTATACTGTGTCTTACTCCAAGACTGAACTATCCTTCCTTGATACCAATGTCAGATTGGTTGATGGTTCGATCAATACAGGCCTTTATGTCAAGCCAACTGACAGGAATACCACTTTAAGATACGAAAGTAGTCATCCTCGTAGTTTAATTAAACATCTTCCACACTTCACAATTTCTACGTGCTAAACGCATAGTATCCGAGCAGACTGAGCTAATATCCACATTGGATATGATGGTAGATAAATTCAAGAAACGGGGTTATCCCCACCGATTGCTGTCTGCCCAAAAAAATGACGTTCTGCAGAATAGCCCTAAGAAAATCACCTCTACCTACAGAGGACCCGCAGAATACCTTTCATGTCCACATATTCTGAGTGCAGTGTGGAGATGGGACGTATTCTAAAGGATAATTGGAACATCCTCAGTAGGTCCATAAAAGACATACCTGAATTGAATTCCCCTCCTCTCCTATCATATCGAAAAAGTAAAAATATTAAGGACCATTTGGTTAGAGCGGATGTAGGCCCTAAAAAAATCAGCGTACAACGAACATTGTCTAAATCGGGACATGGTTGTTATCCATGTCTCAATTGTGTTAACTGTCGCTATATATGCAAATCTAGATCCTTTACACATCCTACTACACATAAAGAATATCCCATTAGGTTTCACCTAAATTGTTCATCTTCTTATGTGATTTACGTGTTAGCATGTCCATGTAATTTAATATATATCGGTGAAACGTCTACAGAACTAAAACTAAGATTGAATAATCATAGGAATTCAATAAGAAAAAAACGTGCCGATTTACCGGTCTCCAGGCATTTTTCGTCCCTTGGGCATTCCGAGCGGGACTTGAGATGCTGGATACTTGATCATGTTGAGCTCCCAAGGAGAGGTGGAGACCGCTTGGCAATTCTCAAGAAAAGAGAACTGAGGTGGATTTATGATTTAGATACTCTGCACCCTAGAGGATTAAATGTGGAGTTTAGATAGGTGTCTGTTGATCTGTCGCTTGCCCGTCCTTTCCACGCATGTATGTATGCACCTTTTCCACATATGTAATAGGTGCATCAGAATTGTGAAAGTAGATATATGCAATTGCACAACTGACAGATTTGGAAACTAATATATATATTTTTTCTTGCCTTTTAGAATTTTTAACCCTCACAGTGCTGGGTACGGACCCCTGGACTTTGACTCAATGGAAGCGGTGCAGCCCAGTACCAACTACAGCGTCCTATGGTGTATGCGCTATTCCAGATATATTATTAAGCTCCAGTATGTTTTTGCTCTTTGTAAAGGTGAGGGATTACCCCTCCCAGACTGCTTTATTTCCAGCAAGAGGGCTAGACACGTCGGTGGGGTTCATGGAGATGTTCCCCCCTGACGTATACGACCCCACGGTCCGGTGTCCTTCCCGAGAGGTGGGGACCCCGGTCCCTGATGCTGGATTCTGCAGGAGATCCCTGCTGCGGTCTGCAACACTCTTTATGAATTTTGTCTTATAGGTTATAGCTCTTAAAATATATTGGGAGGATATCTACTCCGTTTAGTTACCATCTATATGATGGGCTGCAGAGCTGTCACTTGGGGCTATTTCCATTAACCAAGATGGTGCGGCGAGATGTTACTGGATAGAACGCATGCGCACCAATCTTACACGGCGACTCACATGATGTCGTCACTCTGGGCATGCGCATTGATGAGATCGAGACGCTAAGGATACGCGATGGTATATGTGGGCTCCATGGCTTGCTGAGTCTATTCCTGGGATCCCTATTCAGTATGTTTATATCACTTTATGATTCTAACTGGAACACTGGTCTTGGATATATTTTTATTCTGTATGTAAAGGAACTATATCCTGATATGATAAAACGTATTTCACTAGTTACTATGTCAAACATGCACTTTAAATTGTAACACATGTCTGTAATTAAGTTGATTGTAACCACACCCCGATGGGTGTAACACTTTTTGTAACGCTTTATATGTGTTCACTTTCACTTATTCTATGCTTGAGAAAGGCTCGCAAGAGCTGAAACGTCGCAAGATTTGCCATAATATGGGTGAATAAAACCACTTGATTTTTTCATGAATATCCGGAGTGCAGTCCTATTTCTTCCATTATATATATATATATATATATATATATATATATATATATATATATATATATAGTAACATAGTATATAAGGCCGAAAAAAATACATTTTTCCATCCAGTTCGGCCTGTTATCCTGCAAGTTGAACTAGAGGAAGGCATAAAAAACCCTGTGAGGTAGAAGCTAATTTTCCCCGACTCCAATCAGGCAATCAGAATAAATCCCTGGATCAATGACCCCTCTCTAGTAACTATAGCCTGTAATATTATTACACTCCAGAAATACCACTAGGCCCCTCTTGAACTCTTTTAGTGAACTCGCCAATCCTGTGGAACACTCGCTGTCAGTATAGAGTCCTTAAATATCAGAAATAAGGGTCTGGCAATGACATTACAGTGGAGAAAAAAATTTTTTAATAGCTTTGCTTTCTCCTCCTCGCTCTGCCATTTTCCCCTCATTACTCTGTAGAGGGCCGACAACTTCAGATTTATACTTTTTACCATTTATATAATTTAAGAACATTTTAGGGTTAGTTTTGTTCTCTTTGGCAATAAATCTCTCTGTCTCTAGTTTGGCTGCTTTTATTTATGTAACTGAATTACCGGATCGCGCTTGAGTCTGCGCGATAGACGGGATCGCGCTGCTACTGATGCCGACGGCGCATGCGCCGCTTGTACAAGCGCGGTCCCGGCGACTGAGCCGGGTGTCAATTAGACTGCATAGAGGCGGGGTTAGGGCAGGGGAGTTACAGCCTGGAGTGAGGGAAGGGCTACCCCCTTGACTTCTATCGTGACTTGTGGAGCTGGAGAAGAGTACTTTATAAGGCGATTTTTTCATGCATATGCATGGCAGAAAAGCGGGACAACATATGATAACACAATGAGGATGATCTATAAGGTACTTTTGATAGTTTATTAAGTGAAATGCAGGTGAAAGGTTCGCTTTAAGCAAAAAAGAGCACTAAATAGCGCATGTGTACCGCCTCCTATGCTACATTAGGCATTAGGGTACATTTTGATCAAAAGGCATAAGCCCACTCGCCACGCCAAGGTTGCCTCTATGAGTGGGTCCTACTCTAAAATTGGCGTGGCGCTGCACGCCGACCACCGACGCTGTGGCCCCAATCCGGCAGGCAGCAGGACCCAGGAGTCAAACAGCACCCCTGCTACCTGACTTTGCCATGCCTAGCACTGGGCCCCACCAACCCGCCAGAAAAACAGCACAATGGCTGCCGTGCAGCACCGCACCATGTGAACAGTTGTCAAAGCTCACCTTACCTGAAGCTCTCAGGAACTCCAACTGAGAGCATGGTAGGTTTATTTAAACCCTCATGCAAAATACCTAGCTAATTAAAATCACCTGGCTGAATGGAAGGAGTGCAACCTTGGCGTGGTGAGTGGGCTTATGCCTTTTGATCAAAATGTATGCTAATGCCTCATTTAGCATGTAGCATAGGAGGCGGTACACATGCGCTATCTAGTGCTGTTTTATGCAAAAGTAGCAGGGATTAGATCAAAGAATAGCAGCTGGCTGTGCAATTCATTTAATTTCTTTTCTTCTTTATATATGTACAGAGCTTTTCTTTTTGTCATTTATTGCTTACTTTACAGTTCTATGTATCCACATTGTTTTTTTCTTGTTGCTTAACCTTTTATTCCCATAAGGTATGTAAGGTATGTACCTCTCACAATTAGATTTTAGGATGCTTTTCAAAATATCCCATTTTGTGGCTGTATATTTATAGTTAGGCCTATGGCCTCTCTTAGCTGGCTAAATTTAGTTTTTATTGAATTTTGGTATTTTTGTTCCTCCCTGAAGAAACACTCTTTTGAATGATTTTGGAAGGTTATTACTTTATGGTCACTATTTCCCAGGTGTCCCCCGACCTGCACATCTGTTGTTCTGTCAGATCTATTGGTTAATACCAAGTCCAGTATGGCTGTCCCTCTAGTCGAGTCCTAAACCAGTTGGGAAAGGTAATTGTCTTTGGTTATTGCCAAGAACCTGTTTCCTTTATGAGATATACAAGTTTCAGTTTCCCAGTCTATATCTGGGCCGTTGAAGTCCCCCATAATAACCACCTCATTACGATCTGCCACCTCTTCTATCTCGTTTAGTAGTAGATTTTCTGTGGACTCTGGTATATTAGGTGGTTTATAATAAACTCCTATTAGTAATTTAGTTCCATGTATTTCTACCCACAGTGACTCCACATGTTCATGTCCCTCACTTATATCCTCCCAGAGTGTGGGCTTTAGACAGAACTTTACATAAAGGCAGACCCCTCCCCCTCTCCAGTTTTGGCGATCCTTTCTAAACAGACTGTAACCTTGTACATTAAGTACCCAGTCATAACTATCATCCAGCCATGTCTCAGTTATTCCCACTATGTCATAGTCGTCCTCACACATCACTACTTCCAGTTAACCAGTTTTATTAGTCAGGCTTCTGGCATTAGTATACATACATTTAAGAGGTTTATGTATATTTTTTTACCCAACACTTTTCCTTCTGAGCTGGACTAGTCCCTCCTTCTATTCCTCTCTTAGTCCCACTACCTTGCCCCCGGACCCTCTTGCACTATCTTCCCATCCTACAACATAATTATCCCCCCATCCCTAGTTTAAATGCTCCTCCAATCTTCTAGCCATCTTCTTCCCCAACACAGCTGCCCCTTCACCATTGAGGTGCAGCCCATCCCTACGACAGAGCCTGTAGACAACAGAGAAGTCGGCCCAGTTCTCCAGGAACCCAAACCCCTCCTTCCTACATCAGTTCTTGAGCCACTTGCTAACCTCCCTAATCTCCCACTGCCTTTCTTGTTTGGCTCGTGGTACAGGTAGTATTTCAGAAAATGCTACCTTTGAGGTCCTTTCCCTAAGCTTTTGGACCTAAATAACTAAAATAATTTTTTAAAGTTCAATATTTTTATTATTGTCATAAAAATAAAGCAGGACAACTTACAGCACTACAAGAATTTTGTGGTGGACGCAGCCACTGGAGACATATAATAATCATGATAAATCATTATCAATCATAATGTATACTGTTGAAACGAACAATTGAAGAGTGAGAGACAGAACACATAGGTAGAAACCTAAGTCAAACATCAAAGATTTCTAGAATACTAGTATTGCCATACTAAGTGTATATCTGTCCACCGCTCCATTACTATTATTAGTAGATTTACACTATGCTCTTTAATAAACTTCCACAGCTATTCTGCTTATACCAATTATTGGTCGTGTATTCAAGTAGCTTAGCATATTAACTACAATTATATAGATAACAACAAGAAAACAACCTGTCTGTCAACAGGATCCAACCAAGGAAGGAACTAGGGGTTACGGACTTCATAGATTTCTCAAGACTTTCCTTTTTTGTAGGAGTTTTTCCACAAGCAGGAACACTCGGGCCTGCTAGCCGGCTAAGTGGAAGATTGAGATTAAACCATCCAGGGGCCCCATGTGCCCTCATATTTTAAAAGGGAAAGCATTGAGGGTGTGATCATTCTTTCGTAACTGTGAGTGGTGTTCAAATTCGAAACCACTTCTGAGATGTCAGGGGGTAATGGACTTTTCCAGTGTCGGGTTAGAATCAGCTTAGCATTAAGCAGGACATGCCCTACTATGGGTCTATAAGTTGGATGTATATGTTGAATGCCCAAAAATAAGAGGGCGAGTTCAGGGGACGGGGGTAATGCAGACCCAGATAATCTCTTAATAACGCAAACACCTGTCTCCAGAAATCAGTAATAATCGGGCATGACCAAAGGACATGGAGCAATGAGCCTACTGTCCCACATCCCCTCCAACAAAGTGGAGAGGTAGAGGGGTATATTATGTGGAGTCGTTGGGGGGTGAAATACCAATTCAAGAGTGTCTTAACACCCGCTTCATAATGGGTAACACATTTGAATGTAGAGGATAAGAAACTGATAGCACTTGACCAGGAATCGTCAGGGAATGAACTACCCAGTTCCCGTTCCCATTTTGTGAAAGATTTAGTTTTAGCAAACTTGTTTTTATCTCCCATGAAATCATAAATGCAGCCAGTCGCTCCTTTCCTCATTAAGTCTGGGGAGAAGTACAGTTGTAGGATCCCCTTATGAGTGGAAGGGGGTGCCTTTAGAATGGTCATCAACAAATGCTTGATCCTAAGGTAATTAAATATCTCTCCAGTTGGAATTTGAAACTTTTGCTGTATAACATTAAACGGGAGGATCTCATCTGCAGAAATAAGCTGAGAAATTCTTTCAATCCCTTTCCCCCGCCATCCGGACAGAGAGAGGTCTCGGATCACTGATTCCAAGGTATATGTGTCAGAATGAGAAAATAATAGGTCATTGGAATCCGGAGATATAGTGTGAATTTGCAACCAGAGATTCCCTACATGTCTCATAGTCATAAGGGAAAGGTTAGGGACCTTCCTATTCCAGATAATCCTTATTAATACATCTCTCAAGGATCCTCCAGAAAGTGAATGGGATTCAATCTGATGCCAAGCCTTGGCGCAATCCTTTTTCCACCATTCTCTGGCTAGTGACAATCCAATGGCCCTATGGTAATCCCTGATAGAGGGAAGGCCTATTCCTCCTGCTTTTTTCCTTAGGAAAAGTTGCGACTGGGCTATTCTAGGTTTGGATGATTTCCATATATATTTAGATACTATTGCCTGTGCCTTTTTAAAGAACAGATCAGGGACTGGTATCGGAAGAGCTCTGAAAACATAGATCAGTTTGGGTAATGTCATCATCTGGAATGCCGCCACTCGTCCCACCCATGAAATCTCCTTCATAGAGAATTGAGAAAAATCCGAGGACAAGGTCGATAGAAGGGGCTCATAGTTGCGTCTATATAAGAGGGAGCAGGGGTAGGTAAGCTTAATTCCCAAATATGGAAGATCAGAATCTTGCCAATCTAAGGGGTAAAGGGATTTTAGCTTCATAATATCCTTTTGAGGAATGTTGAGAGGCAAAGCTTGGGATTTTAAGTTATTAATTTTATAGTAAGATAGTGAACTAAATTGCTCTATGATGTCAAAGGCAGAGCGTACTGACATCTTAGGGTTTGACAGTGTAAGAATGATGTCGTCCGCATATAACGAAATCCTGTGTTCGCGCCCACCAATGTTCACACCTTGAACATGAGGAGCATTTCTAATATGTTGTGCCAGAGGTTCCAAAGCTAATATGAACAAGAGTGGTGATAGTGGACAACCTTGGCGTGAACCATTGGAGATCTCGAGAGGATCAGATAGCACTCCATTCACCCATATCCTGGCCTTGGGGGATGTGTATAAGCTGGAGAAGGCATTCACTATGTCGCCTGTAAACCCCATCTTATTAAGAACCGAGAATGCGAACGACCAGTGTAGGCGGTCGAACGCCTTCTCAGCATCCAAAATCACTGCCAACATAGGAAGGCCCTTTTGCTCAGCATAATTGAACAAGTCCACCAATCTTCTGGTATTGTCTGAGGATACGCGGCCTTTCACAAACCCAGTCTGATCATCTTTAATTAGGGAAGGAAGCATGGGAGCCAATCTACAGGCTATTAATTTGGCGAAAAGTTTTATATCCGAATTAAGTAGGGAAATTGGTCTGAAATTTTGAGGTACATCGGGGGTTTTGCCTGGCTTAGGCAGCGTAACAATCAGGGCAGTGAGCATTTCAGAAGGAAACTGGGGTCCCTGCGAGGGCTTGAGCAAAAACATCTAAAATATAAGGGGACAGAATTGGGAGAAAATGCTTATAATATTCATTAGACAGACCGTCTGGTCCCGGGGACTTGCCCATAGGGAGCGTCTTTATTATCTTTTGAAGTTCTGTGAGTGTGAGTGGGGCGTTTAAGGACTGTAACTGTGAGGTGGAGAGGGTAGGGAGATTAGCTTTTAATAGAAAATCCTCCACTAGCCCCGCATAATTATTTGGTAGGGTTACAGTATCTTTAAGATTATAAAGGGTGTGATAATAGGCGCGAAACTGTTCTGCAATGTCTCTAGGATCTAGTAGTTTAGCCTTAGACAATGGGTGAGTGAGAAACGGTATTCTTGTTTTAGATTGCTGCGCTTTAACTTGATTGGCTAAAAGCTTACCAGCTCTATTTCCTTGAGCATAATACCTTGAATTCAATCTTAGTAGGGATTTGGAGTAATTGTGGGATAAAAGGCCTCTCAATTTATCCCTCTCCAGTCTTATTAAGGCAGAAGTACGAGATGTTGGGGTAGCCTTATTAATACACTCAAGATCTGCAATGGTCTTAAGTAGCCGAGAAATTTCCTTTTCTCTAACTTTCTTTAATTTGTGTTTCATTCTAATTAGAGAACCTCTAATAAATGCTTTGTGGGTCTGCCACAGAGTAAACTTATCTGACACAGAACCATCATTAAAAGTGAAAAACTCCCGCAGTTCATTAGAAAGCTCTCTAACCAATTCTGGATTAGAAAATAAAGATACATCATTACGCCAGATGGGAGCTCTAGGAGTTTGATATAGATTTTCTAAAGTCAATGTTATTGGGGCGTGATCAGACCATTGTATAAGCCCAATATCTGTGGATATCGTATGTAGGAGAGTGGCTTGATCAACCAGAAACATATCAATACGAGAGTATGATAGGTGGGGGGATGAGAAGAAAGTATAGTCTCTCTCCATGCTATGTTGGGCTCTCCAAACATCTACTAGGCCTTCTGAATGTATCATAGATGCCATTCCCCCAAGCGTCTTGTTGGGCAAGTGGAATCCAGTGACCGATCCATCACCGTGTTAAAGTCCCCACAAAGAATGATTTTCCCTTGTTTTAAAGAATTTACTTGTTTCAATAATTTGCGTACAAATATGACTTGGTGGTCATTGGGTGCGTAGACGTTAACTAGGGTATAGATAATGTTATCAATAGAACATACCAGGATGATGTATCAGCCATTGGGATCCGTTCTGGACGAAATGATGCTGAAGGCAACTGTGTTCTTAACAGCTATAAACACCCCCCTAGACTTTTTGCTGAAATGAGAATGCAATATATGAGGAAAGGAGCGATGATGAATACGTTTAGCGTCTTCCTGCAATAAATGAGTTTCTTGAATACAGATGAGGTCCGCACCAGCTTTGGCCGCCTCCCGCCAAACATAGGATCTTTTTTTAGGGCAATTTAGCCCTTTAGCATTTAAGGATAAAATTTTAAGACCCATATGGATGGAAGGAAACTCCAATCGCTTCAGACAGATAAACAATCAACCGTCAGGTAAACAATCAACCTTATAAGCAGTAACCTACTGTCTAACAGCAGGCAAATATGTCAATCAGCCGTACTAGAATAGTTGGTGAGTGAGTGAGGAAGGGACAAAGGACAAGTGTGGGAAAACAATAGGAGAAGAAAAAAGAGAATAACACAACTCCAGACGGTTAAAATCTGCCTGTGCAGAACCGGTGACGTAAGTCCACTGGTGAGGCTGGGAGGAAACTCAACCGTTCGGAATAATCAAGTACACTATCTGCACCTGAGGATGGAAAAGGTCAAACAATTGGCCCCATTCAGCTGTCACAAAGACCTAATCATATCACCTGAAACCATACTTATTCAGCGGTAAAATACTATAGAGGACACCCTTGTTCAGGGCTAATACTAATCCTGAAGATGATATTATAAGTCCCTCGCGCTGGATGAGGGTGAGGGGTCATTCCGTCTGCGACTTCCACGCTTATCCAATGAAAAACGAATGTCCCAGGATTGCAGGAGATCTTGACCATCCGCAACAGACTTTACCACGTGGGTCTTGCCATTCTTCCGGATCAGCAATTTTTGTGGATAGCCCGATTTATATTGGATATCATTTTCCCTAAGGGCAAGGGTGATCGGTTGAAGTTCTCTTCTCTGTCTTAAAGTCGCCATGGAGAGATCCGCAAATAATCTCACTGTTTGAAAAGGGGCTGGAAGTTGATCACAGTTCCTCGCTGCTAGCATTAAAGCGTCCTTGGTATGGAAAAAGTGGATACGAGCAAGAGTGTCTCTAGGGATATCTGCACCGAGGTGAGAGGGTTTCGGTATCCTATGAGCTCTATCAATGATCATGTCAGGGACAGGAATTCTTGGCAGCAGTGTTTTGATGAGGTTTTTAAGGTATGTCTGCAGATCCCGGGGTGCCACATCTTCTGGGATACCTCGGAACTTCACATTGTTCCTCCTGGAACGATCCTCCATGTCAGCAATTTTACTCTTAATAGATTCAAGTTCGTCAGCCAGATCATTGTGGGCATCTATTATGTTGTTCTGTGAGGTCGCAAACTCTGCCATTTTGCTTTCCACATGAAGGATCTTACTCTCAGACTCTTTAACCTTGGCCGCTAAAGAGTTAATCAGCCCTATCATGTCCGTGCGCAAGGACTGATGCAGCGCCAGGAGCATATTCTTAATGGAGTCTTCGCATAGTGGCTTATCCGATGTCTGGTATGCGATTATGGGGACCGTTATAAGGGTCTCTGGCTCATGCGCCCATGTCACTGCACTGACCTCAGACGGGTTAGATGACTCCAGCCGCGGCCTCTGTTTCTGAGGGCTGGAAGAAGGTGAGGAGTCAGCAGGACTAGCGGCGGTGTGTCGTGGAGCCGTACTCTCCGGAGCTCTGATGTCGTTTGGAGTCGGAGGGAGCGATGGAAATTCTGCTTCCGTTAATGAGAAGTTATCGGGCTCCAGCGGAGGTGACGGCGATCTGGAGCTACACCGTGGCGGTAAGCTGTCCTGAGGGGAAAGCAGGTGAGTATCGGCGCGGGAGCCGGCGCCATCTTTGGCTGGGCCTCTTTCAAAGAATCCATCTAGATTCCCGCTCTGTAGTCTTGGAAGCTGCCTTTTAGACTTCCCCATGTTATCCAGAAGGGTGTCTAGCGTAAATACCGGCAGGGATACGGCGATGAGAGTATTAATAACTCAGGGGAGCTCAATTATAGTCGCTGTGGTGCAGGAGCTGCAAAATCAAGCGGCCATTCCTCTCAGCGGCCAAGCCACGCCCCCAACTAAAATAATTTTTAAGGAGGCTCCACTTACCTCTAACCTTGGCATTGGTTCCGATATGAACCATGACCACTGGGTCTTTTCATCCCCTCCCAGTAATCTGTCAACCCGATCCGCGATGTGTCGAACTCAAGCGCCAGGAAGACCACACACTGTCAGACGATCCCTGTCTCTGTGACAGATCACTCTATCTGAACCCCTAATAATTGAGTCTCCCACTACCAGCACCTGTCTGGCCTGTCCTGCTCCACTGCTTACTGGAGCTGACATTCCCCTGACTGGCAGAGGAAGTGTCTGGCTGCAGCAGTGCTCTCCCTGAACTGACATCCCCCTCATCTGCCAACCATGCAAACTTGTTGGGGTGTGTCAGATCAGGGCTAGCCTCCCTGGCACTCTTCCCTTTACCCCGCTTTATAACAGTTATCCAGATATATATAACTAAAAAGATAAATATATATCTATCTATTTAATAATATACCACAGATAGTGCAGCAGCACAGTCAGATGTTGTGCACTGGGTGCAAGATTCCTCAGAGAGGCTGGCTTCTCCTCCAAGATATATATTCACCGAATAAAGAGGCAGCACTTCCAGTTTTTGGTGACAGGGTGACGACCCTGTCACCAAAAAACTGGAAGTGCTGCCTCTTTATTCAGTGAATATCTATTTAATATATATGAATTAATATGTCAATATATGTAACTATATCTATACATATTGCGAGGCAGTGACAGGCCTCATATATGAGGGAAGATATGTGTATCCTAGAATGGTGCAGGAAACCTTTTTGAGGAGAAGTATGTTATATTTGCAGTGTCTTGGGGATAAAGCAATCCTCCGTGTGTGAGAGCAGGAGTTAGGCCCCAGGGAACAGTCCTGCAGAGGGCCTGTGTGGTCCCAGCCAGGAGGGCTGGGCATCCACTAGAACGAGGAAGCCTGAGTTTGGGGGGAACCCAGCGACGCCTAAAGAAGAGGTGTTGCACGGTCAGGAGGACTGCTGAACCATATCCTCCCCAAGATATTGTGAGTGCCTAGCCAGGTTTATTGTTTTGTGTTGATGTAACACGTGATGTGAGGCTGCGACTTCATGGTGCCGAGTGATGCCAAACTTGGAAGTGTGATGTGCTGTGTGACAAATAAAGCACTGTTTGAGCTTAAAAACCCTCTGATGAGAAGTCTGTAAATGCCGACCCCTGTGAGAGAACAATCCCTTAGAATATATAAATATAAAAATATAAATATGTAAATAAATCATTATATACAGTATCTCACAAAAGTAAGTACACCCCTCACATTTTTGTAAATATTGTTATATCTCGATTGTATGCATTTTTTGCTGGGGATTGTCGCTAGCAACGGACCACATGCAGAGGAATTGCTCCCCAGGTTATAAACACGCTACAGTGTTTTGGGTTTTTGAGCATTTCCTCCTATTTAGGCCACTTTATTTTAGTGATTTTTCTTTATATGTATGGAATGTGCCATTGCACAATGCTGGTAACATTCTAGTGCACCTGATAGCCTGTGTCACATGGCCTGTTATAGGTGGGGCTTGCAGCCCTATTCCTTCTTCCACTGCATGAGTGATATCACTATGGAGGTATGTAGGAGCTTGGCTGTGAGTTAGATCTTAGCACCATTCAGACCGTGTTCACACACCATAGATAGTCTAGTGGTAGGACCCATGCCACACTGAGATACCTTGACGGTGGTGCCAAAGGGCTCCTTTGTGTTCCTCACTGGAATAGATTGGCTAAAGTCTCAGTTTTTAACATCAGCCTGAGGGATTAGCCAGTATTGTCATTTGCATATCATTGTGGCGCACCTTTTGCAATGATTTTTATATCTTTTCATGGAGCAACACTGAAGATTTAAAGGGGTTGTCCGGGATTGGGGACATTACTCTAATAGTACAAGTGTGACATACACATTACATACAAGCAAGTAGTACGTTTGGCACAGATTTCTGCAGCCCCCTTTTCATCTTTGAAATTCATGGCCGGAAGTTACTGTTTTCTTCTCCTCAGTGACGTACCGGGTCCCTTGCAGGCAAGCAAAGCTTCCTCTTCCGCTGTTCAGGGAGCCCGGTGACGTCACTGGCAGCAAATGAATCGAGGTGAATATTGATGAGGGGCGGAGTTACAGCGGCTGGCCGACATCCTGCTAAGCCCCGCCCCTTAACAACCAGCTCAGCCCCGCCCCTCCAGTCCGGTGAGCTTCAGAATGAATTGAGGTAAATATTGATGAGGGGGCGGAGTTACAGCGGCTGGCCGTCATCTCGCTACGCCCCGCCCCTTAACCCGCTCAGCCCCGCCCCTCCGGTCCGGTGAGCTTCAGAATGAATTGAGGTGAATTTTGATGAGGGGGCGGAGTTACAGCGGAGCAGAGAGACAGCTGTAACCATCTGATGCTGCGCTGCCCCAGGACCCACAGGGCAGTGCAGCCGGAAGTCAGGTAAAGATAAACAGATATATAAACAATGAGTGGGGAACCGTTGGAGCCACATAGAAGTGGCAAAAATAGCTGAAAATGTATGGAGGCCTTTACTTAGATGTACATTGTGAGTAAACGTGTTTTTTTTTTTTTTTAAACATTTGGTCCCGGACAACCCCTTTAACACTTTGATACAATGTAAAGTAGTCAGTGTACATCTTGTATAACAGTGTAAATTTGGTGTGTCTTCAAAATAATTAATCAAACAGCCAGGGGCGTACATAGAAATCCCTGGGCCCCATAGCAAGCATCTGAATTGGGCCCCCTAACCCTGCCAACTACCCACCCCTGGCCCGTCCCACCTCCTGTCCTGGCTCCTCCCATGCCACACCCCCATTAAAGAATTCCTAATGCCCCCCAAAATGCCCGGGGGGAAGGAGTAGGAGAGCACACTGTCCACTATGAGCCCCCCAAACACTTAATGCCCCCCAAAATGCTCAGGACAGTGTGCTTTCCTCCTACTCCTCCCACCTGGACATTTTGGAGTAATGGGGGCATTAGGGGTTGGGAGGCTCATAGAGGACTCGGGGGGCTCATACAGGACAGAGTAGGAGGAAAGCAGACTGTCCTCTATGAAGCCCCCCAAACCCTTAATGCCCCACAAAATGCTCAGGACAGTTTGCTTTCCTTCTACTCCTCTCCCTCCTGGCCCTGGGCATTTTGGGGGGGCATTAGGGGTTGGGGGGCTCATAGAGTAGTTAGGGGGGAGGCTCATACAGGACAGAGTAGGAGGAAAGCAGACTGTTCTCTATGAGCCCCCCCTCCCTATGAGTTCTCTTGCTGCCTGGCAGTGGTAGGCAATGCTGCATTAATCTATCCTTCCCGTTCCCATACACAACAACAAACAAACCACGGCACACCAACCAATCAATAGAAGGTGACCACCGTCCGGGACTCCATGTCCGGTCAGGAGCAGTCGGGCGGGCAGGCAGGCAGGCAGACCTTCAGTCTGGGGCTGGGCTCGGTGCAGGGTGCGCAGCCTACTTCACTCGCTCAGGTCAGAGAATGAATGGGTTTAAGTGGCGCCCGCTCCTGCTGCCTGCAAACACTGGCCAATCAGCAGCTGCCTCTTTGTGCTGCTGACTTGTGCTGATTGGCCAGTGTGAAAAGAGAACACGCCCGCAGCCTGGCCGGGAGAATCAAGTTCATGCAGTGAGGCAGGTTAATACAAGACGCGTGGGGGGTGGGGCGCCGGTCAAAGGCAAGTGCCGTGGGCCCGCTGCGCCTGCGCCACAGTGTGTGTATTGTGCTACTAGTACTGGCTAAAATAACCGGAGGGGGCGGGGCGGGGCCTTCCCTGCGCTGCGGGCCCCATAGCAACGGCGTGGTCTGCCTATATTGGCGGTACGCCACTGCAAACAGCCATCAATATCTAAACCACTGGCAACAAAAGTTAGTACACCCCTATGTGAAAATGGCAAAATTGTTCCCAAAATGTTAATATTTTGTGTGGCCATCATTATTTTCCAGCACTGCCTTAACTCTCTTGGGCATGGAGTTCACTAGAGCTTCACAAGTTGCCATTGGAATCCTGTTCCATTCCTCCATGATGACATAATGGAGGCGTAAAAGGTCTCTAACATCCAACAGCTCCACCTTCCATTTGAGGATGCCCCACAGATGCTGAACAGGGTTTAGGTCTGGTGACATGCTTGGCCAGTTCAGCACCTTTACCCTCAGTTTCTTTAGCAAAGCATTGGTAGTCTTGGAGGTGTGTTTGAGGTCGTTATCATATTGGAATACTGCCCTGCTATCCAGTTTCTGAAGGGAGGGGATCATTCTCTGCTTCAGTATGTCACAGTACATATTGGCATTCATGGTTCCCTCAATGAACTGTAGCTCCCCACAGCCAGCAGCACTCATGCAACTCCAAACCATAATACTTCCGCCACCATGCTTGACTCTAGGCAAAATACTGTACAATTGTCTTTGTACTCCTTACCTGGTTGCTGCCACACACGCTTGACACCATCTGAACCAAATAAGTTTATCTTGGTCTTATCAGACCACAGGACATGGATCCAGTAATCCATGTCCTTAGTCTGCTTGTTTTCAGAAAACTGTTTGCAGGGTTTCTTGTGCGACATAGAAGAGGCTTCCTTCTGAGATGACAGCCATGCAGACCAATTTGATGTAGTGTGTGGTGTATGTTCTGAGCACTGACAGGCTGACCCCCCCCCCCCTAAAATGCCAGGGCAGTATAAATACCCCACATGTGACCCCATTTTGGAAAGAAGACAACCCCAAGGCATTCCGTGAGGGGTATGGCGAGTTCATAGAAGTTTTTTGTTTTTTTTTGGCACAAGTTAGCGGAAATAGATTTTTTTTTTTCTCACAAAGTCTCCCTTTCCGCTAACTTGTGACAAAAAGTTCAATCTTTCATGGACTCAATATGCCCCTCAGAAAATACCTTGGGGTGTCTACTTTCCGAAATGGGGTCACATGTGGGGTATTTATACTGCCCTGGGATTTTAGGGGCCCTAAAGCGTAAGAAGAAGAATGGAATCTAAATGTCAAAAAAAATATTTACGCATTTGGATTCCGGTGAGTTCATGTGAGATTTTATTTTTTGTCACAAGTTAGTGGAATATGAGACTTTGTAAGAAAAAACAAAAAAAACAAAAAAAACAAAAAAAAACAATTTCCGCTAACTTGTGCCCAAAAAATGTCTGAATGGAGCCTTACAGGGGGGTGATCAGGGAGTCTATATGGGGTGATCACCCCCCTGTCATTGATCACCCCCCTGTAATGCTCCATTCAGACGTCCGTATGTGTTTTACGGATCCATGGATCGGATCCACAAAACACATACGGACGTCTGAATGGAGCCTTACAGGGGGGTGATCAATGACAGGGGGGTGATCACCCCATATAGACTCCCTGATCCCCCCCCCCCCCCCGTCATTGATCACCCCCCTGTAAGGCTCCATTGAATCCGTAAAACACATACGGACGTCTGAATGGAGCCTTACAGGGGGGTGATCAATGACAGGGGGGGGATCAGGGAGTCTATATGGGGTGATCACCCCCCTGTAAGGCTCCATTCAAATGTCCATATGTGTTTTGCGGATCCGTGGATCCGTAAAACACATACGAACGTCTGAATGGAGCCTTACAGGGGGGTGATCAATGACAGGGGGGTGATCAGGGAGTCTATATGTGTGCGCGCGTTCACAGGAAATCTCGCGTCTCGCGAGATGACGCGTAGATGCGTGATTGTGCCTGAGTCAGCCACCTCCGGAACGCGATCCTGCGTTAGGCGGTCCGGAGGCGGTTAAACTGTTATACAAGCTGTACACTGACTACTTTACATTGTATCAAAGTGTTATATCTTCAGTGTTGTCCCATGAAAATATATAATATATTTACAAAAATGTTAGGGGTGTATTAATTTTTGTGAGATACTGTATGTACATAGATATACATATTTATATATATTTGTGTGTATATATACAGTACAGACCAAAAGTTTGGACACACCTTCTTATTCAAAGAGTTTTCTTTATTTTCATAACTATGAAAATTGTAGATTCACACTGAAGGCATCAAAACTATGAATTAACACATGTGGAATTATATACATAACAAAAAAGTGAGAACAAATGAAAATATGTCATATTCTAGGTTCTTCAAAGTACCCACCTTTTGCTTTGATTACTGCTTTGCACACTCTTGGCATTCTCTTGATGAGCTTCAAGAGGTAGTCACCTGAAATGTTTTTTTACTTCACAGGTGTGCCCTGTCAGGTTTAATAAGTGGGATTTCTTGCCTTATAAATGGTGTTGGGACCATCAGTTGCGTTGTGGAGAAGTTAGGTGGATACACAGCTGATAGTCCTACTGAATAGACTGCTAGCTGCTTTTTTCTTGCCATAATACAAATTCTAAGTAAAGAAAAACGAGTGGCCATCATTACTTTAAGAAATGAAGGTCAGTCAGTCTGAAAAATTGGGAAAACTTGGAAAGTGTCCCCAAGTGCAGTCACAAAAACCATCAAGCGCTACAAAGAAACTGGCTCACACGCGGACCGCCCCAGGAAAGGAAGACCAAGAGTCACCTCTGCTGCGCAGGATAAGTTCATCCGAGTCACCAGCTTCAGAAATCACAGGTTAACAGCAGCTCAGATTAGAGACCAAGTCAATGCCACACAGAGTTCTAGCAGCAGACACATCTCTAGAACAACTGTTAAGAAGAGACTGTGTGAATCAGGCCTTCATGGTAGAATATCTGCTAGGAAACCACTGCTAAGGACAGGCAACAAGCAGAAGAGAACTAGTTTGGGCTAAAGAACACAAGGAATGGACATTAGACCATTGGGAATCTGTGCTTTGGTCTGATGAGTCCAAATTTGAGATCTTTGGTTCCAACCACCGTGTCTTTGTGCGACGCAGAAAAGGTGAACGGATGGACTCTACATGCCTGGTTCCCACCGTGAAGCATGAAGGAGGAGGTGTGATGGTGTGGGGGTGCTTTGCTGGTGACACTGTTGGGGATTTATTCGAAATTGAAGGCATACTGAACCAGCATGGCTACCACAGCATCTTGCAGCGGCATGCTATTCCATCCGGTTTGCGTTTAGTTGGACCATCATTTATTTTTCAACAGGACAATGTAAGGGCTATTTGACCATGAAGGAGAGTGATGGGGTGCTGCGCCAGATGACCTGGCCTCCACAGTCACCGGACCTGAACCCAATCGAGATGGTTTGGGGTGAGCTGGACCGCAGAGTGAAGGCAAAAGGGCCAACAAGTGCTAAGCATCTCCTTCAAGACTGTTGGAAGACCATTTCAGGTGACTACCTCTTGAAGCTCATCAAGAGAATGCCAAGAGTGTGCAAAGCAGTAATCAAAGCAAAAGGTGGGTACTTTGAAGAACCTAGAATATGACATATTTTCAGTTGTTTCACACTTTTTTGTTATGTATATAATTCCACGTGTTAATTCATAGTTTTGATGCCTTCAGTGTGAATCTACAATTGAAAATAAAGAAAACTCTTTGAATGAGGTGTGTCCAAACTTTTGGTCTGTACTAATATATATATATATATATATATATATATATATATATTTCTAGATAAATATATAAACATTTATATATGCACGTATATCAACCAATATATAAATATATAAAAAATAAAAATAAATATATATATATATATATAGAGAGAGAGAGAGATCTATATACATATTGAGCGAGATTAATATATATATATTTATATATATTATAGAGAGAGAGAGAGAGAGAGGAAAAAAAATAATGTAAAACTTCTATATAAATATATATTTTATTATGATTTTGTGGGCTCCTTCACACGACTTTATGGTCGACAATGCACGGGTACCGGACCTATGAATCCCGTATTGCGTTGTGGAATAATTCTCTTGGGTTCAAGATACGCAAAAGATAGGACATGTCCTATCTTTTTCCATATTTTGCTTATCATGGTCCCTATAAAACCCAGTAACATGCATTTCACTGTTAGGCAGACACTATAGATGACACTGTTAGGGGGAACATTTGGATATCACTGCTAGGTGGACCCTATCGATGACAGTATTTTCCTAATTGGACAGAGCTTTATTCCCACTGATACCACCAATGATCAAAGGGGAAGTTATATTAAACAATATTTTATATAAAATAAAATAAAATTGTTTTTAGGAACACCATCACCAATGAATCAAATAAATTTGGCCACCAGATTGTCACAGATGTACCGAGACATATGGATGTCCCTGCGACAGTGGGTGACAGAAGATCTGTGGCTCAATATACATCTGTGTTGTTTCCGATACTGACCACACCTCTAACCTCCATGTGTTGCCATTTGGTCATTTAACTTTCCTTATTTATAGTTGCTTCTGCCACAATGCTGTGCTTCAGTGGTATCTGTGGTCTGCTGGTGTTCATGTGCTGGTTCTCGGCTAAGTTCCTGTTGCTGCCATAGCTACTGGAAAGTTAAGTGTTTCCTTTCCGTTTTGCATTTTGTTTTGGTTCATCTGTGTGTTGTTTTTCCCCTACTCTTTGTTGTAGGCCTGAGAGAGACTCCTGGTTGTCCTTCCTTTCTGGAGGAACAGGTAGTCTCAGTCCTGTCACTATCGCCAGGGCCTTATAGGTTGAGTTAGGACTCTAGGTACTCCTGTGTATGAACTCACCTACCCTTGCTTTCAGGCCTTGTTCCTTTATCCCTCTCCTTCTTCGTCCGATGTAGTGTCTCCCTGCCACACATGGTCGAGACACGGATTATATATAATCTGGTGGATTCAGGGGCCCAGAAGACATTTCGGCCTCAGAACAAAATAGGGAATTTGATGGGTCTCATTAGACAATTCAGGGGAAAGACAAAGATTGATCAGGCAGGCTATGCAGTTGCACGTCATATGACAGCATGCATTTCTGCAGTTCCCTGTACATAGTATCATTCCAGATGCCTACAGAAATTGGTGTTAAACAATGAACAGAAGTCCTCTCTAATTAGATCAGACCATTACTCTTAACTCAAGTAAAAATTTACTAGTATTCTCTTTCCAAGGAACATAGAACAAGCACGTAGCCAGAACCTCATCAGCACTCAGAGCAGTAAAATTGCTCTCACAGACCAAAATATCAGCCAACCGCCATAGATGTGTTCTCAATAAAATGGACTCAACATCTGTATTATGAATTCCCTCCTTTCAGTCTACTTCCAAGAGCACTACAAAAGATTCAGAGGGAAAAATCAAAAATATCAATAGCCCCCTTTTTTGGCCCAGATAATGTTGGTTCTCTCTTTTGAGGGAGATGACTTCAAAGGATCCTCTTGTCCTGCCTCGCTTTCCACAACTTCTAACCTGGGAATTGATATTTCATCCAGGCCTCAGTTCTAGTTATATACACCTTAATGGCAAGCTGTAAAGCTTTTACTAATAGTATTTCCGTAAGATGTGGAATAAGTTTTGTAGTTGATAGGGACTAGAAGACTAGAAAACTCTTTGTATCCTGGTGATTTTAGATTTTTTTCAGACCATCACCTCATCCCGCAAGAAATTAGCCTCTATCTACACAAGACAATCGCCCAAAAAATAAATTACTTTCAGAAAATGGAGACAAACGCATGATTTAAAAAAAAAATGCTTTTATTGTGTTAAACCAAAATAAAAATAAAAATGCACATATTAGGTATCACCGTGTCCGTAACAACCTGCTCTATAAAAATATTACATGATCTAACCTGTCACTTTTTGGGAGTTTTTAATGTAGGGGGTGCATCAGGGGGGCTTCAAATAGAACATAGTGTGTAAAAATCAGTCCAGCAAAATTTGCCCTCCAAAAACCATACATAAAGTAGACATATGGGGAATGTTAAGTAATAATTATTTTATGAGGTATCACTATCTGATAATTCACGGAAATCAATAGGTGGAAGAACGTGACCTAAAAAAATCCGTACTAGCGCCGGATATGCTGTTGCTCTGAATGAATGTTGCTCAGCTTAGATAGGCAGGTTATTTTTGCTCCTGATGATTCTTACATAGAGGAAACGCGTTGAGCTAGTATTACTGCGATAGCATGAGCTAGATGACAGTTCTCTTGGGAAGTAGGATTGGGTGCGATCCTGCAGGATACCTTTGGCTGTGTTGCTACAACCTGAATCATACAGCACAGAGATGATCCATGCTTGACACAGTGCATCAGGACGCCGTATTACCAGGGCACCCTGATCTGCACCCAACCCTGTTCTTTTCCAATTTAATCACCACAGCTTGTCTCAGAGCGCTGGAACATTGTAGGGTCTATCTCACAAATACACTCTTGTCTCCTGGCTCTCATGCTACCACTATAGCATCAGCTGTTGGTGATTAGCTTGTATGTGATTCCTATCATACCTCTCCATAGTTGTACCTGGATAGCCTTCCAGGATCAAGGAGGTGGTTTGATAATGGGACACATTTTCATATCCCTTTGGCTACAGAGTGGAGGTGGCGACACTATACACATGGTGGGTTCACATGTCACTATTTGTTTGAGCACTTGGTTCGTGCCACCCAACCTGCCTATAATTATTAGGGATTTTTTAGGTCACGTTATTCCCCATATTTTATTGATATACCAATAAAAGTTACATTTTAGCGTATCCCACACCTTCCGTGATTCGGTATCACTATCTGCCTTAAAAGCAGAGAAATAAAAATTTTGAATGTTTCACAATTTTCAGGATTTTTTTTTTAACAAATAAAGGGGATATATATTGACTGAACTTTACCACTATTATGAACTACAAAGTGTCACAAGAAAATTTCAGAATGGCTTTGATAAGTAAAAGCGTTCCAAAGTTATTACCACATAAAGGGACACGTCATATTAGAAAAATTTGGCCTGGTCCTTAAGGTGAAAAATGGCTTGGTACTGAAGGGGTTAAGCAGTTTCACAGCTATTATTTATAAGGAACTTTGATTCTGCTGTATTTGCAAATTGCAAATAATAAACTGCTGAAATAGCAGGATATTATGAAATTTATAAAAGGGGCTTATTGCTGTATTTCAAATCATGTGCTTGTACATAATGTCTAAATGTATTTTTCTATAATACTTCTGACTGGTTGCTTTAAAAAAAATGCTTCTAATTCATTGTATTGAATTTAGTTTGTAAGGGAAGGGGGTACACTTACCTGCTTGCCGTCGATACCACAGCGGTGAGCAGATGTAATTACAAGCCGTCCCACTGAAGCAGATCACCGCTAACGAGTGTTCCTACGAATGCTCGGCAGCGATGATTTACCCGACAATTGGCTAGTGTAATACAGCCTTAAGTGTTGTGTCCTCTTTAGTGTTTATGTGCCCACTGTGTGCTTTGTAATGATGGTGCAAGGTAAACATTGAGCACAAGTGCCACAGACCCTTCAGACAGCTGAATGGTAGGTGTGCTGGGAGTCAAATTCCCACAATCTACAATGCTAAACCACATACTGCATCTATCACAACAGTATTGCTTTGCAGAACAAGAGTTGGGGGCTGAAGTGGCCTTCCTGCAGTCCAGACCTTACTACAATAGAATTTGGTAAATTATGAAATGGAAAATCCAGCAAAGACGGGAAGCTAGAATTCTACATTAGACAAGAATGGGACAACATTCCTCTTCCAAAACTCCAGCAATTTTTCTCCTTACTTTCCAGACTGTTAAAAGAAGCTGAGATGCTACACAATGGTAGACATGGTTATCACAACTTTTTGGGTATGCATTGCTACCATCAGGTTCTAAATGAGTAAATTTTTTTCATGAAAAAAAAAAATTGCCTCACTTTCAACATCTGAGTCCCAACTTTTTGGGAACCGGGGTTATAACATTGATTACCAATCCTGTGGATCATTAGAAACCAGACAACCCCTTTAGGCCTCATGCACACGGCCATTGCCTTGCTTGGTGCAAAATGAAGGCACGGAAGCACTACGGAGTGCTTCCATGGGGTTTCTCTCCATGCCTCCACATCTCAAAAATATAGAACATGTCCGATGTTTTTGCGGTGCGGACGGATAGCGGACTCATTCAAGTTGAATGGGTCTGGATCGGTCTGCGGAATACGCGCTGTTGTTGCCCAAGCCTTGGGGACCACAAATTGCGGTCCCCAATGCACGGAACGGCCGTGTGCATGAGGCCTTACAGTCTGGAGGATCACAGAATGAAAAAAAAAAAAAAAAAACAATCCTCACATAGTTCAAAAAAATATATTGATTGTATCGCTTGAAAATAGCCATGGCCATTACATACGTGAGTAGATTCATGCACTGATGATCTAATTTGCACTACCCATACATTTTTACAGCACTTCTGTTTTTTACAGGTGAAGCATGTTAAATCATTGGCCCTCTGTGCCCGATGCTGATATCGCAACTGCACATGTGCCATATCAGCATTCACAGACACAGGACCTACTGAAGTCCTTCTACTCCTGTACCATCGAGTCGGTATTGTGCTCATCCCTTCTGGTGTGGTATGCCGGCTCATCAGCCAGTGACAAGCGCAAACTACAAAGGGTCATCAGCTCGGCGGAGAGAACTACTCGACTGCCACTACCACCCCTTGACTCTATCTTCTTCAACAGACTGCGCTCCAGGGCTCTGAAAATATTCAATGACCACTCCCATCCGGGCCATCATCTCTTCAGACGTCTAAAGTCCGGCCGCAGGTATCAGGCCATCCCTGCAAGGACATCAAGGAGGCTGAACACTTTCTTCCTAACGGCCGTCAGACTGCTGAACTCATCACGCCCTATCTCCCGCCCATAATCCCTCCCTCGCCCCTAATGTGCCCATTGCTAACCCCTCCCCTCCACCCCCTAGTTACTATGCCTGTACCTGTGCCTAAACCAATTCCGAGCACGATCGACTGTGTCGTGTTTGGCGAATAAAGCTAATTCTGATTCTGATTACAGGGCCAGGCAGCAAGACAGTAAGGTTTCCTGGACCTGTCACTCAAAGGTCACAGGGCCTGGTTTAATAAACGATAATTCTCTCAGACTGTCCCACAAGGATACAGGTGAATCCCCCCGGTGGGCCTATAGTCCCCCACTCTTGCACAAGTGGCACATGATAGAGTAGATTGACTGCATTACATATAGATAGGCTGGTTTAGATGCTGCAAGGTGGCTATGTTCATATAAAAATTGGGTAAATTATTTAGCAAACTGCCCAGCTTATTATAGATGCATTAAATGGCTGAGATGAATTCTAAGTATAAAGGCAGGCCGGCCAGCATCCTCTACACCCAGGAACCGCTTTCTCAAAGTCGTTGCAGGGACCCAGATAATCAGCTATTTTGTAGCGTCTGTCTACTGCCTGCCACTGTGTAAGCAAGTATTATTTGCATGAAGCTGTACAGCGGGCCCCAGAATTAATTTTACTGGTGGGGCCTAGGCACCGCATTCCGTCAATGCTGAAAGATGCTCTTTAAATCTTCATTTGTTCATTTTTTTCTCATGAGAAAAGAATGCTTGTAAATTAGCAATATATACAAATAACAAGCAAGTATTCATTTTCCATTTCTTCTCCAGGAAGCACACTGGTTACGTGTAATTTTAGGACACCTTTTCTATTAATGGACCATTAAATCAATAAATTCTGGCATTCTGGAGCATTGATTAAATGAATTTACATCACATGTCATAGCATGTAAAAAAATCCAGACTAACCGATTGGTAAATTTATGTTAAGGATTACTCATACATAGATGTTTATTAAGACTATGTACTTTGTGTAATAAGTGTTAATTAGACAACAGTAAATATCTATGTGATCTTTCATTAGAAAGAAATAAAGCATCACAGCTTTGCTTTCCTTTGGAAAAAATTTTGTATAGCGCTTTTGGCTTCTTCTGAAAAATATCCTTTAGCAATAGCTTCCATCTCCTTATCACAAACTTCATGAAGTTTCTCTTTCTCTAAATTGCGAATCAGTTGTTTGGACAGGGCCAAGCACTAAATGAAAAAGTACAATATCATTATTTACAATATTACTAAATAATATGTTAACTGTTTAATTTATCAAATCTTGAATATAATAATATATTGATTATCACTATAGATAAAGGCACCTGATGTCACTGGTAATGTGACACAATAATTGTTACAAAATATTTATAAATTATCCAATATATAATCCATTATACAATATACTGTATGTACTTATTGCTGTAATATATACAAATTGAAATGGTCTATTGAATAATACAAATAAGCCATATGCCCTTAAAGCAAAACTTAGAATGGGTCCCACTCCATCCTGAGAGCTGTTCCAGCTGATCTGTGATGAGTAAATAAAGAAGATATGCCATACATATATGATAGATGCAGATGTGACCTGCTTACATAACTTACATTGACTTCTATGGTAGTACAGCCGTGACCTTGGCTGTTTTTGTCAGATGCGGGTCCCAGAGGTAGGACCTGCATCTATCAGACATTTATGACATTCTGTGGAGATGAGAGTACCCATGAAATGTATGAATAAACTGACAACTCAATGTTGGGACCAGTGTAGGAACACACCCCTTTGAAAAGAATGGTGACACCCTATTGTCAGTATATTCAATTCATTAATTTCTAGAAGGAATAACAGGAACAGCACAATACAGACATGTCAGGAGGAGTGATCGCAACTCTTCAATGTAGTCATTAGGAAATGTAACCACTTGTTCAGTTTCAAACTCCCTCCACAAACAGCCCCATGACACTACCCTGACTCTATGGTAGGTATGCCACTGATTACTGATTAGGTATTATAATTCTAATACACAATAGAAATACTAGAACTTCACCAATCAGAATGTTAACTAGCATATAAAGGACAAATATGCAACTGGAATTATGAAATGAAGAAATTCCTTGTACTGAAACGAAGGCAGCCCCGTAACCGTTTCTAGCTCGAGAGCCACTTAATAACAAAGATAGGTCCCTAGAGAGTGAAGCCCATAGGGATTCACAAAAACTGAATGAGAGGGTTGATAAACACAAAAAATAGTCCCTGTATAGGGTCACCCTTATTGAGATAAAATTAAACTTTTACTATTTATGTTAAAATAAAATACAAGTGTGATCAATTAAAACTATCCGGGTCCCTCTGTCACTCTTGTTATGGTGTAAAGACCACATCTATCATACGATAGGATATTGAAGTGAGGTGTTGGCTTAAAGTGCACATGAAATTCTGGTGGTGGGTTAATCCACCAGTATGACTTTATAGGTATCCAATACATTCCAGGTCTAGTGGTTTCACTGTGGTCTGGCTACAGGCTACTTATTGGAGTAACATTCGATTTTGTGTATACTCGCTTTAGTCAGCAGTCATACATAGGTGTGGAGAGTGACTTCTTCTCCGAAAATCTCCCCTTACTCCTTTCTTACACCCCTAAACAGGTGAAGGAGAGAGGGGGAGAAAGTACGTTCAGATCACACATACACACTCCTATCAGAACCTAGGTGTGGAGAGTGACCTCTTCCACTGCTGGGATCTCCCCTTTGTTCTGAAGAACCTCGTCTTGCTACAACATTGGGATATATCTCTGTAAAATGTCCACAATACCATTATAATGGAGACTATAAGGAGGGGAACCCTGTGATGCTACATAACTGTATACCTTATTTCCCCATGATAATGCTCAGATTGCTAATTGTGTAGCAACCATTCACGGGATTTAAAGTTAACTTTTTTTTATATTTTTTATTTAAGGCTACATTCACGCAAATGCAGATACTATCCCACACTTTTTGATGGCCCCATTGTCAAAATGCCTATTCTTGCCTGCCAAACGGACAAGAATAGTACATATTCTATCACTGGCAGCATGTATGCGGACAGCACATGGATTTCATCTGTGTGCTGTCTGTGTTTTTTGCGGCCCCATAGAAATGAATGGGTCCACATGTGAACCACAAAAAATTCAGATTGCACACGGACTAAAATACAGTTGTGTGAATGAGGCCTAATGCGGAGTATTACTCTCTTGGTTTTCTTCCCATCTCTCTGGCCGCTCCTTTAGTGTATCATTCGCTGGCTTCTCTTCTTCCTCTTGATGTCAGCATTCCTCAGGGCTCAGTACTAGGTCCTCTACTCTTCTCTCGCTACACAGCCCCCATCGGACAGACTATCAGTAGATTTGGCTTTTGGTACTATCTCTATGCTGATGAGACCCAACTATACACTTCATCCCCTGACATCACCCCTGCTTTACTCCAAAACACCAGTAATCTCTGTATCTAAAACGGAACCTCTTAAAAACTGAACTTCTTGTCTTTCTCCCATCTACTAACTCACCTAAACTTGAGATTTCAATTTCAGTCCGCAGCACTATCATAACTCCTGTGCAACATGCCTGATGTCTTGGGGCCACGTTTGACTCAGATCTTTCCTTTGTTTCCCATATTCACTCACTTACACACTTTTTCCGTCTGCACCTCAAGAATCCGCCCTTTTCTTACGGTGGAAACAGCAAAAACTCTTGTTGTTGCCTTGATTCATTCTCGTCATGACTATTGCAACACATTACTAATTGGTCTCCCTCTCACTAAACTCTCCCCCCCCTTCAGTCTGTCCTAAATGCTGCAGCCAGGCTCATCCATCTATCCAACCAACCGCTACACTGATGCTACTAGTCTGTGCCAGTCACTTCACTGGTTGCCCATCCACCACAGAATAGAGTTCAAACTTCTCAACCTCACCCACAAAGTTCTCCACAGTGCTGCACTTCCATACATCTCCTCTCTCATTTCCATCTACCACCCTATTTGTGCTCTCCGTTCTGTTAGTGACCTAAGATTAATAACCTCCATAATTCGTACCTCTCACTCCCATCTTCAAGACTTTTGTCGAGCTGCACCTACTCTCTGGAATACCCTGCCCCCGAATATCAGGTCAATTCACAACTTCTCCATCTTCATACATGCCTTAAAAACACATATTTTCAGGCAGGCTTATCAAGCTACTTAAAACTATTATTCCCCAAGTAAACCTGTCTCCCACCAACTCTTCTGGCCTAAACTCGATCCTCTAACAGTTCCAAACCCAAAGCAGAGATTGTCCGGCACCACTCCTTTCAGTTCAATAATGGCTCAAAGCCTACTGATCACAATCAACTACCTTATGTGTCACCCCAATTCCTCATAGATTGTAAGCTCTTGCAAGCCGGGCCCTGACTTCTAGTGTTTCAGTTGTATATTAGCAAGTTACTTTTGTTTTGTACATGAACCCTATACATTTTATAAAGCGCTGTGGAATTTGGTGGCGCTATATAAATATTATTATTACCACCTCTACATTTGGGGATGTCTCCAAGGAGGAGAAATTTTCACACTAGCTGGCATAACTGTACAGGGAGTGCAGAATTATTAGGCAAATGAGTATTTTGACCACATCATCCTCTTTATGCATGTTGTCTTACTCCAAGCTGTATAGGCTCGAAAGCCTACTACCAATTAAGCATATTAGGTGATGTGCATCTCTGTAATGAGAAGGGGTGTGGTCTAATGACATCAACACCCTATATCAGGTGTGCATAATTATTAGGCAACTTCCTTTCCTTTGGCAAAATGGGTCAAAAGAAGGACTTGACAGGCTCAGAAAAGTCAAAAATAGTGAGATATCTTGCAGAGGGATGCAGCACTCTTAAAATTGCAAAGCTTCTGAAGCGTGATCATCAAACAATCAAGCGTTTCATTCAAAATAGTCAACAGGGTCGCAAGAAGCGTGTGGAAAACCCAAGGCGCAAAATAACTGCCCATGAACTGAGAAAAGTCAAGCGTGCAGCTGCCAAGATGCCACTTGCCACCAGTTTGGCCATATTTCAGAGCTGCAACATCACTGGAGTGCCCAAAAGCACAAGGTGTGCAATACTCAGAGACATGGCCAAGGTAAGAAAGGCTGAAAGACGACCACCACTGAACAAGACACACAAGCTGAAACGTCAAGACTGGGCCAAGAAATATCTCAAGACTGATTTTTCTAAGGTTTTATGGACTGATGAAATGAGAGTGAGTCTTGATGGGCCAGATGGATGGGCCCGTGGCTGGATTGGTAAAGGGCAGAGAGCTCCAGTCCGAGTCAGACGCCAGCAAGGTGGAGGTGGAGTACTGGTTTGGGCTGGTATCATCAAAGATGAGCTTGTGGGGCCTTTTCGGGTTGAGGATGGAGTCAAGCTCAACTCCCAGTCCTACTGCCAGTTTCTGGAAGACACCTTCTTCAAGCAGTGGTACAGGAAGAAGTCTGCATCCTTCAAGAAAAACATGATTTTCATGCAGGACAATGCTCCATCACACGCGTCCAAGTACTCCACAGCGTGGCTGGCAAGAAAGGGTATAAAAGAAGAAAATCTAATGACATGGCCTCCTTGTTCACCTGATCTGAACCCCATTGAGAACCTGTGGTCCATCATCAAATGTGAGATTTACAAGGAGGGAAAACAGTACACCTCTCTGAACAGTGTCTGGGAGGCTGTGGTTGCTGCTGCACGCAATGTTGATGGTGAACAGATCAAAACACTGACAGAATCCATGGATGGCAGGCTTTTGAGTGTCCTTGCAAAGAAAGGTGGCTATATTGGTCACTGATTTGTTTTTGTTTTGTTTTTGAATGTCAGAAATGTATATTTGTGAATGTTGAGATGTTATATTGGTTTCACTGGTAAAAATAAATAATTGAAATGGGTATATATTTGTTTTTTGTTAAGTTGCCTAATAATTATGCACAGTAATAGTCACCTGCACACACAGATATCCCCCTAAAATAGCTAAAACTAAAAACAAACTAAAAACTACTTCCAAAAATATTCAGCTTTGATATTAATGAGTTTTTTTGGGTTTATTTAGAACATGGTTGTTGTTCAATAATAAAATTAATCCTCAAAAATACAACTTGCCTAATAATTCTGCACTCCCTGTATATTGGACAGCCATCAAGTTGTCTTTATATTATATAGATGACCTTCTCCTGGTATGGTATAATATCCTAATCTTATTTCAGATATTCCTCAACTATTTCAATCTGAATGATGACAACCTCAGATTCACTGCAGAGTGTGATACTGTACTTAAGGCTGTATCAGACCTGCAGACTAAGCAGGTGATTGTCGGGAAAGAAGCATTCCTGCCCGGCAATTTCCTGCTAGTCAGCGCAGGAGACCACTGCTATTACATGCAGCAATCTCCTCCACTGTATTGGGAGGCGCAATCGCGAATGCCATCGCTTGTCACCATAACTATTTTATATATGTATGCTTGAAAAAGACTGAAAGGTTGCACCTGGATTATGCCGTTTATTAGCTTCAGGACACATAGGCCCCTTTCACACGAGCGAGTATTCCGCATGGGTGCAATACGTGATGCAAACGTATTGCGTCAGCACGAAATCCGGACCCATTCATTTCAATGGGGCTGTGTACATGAGCGTTGGTTTTCACGCATCACTTGTGTGTTGCGTAAAAATCACAGCACGTTCTATATTCTGCGATTTTCACGCAACGATGGCCCCATAGAAGTGAATGGGGCTGCGTGAAAATCGCATCTGCAAGCAAGTGCGGTTGCGATGCATTTTTCACGGATGGTTGCTAAGAGATGTTGTTTGTATACCTTTCAGTTTTTTTATCACACGTGTGCAAAACGCATTGAATCGTATTGCACCTGCGCGATAAAAACTGAACACTGAAAGCGATCGCATACAAAACTGAACGCCCTTGCCTGCAAAATCGTGCATTTTTCACTGAACGCATTCACAATGCATCCGGACCTAATCCGCTCACGCTCATCTGCAAGGGGCAATACCTAGAGCCTCAGGGGCTATGAATTTGGGAATAATGTTGGTATGTTTGGAAGCAAATATCTACTTACATTTTTTGGCAAAGTGGCATAAACTGTCAGTCTGGACCAAACTTCCTGCTGGAATGTAGAGTCAGGGAAGACTTCAGCCACGAAGCCTACATGATAAGCTTCTTGAGCAGTCAATATTTTGTTGAAAACTAGTACCTCAATAGCCTGTATAGTGAATACATACAAAATCAATACTTACAATACAATACTTATTTTCCTGAACATTAAAATAAAATAAAAACTCCTGTGACTCATATGACTACTGCCCTGGATCATCTTTGTGTATGACAACTCAGAAAACTGTCACTGCATGTGAAGATACCAGTGCCCTTAACCACCTAACTGTTCTGCTCCAGCTGTGGGAAAAGAACTTAAAGGGATTGTCAGGGTCCAAAGCTGAACCCAGACATATCCCCATTTTCACTGAAGCAGCCCCACTGATGTGGGCATCGGAGCATTTCATGGTCCGGTGCTCTCCCTTGCCCTGTGCTGTATTGCGCAGGGCCGTTTGTTTATATTTTTCACTGTTAGGCGGAAGTTTCCGCCTAGCAGTGTTGCCGGTGACGTGCGGTGCCACTGATGGGCGAGCTTTAGCGCTGCCCTAGCCATTTTACAGGAAGCCTCTGCCTAGCTTTACCCATGGAGAGCCCAGGACATCACCGGATCTAAAAATAAATAAATTAAAAAAGCCTTTGTTCTGCGCGATTCAGCACAGGACAAAGGAGAGCTTTGGAGCATGAATTGCTCCTATGCTCATATCAGGGGGGCTGCCTGGGTGAAAATGGGGATATGTCCACGTTCAGCTCTGAGCCCGGACAGCCCCTTTAACTGTTTTGCCAGGGCTAGGCTTGGGCAAAAGTGGAGGGGGGCTGCTTTACCTGATATCTCCTGAATGGTAATCGCTAGAAGCATAGAACTGGTCTTGTTTGAAAGCATTCCAGGCATTAGTCAAAGCTAAACAGGAGATATCACTGTTAGAAATCGAGTCGGGAATAAGTGGTAAAACCTGCTTTTACTTTTACTTTCAGCTGTATTCCCTGCATCCCAATTTCTAACACTGAAATCTCCCAATATACTGAAGATATTGTGGTCATTCATTGAAAGCTTGAAATGCCAGCTTTCTAACAATACAAAAAGCCATATATCTAGCTGGTACCAAACCACAGATCTGAGCAGCTAATGCAGCCAACCCCGCCCCTTCAGTCTGGAGGAGGAGCTATGGTAGAGCTGACCGGCTACAGGAGGAAAGGAAAAATAGTAAAAAAAGATATAGAAATGTGACATTACGATCACTGTTGTAATCCACATAAAGTTATCTTATTTTGATACACAGTGAACACAGTAAATAAAATTTCACAAAAATAAAATGTATTTTTTTATTGTTCCCACTAAAAATTAAATATTTAAAGTTATTTACCACACTATACATATCCCAAAATGGGTACTAAAAAAAATCTACAACTAATCCCGCAAAATAAAATAAAAAAATTTAGAAGAAAAAATTAACACATTTTGCTGGGGTAGAATATTATTGGCCCTTAAGGCTAAAATTAATCATGCCACTAAGGGGTTAAAAATGCAATTGTGTCCCCTGATTTTTGCGCCAACAAGACACATTAAAAATCTACAATAAAAAGTGACATTGTTGGGATGTTTTTTTCAATTTTACTGTGACTGTTAGGAGGTTAAAGGGGTTCCAGGCTCCTGATATTGATGACCTATCCCCAGGATAGGTGATATCAGATTGGGGAGGGTCCAACACCCGACACCACCACCACCACCACGATTAGCTGTTCCCTGCAGCCTGCAATATTAGAAACGTAGCCCTATTCAAAGTGTAGTGGCGTGGAGGGTATTCACTATAGAGGGAGCTTATCTGGAGTAACCCAGTACAGCCACTACACTTTGAACACAGCAGTGCTTTCTGCTCCGTTCAGCTGTTCCCTGCAACCTCTGGCACTGGAACCAGAACTTTGATCAGTGATGCTGTGTGGTGTCAGAACTTCCCTGATCGGATATTATTAACCATACTGAAACCCCCCCCCCCCCCCTATTATTGATTAGTATGAGGAGCCTGGAAACCCCCTTAGGTTTATGATGTTTTATGGATTTTTTTCAGAAAAACCCGTTAAGTTTAAATTAAATAATAAAAATAATTAAAGTGCAACAAGAGTAAAGCAAAAAATAAGGTGCATGAATGCTTACTTCCACCTAAAAATTGTGCCTTACCTTTGACAAACCCATAATCTTAGGGAATGTATAAGAAGAACATCCCTCGGGATATAATGCCAACTTGCTAAATGGTGTATTAAATGTGGCCTACATTAGAGAAATAAGATCAGCAGATGTTCAAGTGGTAGATATATCTATCTATATATCTATCTATCACTGTGTAAATAGTTTTATCTTAAAGCTTTCCATATTTGTTATGCCTTTCACTGATAATGTACAGTGATGGGACATATCTGATTTCTTGTCAAACAAAACAGCGGTCACATACAGACATCACAAATTTTTGCACAAGTGGCCTTCTGAGCTTTTTGCCTTTCTTCACTGCTCTCGCCACTTTATTAAAAAAAAAGTGAACAGAGCTTAGCGGAAGGGGTTGTCCCACCGCAGCCCACCAGAAAACTGGTGTCAATTTTTACTGAAATGTAAGGCAGCTCCTAGCTGACATGTACAGACATCAGACATACATGCAATAAATTTATTAAAAGGTCTACACCTCTTAATAAATTGGCCACATCTTACTAAGGCTACTTTCACACTCGCGTTTTGTGCGGATCCGTCATAGACAGATGCGTTCAGATAATACACCCGTCTGTATCCGTTCTGAACGGATCCATTTGTATTATCTGTAACATAGCCTAGACAGATCTGTCTTGAACACCATTGAAAGTCAATGGAGGACCGATCCGTTTTCCATTGTGTCAGTGAAAACGGATCCATCCCCATTGACTTACATTGTGTGCCAGGACGGATCCGTTTGACTCAGTTTCATCAGACAGACACCAAAACGCTGCAAGCAGCGTTTTGGTGTCAGTCTCTAAAGCGGAATGGTGACTGAACTGATGCATTCCGAGCTGATCCTTTTCCATTCAGAATGCATTAGAATGCAAACTGATCCGTTCTGGACCTGCTTGTGAGAGCCCTGAACGGATCTCACAAACGGAAAGCCAAAACGCGAGTGTGAAAGTATACTTACTTATGCTGCCATTGGCATATTAGAAATGAGCCCCAATGTCTTAAACCTGCTCCAATTTTGAGTATGAGAATGCTTATTGAAATTTAGATAATCATGTATCAAACTTTCAAATTAAGTGCAGACATAATTTGTGTTAATGCAGTTGACCTCAGAAATAGTATAACTGGGCATTTAATAAAGTGAGACCATTAGACATACATAAAAAAATGTAGTTAACCCTTTAACAACCTGAGTTCCGGTCCTAAATGTCCAGAACCTTTTTAGCAGTTTTGCACACATTTTTATGGAGCATAGGGATGATTTAAATACCTTTTTTTTTTAAGATACATTTTTTTTCTATTTAGATTTAATTTTAAGTGAAGTGTACAAAACAGTAGAAAAACAAACAAAAACAGTTTATAGGTATTTATTTTAAAGTCAAATTTGCAAATTTAAATGATAAAGTATTAGAATGGGCTCCCCAATTTGTTTCAGTCATTTTGTAATCTGTTTAGTGACAGGTGAATGACACGGCTATATAGACCGTTTGGGATGGCATGGCCAGTCAGTTTTGGCATGATGTCATTTTTCATTATTATTATTATTATTATTAAAGCGCCATTCATTCCATAGTGCTGTACATATGAAAAGGGGCATACATACATAATACAGACAATTGCAACAAGACAAGTTACAAACTGGTACAGAAGGAGAGAGGGCCCTGCCCGTGAGGGCTTACAATCTACCAATCTACATGGTATGGGAGAAGGACACAGTAGGTGTGGGTGAAGTTGGTCATGGCGGTATAGAGGCAGCAGGGCCACTGGTTGTAGGCTTGTCTGAAGAGGTGGGTTTTGGGGTTTCTTTTGAAGGATTCCACTGTTGGTGAGAGTCTGATATGTTGGGTTAGAGAGTTCCAGAGTGTGGGGGATGCACAGGAGAAATCTTGGAGGCGATTGTGGGAAGAGGTGATAAGAGGAGAGAAGGAGGTCTTGTGAAGATCGGAGAGTGCGCGTGGGGCTGTATCAGGAAAGTAGCTCAGAGATGTAGGGAGTTACATGAGGGCATGTACAAGCATTTTCGCAGATTCAAAGTTAAAGAAAGTTAAGGAAAGCGCAGATGCAGGAGATGTTTTTGAGTTGGTTGAGCAAGATGGGGGAAAGATTATGAATTCTGTTTTATCTATGTTAAGTTTTAGAAAGCGAAAGGCGAAGAAGGATGAATATATATATATATATATATATATATATTTTTTTTACTTATGCTTGTGTAGATTTTGTTATATAATATGTATCCAGAGAGATCATAAATGACCTCTGGGTCTTGCAGTTTTCCATTAGGGCTCTTTTTGTAACAGTAGTCATTGGCAGGGTTGATCTAGGTCTGCTAAAACCCAGTAGCTATATAGGAAATAAATTGTTATACGTGGCTTCTATCTTCTCCTTTCCATGGCCGGTTACTTCTAACAGTGTGGCATCAGACCTACTCCTTCTAGGCTGTAGAAGAAGAAGCTTTAAAGCAGCAATGCTGAAAGACATCACTGCAGAATCAGGACCTGTCTGCTATAAAAAGACAGTGGCAGGTCAAAAAAGGGTATTCTGGCAAGCTGAAAAAACATAGAGCTTATACTTAGGCTTAATGCACACGATACCGCAAAAAATACGGATGACATCCGTGTGCATTCCGTATTTTGCGGAACGGAACAGCTGGCCCCTAATAGAACAGTACTATCCTTGTCCGTAATGCAGACAATAATAGGACATGTTCTATTTTTTTGTGTGGAACGGAAATACGAACATACGGAAACGGAATGCACACTGTGTACCTTCAGTTTTTTTTTTGCGGACCCATTGAAATGAATGGTTCCATATATGGTCGGCAAAAAAACAAAAACGGAACAGACACAGGAAGAAAATACGTTTGTGTGCATGAGCCCTTAAAAAGGTGTTATCCAGGAATTAATATTGTTAACCTGTCCGCAGGATAAGTCATCAATATCAGATCTTCAGGGGCCGGCACCTGGAACCTCGGCTGATCAGCTGTTAGTCTGAGCACTTAGTGATCACTGTGGCCTCTTTCTAGTCCATGTGATGTCACTGTACATCGGTCTCTTGGCCTAGTTGCAGCTCAATCCCATTTAAGTCAATAGGGCTAAGCTGCAAAACAAAGCACAGCTGCAATACAATGGACAGCACTGTGCTTGGAAAGCACCTGGGGGGCCACCTCGCTCACCATAGCTCCAGTGAGCACCGCAGCTTCCCAAAACAGCCGATCGGTAGGGGTGCTGGGACTCCGACCCCTGCTGATGCGATATTGACGACCTTTCCTGTGGATAGGTCATCAATACTATTTCCCAGATAATCCCTTTAACGCACTGATCCCCCAGCGCCAGTGTTCTGATGGTGCTGGGGTTCAGCTGTGCTCCACCTCCTGCTTCTGTCTCGACGTGGCAGGAAATTACTGGAGCCAACCATTTGTTGAGTGACTTTAACAACAATTTTTCTGCAGTATCAAGACAGAAGCTGGCCTAAAATACCTGGCCGAACACAACTGATATATGTGAAGTGGGCCTAAGTTCGGATATTTCTCTTACAGTCTTTCCCAAGTTCTGATTTTTTTTTACAGCTTGGACATCTCATGGGAACACTTTATTTTAAGCTGGAATAACCCTTTAAGATGTTAAGGAGTGGAAAGTTTTTGATTGTTATGTATTTACTCTTCCCTATGTGTGACCTTCAGTACAGTCCTTCTTGCCTCCCCAGCTCCAAATACTGTAGGTGCCGCTCTTTGCAATTGCTCTCAGCTTTGGCTGTAAGAGGACTATCCTCTCTATGATATGTATCATTTATGCTTCATAGACATATAGACAAGGGTTGTCTTTAGAGGGACAGCCTCTTTAACAGTTTACAATGGAATAATTAAACCATGATCAAAATGTTTTAGATTAATTTGTACATACATGTTTATTCACATGCTTGTGCACACAGTGGTCCGCACCAGACATTTTATTGCATGGTAATCGCTGCCATTACACATGCGATTGCCTAGTGAACTACAACCTACAAACATCAATCACAGTTGTACCAATATACGTAATAACCCCCGAAAGGCCATACACATTATATAACTTAACTGCCACAGTACATACTGCATGTTGTCACTTTCTTGCTCACCTTATCAGAAGCATACACAAGGTCAAACAGGCCAAGAATAGTTGTGGCAATCCCAACTGCAGGCCCATTTACCATGGCTACAAGAGGTTTCGGAAAATCAATGATTTTACCAATCAAATCCCTATTAACAGCAAGAACATAGTAATTTTTAGGAATCAGTTAACAATAATATGTCTATATCCTATAGTGCAGGCATGCTCAACCTGCGGCCCTCCAGCGGTTGCAAAACTACAACTCCCAGCATGCCCGAACAGCCTACAGCAGGGCATTGTGGGGGTTGTAGTTTTACAACAGCTGGAGCGCAGGTTGAGCATGCCTGCTATAGTGTAGAAGCCTTAGATTATTTTATTATAAACACTTTCCATAAATTAATAATACAAGGGAAGATAAGAAACTTTATAATCTATCTTATTAGAGACAACTGCCTCTTTCTCCACCTGTCAGGCTCATTTTCTCTTCCCTGCACTGCCTCAATCTGTTCATTCACTGTGAATTCATTGGGGGTCATTCACTAAAGACTGGTATTTAACATGGCAATCTTTTTAAAAAGTCAACTTAAAGTGTGAACAATTGACACAAGCTTCTCATTTTATTTCTCACATTTGTGATATCCATGTAGCAGAAACTGAAACCTGGTTTGGGAATAAGCACATCTTTCAGTTACAAGTTACAGTAGTTTTCTATTAAAAATATTTTGGACTGTGGTGGCACCATCTCTTCCACTAAGCTGTGCCCACTTTTAAAGAATGTGGCGTAAAATTTCAACTTTTTGTATTCCAGAAGAATAGCGTATATGCTCAATAAAGTTACTCTAACTGACTTTTTGGCTCCATTGAGAGAACGGGTTACATGCAAGCCTATGGAGAGGTGGGGCAGGAGATCTGCTATTAGATTTCCCATACACAGCACACAGAGATGGTCTCGTATCACTCGGAAACCCTCATAAGCATCTGCAGTACTGCGCAGTATAGCAGTAAACATATACATGTACAGTACAGACCAAAAGTTTGGACACACCTTCTCATTCAAAGAGTTTTCTTTATTTTCATGACTATGAAAATTGTAGATTCACACTGAAGGCGTCAAAACTATGAATTAACACATGTGGAATTATATACATAATAGACTGTTGGAAGACCATTTCAGGTGACTACCTCTTGAAGCTCATCAAGAGAATGCCAAGAGTGGGCAAAGCTGTAATCAAAGCAAAAGGTGGCTACTTTGAAGAACCTAGAATATGACATATTTTCAATTGTTTCACACTTGTTTGTTATGTGTTAATTCATAGTGTTGATGCCTTCATAGTCATGAAAATAAAGAAAACTCTTTGAATGAGAAAGTGTGTCCAAACTTTTGGTCTGTACTGTATGTAGCAACAAAAATTGATTATGGACTACCGGAATATATTTTTAGAGATTGGCTAACTTCCTTAAAGAGGTGAGGGGAGGGGTGTGTGGGAGGAAGGAAGCATGATAAGTGGAGAAAGACCCATTTTTCTGTAACAAGATATATTACAAACATCTTTACTTGTTTATCAAAGCATGCTAATGATGCATTTATGCAACTTGCTAGGATATTCTTTAAAAAAGTTAATGTAGTTCTGCACGGTTACTTTATTACTTAAGTCATGCCCCTCACCCCAACTACCCTTCTGTCTCATCCATATGGCTCGCCTGTCAATATTATGGTTGCACATGGAGCCTCCCGTATTATAACAGTGTTCTAGACTCCTGACATTCAGGACCTACGCATCCACAGATGGCAGACACAGTGGGTGAGATTTATCAAACTGGTGTAAAGTAGAACTGTCTCAGTTGCCCATAGCAACCAATGATATTCCACCTTTCATTTTCCAAAGCAGCTGTTCAAAATGAAAGGTGGAATCTGATTGGTTGCTATGGGCAACTTAACCAGTTTTACTTTACAACAGTTTAATAAATCTCCCCCAGTGTGTTTCAATGTAGGAGACTGAATGATACGTTTGGTCTCATGCCTCTCCAACTGCACTCATTTTTGGACAAAAGGACTGTCTGGATGGAACAGAAGGCCGGTTGAGCAAAGGAGTGTGATTTAAGTTATAAAAAAAAATAAAAAATTTAACCCCTTAAGGACCGAGGACGTACCGGTACGCCCTATTTCCCGAGTCCTTAAGGACCGAGGACGTACCGGTACGTCCTGACTTAAAATCTGAATTCCGGCGCCGCGGGGGTTAATCGAAACGGGATTTCGGCTGAAATCATTCAGCCGGCATCCCGTAACAACGCAGGGGGGGGTCATTGGACCCCCCCGTATCGGCGATCGCAGAAAACCGCAGGTCAATTCAGACCTGCGGTTTTCTGCGTTTCCGGTCCATTCGGGTGTCCTGTGACCCGATGAACCGGAAAAAGACTGCGATCGGTGGCGTAATTTTACACCACCAATCGCAGTCCGAGGATTTGCAGAGGCGGAGCTGGCCCTGGTGCTGAACGCCGCTGTCCAGGGTGCTGATTGGTGCAGGGGAGAGAGGCGCGAGATTCAAACTTCCTGCGCTCCTCTCTCCCCTCCTCTTCCTGTCCAGCACCCTGACCGTGCAGCATCGTCCAGCACCAGCTCCTGTGTCCCCCTAAATCGGCATCCATCACCCTCCTGCACCCATCGCCACCCAGGTAGGTTAGGGTCAGTGAGGGAGAGGCACCTTTAGGCAGGGATAGAAGGGAAAAGTTAGAAAAAAAAAAAAAAAAAAAAAAGCACATTTATTCCAAACTTTTTTTTTTCAACTTTCAGACCCCAGACCCCCCCTGCCACTTGCCCCCCCCGCATCCCCCCCACCACCAGCCCCCCCCCCACCACCACCAGCCCCCCCCCCACCAACCCCCTCCCCCCACCACCAGACCCTTCCCCCACCACCACTTTTTTTTTTTTCTGCGTGCGCTGACTGGCCGGCACTTTTTAGCGTCCGTCCACTGTTAGCGCATCGCCCGCCCCACCACCCCACCGACCGCTGATCAGCGTTGAACCGCAGATCAGCAAGTTTGAACTTTTTTTATTTTTTTTTTCCTAACACTTTTTTTTGCCTGGACTTTTTAGTACGTGAACACCCGTGCCCCCACACACACGCACATAGAATAAAGGTTTACACGCACGCACATACACACGCACACACACACACCCATGGCCCGCCGGGTGTTCTCGGCCGAGGAGGCATATGCCCAGATTGCCTCCGACTCTGAGAGCCCCAGTGAGGATGAGGATGACCCCACGTTCCTTTTGTCATCCGCATCCTCCTCATCATCATCGGATGACGATGAGCCACCAAGGCAGCGGAGACGCCGCCAGGCGGAGCCAGGGGCCACACATGCTAGGGATCCTGTGGCCCACCCTAGTACGAGCCGCCCTGGGGTTCGTACTGGTTTCCCGGCCCACCAAATAAGTTCACCGGAGCCCCCTGCCGATGAACTTAGCTGGTGTCCCCCAGTGGACTTTGAGCCTGAGATTCCGGATTTCGCTGGCAATCCTGGAATCCAGATTCCCACAGTGGGGTTTACTGAAATAGACTTTTTTAGTTTTTTTTTCAGTAACCCACTGGTGAATTTGATGGTGGAGCAGACGAATCTGTACGCCCAACAGTTCGTCGCTCAAAACCCAGGCTCAGTTTTGGCTAGACCCGGTGGCTGGACGCCGGTCAGTGCAGCCGAAATGAGGACATTTTGGGGCCTCGTGCTGCATATGGGTCTAGTCCAAAAACCCAGTGTCAGGCAATACTGGAGTGGGGACGTCCTGTACCAGACCCCACTGTACAGTATGGTCATGATACGTCACCGGTTTGAGGCCATCCGGAAATGTCTGCATTATTCCGATAATGCAGCATGTCCACCCCGAGGTGATCCTGCCTATGACCGGCTGTACAAGATACGGCCGGTCATCGATCACTTTGGGGCCACATTTCAGCAGGCCTACGTACCTGGAAGGGAGGTCGCGGTTGATGAGTCTCTCGTTGCGTTCAAGGGGAGACTCAGTTTCCGCCAATACATTCCCACAAAGCGGGCGAGGTATGGCGTGAAGCTATACAAAATTTGTGAGAGTACCTCAGGGTACACTTACAAATTTCGTGTGTACGAGGGGCGAGATTCCCGGATTCAACCACCAGAATGTCCCCCCACTCTGGGTGTTACCGGGAAACTCGTGTGGGACCTTATGTACCCACTGCTGGATAAGGGTTACCACTTGTACGTGGACAACTTTTATACCAGCATTCCCTTGTTCAGGTCCCTTGCCGCCAGATCCACGTTCGCTTGTGGGACCGTGCGGAAAAATCTACGCGGCCTCCCTGCCTACCCCCTCCAGGTACCTATCCCCAGGGGTGAGACCCGTGCACTTACCAGTGGAAACCTGTTGCTGGTCAGGTATAAGGACAAGAGGGATGTCCTTATGCTGTCCACAATCCACGGTAACAGCACCACCCCAGTCCCTGTGCGAGGTACCGCGGCAACGGTCCTCAAGCCCGATTGTATCGTCGACTACAATCGGTATATGGGAGGAGTTGATCTCTCTGATCAAGTCCTCACGCCATATAACGCCATGCGCAAAACCCGGGCATGGTACAAAAAAGTTGCGGTCTACATGGTGCAGGTTGCCATGTACAACTCTTTTGTACTATCCCGAAGCGCTGGCAGCACAGGGACATTCCTCCAATTCTATGAGGCAGTCCTCAAAGACCTGATCTTTTCGGACCGGGAAAGAGCAGGCCGGAGTACCTCGGGAACTGGAGGCGCCCGGATCGTCCCTGGCCAACACTTTCCAGGTGTGGTCCCCCATACTGGAAAGAAGGGACGAACCCAAAAAAAGTGCAGAGTGTGTCACAAGAGGGGGATACGGAAGGACACCACAACTCAATGTGACACGTGCCCCGATCATCCGGGCCTCTGCATTATCGATTGCTTCAGGGAGTATCACACTTCCATGGAGTACTAAATTTTTATAATCCCCAACAGTTCACTAGAGAACATAAAACACTATGGCTCTCAGACTTTGGAGACACGAAAACAATTTTTCTTTCCCCAAAAAATATTAGTTTTAGTGCAGGCATCCTCAAACTGCGGCCCTCCAGATGTTGTAAAACTATAACTCCCAGCATGCCCAGACAACCTACAGCCATCATCAGGGCATGGTGGGAATTGTAGTTTTACAACATCTGGAGGGCCGCAGTTTTAGGATGCCTGCTTAGTGTCTCCAAAGTCTGAGAGCCATACATATTGGGCATCGTCGCGTGCGTAAAAGTCGTCGCTATAAAAATAACTTTTTACCAAACGCCTCGGATGAACGGTGTTAAAAATATAAAATAAAAACGGTGCCAAAACACCTATTTTTGGGCAAAATTTAAATTTAAATCCATTTTGCCGGTAATAAAGCAAGGGTTAACAGCCAAACAAAACTAAACATTTATTGCCCCAATTATGTAGTTTGCAGAAACACCCCATATGTGGTCGTAAATGGCTATATAGCCGCACGGCAGGGCATAGAACGAAGGGAACTCCATACGGTTTCTGGAAGGCAGATTTTGATGGACAGTTTTTTTTTTTTACACCATGTCCCATTAGAAGCCCCCCCTGATGTAGCCTAGACTAGAAACTCCAAAAAAGTGACCCCATCTAAGAAACTACACCCCTCAAGGTATTCAAAAATTACTTTACAAACTATGTTAACCCTTTAGGTGTTCCACAAAACTAAATAGCGAATGTAGAAACAATTTTAGAATTAAATTTTTTTGTTACATTGCCTCAAAAAAGAGTAATATAGAGCAACCAAAAATCTAATTTACCCCAAAAATTGTCCCAAAACAACAACCACCTTATCCCGTAGTTTCCTAGATGGGGTCACTTTTATGGAGTTTCTACTCTAGGGGTGCATCAGGGGGCTTGAAAGGGTACATGGTGTAAATAAACCAGTCCAGCAAAATCTGCCTTCCAAAAACCGTATGGCGTTCCCCTTCTTCTATGTCCTGCCGTTTAGCCAAACAGTAGTTTACGACCACATTTGGGGTGTTTTTGCAAACTACAGAATCAGGGCAACCCATTTTGAGTTTTGTTTGGCAGTTAACCCTTGTTTTACTCCTGGAAAAAACTGATTATATTGGAAAATTTTCCAAAAAATAGAAATTTCTAAATTGTTTCTCCATCTGCCATTAACTCTTGTGGAACACCTAAAGGGTTAACAAAGTTTGTAAACCCAGTTTTGAATACCTTGAGGGGTGTACTTTCTTAGATGGAGTCACTTTTTTGAAATTTCTATTCTAGGGGTGCAACAGGGGGCTTCAAATGGGACATGGTATAAACAAAACCAGTCCTGCAAAATCTGCCTTCCAAAACCCATATGGTGTTCCCCTCCTTCTATGTGCTACCGTTCGGCCAAACAGTAGTTTACGACCACATATGGGGTGTTTTTGCAAACTACAGAATCAGGGCAACCCATTTTGAGTGTTGTTTGGCAGTTAACCCTTGTTTTACTCCTGGAAAAAATTGATTATATTGGAAAATTTTCCAAAAAATAGAAATTTCAAAATTGTTTCTCCATCTGCCATTAACTCTTGTGGAACACCTAAAGGGTTAACAAAGTTTGTAAACCCAGTTTTGAATACCTTGAGGGGTGTACTTTCTTAGATGGAGTCACTTTTTTGAAATTTCTATTCTAGGGGTGCAACAGGGGGCTTCAAATGGGACATGGTATAAACAAAACCAGTCCAGCAAAATCTGCCTTCCAAAACCCATATGGTGTTCCCCTCCTTCTATGTGCTCCCGTTCGGCCAAATAGTAGTTTACGACCACATATGGGGTGTTTCTGTAAACTACAGAATCAGGGCAACCCATTTTGAGTGTTGTTTGGCAGTTAACCCTTGTTTTACTCCTGGAAAAAATTGATTATATTGGAAAATTTTCCAAAAAATAGAAATTTCAAAATTGTTTCTCCATCTGCCATTAACTCTTGTGGAACACCTAAAGGGTTAACAAAGTTTGTAAACCCAGTTTTGAATACCTTGAGGGGTGTACTTTCTTAGATGGAGTCACTTTTTTGAAATTTCTATTCTAGGGGTGCAACAGGGGGCTTCAAATGGGACATGGTATAAACAAAACCAGTCCTGCAAAATCTGCCTTCCAAAACCCATATGGTGTTCCCCTCCTTCTATGTGCTACCGTTCGGCCAAACAGTAGTTTACAACCACATATGGGGTGTTTCTGCAAACTACAGAATCAGGGCAACCCATTTTGAGTGTTGTTTGGCAGTTAACCCTTGTTTTACTCCTGGAAAAAATTGATTATATTGGAAAATTTTCCAAAAAATAGAAATTTCAAAATTGTTTCTCCATCTGCCATCAACTCTTGTGGAAGACCTAAAGGGTTAATGAAGTTTGAAAAAACAGTTTTGAATACCTTGAGGGGTGTAGTTTCTAGAATGGGGTCATTTTTGGGAGGTTTCTATTATCTAAGCCTCACAATATGACTGCAAACCTGAACTGGTCCATAAAAAGTGGGATTTTGAAGATTTCTCAAAAATTTCAAAATTTGCTTCTAAACTTCTAAGCCTTGTAACATCCCCAAAAAATAAAATATCATTCCCAAAATGCTACAAACATGAAGTAGACATATGGGGAATGTAAAGTCATCACAATTTTTGGGGGTATTACTATGTATTACAGAAGTAGAGAAACTGAAACTTTGAAATTTGCTAATTTTTCAAAATTTTTGGTAAAAAATGTATTTTTTTATGCAAAAAAATTAACTTTTTTGACCCAATTTTAGCAGTGTCATGAAGTACAATATGTGACGAAAAAACAATCTCAGAACGGCCTGGGTAAGTCGAAGCGTTTTAAAGTTATGAGCACTTAAAGTGACACTGGTCAGATTTGCAAAAAATGGCCTGGTCCTTAAGGTGAAAATGAGCCTGGTCCTTAAGGGGTTAAAGGTCCAGAATTTCAATGTGAGTAATAAGTTTCATAATTGGATCATTTACACACTCATCTTAGGCCACAGCCCATTTCTGATGAAACTCTGTCCCCTTTCTGATAAGCCCTGCCGGCCTCCTTTCAGAGCAAGTTAGAAAAAATTGCAGAAACCCCGGTTGCGCCAAAATTGTGCCAATCTGCATGACATTTTAGACAGATTTTAGGCGCCTACACATTAGGAAATCTGGGTCACTGTGTTAAGATTAGCTATGAGTAGAACTACCCCACAAAATTGTATTTTTAATCGTGATGTATGCATTCTGGCGTAAAACTTTAGAAAGTAAAATACCTTACTGTCCCGGATCCTCCTTTCATCATCTCTTCAGGACTTCCTGTGAGAGGCCGAAGAGCATTACTCAAGTCATTGCCACTGCTAAAGTAGTCTCCTTGCCCTGTACAAACACAAAATGAAGATATTTAGTTCCATGTGTCCCTTTTTAATTCAAATGATATTTAAAAATTAAAATCAGCCTAGGGCCATTTGTTAATAAAAATTGATCATAATACAACCTTATATTCATTAAAATATAACGTTTGGTTTCACAAGTAAAGAGGCAGAGCTATTACAATCCCTCTTTTGTATATGTAATGATCAGCGGGTGCGAACCCACTGTGCCATGAGACCAACCTCCTCAGAGGGCGATGTCTGAGTGCACCCCTTGTTCTTCATGATATAAAACACAGGTGAATAAGCTTTGAATAAGATATATTCAAAGATTGAAATAGCATGGTGCAGTACCTGTTACTACTGTTAATACAGAATCATCTTCTCCAGCATCATCCAGTGCAGTACACACTTCTTGGTACATCTGCAATTAGAGACTGTTTATGGTTTGTTATATTCTTTTCTGTATACTTGTGTGCTTTCTATAGTCTGACTGATAAAAGATAACCACATATACAAGAAGTCTTTTTTGTTATATTCATTGCTTGGGACCCTTGAAATGTAACTTTCCTGATTCTCAACAAAGGGATAGCAGCAATCACTGCATCTTTCTTTGACAGTCAACTCATGCACTTTCACAAATGTGTAGGTACCTCTAAATGTCCCCACATCCGTAACCTAGAAGGCTCCCCATTCCTTATACCTATTTACAACTAATAGAAAATGTTGCATCAATGGTCAGTGTTTCACCCCACCTGGATGGTTCTTGAATGTCTACCACACCTCAGTAAATGCCTATAGTATTCCTGAGCTTGCCTCAGGAGTAATGTTAAGCCTCATTTACACATCAGTGTTTCACGGACGCGTGCTCCACGGACAGCACACGTCCCCATTCATTTTAATGTGTGTATTCAGACATCAGTGTTTTAGCACAGTCCGTGGGTCAGTGTTTTTAGCACCGATGCATGCTCTATTTTGTCCATCACGTCTATTATAGTCTATGGGTCCGTGAAAACCACGGATGCCATCCGTGTTTCACAGATCATTAAGAAGAGATGCTTTGAAAATTATTTTTCAGCTGTTCAGTGTCAGTGAAACACGGATGCAACACAGACAGCAAAAAACGGACACAGGGACCCAGCAAGGATCCTTCACGGACAGCTTCATGGATGCATCACTGACCACCTGCTCACGGATTTCAGCACGGACGTGTGAATAAGGCTTTAGTCAGGAAATGCTGATGTGGGGTGTTGATATGGAAGAGTCTACATAGCTATATTTGGTTGTATATTTCTTCTACGGTGTTGAGTTGATCAGGGTACTGTGATGGAATACACAGGGAGCTGATCTTAGGTCCCAAGAACCCATATCACAGCTGGTGGTGATAGCTTGGGCACATCCATAAATGTCAGTATAGAAGAAGGATGATATATTATAACTCTTCTAATTTAGATGTATACTAGCACATTACATTACTAAATGATGATATGACCAATCGGGACATGCCGCATTATAGTCAATGGCTAAAATATGGATAAAAAGTGGACGTAAAGGACAGAGGAAGCGAAGAACATCTACCATCACCTCCTGGACAACAAGCAGACCCACCTCCACCAACAAGATTCTCAGACCACAGGCTGATAAGTACCCCTCTCCAGCCGAAATCTTTAATATACTTGATGCCCCTTCGGAAGAGGGAGAGTTATGGTGGGTTTACATTGGATGAGGAGCAGACGATTATTGGGAAGGAAACATTCCTTCCCAACAACTGGCTGATCGGTCAGTGCGGGAAAAACATTGCATTTGCATGCAGCAATCATCTCCACAGTATACGAACGAGCGATTGCTATTGTGATCGCTAGTCCTCATACAGCTGCATTGTTTATGGGCAGCAGATTGCCGTTTAGACAGCATGATCTGCTGCCCAGAAACGATAATTAAATTTACCTGTAGGAATAACAGTTTCACCCAATGAACGAGAGTTTCAATCATTCATCGGGTGATCGGCTGCACTTTTAGGTGGGCAGATTGTTTGGAATCAGCATTCGTAAGATAATCTGTCCAACTATCGGGTCATGTAAACCCGCCATTAGAATGCCTAGTGGAAGGGACAAGCTGCATATGTGTGAAGCCGAGTGTGTATTGTTTGTTGGTGTGAAAAAGTATTTTACTGGACAGAGGTTATTTTGTGTATTTTGTAGTTAAGTACTACACTACAACTTGTATTACATTGATTTACATAGACATAGCAAAAGATTACACCTCCCTTCCAGTCCTTCACACTTGCCTTCCTTTTTTTCCAATACTCATTTTTCTTCACCATTTCTCTCTGTTCATTTGAACAGCAAGAAAAATATGTTTTTTTGCAATATCAGTAACTAGCAAACTATATATTTTTCTAAAGAACCTTGATTAAAAATTTCCAAGTGTTCCACCACTTTTAGCCCCTTCTTTCTGGGCTGGAAGTTAGTAATTTTTGTCTGTCCGAGAACATAAGAAAGTGCTGGTTCGCCCTTCTGTGTGGAAATGTCAGTAGATCATGTGACTGAAGAGGCTGCTTGGCTGTCCTCTGGCCCCTGCTCAAAGCCACCACCTCCTGGCCATACCCCTCAGCGTCATCATCGTTCTGCCCACTCTCCATCATGTTCCAGCTGAACTTCTGACTGCAGTCACAAGATGAGTTACAGCTGTCTTACGCCATATACTATCTGGGATTATCAAATGTCTGCTCTGGGGTTTCATTTCTATTTCTAAGAATCTGCTTTTATTGTACTTACAGACCTAAAAGAACGACAAGCTCACCAATCATATAACCACTGCCATTGTGGCTATTTTCAGCGCAGGATGATGACCCTGAGGGAGCTGGCCCAAAGGAGAGGGGCTAGTAGAAGGTACCAGAACACAGCCAAACCCCTTCAGTCACAAGATCTGCTGACATCTCAACACAGAAGGGGTCAAGAGAGAGAAAACTACAGAACTTTTGGTCAAGAAAGAAAGAATAGAAATGACACCCAGCAGCCCATCCCCCCCCCCCCCCAACAGCTGTTTAAAGAGGTGGCACTCCAATTGAATAATACTTTCTCTTCATTACACTGCTTGTCGTCTCAGAGGTGGGGTGTAATTATATGTACTCGCTCCATTCACTTGAATAGAGCAAGTACTTGTAATTATACAGCACTGCCACTGCAAGGGAGATGGTGTGTAGTGTAATAAAGAGGAATCAATGCTTGCATGGAGAGCCACCTCCTCTTCAAATAGTTGATTGGTGGGGGAGCTGGGTGTCAGACGCCCTGCCGATCAGATATTGATAAGCAAATATGTGGCCACAGGATGAGAAAGGCGCTCATAGGGTAAATAGGTAAAGATGAAACAGCGTTCTTCAAATTTAAGGTGAATATGTGCTGCTCACCTGTTTAGGTTGCACCGATTGGGTGCAACCGTGATGAAGGTCCGCTGGATTAACTAGGTATCAGGTTGGAGCTGCCGTGTCCAAAAGAACTAAGGGCGAGGGCCAAGTCGCCACTTCGTTAATTACTAGAAATACTGACGATGCCCGTCACGACTTTTGTGGTCTGGTGAGCTGGTGGACGTGAGGCGCAAATCAAAACCGGATTTGATAAGTACGGGTTTATTGAGAGATAAGATATTGATGACCCTGAGGATAGGTCATCAATATATATTGCCTGTACAACCGCTTTAAAAGTCTTATGTAATTAGAATATATGTCATGTGACTACTTTAGTGATTGCAGACAAGGTTACAAATATAATACAATAGAAGCTCAATTACTCCAGCTATACTGACAAGAGGTTAAAAACCATCTCTCTTTCCTTACTATTTTAACCCCTTAGTGACAACCAATACGCCTTTTTATGGCGATCACTAAAGGGGCCTTAGGGGCCTGCAGCGAAGAGTGGGGCCTCGGCTCTCACATGAGAGCCACCTCCTGCTCTAACAGCCCGGACTGGCAGGAGTGTCGGGCTGTTTAACCCCTTACATGCCGCGGGCAAGGGTGCCTGTCGTGTGTAAGCAGTGACAGAAGGAGCAGACTTCCTCCGTCTCCCATCGGTACCCCGCAAATGCGATTGTAGGGTACTGATGTGTGTAAAGGCTGGCTGGGACCAGATATAGGCCCCAAGCCTGCCTTGAGTGTTTTCCAGCAGGCCGCGTCAATGTCAGTATAGCACTGACATTTAAATGCAATGCACTGTATTTTAAAAGCAATCAAAATACTGCCTGTTCTAGTCCATTTGTGGGACTATTTAGTGGTTAAAATGTAAAAAAAAAACATTAAAACAATTCCAATGAAAAATATGCTTTTTTTTCATTGAAAATATGCTTTTCAATGAAAAAATAGCAAAAATAAAATCTCCCCCACGTTTGGTAACAACCCGCACTACACAAATATTTCAATTATCCCCTACGGGCAGAATTAAAAGTTTATTCTTAGTCACCACCGAAAAAAGTTAACGAGCGATCAAAAAGTGAATTTAACCCCAAAACGATACCAATGAAAAACTACAACTCATCCTACAAATATCAAGTCCTCACACAACTCCATAGAAATAAAAAAATAAAAAAAAGTTATGGGTCTTGGGAAGCGGCAATGCAAAAAGATTTTCTTCCTTTTTTTTTTTAAAAGGGGTTTTATTGCACAGAAGTAGTACAAAGGAAAAAACTATATGTATTTGATATTGCTGTAATCGTACTGACCAAGAAAATAAAAATATTATGTTATTTATACCGAAAACTAAACGTGAAATTTATAATGTAAACATTTAGTGGCAGTATTGCTGGTTTTTTTCTCCATCTCCCTCCCAGAAAGAGTTCATAAAAGTTAATCAGAAATTTATGTGTACCCAAAAATTACACTATTAAAAACTACAACTTTTCCCGTAAAAAAACAAGCCCTTATACAGCTACATAGATGGAAAAATAAAAAAGTTATAACTCTTGGAAGGCGACAATGAAAAAAAAAAAGAAGAAAAACACTTAGTAATGGTAGAAAAATTAGTGTGATCTACCAAATATGCAAGGACTGAAACTCCTTTCAACATGCAGAATCACTGCGGAAATTGCATACATAGGGACAGATAGATATGAGAGATTAGACAGATAAGATTAGATTGCATAGATTAGATTAAATAGATAACCAGTCATCATCTGGTTTGCTATGAATTATGCTATTGCTAGTTACTAATGTAAAGTACAAAGTACATAGCCTTATGTTAACATTGTTAGGTTATACAACGTGATAAGAATGTTTAGCATTATCATGAATATGGAGAAGAACTATACGTTACCTCAACACTAAAAGCATTTTTTTTCTTTGGCCTATTCAGCACTATTTTAGTGATTTTATCTTGGTAGACAACTTGAATAGTTTCATATTTTGGTATAGGCTTAGAAGATACCATACGTGGTTCCAGGTGGACATTCTGATTTCCCTGAAAGTCAAAACAAACAAAAAAAATAATAATTATTGAACAACTAACCAATCCTTATCCATTAACCAGAAATAGTTCTCTGTCAATACACATTGTATACTACACCCTAAAAATGTTGAAAACATTTGGCTAAACGAATAACTGGCAATACCCACTGAAAGAACGAAAAGATAATTTAATAATAATAGTAATCTTTATTTATACTAGATAATTTAATAATAATAGTAATCTTTATTTATACTATATATACATATTATATAACACTTTACAAAGAGGGGTTCATGTACAGAGTCATAAAAAACATAGCAACAAACAAGTCAACAATTAAAACAAGAGGAATGAGAGCCCTGTTCACAAAAGCTTACAATCTATGAGCAGATGAGGGTGACACAGAATGTAACAAGTGATTTGTTCAATGGTCCAGCTATCGTGACAGAATAGGGGAGTAGATATAAGGCTGCATGAGCTAGTCACTGGCTGATATCTGTAGTGCTTCTGAGTGTATGGGGTGTGGATATTTGAAGTTGGATCAGGTTCAGAAGAATGATGCTGAAGGGTGATGTGGAGGGGGGGGGGGGGGAGAACGGTGAATAGAGGAGAATTATATCTGGGGATGTGATAGGCTTACCTAAAATTATGTGTTTTGAGGGAGTGCCTAAAACTGTAGATGTTGTGAATTAACCTAACTGCTTGGGGTAGGGCATTCCAGAGAACTGGTACAGCTCAGGAGAAGTCTCGGAGCGGAGACAGGAGTGAAAGGTTCAGATTATGGTGGATATTAGTCGTTGGCAGAACAGAGAGCAAGGATGGGATGGTAAACAGAAATGGAAGAGATGTAAGAAGGGGGACCCTGCAGCACTGTGTAGAGCTTTGTGTGAGTGTGAGAGCAGCTTAAATAGAATCCTTTACTGTATGGTTAACCAGTGTAATGACTGACACAGGCCGGAAGCATCGGAGTATGATGCAAAGGTGCCAAACCCTCTACTGGCAAGAAATTATTAAGAAAAGTTTTGCTAGTCAGAGATAAACTGTACCCTGGGTAGTAAAATTCTGATAATTGGATCGAAGGACTATAAATTATTTGGACTAGCCAAAAAGGATTGCTGGTCTTGGTTAATGTACCCTTAGAAACAATACTGGAGAAAATGGAAAGTCACATTTTTTGGAATGCTTGTCTCCTGGGTTGTCAATTTAAGCAACATCATTTTGCAGCTGAGATTTTTCCTTAAAGATTTGTTAACTATTTTCTAATTTTTTTTAATACATCTTCAATTGGCATAGATAGGATGAGTACACAATTGTATATTTCAATACATGCTAACTCTTTGAATAAAAAGTCAAATGTACCATGCATCTGATATTTATCGAAGGGTCATCCGCTAATATATATATATTTTCCATTAAAATACATTTTATGTAAAAAATGCAAGTAAAATCCTCGAGTTTTTACACTGACACTAAACCCAATAATAGGCGCCACTTCTTGGTCTGTACAGATCGCCTTACTGCAGTTACCTTCTTATCTGTCATTCTAATCCTGCCTTTGATGATAGCATCTCTGTGTATAGATAAGACAGGGTCCACCATTCACGATAGGGGATTGTCAAAGCTTATCTATACTTTCCTTGTTCAATGACCTCTTCAATGAGACTCTTCACACAATAATTATTACTGCCTGAATATGTAATCAAATAAGCAATAGTCATATGTAGTTATGGAAGGGGGGGAATTTATCATGATATCCCCTGCACTGTCGGAGGCTGCGCTCAATTTATGATGAGGTGCAAGTCTCATCATAAGTTAAGTGCATCCTCCAGCAGTCTGTGCACCTAAATTGAAAACTGGAAATTAAGATAAATTCATCAGGCCCACTGGCTTCACCCACTCATAACCCTCACCACACCACTTTCTCCAAGTGGCGAGGGTGGTGTATAAAGGCCAGTTGCGACTAAATTTGGTCACTGTGGTGTTTAAATTCACAAACATGGGAATGTTATCATCAGAAAATGACATTGTTTAAATCATGTTTTTATCTTTAAGATATTTTTAAAGAATTCTTGATGATATTTTAAATTTTCCACGTGACTATATTTAACCCCTTCTCTACCAGTACTGTACATGTATGGCTCTAATGGGGTCTTTAACTCTTTCATGACCAACGGTCATTGATGTCCCAGTGTCCAGGTCAAAATTTACAAATCTGACATGCGTCAATTTATGTGGTAATAGCTCTGGAACACTTATTTATCCAAGCCATTCTGAGACTGTTTTCTCGTGATACATTGTACTTCATGACAGTCATAAATTTGAGTCAATATATTTCACCTTTATTTATGAAAAAAATCCCCAAATTTACCCAAAATTTTGAAAAATTTGCAATTTTTAAAATTTATAATTTCTCTGCTTCTAAAACAGAAAGTGATACCTCATAAAATATTTATTACTTAACATTCCCCATATGTCTACTTTATGTTGGCATCATTTTGGAAATGTAATTTTATTTTTTTAGGCCGTTACAAGGCTTAGAAGTTTAGAAGCAATTCTTAAAATTTTTAAGAAAATTTCCAAAACCCACTTTTTAAGGACCAGTTCAGGTCTGAAGTCACTTTGTGGGGCTTACATAGTGGATACCCCCCCATAAATGACCCCATTGTAGAAACTACACCCATCAAGATACTCAAAACGGATTTTACAAACTTTGTGAACCCTTTAGGTGTTCCACAAGAATTAAAGCAAAATGGAGATGAAATTTCTAAATTTCACTTTTTGGGCAGATTTTCCATTTTATAAAATTTGTTCTTTAACACATTAAGGGTTAACAGCCAAACAAAACTCAATATTTATTACCCTGATTCTGCGGTTTACAGAAACACCCCACATGTGGTCGTAAACTGATGTAAGGGCACACAGCAGGGCGCAGAATGAAAGGAGAGCCATATGATTTTTGGAAGGCAGATTTTGCTGGACTGGTTTTTAGATGCCATGTCCCATTTAAAGCCCCCCTGATGCACCCTTACAGTAGAAACTCCCAAAAAGTGACCCAATTTTGGAAACTAGGGGATAAGGTGTCAGTTTTATTGGTACTATTTTGGGTACATATGATTTTTAATTGCTCTATATTATGTTTTTTGTGAGGCAAGGTAACAAAAAAATGGCACCGTTTTGTTATTTTTAATTTTTTACAACATTCATCTCACAGGTTAGATCATGTGCTATTTTTATAGAGCAGGTTGTTACGGAGGCAGTGATATCAAATAGGTCTACTTCCTTTGTTTGTTTGTTTGTTGCAGTTTTACATAATAAAGCATTTTTTTTAAAGAAATTATGTTTTTGTGTGTCCATTTTCTGAACGCCATATGTTTTTTTATTTTTCGGCCGATCGTCTAGTGCACGGGCTCGTTTTTTGCAGAAAGAGTTGAGGTTTTTATTGGTACCATTTTTGGGTACATATGATTTTTTGATCATTCATTATTACACTTTATGGGGCAAGGTGACCAAAAAAATTGGCTGTTTTGGAACAGTTTTTATTATTTATTTTTACAGCGTTCATTTGAGGGGTTATGTCATGTGACAATTTTATAGAGCAGATCGTTACGGACGTGACAATATCCAATATGTTTTAGTGTCTCCATAGTCTGAAAGCCATAGCTTTTTTATTTTTTTTGGGGGGGGGGGGGGGGGGGTTGTCTTAAATAGGGCATCATTTTTTGCGGGATGAGGTGACTGGTACTATTTTGGGGTGTATACTACGCCTTTTTGATCGCTTGGTGTTGCGCTTTTTGTGATGTAAGGTGACAAAAATGGCTTTTTTTTTACACAGTTTTTACTTTTTATGGTGTTTATTGGATGGGGTCGATCATGTGATATATTTATAGAGACTGTCGTTACGGACGCGGTGATACCTAATATGTGTGGTTTTTGTTTTGCTTTTTCATTTTTTATAGGAAAAGGCAATTAATTTTTTTTTATTTACATTTTTATTTATTTATACTTTTATTATTTTCAATTTTTTTTTATCAAGTCCCTCTTGGATCTTGAAGATCCAGTGGGGCTGATGGCTGTACTATACTTTTCAATGCTCTTACATTGCAAAGTATAATACTACCAGATTCTGTGCAATGGCAATCATCGGGCCCTGCAATCTGCAGTGCACCAGCCCCGATGGTGGAGAGAGGGAGCCCCCTCCCTCTATTAACCCCATGGATGCTGCTGCCACGGCATCTAAGGTGTTACAGCAGTGTCAGCATACAGCTGACACTCGCTGCCGATGTCGGCGGCTCAGGAATGGAGCTGCCGCCATCAAACACAGCAGAGGGACCACATCGGGGGCAGAGGGAACAAATGGGGTAGGGCTGGAAACAGGGGGTACGGCCAGCAGGAGGGGGCACAGATGGGGGCAGGATGAATGTATTGGGCGGGGAGGGGGCAGACCGCATCAGGTGGCAGGCAGAGGCAGGGCTCACGGTGGTGGTGGGCGGTTGGAGGCGCACAGGAAGGGGGCACAGATCGGGGGGCTTCAGGACACTACCTGATTTCAGGCACTGATCTGCAGAGTGCAGATCAGAGCCTGAAACCGGCATTTTAACACTGCCACGATCCGATTGGTTAGTCTGCACAGACTAACCAATCGGATCGATTGCCGGCAAAGGACCACTCTGATTGGTCTCTTGCCGGCATTACTGCACAGTATGCTGTCTGTGACAGCAGCAGGGCAGGGGCAGAAGCTTTAATCCAAACGCTTTGCAGCGCTTGGAATAAAGAGCGGGCTTGACGTTTATACACATGCTAGCTGCACGGGGTATGTGCAAATAGCACGTATATAAACAGATTGCAGTCGTGAAGGGGTTAAACATGGCGCCGCTCGCGTGTTCAGCGAGGCCATAGCTGACGGGTCTCTGAGTGGACGGCAGCTAATGTCCGTGACCATCAATAATGCTGATCGCAGACATTATAGCCTTTAGATGCTGTGTTCAAGTGTGATCATGGCATCTAAAGGATGAAATTCCCAGAAGCGCGTGCTTCCGAGTTAAGACCGGCATCCCCGTGCGGCGATCAGGGATGCCAGTCATTACTTCTAATAGGAAAATATAGAGATCCTCCTGCGCTCCTGTTGAATAGATTCGTGTCAGTCTGCCTTTGTGGGGGAGACTCCGCTGCTAAATGTCTTGAAGGAGCTATTGTTCTCCCTAATAAAAATTGTATAAGGTAGATATATCACCCGTGGGGGATATATGACATCAGCGCTGATACACAATCAATTCAGCTAGTCCTACTAGGTTGACACTATGCTTGGTGTCAGTCTAATTATTCATATGAATTTGCTATGTGAGCTAGTTGTATTAAGATGTGAGTGGCTGTCCTTGTCAATTGAGGTGTGTGGTCGGTCACTGGGGGTGAGCAGACAATGAAGTTGTTAACACTGGAGATAAAGCGGCAAGTCAGAGGTGGATGTTAGTATAAACACTATCCTAGGTACCTTGTTAGTTCGTTGTCTGAAGCGTTCCTTTTGTCGGTGTTCTGTTATGTTGTTGTTCTTCTTCTTCTATATTGTTCTTCTTTCTTCCGTTTGGTATTCTTTCAAATCCCGGCGTTCTTCTTGCTCTCCTTTCTGCAGCAGCGCGGCCCCGGCCGGAAGCACGCGCGTCGCGAGGGAGCTTGGTCCGTTACCCGGGAAACCGCCGGCGGTGACGTCACCTGATACGAGTACGGTGGCCTCCGTGGGGCAAAAGACTGTGACCTACGCGTTTCGAAGCCAAAGCGGGCTCCTTCGTCAGGGTCAGTCTGCTTGCTATGTGCCGGAGGTTTAAATAGCTCGTCTGGTTTCCCATGGCAACGGATAAACACTGTTTTTGGAGTGTAAGAAGTGCTGGTTTGTGATGAATATATTGGGTGCGTTAATTTCCTCATGGATTATGCAATCTATTATGCGGTTGTGCAATTATTCTTGTAATATTCATTGTTCATTATTGGATAGTAGTATAAAGCAACGGTTGGGTTTTTAGAACATCAATAGTGTGTTATTTATGTTTAGTATTTTATATATATATTTTATAATTTTTTTATATGTATATTTTATATTATATATCTAGATGTTTGTTGGTGGTTATTTATTAATGAAAGGCGAACAATTCGATTTCCTGGTTTAATCCATTGGCGGCTAGGCTGTTGCATCTAAAAATCCACTTGCTTTCGGCTCTGGACATAATTTTAATATAGTCACCTCCCCTCCTATCTTGCTTCACTTTTTCTATGCCACCAAAGCAAGATCCTGAAAATTTCCCCTGGTGGAATTCTGTGTAGTGACGTGATAGTGGATGATTATCTGATTTCTTTTTAATATTGTTAACATGTTCTTTTATTCTAATTCTCAATTCTCTTTTAGTTCGCCCCACATACATTTTGTTACACGGGCACTTAATGTAGTAAATTACTCCCTTGGTGTGACAGGTAATGTAGTCCTTTATCATATATTTCTCTTGTGGGGTGTTTATTTGAAATGTTGGTTTTACCTGATGTTTCGTGCTTTTACAGTTGATACACAATCTACAGGGGAAAAAGCCCTTTTTGGCACATGTTTTCGGGTTTGTTGTGTCATTCTTGATGGAGGGGGCCACCAGATTGGCCAAGTTGGGAGCCTTTTTAAAAATGAAGGTGGGATTATTGGGGATCTTATTACCAATAATTTTATCATACTTTAAAATGTCCCAATATTTATGTATGATTCTTTTGAAGTTTTTAACCCCTACGCTATATGTTGTAATGATGGGAATTTTGATATCTTCGTGGCTTTCTGGGTCATTTATTTCCCCTTTTTCTTTTTCCCTAGGTTTTTTTTCCTCTAGTAGGGTATGGCGGTCCAGGTTTTCTACAATTTTGGTGATGGGGGTTAGTTTTTCTAGTTTGTAGCCTTTTTCTATGAATTTAGTATTTAGCATGTTCGCCTCTTCTTGATAATTGGTATTGGTGGTACAGTTTCTACGTGCTCGTATATATTGGCTGAAGGGAATATTGTTAAGCCATATGGGTAGGTGGCAGCTGTCCAAGGGAATAAATCCGTTGGTATCCGTTGGTTTATGGTATGTTTTCGTATGTAGTTTCCCATTTTCGATAAATATGTTCAGGTCAAGGAAATTTATTTGTGCCTTGTCGTAAGTTGAAGTAAAATGTCGGTCACTGGGGGTGAGCAGACAATGAAGTTGTTAACACTGGAGATAAAGCGGCAAGTCAGAGGTGGATGTTAGTATAAACACTATCCTAGGTACCTTGTTAGTTCGTTGTCTGAAGCGTTCCTTATGTCGGTGTTCTGTTATGTTGTTGTTCTTCTTCTTCTATATTGTTCTTCTTTCTTCCGTTTGGTATTCTTTCAAATCCCGGCGTTCTTCTTGCTCTCCTTTCTGCAGCAGCGCGGCCCCGGCCGGAAGCACGCGCGTCGCGAGGGAGCTTGGTCCGTTACCCGGGAAACCGCCGGCGGTGACGTCACCTGATACGAGTACGGTGGCCTCCGTGGGGCAAAAGACTGTGACCTACGCGTTTCGAAGCCAAAGCGGGCTCCTTCGTCTGGGTCAGTCTGCTTGCTATGTGCCGGAGGTTTAAATAGCTCGTTTGGTTTCCCATGGCAACGGATAAACACTGTTTATGGAGTGTAAGAAGTGCTGGTTTGTGATGAATATATTGGGTGCGTTAATTTCCTCATGGATTATGCAATCTTACACTCCAAAAACAGTGTTTATCCGTTGCCATGGGAAACCAGACGAGCTATTTAAACCTCCGGCGCATAGCAAGCAGACTGACCCTGACGAAGGAGCCCGCTTTGGCTTCGAAACGCGTAGGTCACAGTCTTTTGCCCCACGGAGGCCACCGTACTCGTATCAGGTGACGTCACCGCCGGCGGTTTCCCGGGTAACGGACCAAGCTCCCTCGCGACGGGCGTGCTTCCGGCCGGGGCCGCGCTGCTGCAGAAAGGAGAGCAAGAAGAACGCCGGGATTTGAAAGAATACCAAACTGAAGAAAGAAGAACAATATAGAAGAAGTAGAACAACAACATAAGGAACGCTTCAGACAACGAACTAACAAGGTACCTAGGATAGTGTTTATACTAACATCCACCTCTGACTTGCCGCTTTATCTCCAGTGTTAACAACTTCATTGTCTGCTTACCTCCAGTGACCGACCACACACCTCAATTGACAAGGACAGCCACTCACATCTTAATACAACTAGCTCACATAGCAAATTCATATGAATAATTAGACTGACACCAAGCATAGTGTCAACCTAGTAGGACTAGCTGAATTGATTGTGTATCAGCGCTGATGTCATATATCCCCCACGGGTGATATATCTACCTTATACAATTTTTATTAGGGAGAACAATAGCTCCTTCAAGACATTTAGCAGCGGAGTCTCCCCCACAAAGGCAGACTGACATGTATCTATTCAACAGGAGCGCAGGAGGATCTCTATATTTTCCTTAACCCTACCATTACTATTGTTACCATCTCCCTGCAGCATACCTCTAGTCACCAAATATGAGTGAATTGTGGAATGATAGGAGAGAAAGGATCACTTTCGTCCAGTCATTCTTCAATAAAAAGAAAGAGCAAACTAACAAACCTAACTACAACTGGAACGAAAATAAAAATGAGGTTACTAATAATATAAAAAAATTAGAACAATTACTAATCACAGAAATGCGGGACCTATGGGAAGTGTCCTCGCTAGAAGAATACCTGGAAAATGACATTGTACCAAAGGGACTTAAAATAACCAAATGTCTAAACGGAGACCTGGGGGATACAATAACCCTAAAAGAATGGGACAGCCTACTTCATGACTTTTCAAAAAGAGCAGTCACATTTATAATAGAGAAGAGGAAAACCAATCTGAACAAAAACAGCCGAGAAATATTAGAACTATTTGATAAAATAAGACCGTATAAAGAGGAGGATGACCTGATTAATATATGCAGATCGATAAAAAACAGAATAAAAAATAAAGAAGACCTCATAATAACCAAAAAAATGAGGAAGTTTAAAAGAGATGAATTAAAAATGAAGAACAATACCATGATAGATAATAATAAACAAGAGAACTCCCTAATAACGGAGGAAGAATTTGACACCATTGACAATACATGGTACGGCTGCACCATAAACAATCTAACAGTATATGAAGAAAGCCCCACAAAAGGGGATAACACCAGTAACTACTCCATAAGTAATTTTTCAGTCCATGAAGAAAGTCCCACAAGAATATCCAACTCTAACAACAAGGATAATGAAATACATATAACCCCAATGCCACTAATACAGGAAATCAGGACTAACAAAGACAGAAACAATAAAAATCATGAAAATGGCTCCATAATATCACCGAACAGGTACGCCATATTAGAAGAGATAGAGGAAGACATTGGGCACTGAAGGATGAGGATCCCACCACTAGGGACCACCGACCAAACTAGCAATACAGACAAGTCGGAACAACAAGTCAGCTATGCCACAGTTGCAAGGTACCGGACTTAGGCGCCAGAACAAAGAGGGAGCTCCTATACAAACCAGAGCACACAGCTACCACCACTAACAATAACAATAAAAAAACAATAAAGAAAACCATTAAAAATGATTTTTTTCACGCACGAAATCCAACAAAAGAAAAAACAAAGAGGGAGAAGAGGCCGAGGACTTAACTAAAATATCACTGAAACAGAAAACCATGGGAGAAGGTATATTCAATTCTAAGCAGTCACCCCCTTCAGTATGGAAGAACTCTCCCTCCTTCATAAAGGCCTAAAATTTCGCCCCCACCTCGAAATTTAACAGCTTCGACGCCTTTATTGGGGTCAAGAAATTTCTGCGAAACTTAGCCCTAAAAAAATTCTTCATTAAAAAATAAAAATTTACTAAATTGAATAAACAAGTAAACCACCCGGAAAAAAACACCATTGAAATGGAAAGAAAAAAGAGCGATTCCATTAAAACCGCCAGCACCCATCAAAGGATTAGATCTGATAAAAATAAAAATAAAGAGTATATCAGATCAGTAGAAAGTGACACAAATATTATACCGATCTCAGATGACAAATTCAGACACACTGACCTAAAACCAGTATCAAAATTTAATCCAATCACTGAATATTCAGATTCATTGATTACCTTTCAATCATTGGTTACTAGAGACCTCCTCCATATGAATCAAAACAGGAAAAAAGGTCCTCAGAACCTCACCAAGGGTGAGACAAGTGCTATTAGATCCTTACAAACAAACAACCAGATCATTATCAGGCCAGCCGACAAAGGAGGAGGCCTAGTAATATTAGATATAGATGATTACCATAAAGAAGCTTTACGAATACTCTCAGATACAAAAACTTACAAAAAATTACGAGACAATCCGACAAATCAATACACTTTCAAACTGAACAAATTAATCCTAAAAGGTAAAAGCTTGGGTGCACTCTCAAAAGACGAGATCCAATTCACCAACAACCAAACCCCCAGAATACCCATATTTTATTACCTACCCAAGATCACAAAAATAAAACTAATCCCCCTGGTAGACCCATAATCTCTGGTATAGAAGGCCTCACTTCTAACCTATCAAAATATGTCGATGTTATGCTGCAGGACAAAGTAGTCAAATTACCTGCTTACTTGAAAGACACAAAACACATCCTACAAATATTAGAGGGTATCCAGTGGCAGGCAGACTTCATTTTGGGTACTCTTGATGTGACCTGCCCTTTACACAGTCATTGAAAAAACGAAGGGACGTGAAGCCGTAGAATACTTTTTAAACAAAGATAATACCATGTCAGGTGACCAAATAAATTTAATAGGTGACTGCATCACGTTCATTTTAGACCACAACTATTTTAAATACGGACCTGACTTTTACCTCCAGACGTGGGGGACCGCGATGGGGACCAGATTCGCACCGAGTTTCGCAAACCTCTACATGGGCAGATGGGAGGAGCTCACCATCTTTCCCCATGGGAGACTCGGTGCGGGTCTGGTCCTCTGGAAGCGATTCATCGATGATATTGTTTTTATCTGGCAAGGGGACACTATATCCCTTGACAACTTTTTAATCAATTTAAATAAAAATGACTTTTATCTACAATTTACCTCATCTTATGATAAGGCACAAATAAATTTCCTTGACCTGAACATATTTGTCGAAAATGGGAAACTACATACGAAAACATACCATAAACCAACAGATACTAACGGATTTATTCCCCTGGACAGCTGCCATCTACCCATATGGCTCAACAATATTCCCTATAGCCAATACATACGAGCACGCAGAAACTGCACCACCAATACCAATTACCAAGAAGAGGCGAACATGCTAAATATTAAATTCACAGAAAAAGGTTACAAACTAAAAAAACTAATCCCTATCACCAAAACCGAAGAAAACCTGGACCGCCATACCCTACTAGAGGAAAAAAAACCTAGGGAAAAAGAAAAAGAAGAAAAAACGACCCGAGAACCAAGATGATATCAAAATTCCCATCATTACAACATACAGCGTAGGGGTCAAAAACTTTAAAAGAATCATACGTAAATATTGGGATATTTTAAAGTATGATAAAATTATTGGTAATAAGATCCCCAATAACCCCACCTTCATTTTCAAAAAGGCTCCAAACTTGGCCAATTTGGTGGCCCCCTCCATCAAGAATGACACAGTAAATCCGAAAATATGTGCCAAGAAGGGTTTTTACCCCTGTAGATTGTGTATCAATTGCAAAAGCCTGAAGCATCAGGTAAAACCATTATTTCAAATAAACACCCCACAAGAAAAATATACGATAAAGGATTATATTACCTGTCACACCAAGGGAGTCATCTATTACATCAAGTGCCCATGTGATAAAATGTATGTGGGGCGAACTAAAAGAGAACTAAGAGTTAGAATAAGAGAACATGTCAATAATATTAAAAAGAAATCAGAGAATCACCCACTATCACGCCACTACACAGAATTCCACCAGGGGAAATTTTCAGGATCTTGTTTTGGTGGCATAGAAAAAGTGAAGCAAGATAGGAGGGGAGGCGACTACATTAAAATTATGTCCAGAGCCGAGAGCAAGTGGATTTTTAGATGCAACAGCCTAGCCCCTAATGGATTAAACCAGGAAATTGAATTGTTCGCTTTTCATTAATAAATAACCACCAACAAATATATAGATATATAATATATAAAAAATATATATATAAAAAATAAACAACACACTATTGGTGTCCTAAAACCTAACCGTTGCTTTATACTACTATTTAGCAATGAATATTGCAATAATAATCATACAAACAAACACAGAATAGATTACATAATCCATGAGGAAATCAATCGCACCCAGCATATCCATTACAAATCGGCACTTCTTTCACTCCAAAAACAGTGTTTACCCGTTGCCATGGGAAACCAGACGAGCTATTTAACCCTCCGACGCACAACAAGCAGACTGACCCTGACGAAGGAGCCCGCTTTGGCTCCGAAACGCGTAGGTTACAGTCTTTTGCCCCACGGAGGCCACCATATTCGTATCAGGTGACGTCACCACCAGCGGTTTCCCGGGTAACGGACCAAGCTCCCTCGCGACGCGCGTGCTTCCGGCCGGGGCCGCGCTGCTGCTGATAGGAGAGCAAGAAGTACGCCGGGACTTGAAAGAATATCAAACGGAAGCAACAAGAAGAATATAGAAGAAAACAACACAATAGAACACCGACATAAGGAACGCTTCAGAGAAAGAACCGACAAGGTACCCAGGATAGTGATTATACCAGTATTCACCTCTGACTTGCCGCTTTATCTCCAGTGTTAACAACTTCATTGTCTGCTCACCCCCAGTGACCGACCACACACCTCAATTGACAAGGACAGCCACTCACATCTTAATACAACTAGCTCACATAGCAAATTCATATGAATAATTAGACTGACACCAAGCATAGTGTCAACCTAGTAGGACTAGCTGAATTGATTGTGTATCAGCGCTGATGTCATATATCCCCCACGGGTGATATATCTACCTTATACATTACTTCTAATAGGATGGGTCTTTCCGACGAGATCCAGGGTATTAGAGCTGCAGTTACTACATTGGCCAGAAGGTGGCAGGCCAACATAGGAGATCAGCAATTAGAGAATTACTTACAAAAAAAAAAAGTAGCGGACATTGTAGCCTACTAGAGGGGCTACAAAAAAGTAAAAATAAAATAAATGTAAAAAAAATAAAGTAAAAACAAACATTTAAATCACCCCCTTTCCTTCAAATAAAAATACATAAATATAATCATCAAGCATCACCGCATCCAAAAACGCCCATACTATTAAAATATAAAAATATTTTTACAATATGATGTATGGCGTAATTGGAAAAAAGTATCAAAATGGCCAGTTCAACATTTTACTGCTTCTCTTACCCCATAAAAATTTGATTAAAAAAAAAAAAAAGACACACACACACACTCAATAAAAACTACAGACCATACTGCAAAAAATGAGCCCCCACACAGTTCAGTAGACATAACTATAAAAAAAAAAGCTATGGGGGGGGGGGGTTAGAATATAGTGATGATGTTAAGAACAGCTCAGGCAAGATGGCAGCCCCCATAATCATGTTCAGAAAACAGAACAAAAAAATAAATAAAAAGAGATGTTTTCTTTGTTATTAATTTTTCTCTTTCTATCATTTTTATTTCTTTTTTCTGAGCTTCCACTATATCTACACCATATTAGCACAAAAACCTATTCAAAACCTACAGATTCAAATAGTTATATTAATAGAGACAGCTGTCACCTGCCCAGATGGTTAGATAATATCCCCAGGAGTCAATTCCTTCGCCTAAGAAGAAACTGCACTGAAACTAAAGAATATGAGAAAGAGGCAGAAATTTTAGGAAAAAAGTTTACAGCAAAGGGATATAATGTGGATATAGTGGAAGCTCAGAAAAAAGAAATAAAAATGATAGAAAGAGAAAAATTAATAACAAAGAAAAATGAAGATGAAAAACAGAAGGAAATAGAAATGAAAGACAAAATACCACCTATTATAATCCCATATAACACACAAACCTATATACTTAAAAAAATCGTAAGAAAATATTGGGATATATTGAAAGAGGACAAAATTGTAGGTAACCTCATACCAGCAAGACCAGTCTTCATATATAAAAGGGCAACCAATATAGGTAGTAAGATTGCTTCCACTAGTAAAGGTGCAGGAATATTGGGGAAAAAGACAAATACAAAAGGAAATCTCCCACAAGGATTTTTTTCCCTGTAAAAGATGTGCTCCATGCAGAAATACAGCAAAGAATACAGTTAAAATACAGCACATAAAAAACTATGAGGGCAGTTTTGAACAAAAGATAAAGGGTCATATCTCCTGCAATACAGAAGGGGTAATTTATGCCATCAAATGCCCCTGTAATAAGCTGTACATTGGACGTACCAAGAGAAAAATAAAAAAACGTATCAGCGAACACATGAACAATATAAAGAAAAAAATCTATAGGACATCCCTTATCTAGGCACTTTACGGAGGAACATGGAGGACAATTAGAAGGTATGTCTTTCATGGGCATAGAAAAGGTAGAACTGGATGCCCGGGGTGGAGATTATATAAAGAAGCAATCAAAAAAAGAGACAGAATGGATATTTAATCTAGATACAATGTTGCCAAAGGGCTTAAACTCAGAAATTGAATTATTTGGTTTTGAATAGTTATTACGGAAACAGAGGGGTGGGAAGGATGGACAGCATGGTCTATAAATGCAGTGGATGTAACATTCCCTGACGAAGAGTGCCGTTGCACTTGAAACGCGTAGGATTGACTTCCACTGCTACCCGTAGCTCACCTGCGGTGACGTCACCAGCTCAGACGTGAGCGTTAATCTAACAGGTAACGGGTATATTCTGCCACCGGCCGGGGCGAATTTCCCAATACTTAAATATTAATACAAAGCCGATGCTACAGCCATCCTCCCCTGGATCCACTCCCCCTGCCCTGTACCAGATACAGAATAGACACGTGGACCATCACAGTACACTGCACCGCAGCAGAGAGATCTGAATGAAGGTAGGACCTGGACACAGATATATGTTTGTAGCGGTCTGCTAATTACGTGATAAGGAGGAAGGCGCTCTGTGTAGTTCTTTGGTTTTAGTCGCACTATAGCGCGCGGTGTTACACTATTTTATACAGCTATATATTTGCGTTTTGTACAGCTGGTCTGCACACTACTTTACATAGCAGGTCACGGGACTGCTAATACACCGCTGCGAGTTCTATGTGGTGTAGCGCTAGTTGACAACATTGTATTAGTTAATAAGGGCATAATTTAATACAGCTCAGGGAGACCTACAAGTAGTTATGTTTTACTGTAGGGGGTAAAATGTGGTGACAGAATCCCTTTAGGGCCCTGCACTGATCCACCTCTTGCCTTAAAAAGGGACAGGAAACAACTGGAGAAGGTAAGAGGGAGGGAGGGGGCTTTTATCTGCTGATCTCACAGTTGTTTCCTGTCCCTGAGAAGGCAGGGTACCCTCCAGGTGGTGCCGTTGGGGAGGCGTGGGGAAATTTTTTATTATTATTGACATTGTTCAGGGATACTTATAACTTACAGTTTATTTTTGCTGCAGAATTATTATTAAAAAAAGTGATTTTTGTATTTTTTTTACATCGTTCACATTTTACACAAAATCCTTATAATTTAATTTTTCAGGTTATTACAGTCATTCGGACACCTACATTTTAAAATTGTATTTAATGTGTTCACAATATAATGTATTTTACAGTATATAATGACAATACTTTAAGGGAGTGAAGGGTGGTTTATTTTTACATTTTTTGTATTACATTATTTATAACATTTTAATCGGGTTATAATATTACTTCACTTTTATAACATATTACTATCCTCTGGTATGCTAATGGTTTATACTCCGCTTTCCCAGCTACAATCGGGTCACTCAGAAAGACATTGACCTGGTTGTAGAGTTGAGTCCCCTTTGATCATGCCACAGTATGGGGCATGATCAAAGTGTTAACAGCCAGGTCAGAGCTTCGTCTGCCTGTTAAGCAGGAGCCAGTGCTTAGAAAACAGGTTTTTAGTAACAGCTGTTTTTTAGCGCTGGAGTGCTGCAGCAGTGATCCAACCCCCTCATCTGCTGCAATGCCAAAAGACGTTGCTGCAGATCTGGGACCTGCACTGCCCACTGTCAGTCGGCGGTCATAAAAAAGGGTTTCCTGGGATTTTACTACTGATGACCTATCATCAGGATAGGTCATCAGTATCTGATTGTTGGGGGTCCGACACCTGGGACCACCCGCCGATCAGTTGTTTGAGAAGACACCTGTGAGCGCCGTAGCCTTTTCTGTGCTTACCAAGCATAGTGCCGTACATTGTGTAGCGGCTGTGCTTGGTATCGCAGCTCAGCCCCGATGCCTTCTCAAACAAATGATCGGTGGGGTCCCGGGTGTCGGACCCCCACCAATCAGATACTGATGACCTATCCTGAGGATAGGTCATCAGTATCAAAATCCCAGAAAACCCCTTTAAGGGGTTAACGTCTATAAATCCTTACTTATATATGCTAGTCCAATGTGACATTTACGATATAGACTGTGGGATATAAATGTTATGCAAGTTCATCATAGAACTAAATGTCTCTATGATCAACAACTAATAATATTTTTGACATCAACAAAGTCACATAAAAGGATAAAACAAGAAAAACAAACAAAAAAACAACAGTTTTAAACAGTTGGAGCTTAAAAATTAGTAGCATATCATCATGAAAACAATGCAACTAATTTGTATTTAGTTTGTTAGGGAAACTATTTTCTTACCTTTGAGACAAAGCCTGTGGATTTCGGAGGATGCTGAAATTCTGCCATCTTTGTGTGAACGTTTCTAATGCTTGATCTTTAGTGTCCTGAAAAATCAGATATTAACAAGTGTTGTAGATAGTAGCTTAGAGTTTACTGACCTTGATCACAGGACAAAGTTTACAGGGATTCTACATGTAATATTTAACTTTAATAACATATTCTCTGATAAACATTGTAACAATGAGACTTGGCTGGATGTAGCCCCTGAGCCAGCAATGCCCCAGCTGGTAAGGCTATGTGAACCCGTTCTCTGTATGCACCCAGATGGCTCCTGGCACATACACCAAATGGGGTACATTTTTTAACTGTGCTTTCCTATACACAGGGCCACCTAAAAGAAAAATGTATACCACACCATATATGTTTTTTAACACAGTGGCCAATGTGTCATGTTGGTTACTGTATCGCTATGCAATGGCATATCTAAGGCTACTTTCACACTAATGTTCGATCGGATCCGTTCTGAACGGATCCGATCATAATAATGCAGACGGAGGCTCCGTTCAGAACGGATCCGTCTGCATTATATTTGCAAAAAAAAGCTAAGTGTGAAATTAGCCTGAGCGGATCCGTCCAGACTTTTACATTGAAAGTCAATGGGGGACGGATCCGCTTGAAGATTGAGCCATATTGTGGCATCTTCAAACGGATCCGTCCCCATTGACTTACATTGTAAGTCTGGACGGATCCGCACGCCTCCGCGCGGCCAGGCGGACACCCTAACGCTGCAAGCAGCGTTCAGGTGTCTGCCTGCTGAGCGGAGCAGAGGCTGAACGCCGCCAGACTGATGCAGTCTGAGCGGATCCGCATCCATTCAGACTGCATCAGGGCTGGACGGAAGCGTTCGGGTCCGCTCGTGAGCCCCTTCAAACGGAGCTCACGAGCGGACAGCCGAACGCTAGTGTGAAAGTAGCCTTAGAGACATATGTGGGGGATGACATCCCCATGCAACAGTTTGGACTGTTCTGTCACGTTATCTGTCATATACTTTGCTTATTATGAGGGATAAAACCAATAGAAAAAGTTTACACTGAAGTGTATAAAATGTGTATGGGCGCCAACATTTTGAGTGAAATATAGTATAGTTTTGGAAAGTATATTTTCCACTTACTTCACCAGGGAGGGGAGTAGGAGAAACTCAATACACTCGTACCCTCACCTCCCTCCAGTGGCGTAGCGTGGGTTTCCAGCACCTGGGGCAAGCCAAGTATTGTGCCCCTCACCCAACCTGTGGCCACGCCCCTTTTGGAGATAATGTAGTAGATATCACATGCAGTCCTATGTAACACCACAGATAACACGGTGATAACTCCCTGTGTACAGATAATGTAGTAGATGGGTGTGAGCCCCCAGAATTCAGAACACACAGAGTGTGACCTGAAGTCTGGGGCCAGGCTGCTACAGTGTGGGCCAAATTCTATATCCATCCTCCCATTACTAGAGAACATACAGGATAATGCAGTGCACATACCTCTTACATCCAGTGATGTCTCTTTTGATGTAGATGTTCTCTTTCCTCATCTTCTCCTTTTCAGACCAGACTACTACTTTTCAGACATTTCTCGTCTCTGCAGTTTGACAAAAAAATTATAATCTTAGTTTACTACTTTTCCATCATCCTCCCATCTTCTGGACAAATCATCCTACTATCCCCAATACTCTGCCTGCCGTGCTCCCCAATATTATACTGCAGAAACAGATACACCCCCTGATAGTAGTACTATGCAGATAGTGCCCTTTAATAATTAATGGCACACAGTGCCCTAAAATAACTGAGCCCAGCAAATAGTGCCCCCGACACTAATAGTGTAAACATAACATCCCCCAAAAATATTTGTGGTAAGCCGATACTGTGCCAAGGTGCCTCCACAGTAATAGTGCTCTCAAAAGTCCCACCAATAGGAATAATTCTCTGCTAGAGCACACATGGTAGTAAGTGCTCCTACAGTGCCCCCAACATGTCCCCACTGTGCCCCAGAAGTAATAATGCTCCCATAGTGCCCATACTAGTAATCATGTTCCCCCTAGACCCCCCAGTGACAGTGCAAAAAATACCCCATTTTAATGCCCCCAGTTGAGCTAATGTCCCAATAGTGCCCCCATAATGTGCCAATACATAATACACCCATAGTGCTCCTCTCCCCCTTTCCTCCTGGTGCCCCCATAATGTACCAGTATAAAATGCCCCATATATAGTGCCCCAATAGATGCCCTCAGGTTCCCCCATAATTTCAAAGTATAAAATACACCTTCTTAGTGCCGCCGTAGATGACCCCATAGTACTCCTCTCTCCCCTTCCCCATAGTATCCACCATTATGTGCCCCAGTATAAAATGCCCCTTTACAGAGCCTCCCATATAAAACACTCCTTCTTTGTGGCCTCAGTAGATGCCCCCAATAATGTGCTAGTAAGATGTGCCCCCATAGTGCCCCCCAATAATGTGCCAGTAAGATATGCCCCAGATAGATAGCCTCCCACTCATGTGCCAGTAACAAGTGCCCCCCAATAATGTGACAGTAGCCAGAGCCAGTATTGTACCATATAAAAAAATAAACACTTATACTTACCTCCACAGCAGTGATGTGTTGCAGGCCTCTTACGGCCTGTATCCCAAGCTGTATATGGCTCAGGCGGCGAGATCAGAGGAATGGGGAAGGGAGACGCCTCTCCCTCCCCCGCAGCACATCCATCTGTATCGCTGTCCTGAGGATGGCGATATAGATGACTATTGGGATGAGCGCTTCCACAATGGAAACGCTTACATCCCTGTGACCTGCCGCCGCCCCCCCACTTGTGAGCAGGGCCGCGCCGCCTGGGTCGATCGCCTAACGTTGCCTAATTGGCGTTGCGGCCCTGCTGGCACCCCTTCCACGCTACGCCACTTTCTCCCTCGCCGAGGTCGCGCTATGGATGTAATGGATTCCTGATCCCAGAATGGTAGACAGGGACTGAAAAAGGAGCTAGATATACAAGCATCAGAGGAAGGGGACATATATACTTCCCCGAAACACATCAACCTTAGTTTAATTGAAATAAAGCAACCTTTTGATGCCACATCCTTTGCAATCAGTGTCTACCATTCTGGGATAAGGAATCTATTACATCTATAAAGCGACCTCGGCGAGGGAGGCGAGGGTACGAGTGTATTGAGTTTATCTCCTACTCCCCTCCCTGGTGAAGTAGAAAATATACCTTCCAAGCTAGTATAGTATATATTTCACTCGAAATGATGTAGTTTCATCTTCTATATATACAATTACTAACCAACCAGCAACACACCACTAGCCCCTTATATTGGCACTTTCTTTGCCGCCCCTACACATTTTATGCACTTCGGTGTAAACTTTTTCTATTGGTTTTATCCCTCATAATATACACAGTTCACCCATCGTGGTTGAATTGATCACGTAGGGTGCAGCCTAAATGTCAGATTTCCTCCAACTCTTCCTACTACTCTGAGTATTCCCCTGGCGCTTTTCCTCACCCAAAACCTTCCCTGGCACATTTTTTTAACTCTACTTAACATATACTTTGCTTAGCACCATAGTAGATCTCCATGTAGAACCCGGAGTTAAAGAGTAACGAGACTTTTAATCAATTATTTTATTTTTAAAATGTCCCTAATGCCCTAAAATGTATTTTATTTATGGATTTTGTATTTTTACTCTAGATATTCCCCCCCCCCCCCCCCAAAGTGCAGATTTCCTGTGCGTTTTAAATTCACTCTCCTGGCACATTGCTGACTTCTCTGCGGTGTACGGAGTAAAGGGTCTACACTTTATGAATGGGGCCGCAGCACATGGAGTACGGGCAGGGGGAGCAATGTGTGCCCCCCGGAGGTTTACTAAATGCTGGCATAGAACATGGGTACCCTGTAACCATGTACTATACCAGGATTAGCTTAGTGGAGCGGGCTCCTGCCTGTGCTAAAACCTGACATGCAGGGCTCTTAGCTTAGTGAAGCAGGAGCCCGCTCCGCTCAGCTAATCCTGGCATAGTATATGGTTACAGGGTACCCATGTGCTATGCCAGCATTTAGTAAACCTCCGGGGGGCACACATTGCTCCTCCTGCCCGTACTGCATGCGCTGTGGCCCCATTCATAAAGTGTAGAGTCTGTACTCCATACACCACTGAGAAGTCAGCGATGTAGAGAATAGTGAATTTAATGCTCGCAGGAAATCTGCTCTTTGGGGGGGGTGGGGAGGGTGGGAAATATCTCTATTAAAAATACTAAATCCATAAATAATATATTATTGGAACATAAAAATAAAAAAAACTTGATTAAAAGTTTAGTTACTCTTTAAAGAAGCAATGCAATGAAGCTTTTTACCATTGCACCTGCACGCGTTAAAGTCCTGTTACAGTACGTTCAGACGCAAGGTAGATTTGCTGCAGAAATGTATTTGCCTGTTCCATATATCTGAATAGGGTTTGTAAAATTCTATGCACATGCTGCAGACATAATCTATACAGATATAGGGAACAGATGTTCAGTTGCAGGAATTTTAACAGATCTTCCATGCATAAACATACCCTTAAAGTGACAGACTACACATGTGTTTGCTGATTAACAGAAGTTAGAGATTTTAGAAACTGGTACCATGCCTAAGACTCTGCAAGGCAGCGTACACTAGTCAGATAGGAACTGACTATTATAAATGACAATGATGCACTCAGTTCAGGTCAGGGGAGATGTGGTTGGTCCACAAGCTGCGTTTCCCAGACCAAGCACAGTCATGTGAATCAGACTCTACTCTCTTATTACCTCCACGTAAGCCATCTCCGATCCTGCCAAGTCCACTTCCTTTGCCCTTCTCTTGTCTGGTCCTCACAGAATTGGCTTCAAGATTTTTCCCGTGCACCCCTCACACGCTGGAAACTCCCTACCCCAACACATCAGACTCTCCCCCAACATCCAAACTCGCATCTCCTGGAAAGCCCAAGGCCACCTGCACACATTGAGGAATACGTACAATATTTCCACGCGGATTCCCGTGTGGAAAAACCACAGCATATTACAGTAGAAGCAAAGTGTATGAGATGACACTATCAGATGTACACTTTGCAGATTTTTTCCTGCCTTTCAATTTAAATAGGATGTCAATTATGTCTGAAGTTTTAGCTGAGGATTTTACCCTTTACAATTGAAGGGCGAGATCTGCGGCAAAACCATTTCAAATCCGCACCAAAAACCGCAATTAGGGTGCCGTTTTGACATGCATTCAGGAATGGATGCTGTTTTTATTGTATCTAGCTAAAATTAATAAAATCATTTCCACTATGCAGAAACACCAGGGTTTAATGAGGCTGTTAAACTGCATCCTGAATGCATGTCAGAACTGCAGCACCCGCCTCTTGCACACGACCGTATGTATTTTGCGGTCCGTATTTTGTGGAACGGAACAGCTGGCCCTTCATAGAACAGTACTATCCTTGTCCGTAATGCGGACAATAATAGGACATTTTTTTTGCGGAACGAAAATACGTACGGAAACTGAATGCACAAAGAGTAACTTTAGTTTTTTTTTTTTTTTGCAGACCTATTGAAATGAATGGTTCCGTATACGGCCTGCAAAAAAAACATAACGGACACGGAAAGAAAATACGTTTGTGTGCAAGAGGCCTTAGGCTTCGGATGCGTTCAGGGTGCATTCAGGGAAACTTGCATCATTTTGCAAGCAAGTTCAGTCAGTTCTGTCTGCAATTGCGTCCAGTTTACAAACAACATCTCTTAGAAACCATCAGTGAAAAATGCATTGCATCTGCACTCACTTCCAGATGCATTGCGTTTTTCGCTGAAGCCCCATTCACTTCTATGGGGCTAGGGCTACGTAAAAAAACCTGCAGAATATAGAACATGCTGCAATTCTCACGCAATGCAGAACTGATGTGTGAAAAACAACTCTCATGTGCACAGACCCATTGAAAAGAATAGGTCAGGATTCAGTGCGGGTGCGATGCGTTCATGTCACGCATCGCACCCGTGCAGAAAACTTGTGTGAAAGAGACCTTAGGCATCTTATGTACGTTCACCTGCACTTGTGTGCAGGTGGCCTAAAACCTTTGATAACCCTGCCTCACCTATTGTCCCCTTCTCCCTTCTGTTGTAAATAGGGTCCGTTCTCTTTATACCAGTATGTCACACAGCTCATGCTTTATTATATTATGCATGTAAACCATTTTCATATGTTCAATGTCCTGGAATTAAACGTGCTTTAAAATAAATCATAATGTATTCTCTAAAAGACTGAGCAAACACAGGAGATGGCTGCAGGCAGCATAACCGACACTGTCACATCAGCCGCTTGGCTTTACAGCATAACATTTCTTATGTGAAATATGAAATTGTATGGGTAGGATAAGAATGGTTTAAAAAGGCTATGGTGACTTAGGCTACTTTCACACGGGCAGTTCCGTCGTCAGAACTGCCCGCCGGATCCGCCGCTGACTGAAAGCATTTGTGAGACGGATCCGGATGCGGATCTATCTCACAAATGCATTGCAAGGATGGATCCGTCTCTCCGCTTGTCATGCGGACCGACGGATCCGTCTTGTACATTTCTACCGATCTGCGCATGCGCATGCCGGAACAACGGATACGGCAAGTCTTCATTTTTTTTTCGCCGGAGAGAAAACCGTAGCATGCTGCAGTTTTCTCTTTTGCCTGATCAGTCAAAACGACTGAACTGAAGACATCCTGATGCATCCTGAACGGATTACTCTCCATTCAGAATGCATGGGGATAAAACTGATCAGTTCTTTTCCGGTATAGAGCCCCTGTGATGGAACTCTATGCCGTAAAAGAAAAACGCGAGTGTGAAAGTACCCTTAGGCTGCGTTCATACCTGCGCGTTCGGGATGGAGCGCTCTTTATGTGCGATTGTATGCGCGTTTACATTCGCGGCTCCGGAACAAGCAAACGCCCATTGTCGCGCGTTCCCGGAAGTCTATGTGCAGGAAACGCGCGACAAGACGCCCCAAAGAAGCTCCTGTACTTCTTGGGGCGTCGGGCGTTTTACAGCGCGATCGTACGCGCTGTAAAACGCTCAGATGAGAACCATTCCCATAGGGAATCATTGGTTCTTGCCTGTTGAGCGTTTTACAGCGCGTAGGAACGCGCTGTAAAACGCTCAGGTCTGAACCCAGCCTAAGTGTATTTGAGTTCACACTTCAGTTATTCGGTTAGTTATTTCCATCAGTTACGGTCCATTCAAACGACGCTATCCGTTTATGTGGACCACAAAACATGAATACCAGCGGCGTGCGTTCTGCATTTTGCAGAATGTCCTTTCCTATGATAGAAATGCCTATTCTTGTCTGCAAAAATGGTACAAGAATACAACATGGTCTATCTTTTTTTGCAGGAATGGGAGTGCAGATGCAGACAGCACACGGCCCGAAACTGCGGAACGGATGCGGACAGAAAAATACAGTGGTGTGAACAGGTCCTTACTGTGAGCCAAAACTAGTAGTGAAGCCTACTCACAGATGAAGTGTAATGGAAAGATCTGCACCTGTTCTGTGTTGGTCAAATAACTCACAATAACTGACCAAATAAAGTGTGAACTCTGCCTCAAATGGTCATTATTACATTACACACAAAACATTCAAATCTAGTGTGGGCCTTTAATTTTCATGGACATATATAATACGTGATGAAGGTTACCAAACAATCAACCTAGATCCTTGGTTTCTAAGCTATCTGATGGGAAGTGCAGCTCTTGCAGTGGCACAGAACTAGCTAGAATTCAGACCGGTTCTTGTGACCTTAGCTCTAAAAGAATCCCAGCCTGACTGAATAAACATCTCAGCTTTTCACATGATCGCAGAGAACACGCCTTTCACCCTGCAGTGTAGAGCTCAGCATAAAACCAGCAAATCCTTATACTGATCCACACTTTCCAGCAGAACTATGTAGTTTGCAGTAATGATTCTTACCTCTCAATGGCTTTGCTGGGAGCGCAGCACTAGTGATCTCTTTTGGACTGTGCGCCCTGTAGTTGTGCCTAATGGAGATGAGATGGGAGGGACTGCTTGAAATGTTTAAAGAGGCAGTGCTATATTTAGTTAAAGGAGAAGTGTATGAATTAAAATGTTATCTAAAATACAAAGGCAGGGACAACAATATATAATAAAGTTGCTGCCAAATGCCATATACCACCAACTGCTATGCAATAGAGAAAGAGGGAGTAAAAGGTATTGATATATTTATGTAATATGTTACATTTAAAACAAATTACGGTACATTAAAATATATAAGCAATTTCTGATAACTGTATAAAACATACAGAACAATAGCACAAATTAATAGTCTGACAAAAAGAAAAAAAGCACACCTACATGCTATACAGTCATCTAATGCTACTCAGCATAGTTTTTAAATAGTAAATAAGGCACTTTGTACACCTTTTGATCAAAATGCATAAGCCTACTCACCATGCCAAGGGTCCCTAATCTAAAATGGCACAGCAGCAACACAGCACCAACAGGTAGCGCAACAACACCCCTATTCTCAGGTTAGGCCTCCCATGGCACTGAGCTTCACCAACCCACAGGCTTAGTGCCACTGCAACAGCAGCCACCATGATGCACTGCCCTATGTGAACAGATCTTAAAAACTCAGAAGGATTTTGCAGCATAAATAACACAATAAGGCTGCGTTCACACGGGCGAGATTTCCGTGCGGGTGTAATTGCGCATTGTGCCCGCACGGAATCCGGCACCATTCATTTCCATGGGGCTGTGCACATGAGCGGTGATTTTCATGCATTACTTATGTGTTGAGTGAAAATCGCAGAATGCTCTATATTGTGCGCTTTACACGCAACACAGGCCCCATAGAAGTGAATAGGGGTTCTGTGAAAATCGCAAGCATCCGCAAGCAAGTGCGGATGCGGCGCGATTTTCACTCATGGTTGCTAGGAGATGATCAGGATGGGGACCCGATCATTATTATTTTCGCTTATAACATGGTTATAAGGGAAAATAATAGCATTCTTAATACAGAATGCTTAGTAAAATAGTGATGGAGGGGTTAAAAAAAATAAAATAATTTAACTCACCTCATCCACTTGTTTGCGCAGCCCGGCTTCTCTTCTGTCTTCTTCTTTGCTGTCCAGGAGGAAAAGTACCTGTGGTGACGTCACTGCGGTCATCACATGGTCTGTCACCAAATCTACAGAACACCTAACCCAAACCCGAACTTCTGTGAAGATGTCCTGGTTCGTGACTGGGTACCAAACATGCATTAAAATGCTTTGCACTCGCGGGGAAAAATCGTGCATGTTCCCGCAACGCACCCGCATCTTTTCCTGCCTGCCTTTACTTTCTGGGTCAGTATGATTACAATAATACCAAGTATACAGGTACAGATGTAGCAGGGTTAACCCTGGGGGTGTCTTCTTTCCAAAATGGGGTCACTTGTGGGGTAGTTATACTGCCCTGGCAATTTAGGGGCCCAAATGTGTGAGAAGTACTTTGCAATCAAAATGTTAAAAAAATGGCCTGCGAAATCCGAAAGGTGCACTTTGGAATATGTGCCCCTTTGCCCACCTTGGCTGCAAAAAAGTGTCACACATCTGGTATCGCCGTACTCAGGAAAAGTTGGGGAATGTGTTTTGGGGTGTCATTTTACATTTAACCATGCTGGGTGAGAAAAATATCTTGGTCAAATGCCAACTTTGTATAAAAAAATTGCAAAAGTTGTCTTTTGCCAAGATATTTCTCTCACCCAGCATGGGTATATGTAAAATGACACCCCAAAACACATTCCCCAACTTCTCCTGAGTACGGCGATACCAGATGTGTGACACTTTTTGCAGCCAAGGTGGGCAAAGGGGCCCACATTCCAAAGTTCACCTTTCGGATTTCGCAGGCCATTTTTTACACATTTTGATTGCAAAGTTCTTCTCACACATTTGGGCCCCTAAATTGCCAGGGCAGTATAACTACGCCACAAGTGACCCCATTTTGGAAAGAAGACACCCCAAGGTATTCCGTGAGGGGCATGGCGAGTTCCTAGAATTTTTAATTTTTTGTCGCAAGTTAGTGGAATATGAGACTTTGTAAGGAAAAAAATAAAAAAAAATACAAATCATCATTTTCCGCTAACTTGTGACAAAAAATAAAAAATTCTAGGAACTCGCCGTGCCCCTCACGGAATACCTTGGGGTGTCTTCTTTCCAAAATGGGGTCACTTGTGGCGTAGTTATACTGCCCTGGCAATTTAGGGGCCCAAATGTGTGAGAAGTACCTTGCAATCAAAATGTGTAAAAAATGGCCTGCGAAATCCGAAAGGTGCACTTTGGAATGTGTGCCCCTTTGCCCACCTTGGCTGCAAAAAAGTGTCACACATCTGGTATCGCCGTACTCAGGAGAAGTTGGGGAATGTATTTTGGGGTGTCATTTTACATATACTCATGCTGGGTGAGAGAAATATCTTGGCAAAAGACAACTTTTGCAATTTTTTTATACAAAGTTGGCATTTGACCAAGATATTTTTCTCACCCAGCATGGGTATATGTAAAATGACACCCCAAAACACATTCCCCAACTTCTCCTGAGTACGGCGATACCAGATGTGTGACACTTTTTTGCAGCCTAGATGCGCAAAGGTGCCCAAATTCCTTTTAGGAGGGCATTTTTAGACATTTGGATCCCAGACGACTTCTCACACTTTCGGGCCCCTAAAAAGCCAGGGCAGTATAAATACCCCACATGTGACCCCACTTTGGAAAGAAGACACCCCAAGGTATTCAATGAGGGGCCTGGCGAGTTCATAGAATTTTTTTTTTGCATAAGTTAGCGCAAATTGATTTTTCTTTTTGTTTTTTTCTCACAAAGTCTCACTTTCCGCTAACTTAGGACAAAAATTTCAATCTTTCATGGACTCAATATGCCCCTCACGGAATACCTTGGGGTGTCTTCTTTCCGAAATGGGGTCACATGTGGGGTATTTATACTGCCCTGGCTTTTTAGGGGCCCTAAAGCGTGAGAAGAAGTCTGGAATATAAATGTCTAAAAATGTTTACGCATTTGGATTCCGTGAGGGGTATGGTGAGTTCATGTGAGATTTTATTTTTTGACACAAGTTAGTGGAATATGAGACTTAGTAAGAAAAAACAAACAAAAAAATATATATATTTCCGCTAACTTGGGCCAAAAAAAATGTCTGAATGGAGCCTTACAGGGGGGGTGGTCAATGACAGGGGGGTGATCACCCATATAGACTCCCTGATCACCCCCCTGTCATTGATTACCCCCCTGGTAAGGCTCCATTCAGACGTCTGTATGATTTTTACGGATCCATGGATACATGGATCGGATCCACAAAACACATGCGGACGTCTGAATGGAGCCTTACAGGGGGGTGATCAATGACGGGGTGATCAGGGAGTGTATATGGGTGATCACCCCCCTGTAAGGCTCCATTCAGATGTCCGTATGATTTTTACGGATACATGGATCGGATCCGCAAAACACATGCGAACGTCTGAATGGAGCCTTACAGGGGGGTGATCAATGACAGGGGGTGATCAGGCAGTGTATATGGGTGATCACCCCAGTCATTGATCACCCCCCTGTAAGGCTCCATTCAGACGTCCGCATGTGTTTTGCGGATCCGATCCATGTATCCATGGATCCGTAAAAATCATACGGACGTCTAAATGGAGCCTTACAGGGGGGTGATCAATGACAGGGGGTGATCAGGGAGTGTATATGGGTGATCACCCCAGTCATTGATCACCCCCCTGTAAGGCTCCATTCAGACGTCCGCATGTGTTTTGCGGATCCGATCCATGTATCCGTAAAAATCATACGGAGGTCTGAATGGAGCCTTACAGGGGGTGATCAATGACAGGGGGTGATCAGGGAGTGTATATGGGTGATCACCCGCGTCATTGATCACCCCCCTGTAAGGCTCCATTCAGACGTCCGAATGATTTTTACCGATCCATGGATACATGGATCGAATCCGCAAAACACATGCGGACGTCTGAATGGAGCCTTACAGGGGGGTGATCAATGACAGGGGGGTGATCAATGACAGGGGGTGATCAGGGAGTGTATATGGGTGATCACCCCCCTGTAAGGCTCCATTCAGACGTCCGTATGTGTTTTGCGGATCCGATCCATATATCCGTAAAAATCATACGGACGTCTGAATGGAGCCTTACAGGGGGGTGATCAATGACAGGGGGGTGATCAGGAAGTCTATATGCGTGATCACCCCCTTGTCATTGATCACCCCCCTGTAAGGCTCCATTCAGACGTCTGTATGTGTTTTGCGGATCCGATCCATGTATCCATGGATCCGTAAAAATCATACGGACGTCTGAATGGAGCCTTACAGGGGGGTGATCAGGGAATCTATATGGGTGATCACCCGCCTGTCATTGATCACCCCCCTGTAAGGCTCCATTCAGACGTCCGTATGTGTTTTGCGGATCCGATCCATGTATCCGTGGATCCGTAAAAATCATACGGACGTCTGAACAGAGCCTGACAGGGGGGTGATCAATGACAGGGGGGTGATCAGGGAGTTTATATGGGGTGATCAGGGGTTCATAAGGGGTTAATAAGTGACGGGGGGGGGGGGGTGTAGTGTAGTGTGGTGTTTGGTGCGACTTTACTGAGCTGCCTGTGTCCTCTGGTGGTCGATCCTAACAAAAGGGACCACCAGAGGACCAGGTAGCAGGTATATTAGACACTTATCAAAACAGCGTCTAATATACCTGTTAGGGGTTAAAAAAAATCACATCTCTAGCCTGCCAGCGAGCGATCGCCGCTGGCAGGCTGGAGATCCACTCGCTTACCTTCTTTTCCTGTGAGCGCGCGCGCCTGTGTGCGCGCGTTCACAGGAAATCTCGGCCCTCGCGAGATGACGCGTATATGCGTCACTCTGCGCAGGGCTGCCGCCTCCGGACCGCACATCTGCGTTAGGCGGTCCGGAGGCGGTTAAAGAGCCCATCGAGTCCCTGCGCTGCTGTGGGTGAGAAGGCAGCCCGATGCCGTGCAGAGGCTGCCCAATGCCTTGTACGGCATCGGGACCTGCCTTCTACAGTGCGCAGAAGATCCAGCCTCAGGCTGGGTCTTCTAGGCAACCTGTTAGGCAGAGTTCACACGGGCGAGATTTCCGCGCGGGCGCAATGCGCACTGAATCTGGACCCATTCATTTCTTTGGGGCTGTGCACATGAGCTGTGATTTTCACGCATCACTTATGCGTTGCGTCAAAATCGCAGCATGCTCTATATTGTGCGTTTATCACGCAGGCCCCATAGAAGGCCCCCATCACCGGTGATGGACCATGTGATTGGAGCATGTAATCTGACGTCACCACAGGTCCTTTAGCCGGTAGTTCATCATTAAAGAAGTGACCGGGAACTACGCGATCAAGAGAAGAAGGCGAGTTAATTTTTTTTAACCCTCAATTGACCACCTACTAAGCATTTTGTATTCAGAATGCTATTATTTTCTGTTATAACCATGTTATAAGGGAAAATAATAACATCTACACAACACCGATCCCAAGCCTGAACTTCTGTGAAGAAGTTCGGGTCTGGGTACCACAGTCGGTTTTTTATCATGCGCGTGCAAAACACATTGCACCCGTGCAATAAAAACTGAACATCGGAACGCAATCTCAGTCAAAACTGACTGCAATTGCGTACCTAATCGCGCGGGTTTGTCGCAATACACCGGGACGCATCCGGAACTAATCCGGACACGCCCGTGTGAACTCAGCCTTAGGCCTCATGCACACGACAGTATTTTTTCACGGTCCGCAAAAACGGGGTCCGTAATCCGTGACCTTTTTTCGTCCGTGGGTCTTCCTTGATTTTTGGAGGATCCACGGGCATGAAAAAAAAGTCGTTTTGGTGTCCGCCTGGCCGTGCGGAGCCAAACGGATCCGTCCTGAATTACAATGCAAGTCAATGGGGACGGATCCGTTTGACGTTGACACAATATGGTGCCATTTCAAACGGATCCGTCCCCATTGACTTTCAATGTAAAGTCTGGAGTCCCTTTTATACCATCGGATCGGAGTTTTCTCCAATCCGATGGTATATTTTAACTTGAAGCGTCCCCATCACCATGGGAACGCCTCTATGTTAGAATATACTGTTGGATATGAGTTAGATCGTGAAAACTCATTTCCGACAGTATATTCTAACACAGAGGCATTCCCATGGTGATGGGGACGCTTCTAGTTAGAATATACTACAAACTGTGTACATGACTGCCCCCTGCTGCCTGGCAGCACCCGATCTCTTACAGGGGGCCGTGATCAGCAAAATTAACCCCTCAGGTGCCGCACCTGAAGGGATTAATTGTACTATCATATCCCCCTGTAAGAGATCAGGGCTGCCAGGCAGCAGGGGGCAGACCCCCCCCCCTCCCCAGTTTGAATATCATTGGTGACCAGTGCTGCCCCCCCCTCTATTGTAATAATTCATTGGTGGCACAGTGTGCCATCCCTCCCTCTATGGTAATAATAGGTTGGTGGCACAGTGTGCGGGCCCCCACCCCCCCTCTATTGTAATATTTCTTTGGTGGCACAGTGTGCACCCCCATCGCCCCCCCCCCCTTCCTCCCTCTATTGTAATAATTCGTTGGTGGCACAGTGTGCGCCCCCATCGGCCCCCCTCCTATGCTATAGAGGGAGGGGGGGCCGATGGGGGGTGCACACTGTGCCACCAACAAATTATTACAATAGAGGGAGGAAGGGGGGGCGGGCGCACATTGTGCCACCAACGAATTATTACAATAGAGGGAGGAAGGGGGGACGGGCGCACACTGTGCCACCAACAAATTATTACAATAGAGGGAGGGAGGGAGGGAGGGGGGGGGCCGCACTGGCCACCAATGATATTCAAACTGGGGAGGGGGGGGGGTCTGCCCCCTGATCTCTTACAGGGGGATATGATAGTACAATTAACCCCTTCAGGTGCCGCACCTGAAGGGGTTAATTGTGCTGATCACGGCCCCCTGTAAGAGATCGGGTGCTGCCAGGCAGCAGGGGGCAGTCTTGTACACAGTTTGTAGTGTATTCTAACTAGAAGCGTCCCCATCACCATGGGAACGCTTCTGTGTTAGAATATACTGTCGGATATGAGTTTTCACCAAGTAAAAACTTAGATCTGAAAAAGCTTTTATGCAGACGGATCTTTGGATCCGTCTGTATGAAAGTAACCTACGGCCACGGATCACGGACACGGATGCCAATCTTGTGTGCATCCGTGTTCTTTCACGGACCCATTGACTTGAATGGGTCCGTGAACCGTTGTCCGTCAAAAAAATAGGACAGGTCATATTTTTTTGACGGACAGGATACACGGATCACGGTCTCGGCTGCAAAACGGTGCATTTTCCGATTTTTCCACGGACCCATTGATAAACACTGTAAAATAAATAATATAAAAACTGTTTTTGTCTCCTTACATCACAAAAAGTGCAACACATAGTGATCAAAAAGGCATATGCCCCCCAAAATGGTACCAATAAAACAGTCACCACATTCCGCAAAAAAAGAGCCCCTATATAAGACAATTGCCCAAAAAATAAAAAATAAATATACCGTAGTTCTCAGAACATGGAGACACTAAAACATTATTATTTTTTGTTTCAAAAATGCAATTACTGTGTTAAAGTGAAATAAATAAAAAAAGTATACATATTAGGTATCACCGCGTCCGTAACAATCAGCTCTATAAAGATTTCACATGACTTAACCCCTCAGGTGAACACAGTAAAAAAATAAAAAAAGTGCCAAAAAAAGCCATTTTTGTCACCTTACATCACAAAATATGCAACACCAAGCGATCAAAAAGCCGTATGCCCCCCATGGGGTTCCAATCCGTGCTTCCATTCTGCACGACAACGCACCGCATCTCCGGATTTGCAGACCCATTCAAGTGATTCGCTCATCCCCCCTGATGGCATCCCCACCTAACAACGGGAGCACAGTGGAAGCACAAGGCAGAGGAGGAAGTTGGCAACGCAGCTGGGCCACTGGCACCACCTCAGAAGGGTGGGTTAATATGGCCAAAACGTGGAAAACCTTTGTCAGCACACCACAACATCCAGCACCACCATCTGATACAGGCCATCTTAGCAGGAGGTAGTGTTTCGGCAACATGTGGACATGTCTGCATGTACTGACTGATAGGTGTGCCCCATTTAAAGGGAACCTGTCACCTGGATTTTGTGTATAGAGCTGAGGACATGGGCTGCTAGATCGCCGCTAGCACTTCCGCAATACCCAGTACCCATAGCTCTCTGTGCTTTTATTGTGTCAAAAAAACGATTTTATATATATATGTAAATAAGGCAAGAAGCCCAAGGAGCTGTTACTAAGGTTTCCGGTGCAGCCCATGTCCTCAGCTCTATACCCAAAATCCATGCGACAGGTTCCCTTTAACTCAGGCATGTCCAAACTGCGGCCCTCCAGCTGTTGCAAAACTACAACTCCCAGCATGCCTGGGTAGCTTACAGATATTAGGGCATGCTGGGAGTTGTAGTTTTGCAACAGCTGGAGGGCCGCAGTTTGGACATGCCTGCTTTAACTTCTGCGTCTCCAAATTGGACACATGGCCTGACCTTGCTCTTTATGTCTTGGAGGTGCATCCACCTGTCCACAGGCAATGTGCACAAACTCATGTTCATTAAAATGAACCAGGCATGTATCCCACAGGACTTGTCCGTACCTTGGGCAGTGTAGAGAAGTATACTGGCCGCACTCTGCAATTGTTATACTCCAGCGCAATTTGTGCGTTCTGTTTGCCATTTCCCAATGTTTTGGGTCCTCCCCAAAAATAAAATAAAGAAAAAATAATCACACAGTGTTGGCTACCTGCTCCACCTACACGTCCACTGCCTTTTCAACCTCCTACTCCATTTGGACCTCCCCCTCCAGGTTCAAGAATATGATTTTTTTTTCTATTCAATGTTATTTTAAGTCATTTTCCTATCCACATATGATTGTAGGGCAATTGTCCTGCTCTTACCCCCATTTTGCTTTCTTTTTGCAGTCCTCTAGCCCTTACTAAGACTATTTTGCAGCACCAAAGTTCAGGTCCCCACTGACTTCTATGGGGTTCACGGTCAAACACGGTCTGGGGGTGATATAATTCAGCTCGCAGCAAATGCTGGGCGTTTGTGGGAAGCTTTGCTGCGAGCTGAATTATATCACCCCCAGACCGTGTTCACACCATAGTTAGAGCAGCGGTTAGGACCCCTTGCCATGCTGAGAGCCGTGACGTGGTGCATGATGGGCTCCGATATATCCATCACTGGTATATATTGGCGAAAGTCTCAGCTTTTAATATCTTCATTTGTGTCTTGCCAGCATAGTCAGTGTTATATCTGTTTGGTGCATTCTTTCTCTGTGTTTCATATGATTGCTACATTCTGTGTAGTTTGCTCTTGTGGTGCATGTGGACCGCGCCGACGTCCTCCATTGTATGCATATTTTGCTGGGGTTAGTCGATTATTGCGGTCCACATGCGGTCGGGTTGCTCCCCCTAATTGAGGACACGCCACTGTGTCAGGGGTTGAGCAGCTCCTCCAAAATTGCCACTATAATTTTTTTGTTTAAAAGTTCAGTTCGGGTTACCGAACTTGACCCCGAACCCCATAGAAGTCAGTGGGGACCTGAACTTTGGTGCTGCAAAATAGTCTTAGTAAGGGCTAGAGGACTGCAAAAAGAAAGCAAAATGGGGGTAAGAGCAGGACCCTAAAGGCATTGTGTCATGGAATTGCGTTATGGTCCATGGTAACGGATTCCATAACGCAATTCAGCATATACACGAACCAAAACTTGAAGTTCGCTAATCCCTATTCACTTCTGATCTTGTTGGATAACAAAGTCTGTGGTGCAAAGTCAATTGTCCATTTCTTGATGTTCTGTGCACCTGCATGGCCCTTTTTTTGGTTATTACAAAGTTCAGTCTATTACCCCTCCTTATTGTCTCTGTATTGATGTGAAGGAGTTTTGGAGGTGTAATGACAGTGCAGGTCTAGGAGCTTCCTCAGTGGGTGTTAGACAGTCCATTACCTTGTCTGTGGGAGAAGCTTTGACACTAGGACCTCCTCCCTTCACTGGTTATCAGATCGTTGCATCAGCCCTGTTGGCTGGTAAGGAAGTCTTGGGCAGACGATTGCCTTTGAGTTCCACCCCTGTACAGCCGTAGTACAAGCAGCAAGGCCTTGTTCAGCATGGCAGACCAAGGGTTGACGTTTTTTCGGGTGTCTTACCACACCTGGTGTCATTGACTTGGGAAGCTCCTGGACACTGCCAGTCCCAGCTCTGTTTAACAGCTAACACAACCTGCACTTAGGAAAGTTTTACAATATAATAGAGATCCTTGTCTTCATCCTTGAACACACTAAATAATAGTAATTCAGGGGTATCTTTTGCAATGTGGTTTACTAATATGTTGTATTGTGTATTCTGCACTTATTACCCTTGACGTCCACCCTGTCCTCCTCCAACCCATTCCGGTCGGATGGTGCAATCCTCCCTCTTCTAGTCAGTCTACTCTCAACTGTTCATGAGGACAGAACACTGAACAGGTTACAGTCAACATATAAGACCAACATAGAAACAAACAAATCTGACAATACACACATGAACATCCCATAGGAAATGTTTAATTGAACTCAATAAAAAATAAATAAATGTAGAGCTCAAACAAAACTTTTGGCACCAATAAAAAATAAAATAAAAATTAAATTCCCAATGTGCATTATAAAAAAACAAAAACAAACAATGTACTCCACTTTCTTGTTTCATACACCTTCACCTTGTTCTTTACAACTTCACACATATTCAACACAACTACAACTTAAACCACACCCATTAAAAAAAAGAAAAAAGAAGATCCTTCTTAGCAAAGCAATTAGAGTCCAAAATCCCTTATCTAAGGAATGTATATGACTTGGCAAACTATATGTCTCTTAACAAGTCTTTTCTGTTAAGGATGGGATCAGCCCACACACATACGTCAGCCCCCCATTCCTGACTCTTACCTCTAAAGAATTCTATCCAACTTTCCTGAAACACTTGAGAGAAAACAGAGCTATACAGATTAGACTACTTTCACACTCACCTTTTGGGCGGATCAGTCATGGATCTGCACAAATGTATCCGTTACAATAATACAACTGCATGCATCCGTCATGAATGGATCCGTTTGTATTATCTGTAACATAGCCAAGATGGATCCGTCATGAACTCCATTCGAAGTTAATGGGAGACGGATCCGTTTTCTATTGTGCCAGACTGTCAGAAAAAACTGATCCGTCCTGGCACACAATGTAAGTCAATGGGGACGGATAAGTTTTCTCTGACAGTCTGGCACAATAGAAAACGGACCCGTCTCCCATTAACTTTGAATGGAGTTCATGACGTTTGGCTCACTAGGGTATGATTTTTACGGGATGAGATGACGTTTGATTGGCACTATTTTGAGGTGCCTATGACTTTTTGATCGCTTGCTTTTACACTTTTTGTGATGTAAGGTGACAAAAATAGCTTTTTTTTTACACCGTTTTTATTTAATTTCTTTTTACGATATTCACCTGAGGGGTTAGATCATGTGATATTTTTATAGAGCAGGTTATTACGGACGCGGCGATACCTAGTATGTGCAGTGCATTTATTTATTTTTTAAAATCAGTGAAAAATGTATTTTTTTTTTTTTTTTACAATTTTTGACCGAGACCCACAGTGGGTCTGATGTCTGTATAATACAGTACACTATATAGTATACTGTACTGTATTTTCACTTTACACTTAGTCTGATCAGACTTCTGCCTTTAGCAGAAGTCTGATCAGCACCAGGGAAAGCCAGAAGCCTGTGAAGGCGCCCTGTTGCCATGGTAACCATCACCCGCTGCCACAATAGAGCAGCGGGTGATGGAGGGGGCCCCCTTCCTCTGTGATCCCGTCAAGAATCGGGGGCTGAAAAGGCATAGCAGCCCCCGATGGGAGAGAGCCCCCTCCCTGTAAACCCCTTCCATACAGCGGTCCCCTCAGCATTGTCCCAGGGTGCCTTCTGATTGATTTCACCCAGTTCCGATCACGGCAGTCATCGGAAATACACATGACGTACCGGTACTTCATGTGTCCTTAAGTACTGGGACATCATGACATACCGGTACATCATGTGTCCCCAATAGGCTAAACAAAGACTTAAATAGTTAATTTCTGAACATTAGACACAAGTAGACACTTGGGCGCTTTCTCTCTTGCTGGTGCCATGAATTAACATCTTGACACTGCTTTGTTTCCCAACTCATCAGAAACCCCATCAACAACACAGGAGCTCTGATGTCCACAATGTGCAAGCTTACAGATTTTCATTAAAATCTGCTCAGTTCTACAACTTTCAAAAGAGAGTGGTTAGATTCTACCTAGCCTACTACAGCCCCACTCATAGCTTGTAGCATATTTGCACAACACATGCAACCCTAATAATCCGCCTGCAGATTATTAATTACCGTGAATGCTCCGGTTGCTAATCGGGGTGGTGGTTCCAAACTACCCTCTATAGAACACCCTATCAACGATAAGCATATTCATTTGCTGAAATCCCACCTTTCTGACACCAAGTGTAACGTAACATGAATTAAAATATTTTAGAATGAATAAGCTTATGCAGGCTAAGTGAATAAATATATTTACTAAGTAATTAAATATACAACTCAAACAAATCACATACGGAACAATAAAAAGTAAATAAAAATCACTAGCCTAAATATGCAATATGGGGTCAGACTCAGTCATGCTATAACACATGGCTGTCTACAACGTTAGAACACATGACCAACACCCCAGGGTGTACAAGAGATAGGGCAAATCAATACTTGCATCCTACCTAGGATGAAGTCCAAGCTAGAGTCTCCAGGATGACTGTGCATCACAGATTTTAAACTTTTAGACCCTCCTCCAGTGTGCAGCATGCATGTCTCGGAGATCTCTCAGGAATGTGGTCTTATCAGCACAATGGGGGATGGGTACTAGATTACAAGGCACATCATTACACAGAATGGTTATAATAAAAAAGGAACATAATTAAAAGGGACATAACCAATCAGTACTTAAAGACCCTTAAAATACAGTGGAGTCCATAATTTGCGAGTTTTTAAGCTTCTCAGCACTTTTCAAAAGTGCAGAGAAAAGGGGTGGGGCAGAGCTTCGAACTGCCTGCCGGATGTTATAACTTTTGCCAGAAAGTTGTGGATGTAATAGCTGAAGTCTACGCCAACATGCAGCTAGCGTAGACTTCTGTTTCTGGAGCAGGGTAGGGATGATTTTTCATGGACATATTTTCACTGTCATGTGACTGTAGCCTAGGGGCATACATAGGGATGTATTTAAAGTTGATTGATGTCAATACAATTTAGATAGCTGGTGGTCAAAAGCTCCTTGCATGGTCAGCTATCCTTTCAAACTCCCCCATACACATACTGTCATGGTAGGGAGTGGGGGAAACTCCCCCGTACGATAATAGGTATGCAGGGAAGCAGCTAGGACAGGAAGCCGGGATCAGGTCACTTCCTAAAGCGTCCCTAATCCTCTCCCTAACTCCTAACCGTATGAGTGGACCTGGATGGTAGGACGGCTCATACCCAGGATACCTAGGATCCTGAGTCGCCCTGATAATCCCTCACATAGGAGCAGGGGAGAGACTACCTGTTCTTCTAAGACACGGAAGAGCAGGAGTCTCTGCAGGCCTAACAGCAAGGAAAGGAAGCCAAGTGGAACGGCAGGTAAGTATCTAGTGGCGGGGATAACTACTGAACCAAGAACCCAGGAAGGCATGGTAACTTACCTGCCGCAGATGCTGGACGGCACAGCAGGAGACCACACCAAGGTAAACTGGAACCCATACAAACGTACTGCAATCCAAACACCAAACGGATGCAGTACATACTGACACACAGGAACCAGCAACCGCTCACAGACTTGACTTCTGGTTCACCAATCCGGGAAACCATGGAGCCCCCTTCCGGAGGCACAACAAACAGGGTACGACTTGCATACATGCTGGACATAAAACACCAACTGACCAGACATGTAACAACAACAAGACGAGACACCACACCCTGAACATAAACCCACCCCAAACAGGTAAGATAGGAGAACAAGGAGGATAGAAAGGGAAGACATCGCTGGAGACAACGATGTCCCACTAGGTGGCCCTCACACTGGAGGATAGAACAACCAGACAAGGAGCATAACCTCAGCACACACTAAGGCTGGAGTACAACCGACTCCTGGCCTTAAGCCACAGGTACAAGAAGCACATAGTGACCACACCCAGCAAGGTAGTTAACCCCTTCAACACCAGACAGAGGAAGAACCAGGAGAAGGGGAGAAAAGCACACACATTCGGACAACCACGTGTTGCCCCTTGCAACTGGCATGTACGGCAAACGTGCCACAGCGCACAACAACGAGGCCGTGACACATACATGCTTAACTGAAACCACACTGCAGAACATCTACAAAACACCATTTCCTATGATGCTCACTGTAGTTAGGGTCACCTAATTTATTAAGAGGTGTATACCTCTTAATAAATTAGCTGCCTCTTTCGGTAGTCCATGCAACGAAATGCTATGTGCTGCGTTTTCTTGTGGAAAAATAATTGATTGCTAGAACTATGCAAAATTGTGTCAGCATAACTGAAAGGCCAGTCCAGGGGTGCCCGGGTTCAGTATACCCAATTGTCCAGCTATATTAATTTCCTAATAATAAAATATATTATGTCTTTCAAATCCTTTTGTGCCCCAATTCAACTGCTTTTATATGGCTACATGGTTCGGGTGTGGGGAAAGCAGATTACCCCTATTGATACATTTTTTTAATCAGATAAGTTTTTATTATTAGTTTTGCAAAAATAAACATTATCATATTACAAACTTTTTTTTCTCACGTATATTCTTCCAATACAGTGCAAAAACAATCATTGTACAAAGTAGAATAGCGAATATACAAGAACATTGAAATATATAACCCCACTAACCCCCCCCACCCACTGTGAGACCTTAATGTGAGTAAATAAGCACGACCATACGTTTAAGACCCAATCGTTACAATAGCAAACCAGTGCATCACTAACATACTATAAAGTGAAGCTATTGATACGTTTTTCAGGTAAGAGATTTACCATATTCTTTCATCCTGGTTCTGGGGGGCTTACACTCTTACTCATAGTTATGATATGTTATGTCATTGTCCGAGGATGTCTGTAGTTCTCCATCGTAAGTGCACAGTCACATGGTCAGGTTTCCTGATGCAACTCCACAGTTCCATCTCCTCCCAAAAGAAAGGTCACTTCTGCTTTAGTCAAACAGCGTTTTTAAAATAACATTAGAAATTACCCAACCATGAATAAGAAGGTGAAGGAACTGATGGGGCAGGATACTGATCAAAAGCATTCTCTTAGAGGCTTGGCACTTACTAACAATCTGATCACCTCACCAGTTTTAGGCACAGTCTTCTCTCAGTCATTTACTATTCCTGAACCCCTCTGCGGTTTTAAAAACCCATGTCCTGTTTTCCTCATTCCGGTTAGTATAATAAGAGTGTATGTACTATATATAGTCCAAAACCTCTTGTACTAGTCCATTGCCTTTGAGATATCATTTTTTCTACTAATTTCTGGGGATGTCAATAAAAGTAACTGAGCAAAAAAAAAAAAAAAAAAAAAAAAAAAAAAAAAATCATGTTTGATAAAGTGACCATAGATATTTTATTATCACAACTTTGCTTTCTTTTGGAAGAAACTAATAATTGCATTCATGCACTCTTCTGATACCCAGCGTTCCTTGAGTCGTTCACACTCTTGAACATTAACGGCATGTAGCTTTTCCTTTTCAGTATTCCGAATCAGCTGCTTGGAGAAAGCCAAGGACTAGAGGAAAATGTCAGACATAGCAGCACATTAGGATAATCAAATATATAGTAATTCATTAACGCACGTAGAGATAAAAGTATAGTGATTACCTATTGAGAATGTTTAACGTATGTCTCACCAGTGCTAGTAAAGGTGCAGAATGAGTATAAACTACAAACCACTAGTGAGAAAATTATCAAGTACATACCTGCCGAACATCCCTCATCTAATGTATATTTCCAAAACTCTACTAGAGTAAATGTAAATCATGTGATATTAAATAAAGAATAAGGTGAATACTTTTCCCCCCTCAAGTAATGTTTCTGATATCATTATGTCACAGGATTAACCCCTTCAAGCGACAGCCAGTTTGGACAAAATGCAGAAGACCCATTTTTTTAATTTGACGGGTCAGTTTATGTGGTAATAACTTTGGAACGCTTTTACTTATCCAAGCCATTCTGAGACTGTTTTCTCGTGACACATCATACTTCATGTTAGTGGTGAATTTGAGTTGATACGTTTTACCTTTATGCATAAAACCCCCCAATAAATTTGCAGAAAAAAATTGCTATTTTCAAGATTAGAATTTCTCTGCTTTTAAAACAGATAGTGATACTACATATGTCTACTTTATGTTTGCATAATTTTGTAAATTTCATTTAATCTTTTCTTAGGAAGTTAGAAGGCTTAGAAGCAATTTTTTTTTTTTTTTAATTGAAAATTGCCAAACCCCACTTTTTTTTAAAGAGCAGTTCAGTTACTTTGTGTGGCTTACATAGAAGAAACCACCCATAAATGACCCCATTTTAGAAACTACACCCTTCAAGTTATTAAAAACAGACTTTACAAACTTTGTTAACCCTTTAGGTGTTCCACAAGAATTAAAGCAAAATGCAGGAAATTTCCTTTATTTGTGCAGATTTTCAATTTTTAATCAATTTTTCCTGTTACACAGTAAGGGTTAACAGCCAAACAAAGGTCAATATTTATTAACAATATCACTGGGGCCAACTACCTAAAACATTCATATGGGTCGCTATGTTATAAGGGCAATCTAAGGATAGGTAGGCTAGGTACGGGGACGGAGTGTTCCCACCACCAGGGTGCATCTCTGGGCTGAGATAAGCACAGGGATACCTTAGGGACCCATATGGTTCTGGCCCGGGTGTTTCACCATATACAGCTTCCTCCACTCTGTCCTTGAATTGGCTCTTCTTGTCTGTATGTTACTTGTATGTCTATCAGTCCCCACGTGAGGGACCTATGTGTTTATTTTTAAGATATTTATATTAAAAGTTATATTTTAGGTAGTTGGCCCCAGTGATATTGTTCGTTTCTTACAACTAACCATTAGGAATATTTTCCAGATAAATACTAGTCAATATTTATTACCCCGATTCTGCAGATTACAGAAACACCCCTCATGTGGTGGTTAACTGCTATAAGGGCACATTGCAGGGCGCAGAAGGAAAGGAGCGTTATAATGTTAACGGAGGGCAGATTTTAGCTGAAATGGTTTTCTGGTGCCATGTCACATTTGAAGAGACCCTAGAAAGAAACCCCCCCCAAAAAGTGACCCCACTTTGGAAACTACACCCCACAAGGAATAAATCTAGGAGTGAAATGAATGCTTTGACCCAACAAGCCTTTCATAGAATTTAGAAACGCATGGCTGTGAAAATAATAAATTACATTTTTCCCCCAATATAATGTTAGCCCCAAATTTGTTATGCATTTTTCCCTGAATACGGCAAAACCATTTATGTGGTTGTAAACCGCTGTTTGGGGGCACGGCAGCATTCTGAAGGGAAGGAGCGGCATCCTGATTTTATAAATGTAATTGGATGAAATTGTTTTTAGGGATCATAACATTTTTATTTTTTCAACAATGTAGCTGTGTGAGAGGTTGTTTTATTTGTAGGACAGGCTGTAGTTTTTATTGGTATAATTTTAGGGTACATAAGTCTTTTTGATCACTTTTTATAACTTTTTTGTAGAGGCGAAATGGGTAAAAATGGCAATTATTTCCCAGTTTTTTTTAATGGGATTCCTCTTGCTGTAAAAATATGATAATTTTATTCTGTGGGTTGATATGGTTATGGCGATACCAAATTTATATTTTTCTATGTTTTACTACTTTTCCAGCATAAAATCACTTTTTTGTTAAAAATGAATCCTAATTTGCATCGCCATATACTAATGTCCATAACTTTTTAATTTTTTTTCACCAACGTAGCTGTGTAGGGGCTTGATTTTTGCGTGACGGTCTGTAGTTTTTATTGGTCATTTTGGGATACATATGACTTTTTGATCACTTCTTATTTTTTTTTTGTGGAGGCGAGGTAACAAAAACAGCAATTCGGTCATTGTTTTTTACATTATTTTTTTACAGCGTTTACTGCGCGGGATTAGTAACATGATACTTTTATAGATCAGGTCATTACAGACGCGGTGATACCAATCGCCGTAGCAGCAGCGGCCCGATGGAAGAGAGAGGGAGCTCAACCCAATGAATTCTGTGGGCAGCTACTGAGCACGGCATCGGAGGGGTTAAACGGCTGAGATCAGTGCCAGCACCAATTTCAGCCGTAGCAGCAGAATGTCAGCTGTAAATTACAGCCTGACATACTCTGCTGATGGCGGTTGCTGTGTTCCTGAGCTGCCGCCATCACAGCCGGCACAGAGGAGCAGGGGGCATTGGGGTGTGGGGGAGAATCGCGGCATCATTAGGGGCACTGGGGGTCACTAAATCACCGGGGGCATGGCAGCACACAGGGGATCATTGCTGATTTCAGGCTGTGATTCCCAGCGTGGAGATCACAGGCTGAAATTGTCATTTTCACTCTGAAGCGCTCCCATTGGTTAGTTTGCAGAGACTAACCAATCGGAACACTTGCGAGCAAGGGACCACTCTGATTGGTCCCTTGCCGGCTTCCCCATTGTCTCTGCTTTCTGGGAGAGCGGAGACTCCGGGGCTGCGTCACAGCCCCAGTAAGCAGTTTGAACGTCACTGTACATCCAAATGCTCTAAATTACTTGCGATTGGGAGGTAGAGTTACGTCCAAATGTGTGAAGGGGTTAATGATGAACAAGGATAAATGGCAAAAAATTATAAATTCTATTTTAGTGTTATACTATATAATTACTACAAAAAAAGTACAAAAAGGGGGTTTTCTGAGACTTAGATATTGATGACCTATTCTCAGGTTGTGTCTGACACCACCATAATCAAGTGTTTTGGGCAGCCGCTGACACTGGAAACTATACAGTGTACGGTAGGCTCCATCCACTGTGCAGTTTCTGGCGACAGCATACTGCAGCTCAAAATGGAAGCTGAGCTGCAGTACCCTGATTAGGCACTACACTGTAGATGGGGCCTTCTGCTTCCAACTCCATCCACTGTACAGTTTCAGATGATTGGGACCCCCACATATATGATACTGATTACTTATGCTGAGGAGAAGTCCTAAAAAAAGTCTCGGAAAACCCCTCTGCATGCTCATCTGCATACATTTCCACTATGCACTTTTTTTGTTCTGCATCGCATACTAATGTTCTAACTGAACTTTTTTGGGATAGAACAGACTTTCACACAATCATCCAGGTTGGATGCAGTAGTATACAGTAGTAACGCGTGTAACCATTATGTATCCCTTGACTGTCAGCTAGTGAGCTCTTACTTACATTTTTGGGTAATTCACCATAAGCCTTTAGTCTCTCCCAAACCTCCTTCTGGAAAGTACTATCAGGAAAAACTTCAGTAACCAGTCCAAGCTTGCAAGCTTCATGTGCTGTCAGCAACTTGTTAAAAAGAAGTACTTCTACAGCCTATTATAAACACATTGGATGCTTATGTTAAAAAATAATACAGGCAGTAAGGCAGCACTGTGAATTGACAATACATTCTCCCATGGAGGGTGCTCAGCTTCAGTCAGGGTCGACTCTTGACAAACCTGGCTTGAGAATGACTTGTGGAGTTAAAGTACAACCGTCGTATTTTTATTTTGGAGTATTGGATTCTGGTGATTAATATCTCCTTGGTGGCCCTATTTCAACTTTTCACAGTGTATTCAATTACCCCTTAATTCCACATTTTTGTTCCCTGTACTGCCTCCTTTTACCTGTGCTTAAAATAGGGTTGCTAGGCATGTTCCGTCTATCTGTTGAAGGACGGAGGACGCAGAAGCACGCAGCGTGCAAGGTCACATTACTGACAGCCAGGGACTGTAAGTAAATGATTAAAGCCAGGTCCTCCCCAGCAGCCTGATAACAGTGTCGGGGCTGTGTGCACTTCTCCCTGTCCCTGCGCTTGGCAGACGCTCCCTCACTCAGCAGAGCTGGAGAAGCAGAGTTGAATCAGCGCACAACAGAGAAGGGAGGTCTGCCATCTGCTCAGTGTATAAATGAAAGCAACATGTGGTAAGAGGGTCCTTTGTGCTACAGGAGATTAACCCTTTAGGGGGAGGGCTCTGGTTACTGACACTTTTGGGGGGCTATTGTTACTGGCTAGTGAGGGCAGGCGGGATTAGCCTCAGGGTGAAGGCAGTGGCGGCCATCTTAACTGAATAGTGAAATTGACGTTTTATGCAGACTGGTTGCCAAGGGCTTAATCTTATTAAATATGGGGTAAGTCAGTCTAATAGTAACAGATTCTGGAATATCATGTTATTAGTAACTACATATAAAAATTGAAATTAGGGTCTAAATGTGACATTTATCCTTTAAAGCACTGCTATCATGTTCTATGGGTGAGTAAAGCCTCGTGGCATCTTCAATTCCAACTCCATCTCCTGAAGTGTCACTTCCTCTTCTATGTACTCTTTAAGGGGTATTACAGTTGTGTGAAGTTATCCCCCATCGGTGGGAGTTTTGGAGATAGCCGATTGATGTACCTCTGGAGCTCCCAAAGAAATGAGTGGGGCAGCTGCACGCATGTCCAACCGTCCACTCTATTCATTTGGGGTGGAGGTTCCACGGTCCCAAGTTCCCATGATCAGTGGGGGGCCCAGCGGTAGGACCCCTATCCTATGGATCAGGGATAACTTCACATAGCCGGAATACCCCTTTAATGTTACAAATAGTATATTTACCTATTTGATTGGCACACCCTAAAAATGCAAAATAAGGTAAAGCTTATCATCATGGACAAGAACATGTTGATGAACCTCTAACCCTCTACTGCCAGGGCAATTTTCATGCATCAACAAAGCCTTAATTATAAAATCTCAAAATCAAATTAGACCCCCTACTCCATATATATTCCCCATCATGGCTGCATGCACATATCTTTACACAATTACCAGAACTGAACAGAAACCACAAAATCTCCATCCTCCCAAGGACAGTAAAAATCTTGGTCTCAGAGTCAACAAATCTCCTGATAAGGTGGCCGAGTCATAAATGCAACTGCTCCTCTTCTCGCTACTACTAGTAGAAAACACTCCTTCAAATGTGCTAACTACATTTCTGACTGGTAAAGGGGCTGATAACACAAAGTTCCTGTACCATCCTGGAGGTTGTACAGGTGGAAAAATGTCAGTAACAGATAGTGAGGTTTCTTCCTGATGTCACCATAGGCCCACACCTTTCTCTTACACACGAAACCAAGAAATACAAGTTTTGCTGCTACCCCTAACTATTGTAACTAGAATACAGAGACTATCAAGTGATAGTTCAAGGCCTAACACTCCAGATGTACGCATGTGTTTATATTTAGAGCAGAATACATCCTGATAATGAAAGGGTTAAAAAGGAGTAAATGCTACAGTTCAAAATAAGACTAGACTAGTTTTCAGATTTAACATACTTTTACACTTGAAGAAAAAAATGGCTATTAGTCAATCTCACTGAAACTATGATTTATTTGTATTTATTATATTTATTTTCACCCCTAATTCACTGAAACATCTGGCTCTTGCCAAGATCAGGAGGCTTTCCACATTATGTAAAGGGTTAATATGTGGTGTAGAAGGTTAACCGTCTACAAAGTCCTAACCAAGCACTAGTTCCTTCGGCACATGCTTTGAAGTTGGCAAGAATGAGAAAGATGCTGAAATATATGTAATTAATAAAAATAACTGCCTGTAACTGATGCATAATCTTTACATTGCTTTTGCCCACTGGGAATTTTTCATTTGAGGCAAACACAGGATTATGTTCAGTAGAATCTTGCCTTTTATAGTAATCTCCAGCTTGGCAACAATGATCAATCATTTCGTTCTTGAGAATATTTTGTAAGGAAGATAAACTGATTATGACAAAGATCATCTTGCCAACACCTTCACTCATATAGAGATATATATATATCTCTATCTATCTATCTCTTTACTGAAACTCTACCCTCCAGGGATATTTACTATAGACTATGCACAACTAGCATCTTATAGTCTTCTTGTACTGACAAGCTTTGACGGCACAATTCCTTATGTTATTATCCACCGATACTCACCTTACTAAGGCCCATAATACGTGGGAATGTATAGGAGGAACAACCCTCAGGGCTTTGTCCTAGCTGGCTGAACGGAGTATGAAAAGTGGCCTGCCAAACAAGACAAATATGTTATTAATATGTTTAACCCTTTCATGACCGGGCAAATTTCCATTATTTTTTTTTAGGGTGGAGGGACAGGGGATATGAAACTGCTGCAGATGAGCCAAAGATCACTGCAGCTGTTCCAGATGTTGTTCTTCTTGTGAAAGTAGTGAAAAGCACCGATTTATGTGGTAGTACCAAAAGTTCCAGCCGACAACCAGCAGCACAGTGGGGAAAGAGGTCCTATCTGCAAGCAGTCACAAAGCTAGAATGGCTGCCTACAGAGAGGCACCAACTGTTCTTTCAGCTGCATAGCGCTGCCATTGGCTGGAGTGTTGTTCCAGCCAATAGCAGCGCTGGAAGGGGACACCAGTGTCTGATGTGACATGGGCTTATGTAATCAGCCCCAATGACCTCCAGCCAAGCCCCCCTGTAGCACCACAGATTGGCAAATTGTAGAATAGCGCTGCCATTGGCTGGCCAATAGCAGCACTGGGAGGGGACATCCGTGTCTGGTGTCCCTCCCTGACCTAGGAGGTGACATGGGCTGATGTAATCAGCCCCTGCCACCTCTAGCTAAGCCCCCCCCCTGCAGCACCATATCATTGCCGGCGCTGCGGTGGTCCGGTCTTCACTGTACTTCAGGGCTGCAGGGGGGCAGAATAACTCCTGCAGCCATCTTATTCCAGTCACCGAGCGATGCAGCGTGGTGACTGGAGTTAACCATGACATGCTAGTAAGTCAAGATGCGGGAACGCACTGACTTCCATGACGTAATAGTACGTCATGCGTAGGAAAGGGGTTAATAAAAAATACATGGATGTACAAATTAACATAAGGATTAAAACCCACCCAGAAAAAAAATAAAAAAAAATTGCATTCCATTGCTCCCCCTGAAAAAAAAAATTTGATATCCATAGCAAATAAGATGTGAAAAAGTAATAAAATACCCCCCCCCCCAAAAAAAAAAAAAAAAAAGTGCAAAGGAAAACCGCCTTAGATGACCATTGCAACCAATCAGAATCCACCTTTCACTTTTCAGAGTTTCTTTGGAAAATGAAAGGCGGGATCTGATTGGCTGCTATGGGCAACTAAGCCATTTTTTCTTTACACCAGTTTTGATAAATATTCACTTATGTGTTTAAATAAAATACAAAGTGAGCAAATAATATAATACACAAGAGCGAAATATCCAAAAAATAAAAATGTAATGATATCACCAGATGCACAGACCAATAGGAACCCACACATAATGCAGTCTCAAATGGCTTCTGCATTCCTCAAATGGCTTCCTCTTCCACATGCTGCGTAAAAATAAGCAGCATAAATTGACCCGCAGTGCGGTCCAATTATGTTGTTGATCTCCACCATGAGTTTTCACCTTTTGAATAAATTTCCGCATTAATATCCGTAGCAGAATTTTCCTGTTGTATTTTCAGTCATTGTGGATGGATCCTAAAATATATATTTTAAAAGTTTTTGTTTACTTCTGCCCCATCATAAAACATAAAACTTACCCTGTCTGTGGTGTAGACAATGTCAAACAATCCCAAAATAGTCACTGAGATACCGACTGCAGGTCCATTTACAACAGCAATGAGAGGCTTAGGAAAATCAATAAATTTGCTGACGAAAGTCCTACAAATGATGAATGGAATAAAATACATTTACAGATAACATAATAGTTCTTGCACAAAATACATTTTTAATAGTCTGTGCTCTTTGAAGAGGACCTGTCACCGCTCCTGACATGTCTGTTTTTTACAGGTACATGCATTCCCCATGTAATAACAATGCTGGAGCATCTATTCTTATGGCTCTATGTTGTGCCATTCCTTTATTATATCTACAAGACGTTATGAATGAATTGCTGCAATTCTGCAGTAAGGGTACAGAGGAGAGGTAACCAGTTGGGGGGGGGGGGGGGGGACCTGCACAGACTCACTCCATCCAATCAGTGCTGCCATTGTCAGACTGTGCAGGTACACCCCCCCCCAACTTGTTACCTCCCCTCTGTACCCTTACTGCAGACTGCTAGGAATTCATTCATAACTTCTAGTACAAATAATAAAGGAATGGCACAGCATAGAGCTATAAGAATAGATGCTCCAGAATTGTTATTACATGGGGAATGCATGAGGCTATTAAAACAGACATGTAAGGAGTGGTGACAGGTCCTCTTTAATGTAATCCACAATTTCTTTATTAGTAGTCTATCAAAGTCTTGAACTAGAATTTATCCTAAAATGTACATGTACATGAATGTAATGGTACATTTGTCTTTTTCTTTACACTTGCAGAAGCTGGAAAAACAAAGTTTAATTAATATGCAAATTAGCACTTGCAAGTGCCCAGGGAGGCGTTCACTGTGTTGGAGCCCAGGCTGTTCTGCTTTTTTTCACCGTTTCCCCGCCCCAGTCTATGCCCGTCCTCCTGTTCCCTTGCGTCATCCTTCAGTCCGGCCGAGATCCCACGCATGCCCACTGCCTTGCCATGCCCACTGCGATGCCCATTGTGGGCACAGCGTCGCTATAACTACATCCCTTTTTTTTTTTTTTTTTTTTTTTTTTTTTTTACTATTGATTTCTCCTGTAACTGGGGCAGACATAATAGCCCCAGTTACAGGGGGAATACAACCCTCAGAGAGGCTATACAGCAGTATACTATGCTGTACAGCCTCACTGCAGGGCTGACTGAGGTCTAAGGAAGACCCGGCAGCTCCTGCAGTCTACTGGTCCCAGCGCAGGAAGCGTCAAAGCACTTTCTTAGCTGAGTACACAGAGCTCATTAAGCGTCGTGTATTCAGCAATCTACAAGGCAGTGAAAGGGAGGAATGATCTCTGCCTTCTTTATGGGGTGCCCTGCTGTCACTAAAAGCAGACCCCCAGCTCAGCAGCTGCACAATCTAAAACATCCATTTAAAAAGGTAAATCCCGACCCCAGGACTGTTTATAGTCTATGGGCGGTTTGGAAATAGTTAACTTGTAACAAAATGTATTCTAGAAATTGTTGAGACAACATATACTATGTTATTTGCTAGTGTCATTTCTTTTTATGCAATTCACTCTGAAAGCATAACTATTCTGTATCACATTTTTTTTGTGTGTACACACAGTGATGTTAAGTGTTTTTGTAATTTTATTAGGGAAAAATTCACACTTTTATTAGAAAACTGTCAGTAAAAATCCCTTTTGCAACCCCCTGAGTGTTGCTAAGAAGAATCAGTCTTTAGCATTTTATTACATCTTGAAAACGGTGCAGAGAGATGCAAAGGAAGGATTCTCAGCTTGCCTCTGCTCTCAGTGCCCCAGTCCCTGCCTCCCTACTTGCGACTATGATACATTATTGTAAAAAATTAAACTATTTTACAAAGTTCTCTGCCTATCTGTCTTGCTACCAGAGCTGATTGTTGCGTCTCCATTCTCCTCTATCTGCCCAGTGCTTTCCTGCTTATTTAGGCCCCTTTCCGTGCGGGTGCAATGAGTGAGGTGAACGCATAGCACCTGCATTGAATCAGGACCCATTCATTTCTATGGGGCTGTGCACATGAGCGGTGATTTTCACTCATCACTTGTGCGTTGCGTGAAAATCGCAGCAAGCTATATTTTGTGCGTTTTTCACGCAACGCAGGCCCCACAGAAGTGAATGGGACTGCATGAAAAACGCAAGCATCCGCAAGCAAGTGTGGATGCGGCGCGATTTTCACGCACGGTTGCTTGGAGACGATCGGGATAAGGGCCCGTTCATTATTTTCCCTTATAACATGGTTATAAGGGAAAATAATAGCATTCTTAATACAGAATGCATAGTACAATAGGGCTGGAGGGGTTAAAAAATTTTTTTAACCCACCTTAATTGCGCAGCCTGGCTTCTCTTCTGTCTTTCTTCAGGACCTGGGTAAAGGACCTGTGATGAAGTCACTGCGCTCATCACCTGGTCCGTCACCGTGGTACAAGATCATGTGATGGACCATGTGATGAGCGCAGTGACGTCATCACAGGTCCTTTACCCAGGTCCTAAAAAAAAATAAAAAAAAATATGAGACAGAAGAGAAGCCGGGCTGCGCGATCAAGTGGATTAAGGTGGGTTAAAACATTTTTAACCCCTCCAGCCCTATTGTACTATGCATTCTGTATTAAGAATGCTATTATTTTCCCTTATAACCATGTTATAAGGGAAAAATAATACAATCTACAGAACACCTAACCCAAACTTCTGTGAAGAAGTTCGGGTCTGGATACCAAACATGCCGATTTTTATCACGCGCGTGCAAAACGCATTACAATGTTTTGCACTCACGCAGAAAAATTGCGCATTTTCCCGCAACGCACCCGCATCTTATCCGGGCAAAAAACATGACGCCCGTATTAAAGAGGCCTTAGTAAGCACCCTGGCTTACAAAGTTGTAGTTTGCCATCTTTGTCATCCAGTAGACACTAAAAATGAAATTACATTAGCAATGCTCAGTTACTGACAGTTTCCTAATAAAAAGTGTACCTTTTCCCTAATAAAGTGCATTACAAACTATACATAACATGACTGTCTCTAAACCTAAAAAATTTAATGACTTACACTAAAACAAGGCAAGAGATACGTTTTTACTCACTCTAAAATTACTGCAGAATCACTCGCCATTTTCTCTTTCCCTTCAGGTGGAATATTCGTAAAATTATTCAAGTCATTACCACTGCAAAAGTAATCACCATACCCTAAAAGGTAAATAAAAAAAACAGTAATTGAATTTAGAGGGGTTGTCTTGTCAGGACAACTTCCTTTTCTCCAAACACAAAGGTCCATGGACTGCTGCCCAATCAGCTGTTATCCCAGTGCAGGTTTCACTCGAACACATGAAATAAATAGGTGACCATGTAATAGTACATGGTTGTGCCAAGTCCACCTGAGCATGAACCTCTATAATTTAGCAGCCATCAGTTCTAACTACAAACAGGTCTTGGATCCCATTGATAATAGAGGCCACAAAGCAGTGCCGATCTGTCCTTTGACTGATGCCAATAACACACCATGGAGCCAATAACAATGGGGTCCATTAGGGTTCCATTGTGGTTTACACAGCTTTGACAGTAAGAATTTTGCTGCACGCTGTGCTATTCTTGTGGTCAAACCTGATTAAATTGCTAGTGAAGGCTTCAATGCAAATCTGATCATAGCTTATATGACACCCAGATATAATTTATAGGCATATAGAAAGTTGTTGACTTGATGAGACAAAACCCTTTCCTGATTTAAACATTTATTGTTTTCTCCTGCGTACCTTCAAAAACGTCATAACTTTTCGTTTACATGCTTTTTTTTGCGGGACAAGTTTTTTTTTTTTGCGGGACACGTTTTTTTAATGCCATAATTTTAATCAGTAACAGTTGGTTACACAAGTGTTTGGCTGACTGGTATATCATATCTATGGCCCATCTTAAGATGTACGGTCCCAAATACTGACCCATTCTGGTCAGCATTTTGTAAGCCAAAACATGAAGAGGAACAAAAAAATGATGGGAGTGATTCTTTAAACCAACACTTATGTCTAAAAAAGCTTCCTCTAGTGAGCAGTGCTCCAGACTAAAAAAAATATGAAGGAGCCATTGGCTCCTAACCTGAAAAATTTAGGAGCCAAATGAAATTTTTAGTCGCCAAATTTAAAATATATATAATATAGCTGGGATGCTTAGGAGCATATAAGCCATCTGCCTCATGCACACGAACGTGTATATTCTTTCCATGTCCATTCCGTTTTTGTATTTTTTGCAGGCCGAATACGGAACCATTCATTTCAATGGGTCTGCAAAATAAACGGAAGTTACTCCGTGTGCTTTCTGTTTCTGTATGTCCGTACTTCTGTTCCGCAAAAAAATAGAACAAGTCCTATTATTGTCTGCATTACAGACAAGGATAGGACTGTTCTATTAGGGGCCAGCTGTTACGTTCCGCAAAATACAGAATGCACACGGACGTCATCCGTATTTTATGCAGAACCATTTTTTGCAGACCGCAAAATGCATACGGTCGTGTGCAAGAGGCCTAAGTCTGAGAGGACACAATAAGCCCTTTAAGCAGTGCATGTTGATTAAGTCAGCTGGCACATGCCCAATGAGGCAGGTCTGTGAACAGTACCGTACCATGAGCTTTTAATTTACTTTTTTACTAGGCCATCAGCACCTGCAATGAATAAAAATAATCTAACACAGCAATCTAACTCCTGTTATAGGTGTCAAGGCTGTCCATCATTAGTGCATGGACAGCTTAAACCAGGAACACACTAGAAATCACTAGTACATACGTCATTTAGTGCTGATTTGGAAAAATATTAAAGGAGTTGACAAGGGAGGCAAAAAATTTTGTACAGTGCTCAGGGTGGTTTAAAAAGGATCAATACTCACCACCACTGATCCCCTGCCACTCCTATTTCAATGCTTAATGGGTCCCCACTGGTCTCTGCACATAGGAAATGCCAGCTCAGTCAATCACTGGCCAAGAAAAGTATAGCGCCATGGCTAGTGATTGGCTGAGCAGGCTTCTCCTGGCATTTTTCTGCTTGTGGAGACTGGACCATTAAGTAGAGACCAGTGGAAACCCAGTTGGAACGGGAACATCAGGGATTGAGGGATGGCGAGTTTTGATTCTTTAATATAAAACCACTCCAAACACTTTACTAAAATTTTGCACTGCACTGGACAATCCCTTTAAACATTTTGTACTCAGTACTTAAAAGGGACAGCAATAGGTTAGATAATAAAAAAAATAAAAAAAACTCTCACTAGTTGAATCCCACATCACTCCTGCACTGATCCTTCCTTATTTTCTGGTGCTGTACATTCACATGATGCGAGTCTACGGTCACCTGCTGCATATGCTGGCATCACCAATGACGGCAGTAATTGTCTGCAATGGTCACATGGACATATTCCATGTCATGACTTCAGGAAAGAAAAAACTGCTGGGGACAACAGCATCAGTGCTGGAGTGGCCGGGAATTAACCGGCGAGCGAGTTTTTTAGTTTTTTTTTCATATTTCCTGCGCTTAATTTCTTTTGAATTAAAGTTCTTGAAAATCCCTTTAATTACTAATTAACCTTATTTATGCAGTAATGATGGTCCTGAGTACTAATAATGTGCAATCAGCACTGTAGAAACTGGGGAATATGGACAAGAACAAATGCAGAATACATACCCATGTTTCAGGCTCCTTAAAGTTTATGAGATTAGGGAAGCCATTAAACGTTTGAGACTTGTTAGTCACATCAGTTTGTTGTGAGGGAAAACTGGAGTCCAAGGTCTGCTGGGAGCTTGATGGGATTTGCGATGTAGGAGTGCTGAAATCACACGTCTGTGAGATCCCGGCCCGGAGTCCTGCTGAGTGCAGGAGCGCACGGCGTCATTGGTTGCTATGACGCCGTGCGCTTCCTGCTGCCGCCGCACTACAGTAATACACTGGGATCATACCAGTGTAACACTGTACAGCGGCGGCAGCAGGAAGCGCACGGCGTCATAGCAACCAATGACGCCGTGCGCTCCTGCACTCAGCAGGACTCCGGGCCGGGATCTCACAGACGTGTGAATTCAGAAGCAGACTGCTGGAAGCGGAAGCACAAGATGCGGGAACCCAAGCCACGCCCACCCTCTATGCCGAGTAGTGTGAGGGGGCGGATCTTCAGCCAGCAGACGGCTGCAGCGTGTCTGCTGGATGAAAGCCTATTTTTCTTAGACAGAGCGGCGGAGGGTTTAGGCGCAAATGGCGACAAGACTACAAAGTCTTGTCGCCATTTTGCAATTCCAAGTCGCATTGGCGACCATTTTGGTCGCCATCTGGAGCCCTGGTGAGTGGTGTAAAAATGCAAAAAGTCGCAAAAGTTTTATGCAAGACAGCTAAAAAAGTTGCAAAAGCCCCATTTAGAGAAGTAGTGAGCAGCAGCGATGTGAAAAAACCCCGTAATTAGACTTACCGGTAATTCTGTTTCCTTGAGTCCACCATGATGGCTTAACCATGAGAGATTGACCCCTTAACCTCTGTAGGGGCAGGAACACAGAGTTTAAAATGCCACCACCCACTTTCACCCTCAGTGTTTACAAATTACCAAGTGGGTGCAGCCCTAAAGTGTGTATGTGTGTGTATATATATATATATATATATGTATATATATAAAATTTGGAGTATTAATTCATACTCTAGCCCCTCTAATAATCTCAAGGGAGGAATTTACGGGCCATCATTGTGGACTCAAGGAAACAGAGTTACCGGTACGGTTTTTCCATTTCGTCCACCATGACGGTTTAACTATGAGAACTATCAGATTACCTAGTAGGGAGGGAGATTGCTTGCAGGGCCTTCTGTCCAAAAGGTCAAATCAGCAGAAGCAGACACATCAATACGATAATGTCTTATGAACGTATTTACATTTGACCAGGTAGCGCCCCTACAGATCTTGTCTAGGGAAACGCCCGCTCTTTCAGCCCATGAAGAAGCCACTACTCTTGTGGAGTGGGCTTTTATATTTGTGGGACTAGTAAGGCCTGACATTTGGTAACAGCAGGATATAGTTGACTTAATCCAACGACCTATAGAAGCCTTGGATGCTTTTCTACCTTTGCTTTGCCCAGCAAACTGAATAAGGAGATTGTCATTCCCTTAGAAAAATGTTTGTTGTCGCCAGGTATTGTATAATAGTTCTCCTGACATGCAGGAGTTGGAATTGTTCCTTAGATGAATTCTTTACATCTTCAGGAAAAGATGGGAGGACGATTTCTTGGTCTCTATGAAAATCTGTGACGACTTTCGGAAGAAAACCCGGAACCAGTTTCAAAACTATCCTGTCTGGAAAGATAGAGAGATAGGGTTCTCGGCAGGAGAGAGCATGAATCTCTCCCAGGCGTATAGCTGATGTTATAGCTATTAAAAACGCAGCTTTGAAAGTAAGATGTTTAATTTAAAGGAAGTAAATGGGGGATTCATTAGACCCTTCAAGACCAGGTTTAAATCCCACTGGGGAATCCTTGGCATTATAGATTGCCTTAATCTAGAAGCAGCTCTTACAAATCTTCCTATCCACCTATGGCTGGCTAGATCTGTATCATAGCATGCCCCCAAACCGGATATCTGTACCTTTAGTGTACTGGGTCTGAGGCCCATATCCAGCCCCCTCTGGAGAAAATCTAGAATCTTCTCGATACTTGGGGTAGAATTTATTGGTGAATCTTGTGCCAGCCAACTGCAGTATTTTTTCCAGATTTTGAGATAGATTGCAGAAGTAACTCTTTTCCTACTGGATTTGAGTGTATTAACCTCTCCAGGACCGCTGTACGCAGGATTGCGTCCTGCCGGCGGCCCTGCTCTTCTGGGTGGACGCATATACGCGTCCTCCCGCGAGAGCCGAGATTTCCTGTGAACGCGCGCGCGCTCACAGGAACGGAAGGTAAGCGAGTGGATCTCCAGCCTGCCAGCGGCGATCGTTCGCTGGCAGGCTGGAGATGTGATTTTTTTTTAACCCCTAACAGGTATATTAGACGCTGTTATCAAAACATGGCGAGTTCCTAGAATTTTTTATTTTCTGTCACAAGTTAGTGGAAAATGATGATTTTTTTTAATTTATTTTTTTCCTTACAAAGTCTCATATTCCACTAACTTGCGACAAAAAATAAAAAATTCTAGGAACTCGCCATGCCCCTCACGGAATACCTTGGGGTGTCTTCTTTCCAAAATGGGGTCACTTGTGGCGTAGTTATACTGCCCTGGTAATTTAGGGGCCCAAATGTGTGAGAAGTACTTTGCAATCAAAATGTGTAAAAAATGGCCTGCGAAATCCGAAAGGTGCACTTTGGAATATGTGCCCCTTTGCCCACCTTGGCTGCAAAAAAGTGTCACACATCTGGTATCGCCGTACTCAGGAGAAGTTGGGGAATGTGTTTTGGGGTGTCATTTTACATATACCCACATTGGGTGAGAAAAATATCTTGGTCAAATGCCAACTTTGTATAAAAAAATTGGAAAAGTTGTCTTTTGCCAAGATATTTCTCTCACCCAGCATGGTTATATGTAAAATGACACCCCAAAACACATTCCCCAACTTCTCCTGAGTACGGCGATACCAGATGTGTGACACTTTTTTGCAGCCAAGGTGGGCAAAGGCGCACATATTCCAAAGTGCACCTTTCGGATTTCGCAGGCCATTTTTTACACATTTTGATTGCAAAGTACCGTATTTTTCGCCCTATAAGATGCACCGGCCCATAAGACGCACCTAGGTTTTTGGGGAGGAAAATAAGAAAAAAAATATTTTTAACCAAAAGGTGTGCTGTGGGTTTGGAACTAATGGTGGTCTGTGGATGGCACTATTACTGGGGATCTGTGGATGACTGACACTGTTATGGGGGATCTGTGGATGACGGACACTGTTATGGGGGATCTGTGGATGACGGACACTGTTATGGGGGATCTGTGGATGACGGACACTGTTATGGGGGATCTGTGGATGACGGACACTGTTCTGTTATGGGGGGATCTGTGGATGACGGACACTGTTCTGTTAGGGGGGGATCTGTGGATGACGGACACTGTTCTGTTATGGGGGGATCTGTGGATGACGGACACTGTTCTGTTATGGGGGGATCTGTGGATGACGGACACTGTTCTGTTATGGGGGGATCTGTGGATGACGGACACTGTTCTGTTATGGGGGGATCTGTGGATGACGGACACTGTTCTGTTATGGGGGGATCTGTGGATGACGGACACTGTTCTGTTATGGGGGGGATCTGTGGATGACGGACACTGTTCTGTTATGGGGGGATCTGTGGATGACGGACACTGTTCTGTTATGGGGGGGGATCTGTGGATGACGGACACTTATGGGGGGATCTGTGGATGACGGACACTTATGGGGGGATCTGTGGATGACGGACACTGTTATGGGGGATCTGTGGATGACGGACACTGTTATGGGGGATCTGTGGATGACGGACACTGTTATGGGGGATCTGTGGATGACGGACACTGTTATGGGGGGATCTGTGGATAACTGACACTTATGGGGGGGGGGGGGGGGGGATCTGTGGCTTGCACTGTTACGGGGGGGGGGGGGGGGTCTGTGGCTGACACTGTTACAGTGGGGATCTGTGGATGGCACTGTTACGGGCTGGGGGGGGGGGGTCTGTGGGTGGCACTATTATATATGTGCCATCCACAGACCCCCCAGCCCATAACAGTGCCATGCACAGACCCCCCCAGCCCATAACAGTGCCATGCACAGACCCCCCCAGCCCATAACAGTGCCATTCACAGATCCCCCCCCCCCCCCCCGTAACAGTGCCATCCACAGATCGCAATCCGAACCGCCCCCCACCGCCGCACAAAATATAAGTTGTCATATTGAATTAATAGTTATTAAACATGCCCCCCAACTCCTATTACTACCTTTCATCCTAATCGCTGCTGTTGAAATCAGGCAGGCAGGCCGGCCGGCCGGCTCGTCTCACTGACGTCACTTGCCTGCGCCGCCTACTTCATTCATAAAGTAGGCGGCGCAGGCACGTGACACGAGTTACGCTGCTGCCCGCCCGCCTGGCCTGAATTCTACAGCAGCGATTAGGAGGTAAGGTAGTAATAGCAGTTGGGGGGCATGTTTAATAACTATTACTTCAATATGAGATCTTATATTAGTATACCGGAGCAGCGGGGCAGTGCTATACTACACTGACTGCACCGCCCCGCCGCTATTGCCGGCCCCCAGCTCCTCCCAGTCCCTCCCCGAGTCCCCGCTCTGCTCATACATCGCAGCTTGCGATGTAAAAGTGGCAGCATTCGCCCCATAAGACGCAGGGGCATTTCTCCCCCATTTTGGGGGAAGAAAAAGTGCATCTTATGGGGCGAAAAATACGGTACTTCTCACACATATGGGCCCCTAAATTGCCAGCGCAGTATAACTACCCCACAAGTGACCCCATTTTGGAAAGAAGACACCCCAAGGTATTTTGTGAGGGGCATGGCGAGTTCCTAGAATTTTTTATTTTTTGTCGCAAGTTAGTGGAATATGAGACTTTGTAAGAAAAAATAAAAATAAAAAAATCATCATTTACCGCTAACTTGTGACAAAAAATAAAAAGTTCTATGAACTCACTATGCCCATCAGCGAATACCTTAGGGTGTCTACTTTCCGAAATGGGGTCATTTGTGGGGGTTTTCTACTGTCTGGGCATTGTAGAACCTCAGGAAACATGACAGGTGCTCAGAAAGTCAGAGCTGCTTCAAAAAGCGGAAATTCACATTTTTGTACCATAGTTTGTAAACGCTATAAATTTTTACCCAAACCATTTTTTTTTGCCATTTAGCGAAAAATTTATATATGGATGTCGTTTTTTGCAAAATTTTACAGCTGAAAGTGAAAAATGTCATTTTTTTGCAAAAAAAAAAAGTAAAATTTTGATTAATAACAAAAAAAGTTAAAATGTCAGCAGCAATGAAATACCACCAAATGAAAGCTCTATTAGTGAGAAGAAAAGGAGGTAAAATTCATTTGGGTGGTAAGTTGCATGACCGAGCGATAAACGGTGAAAGTAGTGTAGTGCAGAAGTGTAAAAAGTGCTTTGGTCATGAAGGGGGTTTCAGCTAGCGGGGTTGAAGTGGTTAATAACCTTATCTGAAAGACCTACTTTCTAAGATCTCGCATTCAGGATCCATGCTGATAATTTGAACAGGCTGGGATCTTGGTGAAGGATGGGACCTTGTGATAGAATGTCCTTCTGGAGAGGTATTTTCCATGACTCCTCCAGAGCCAATTCCTTCAGGACGGGGAATCAATTTCTCTTCGGCCAATAGGGAACCACCAGTGTTACCGTTACAGGATCGGTTATTATTTTCTGCAGGACCTGAGGGATTAGGACCCAGGGAGGAAAAGCGTAAGCGAGGTTCCAGGTCCACCTGACTGAAAAGGTGTCGACTGCCCATGGCTCTTATCTGGGGTTTAGAGAACAAAAACGCCCCACTTTCGCGTTGTTTTTTGACATGAATAGGTCTATTTGAGGAACTCATCATTTTTTGGAAATTCTCAAAAAAAAATTTTTGATTTAGGGACCACTCTCCTGGGTCTAAAATTTTTCTGCTGAGGTAGTCGGCTTCTATGTTTTCTGAACCTTTTAGATGGGTTGCTGTGACTGAAAGTACATTTTTTTCTGCCCAGAAGAATATTGTTTCCGCCAGACCCCTTAGGATTGGAGATCTTGTGCCCCCCTGGTGTTTTAGGTAGGCCACAGCTGTTAGATTGTCGGAGAATATTTTTAGATGTTTTCCTGCCAATAGTTCTTGGGATACTTTTAGAGTCTCCCAGACAGCTCTCAATTCTCAGTAGTTTGATGATCTTTGTCTTAACTCGTTTGACCATCTTCCTTGGTTGTTTGAGGAGTCTATCTTTGCTCCCCATCCCATAACGCTTGCATCTGTAATGATCTGGACTTCTGGATTTCTCAACCAGGTTATGCCCCTCGACAGATTCTGCTTTTCCGTCCACCAGTTTAAATCTGATTTTATGCGAAAGAGGGTGGCTATCGTTTTCTCTAGGGAAGACTGTTTTCTGTCCCACTACCCTAATATCTAGGATCGAGTTATCCTGGTATGGGCCTGGCACTATGCCACTGCAGTGATGCAGAAGGCTCATGGCACTCCTGATAGAACACAGACTTTGGGATTGGAAACTCTTTCTTTACCTTGAATGATACCAACTTTTCTTGTGGTAGAGATGACATCTGGGTAATAGAATTTAGCATCACCCCTAGGAATTTCATTTGAGTAGATGGTGCTAGACAAGATTTTTTCAGATTTATTAACCAGCCCAAATCTGTAAATTTGTGAATCAGGTAATCTGTCTGACTGGATGTTTCTAGTTATTAGTTGCCTATAATAAGGACGTCATCTAGGTATGGAAACATGTTTTAATCCCCGTGACCAGAGAGGAGAGATCATTTCCACCACCAATTTTGTGAAGACCCTTGGGGCAGAAGATATCCCGAAGGGTAGAGCAGAGAACTGAAAATAATTTACCACACCGGCATTGTCTAGTAATGCAAATCTGAGGTATCTTTGTGAATTTTTGTGTATGGGGACTCCATTTTGAATTTTCTGTAGGTAATGGCTTTGTTTAACTCTTTTAGATTTATAATGGTACGGGAAGACCCTTTTCCCTTTTCTAGTACGGAGACTTCTGTTACCACTTTTGAGTCTATTAAATCCAAGACTCCCTGCCAAATTCTTCCTAACACTCTCTGGCTGTGTGAGGTTATCTGGAATTTCTTTGGAGGAGTTGAGGAGAATTCTATCCTGTAATCGTTTTCTATGATGTTCAAGGCCCATGGGTTCCGGGTCATGGATTTCCACTGGGATAGAAAACTTCTCAACCTTCCCCCAACCTTGGCGTCATTGTTTATGGGATTATTTATTTGGGGGATTAAGGAGAAAACCCCTGCCCTTCTCCCTTTTTTGATAGCTCCCCCTCCCCGATTTCCCTTTGTTGCTGTAGGATCTAGACTGAGGGTCAAAGGCACGAAAGGGCTTCTTTTTACTCTCTTCAGGGAACCCTTTCTTTTTATCAGCTGCTTTTTCGAGAATAGAGTCTAAGACCGGACTGAACACGTATTCTCCAGAAAAAGCAATAGAGCATAACTTAGCTTTAGATGTTCTATCCCCCCCCCCCCCCCAAGCCTTCATCCACAATGCTCTTCTCGCTGAATTAGAGAGCCGCATCTTTTGGATTCAGCTGAGGCATCCGCCAATAATGCTGTGGCTGACCTGAGAAGGGGAATAGAGTTTAGGATTTCCTCTCTAGGAGTCCTGTTTTTAATATGGTTTTCTAATGATGCAAAAATACATGGATCTAGCCACTGATGTTGCCGCTATGTTCGTTTTTATTCCAAACATGGATGCTTCCCGGGATTTTTTCAGTAGAGCATCAGCCTTTCTTTCCATTGGATCCTGTAGTTGAGAGGAATCCTCGAAAGGAAGGGAGGTCTTTTAAAAAACCTTTGCAACCTGGACATCAATCTTTGGTGTTTCATTAAAGATCTTTACTTCAGCTTGATCAAACAGCAGTCTGTTCCTAAACTCCCTAGAGACACCTAATCTCCTTTCTGAATCTGTCCACTCGTCCAGAAACATCTCTTTAATATTTTCATTTACTGGGAACACTTTGGATTTCTTTGTTCTAAGTCCACAAAACATCTCATCCTGGACTGACCAGGGCTTTTGTATGTCCTCAATGCCCATGGTAGTTCTCACAGCTCCCAATAATTCCTCCATATCCTCAGAAGAGAATTTTTTATTATCTTCCGCAATTTCTTCCTCCGATAGAACATCAATATCAATGTTCTGTCTAGAGGTGGAAGTCTCCTCGTCCATGTCCTCTGCTTCAGAGAAGGATTGAACGGACATCTTAGACCTTTTCGCAGGTGGAGCAGGAGGAACGGATTTGAGGGAGGCCAGGGAGGATTTTATCTCGTTCTGGATCATGGATTTAACTTCCATAAGGATAGATGGTTGCTCTTCTTTTTCAAGCTCATTAATGCAAGATTGACATAGCTTCTTTTTATGATTTTCAGGAAGTCTCTTGGTAAAAGTTGCACATCTAGACACTTTGGGTTAAATTTTGGACTCTTTCACTCCCTATAAGAGAGGAGCAACCAGGTATCAGGAGACCATACACATAAAGCATGTCAGAGTGATAGATATTCTCGCCAGAGGGGAACTCACGGTTGGAGTAGCTGAGGGGGTGTCTATAGGATCCATATGGACTGCTGGGGAATCAGGAGCCGACATCTTATTCTGTAGGAGGAACACTACTCAGGAAGCAGCGGTGTCTTGTTTGAATCTGCCACTTTTACAGCCGGTGCCGCGTCTGACGTCATCAGCGCGCGCACGTGGGTTCCAGGCTCCGCCCCCCCTGCAGGCCAAGAACAGAGTACAGCGCTGCGGCTTCGAGCTGAGGACGACGTGCAGCGTGTTATGTATTGCGTGGTCAGCTTCCACCGAGAAGGGGAAGGAGGACCGTGCGCATGCGGAGAGATAACAGGCCCCGCTGTACAGGGACGAGATTACTCCAGAATGTCCTCCTCTGCTTAGCTTTAGAATAAGCCACAGGAGGGCAGAGGAAGAGGGAAAAGACCTTCACACAGGTATTAAAATAAATAAAAATCTTCACCTCCCACAGGAGGTCTCTCCGTGAGGTGCCCCAAGGGACAGGAAACGCTGAGCGCGAGAGTGGGTGGTGGCCTTTTAAACTATGTTCCTGCCCCTACAGAGGTCAAGGGGTCAATCTCTCATGCACTTGAGATATTACATCTAAAACTATTCGCTGCTAAATTATGCCTGAGCTGTGTCAGTCTCATGCTGCTACTCCCTGTACCTTCCCCTGTCCTCTCCAAATAATTCTATGGGATGATGTGATCTGAGCCATCAGAGAGCCTGTCTTGGTTTAAAGGGAGTCTGTCACCACATTTTAGCATGTTAGACCGTTAAAATAGGGTTATGTGATCCAGCCAGAACATAAAAACGGTACCTTTGTTGTAGAAAACGGACTTTTCAATTTGCAGAAAACGAACTTATAAGATAATCTTCTGAGCCCTCTCACCTCCTAAACGGCTGATAACTCCGCCCTCCGTGCGCCTCTGCCCGCCCGTTTACTCCCCTCCCCTGTCCCTTTCCACTGCGGCAGTGCGGTACAAATCGTAGCGGGCGCAGCCGCAATGCGATGCCCGCTCCTGGCAGGGCATCGCAATACCTATTGCGCATGCGCCCGCTACGATTTGTACCGCACAGCCGCAGTGGAAAGGGACAGGTGAGGGGAGTAAACGGGCGGGCAGAGGCGCACGGAGGGCGGAGTTATCAGCCGTTTAGGAGGTGCCTGCCTGGGGCTTCGAGGATTGAGAGACCGCCCTGGGCACTTGAGAGGGCTCAGAAGATAATCTTATAAGTTCGTTTTCTGCAAATTGAAAAGTCCGTTTTCTACCACAAAGGTACCGTTTTTATGTTCTGGCTGGATCACATAACCCTATTTTAACGGTCTAACATGCTAAAATGTGGTGACAGACTCCCTTTAAAGAAGATGGATTTATCACAAAATTCAGAGAATAGTTTTGATAACAGGGGGGAGAAACCAGCTAAAAGAGGAAAACAAGACCGTTTCATACTTATCGTACACTGAAATGATATACAGAGGTTAGCTAAAGCATACAGCTACTGGAAAGAGGCCACTCTTGCTCTGGAGGGCACGGACTAAAAGTCAACATTTTGTATTGAAGAAAATAAAATGACTTTTCTATCTTTGATTTATAGTAGTAGTCACCTATTGACACTAAAGACTAAAATATAACACATAAAAAATTAAGCCTATGAAAACATTTCTGTTTTACTACTGATACTGAAATACGGGTTAAACAAATTCAATAAGGAGGGATGAACATACCGCTCAATACAGTAATAACAGAGTCATCGTTGGCAGCTTCATCTAAAGCCAGACCGACTTCCTTGTACATCTGCAAAAATTTTAATAAAATGAATTAGAGACCTACAATAGTTAAGTGTACCTAACATAAAAACAAACTCTTGACGTCAGACGTTTTAATCAAAGGATGTAAAGTCAAAAGCTTGCTAAAATGATAGGTCTATTAAATGTTTATCAATTATCAACCACATAAATAGCATTGGTGTAGCTCAGAATGAGGTAGAGGTAATTACCAAGATGAAACCAATCGTGGCAGGGTAAAGGCCCTATAAGACTGCATAATTTGGGGCCAATTATTGGGAATACAAATGCTCCTTCCTGAAAAATGGCCTGTGTAATTGTGCAGCCAATCAGACGATGAACAAGCATTTGCTCGTTCACAGGCTGATGGCCATCTTTCATGAGTAATCAGGGATGAGTTACCCATCACTTATAGAAAAGAATAAAGGAGAAACGACTGCTGTAGCAATCATTCCTCCCTCACTCAAAGTTTGCATCGGCTTGTGTAATCAGGCCAGTGCAAATGATCGCAAATGGATAACTTAGTACGGTACTTAAAAGACAATACATTTTATAGCCTTATTTTCAATTCTTATGGGCCATTAAAAATGCCTCATTTTTCATGCAGTGAAGCTGTAGGAAAAATGAGCATATACATAAAACTTACAGCTGCTAGTGACCCTTCATAAGGCAGACTCACAATCTGAAAAAGGGTTGATCAACCACCATTATTAGCCCTGTCAAAGAGTCTCTAGGAGTAACTGCAATGCCCCTGTTGCTCCTAGAGGCTCATTTGCAAATTTTAAAACAATTTTTCTCAGCAATACGGACACATATAAACATGGGACCAACTCAGATGCCTTCAGCTGCCAAGCGCACATGCAACATGTCAGCCAGTTTCATAGGTACAAACCCGCTGACAGATGCCAGATTAATTCAAAGTCTAATTGGACTGCTGGCTCACTCTGGTAATCTCAGAGTTAGAATGGAGCGGTAGTGCGTGTAATTATTCACCCATCCATTCAAACAGGGGACATATGACCTACCCCGTTGTTGTGATCGGAAGCAGTCCTAGCACTTGTACGCCACCAATCAGACACTTACCACTTAGGCCTCATGCACATGACCATATGTATTTTGTAAAAAAATACGGATGACGTCCGTGTGCATTCCATATTTTGCAAATATAGAACAGTACTATCCTTGTCCGTAATGTGGACAATAATAGGATATGTTCTATTATTTTGCGGAACGGAAATACAGACATGCAGAAACGGAATGCACACAGTACCTTCAGTTTTTTTTGCTGACCTATTGAAATCAATGGTTCCGCATACTGTCCGCAAAAAAAAAAAAAAAAAAAAAAAAAAAAAAAGGAACAGACACTGAAAGAAAATACGTTCGTGTGCATGAGCCCTTAGTCACAGCTTTCAATCTTAGAACACCCCCTCTCACTTTAATACACAGAGACAAAAAAAACATAAAAAAATAAAATTTGTGACACAAGCAAATCATTTTTGGCACCTGTAACGTGATGGCATTTTTCTTTTCTGGTCTGTTTAGGAATATCGTTGTGATATTATCTTTATTAACAACTTGTAAAGTATCATATTTCTGACCGCTGCTCAATGATGCAGAATCTTTTACAGGAGCTTCAGAAGAGATCAAACTGCTAACAAGTTCTACATAGGATTTTCTGGCTTCATCCTGAAAATACACAAAAAAAACAAAAAAAAACATAAAAGAGCAAGAGAGTAAAACTTGGCAGCACTGATTGGATAGAGTGAGTCTGTGCAGGTACACCCCCCCCCCCCCCCAAGCTGGTTACCCCCCCTCTGTACCCTTACTGCAGACTGCTAGTAATTCATAACTGTTAGTAGAAATAATATAGGAATGGCACAACATAGAGCCATAAGAATAGATGCTCCAGAATTGTTATTACATGGGGGATGCACGAAGCTATTAAAACAGACATGTCAGGAGCGGTGAAAGCCGTCGGACTAAAAAGTCGGACATACAGTACTTTTTAGTCCAGCGGCTTTCCTCGTGCACCGTCGTGCTGCGCCGGAGCTCCGCCCCCATTATAGTCAATGGGGATGGAGCAGCAGCACAGCGAAATAGCCGCAGGACGGATCTGACATGGTGAACAGCCTGTCGGATCCGTCCTGCCGCAAGTGTGAAAGTACCCTTATTTAATAACTATTAGCCCCCTTAGGGGCTGGAATCTTTTGATCCCTTCTCCTATTTACCCTAATAAAGATTTAGTAGGGTGAAGAGTATTCTGACACTCCCTGCTAAGCTGTGTCTTGTGCACAACGCAGCAGGGAGCTTACCATGGCAGGCCTGGTAAGCTTCAGAAGCCTCCAGGCTGCCATGGTAACCAATCGGAGCCCCGGGATTTCACTGTGGGGGCTCTGATCGGAAGGCAGAGGTTTTACCTCACAGATGCCGTTAAAGTGTTGATCGAGGCATTAGAGGGGTTACGGTATCATTGCACCAGGTGCACCGTACGATACAGCCGGCACCCACCATGTGTGGAGCAGGCTCACCGCAGCAGCCCACTCCATACAATTTCGGGCAAATAATGACACAAATGTAAGTCATTATGCGTTAAGGATTAATTTTTGCCCACTCTAGATAAACTGATGAATTTAGGTCTTTTTTCAAACAACAAACTATGAATTGCTATGACTTAGATTTTGTTCATTGTGTAGTCAGCATTTTTAAAGTAAGCCTGTCACCAGGAAATTAATTTTTAAAGCAGGTACCCTTGGCAATGAAATTTTATTTTATTGCCAGGGTCCTTTTTTAGGGTCTTCAAGTCATCTGTGCCTTTTCAAGGTCTTGCTGATCGACTTTACAACGTGCTGCTGTTGTGTGCATACCAGGCGCTGGAACGCGACACCATTTACCAGTTCTAGAGCACAGACATCAACAAGATACATTTCCTAGTTAGTTAAATGTAAGTTATTCATTACATAAAGATTGTGATTTAATAGCGAACAGTCACATTTTAGGACGGGTATTATCGGCTGCTTTTCTTCAAAGAAGGCCTACAAAATGTAATATGGAGAAGGTCCTTTCATGTACAGTACATTTAGAGTATGGCCACAAGGAACACATTCTGAGAACTGCATGTAAAATTCAGCAGCATTTAGAGTAGTATCAGAGTGTATGAGATATGAACAAATCTGAACCTCGCACTACGGATCTGCATCAGAATCCACACAACTTGTAGTGTGCATTTTAAATCTTATTGCAGATCTCCAATGTAAAGAGTGAAATCACTGTCAAATCTGCAGTATTTCTGCACTTGAAAACCACAGCAGAACCTACTACTATCTGATGTCAGACCTAATATATATATAAGTTATTTTTTCATGTAAAAAATGTCTGTAGCCTTTAAAAAGGTAAAAGTCTTCCTTGTGAAAGACAATATACAAGCTTACTGGTAGTAATGTAGAATGTTGATGAAATATCTGTCCAGTTGCCAAAAGGGTCATTATGGCAATTTGGGTCCTCCTCTAGATAAACTGATGAACTGGATGGACTTAGGTCTTTTTTCAAACAATAAACTATGAATTGATATGAATATGATTTTTGTTTATTGTGTAGTCAGCCTGTCACCAGGAAATTCGCTTTTAAATCAGGCACAATGCCTTGTAGGGCTAGCTCAGTTGAATGTAGTGATAACCTTTCACATGGCGATTCATTTGGGAGAATTTTTCTTTTTTTATCCAAATGCAAAACCTGTTAGGCGCACCGAGGGCATACCCAAACCACTGTAAGCAACCGTGCACTTCCTCAACAAGCCCCTCCCTCTCCTTTTAACAGAGCCATACAAAGTGACTTTGCAGAAACCCGTCAATCAAAGGGGACAGGGAGGGGCTGGCAGAGGAAGCAGGAGGAGCCAAGGTGCACAGAGTGACTTGGGTCTGCCCTCGGTGCACTTAACTGCCAATTTGCATAATTATTAAAAGTATTTTTATTTTTTTCAAGGATTGATAAGTGAAAGACATCATTGCATTCAGAGTAAATAGCCCTACAAGGCATTGTACCTGATCTAACAGTGAATTATATGGTGGCAAAGATTATACAAGACATTGCCCAATTGAAACAAAAACTATGATGAATGCGTTAATAAAGATTACCACACAATGTAAAACCTGAAATCATTCATCTGATCATATATTAAGATAATGATACAATTTAAGTATTGTGTCAGTAATTTCTGGACTTAATCTTCCATCAATAATACTTAAGCTTATTAAAAACTGAGTTTCTCATCCATGGCATAGCACCCATAATAATTAAACAATGGCCTCAAGAAACTGGAGCGGCTGTAGACTTTTAACTTGCAGGAGGAATTAACGCTCATCCTAGAATTTGCTATAAACAATTCTTCAGAGTTTTTCAAAGCCTCAGATCTCAGGTCTAAGGGGCTTAACTGGGGTGTGAACAATCATTATTATTTACTGAAGATTACAAAAACAAACAAAAAAAACTCATTTTTAGAAAAAAAATTCATTAATGGCTTGCAAGACAAGCCGTGTCTATAAGTCATATCAGGACATTTCCCTCTGAGGCATTTAGAGGTTTTCTTCTGTTGGATTCCTTATGAAACAGTGGTTCAGGGGATAAATAACGTGTAAGGGTCCATTCACACATCCGTGTGTGTGTTTTGCAAATCCGCAAAACACTGACACCGGCAATGTGCGTTCCGCATATCACCGGCACTTAATAGAAAATGCCTATTCTTGTCCGCAATTGCGGACAAGAATAGGACATGTTCTATTTTTTTTCTGGATCGGAATTGCGGACCCGGAAGTGAATGGGTCCGCAATGGAGCCTAATACAGAGCTGCAGATGTAGCAGGGTTAGCACTCAAACTCAAAGATACACTAATCACCATATTGCGGCAAGGTGAGTGCCTAGGGCTCTGTAGTATGGATCCACAGGGACTGGGTGTGATGCCGAAGACATTTCTTACCTTTGATAAACTTTCAAGTGACTTCCATGCATCCCACTTTGCCTTATTCACAAAGTCCAGCATGCCAGGCTTAGGAGTACTGCAAGACCCTTGTGTTGCCTAGGAAAAATGTGTACAGTCATTGAACAACATCATGAGACTATCCCACTGTGGTATATTTATACAGTTTATTAACTGCCTCACATCCGCCCATAGGATATAAGCGTCCTATGGGTGGATGTTTATCTCTGAACGGACGTTCTGTGGACGCTAATTGTGCATCTGCCGAGCGCGGTGTCCCTGCCTTCTAGATCGCTGTAAACACAGCGCTCAACGAGCGATGTGTATACAGATCAGGAAGCGCAGGCCCGGTGGTCATGTGACCGCCGGGGTCGGGAGAGTGTAGGAGCTGTCGGGTCTTCCATATACCACGATCAGCTCTGCACTGAGGCTGTACAGTGTTGTATTCTGCTGTACAGCCTCTCTGGGGGCTGTTTTTTCCCCTGTAACTGGAGCTACTATGTCAGCCCCAGTTACAGGAGAAATCAATAGTGGAAAAAAAAAAAAAAAAAAGTGAAGTAACATGTCCCCCCTGTCTTGTATGACCTTAAGGGGGAACACAAAGTGTGAAAAAAAAAAAAAAAAAAGTTTCACATGTCAAAAATTAATAAAAATATATTCCCCAAGTAAGAAATAAAATTGTTAAAAATAGAAAAAAAATGAAATATTGCCGCATCCGTAACAACCGGCTCTATAAATATATTACATGATCCACCCTTTCTGCTAAACACCATAAAAAAAAAAAAAAAAAAACAGTGCCAAAAAAATAAACAACGGAGACACGAAAATATGTTTGTTTTTTTTGCTTCAAAAGTGAAATAAATAAAAAAAAGACATATTAGGTATCGCCGCATCCGTAACAACCAGATCTATGAAAATATCACATAACCTAACCCCTGAGGTGAACACCGTAAAAAAATTAAAATAAAACAGTGCCAAAAATTCTATTTTTTGTCGCCTAACATCACAAAGTTCACCACCAAGCGATCAAAAAGACATATGCCCCCCAAATATAGTACCAATCAAACCGTCACCTCATACTGCAAAAAATTAGAACCTAAAAAAGCTATGGCTCTCAGACTATGGAGACACTAAAACATATTTTTTTTGGTTTAAAAAAATGCTATTATTGTGTATAACTTAAATAAGAAAAAGTATACATATTGGCTATTGCCACGTCCGTAACGATCTGCTCTATAAAAATGTCACATGACCTAACCCCTCAGGTGAATGCTGTAAAAATAAATAAAAACTGTGCTAAAACAACCAATTATTTGGTCACCTTTCCCCATAAAGTGAAAAAAAAATATGGCATTCAGAAAATGGAGACACAAAAACATAATTTTTTTTTTTTAAATGCTTTATGTAAAACTGAAACAAAGAAAGTAGACATATTTGATATTATTGCGTCCGTAACAACCTGCTCTATAAAAATAGCACACGATGAATGTTGTAAAAAAATCAATTAAAAAAGTGCCAAAAAAGCCATTTTTTGTTAACTTGCCTCACAAAAAACTGAATATAGAGCAATAAAAAAATCATATGTACCCCAAAATAGTACCAATAAAACTGGCACCTTATCCCCTAGTTTCCAAAATGGGGTCACTTTTTGGGAGTTTCTACTGTAAGGGTGCATCAGGGGGGCTTCAAACGGGACATGGCATCTAAAAACCAATCCAGCCTTCCACCATATGGCGTTCCTTTTCTTCTGCGCCCTGCCATGTGCCCTTATATCAGTTCACGACCACATGTGGAGTAAACCGCAGAATTTAGGGTAATAAATATGGAGTTTTGTTTGGCTGTTAACCCTCTATGTGTTAAAGAAAAAAAAATGGATTAAAATGGAAAATATGCCAAAAAAGTGAAATTTAGAAATGTCAACTAAATTTTCCTTTAATTCTTGTGGAACACCTAAAAGGGTTAACAAAGTTTGTAAAATCAGTTTTAAGTAACTTGAGGGGTGTAGTTTCTACAATGGGGTCATGTATGGGGGGGTTTCTATTATGTAAGCCCCACAAAGTGACTTCAGACCCGAACTGGTCCTTAAAAAGTGGGTTTAAAAAAAAAAAAAGTTAAGAATTGCTTCTAAAATTCTAAGCCTCTAACGTCCTAAAAAAAAAAAAAAATGACATTTACAAGATGATGCCAACATAAAGTAGACATATGGGGAATGTTAAGTAATAAATATTTTATGAGGTATCACTTTATGTTTTAAAAGCAGAGAAATAGAAATTTTGAAAACTGCGGGTTTTTCAAAATATTTGGTAAATTTTGGATTATTTTTTAAAAAGAGGTGAAATAGATCGACTCAAATTTACCACTGTCATGAAGTACAATGTATCACAAGAAAACAATCTCAGAATGGCTTGGATAAGTAAAAGCATTTCAAAATGATTAATCTCATAAAGTGACTCACGTCAGATTTGCTAAATTAGGCCTGGTTGGGAACGGGGCAAATGGCCGGATGTGAAGTGGTTAAGAGAATGTCCAGAAATCAGAAAGCGTCCTAGCCATTAAAATAGCAGACATAGCATACATGTCTGACCAGGTTCAAGACTGATATGGATTAGATTTAGGGTCCATTCACACGTCCGCAGAATGGGTCCAGGTGCGGCCCCATTGTTTCTCTATGGGGCAGGAATGGATGCGGACAGCACAGTGTGCTGTCTGCATCAGCATTACCGGACCGCGCCGCTGATCTTCCGGTCCGCGGCTCCGTAAAAAAATAAAACATGTCCTATTCTTGTCTGCAATTGCGGACAAGAATAGGCAGTTCTATGGGGGTGCCGGCTGGGTGTATTGCGGATCCGCAATACACTACGGACGTGTGAATGGACCCTTAGATTTCTCTCAGGGTGCAGGCACACAAACATACATTCACAATGCAGTTTTTGATTTTAGCTAGCTGAAAATTATTAAATCATTTCGATTTTCCCCATTCCTATAACTGTATTTATTGAAAAAAAAAAAAATTTTTTTTTAACAATGCTGTCTCACTATTACATGAAAGAGTCCCTTACATTTAGGATATGTTCACAAACGCTGTGGATTTGCTGAAGCAATCTTGTGTAGAGTACGGTACCAGCAGAGTGGATAAGATTTTAAGAAACCTCATCCACATGCTGTGAAAAAAAAAAAAAACATCTGCAGCGTGAATTGACATACAACTCAGATTTTAAAACCTGCAGTATGCCAATTTATGCTGTGTGTATCCATCACAGATTTCACCCTTTAGGCTGCGTTCACACGGGCGAGATTTCCGCGCGGGTGCAATGCGGTAGGTGAACGTATTGCACCCGCACTGAATCTGGACCCATTCATTTCTATGGGGCTGTGCACATGAGCTGTGATTTTCACGCATCACTTATGCGTTGCGTGAAAAATCGCAGAATGCTCTATATTGTGCGCAATGCAGGCCCCATAGAAGTGAATGGGGCTGAGTGAAAATCGCAAGCATCCGCAAGCAAGTGCAGATGCGGTGCGATTTTCACGCATGGTTGCTAAGTGACAGTCTATTCACTGTATTATTTTCACTTATAACATGGTTATAAGGGAAAATAATAGCATTCTGAATACAGAATGCTTAGTAGGTGGTCAATTGAGGGTTAAAAAAAAATAAAAAAAATTAACTCACCTTCTCCTCTTGATCTCGTAGTTCCTGGTCTCTTCTGATGAGATGTCGGTTAAAGGACCTTTAGTGACGTCAGATCACATGCTCCAATCACATGGTCCATCACCGTGGTGATGGACCATGTGATTGGAGCATGTGATCTGACGTCACCACAGGTCCTAGCCGTTAGTTCATCATTGAAGAATAAAGAAGAGACCGGGAACTACGCGATCAAGAGGAGAAGGTGAGTTAATTTTAAAAAAAAATTATTTTAACCCTCAATTGACCACATACTAAGCATTCTGTATTCAGAATGCTATTATTTTCCCTTATAACCATGTTATAAGGGAAAATAATACAATCTACACTACAACTAACCCAAACCTGAACTTCTGTGAAGAAGAAGTTCGGGTCTGGGTACCACAGTCGGTTTTTTATCACGCGAGTGCAAAACACATTGCACCCGCGCGATAAAAACTGAACATCGGAACGCAATCGCAGTCAAAACTGACTGCAATTGCGTACCTAATCGCACGGGTTTGCCGCAATACACCGGGACGCATCCGGACACGCCCGTGTGAACCCAGCCTTACAATGCAGAGGGTGAAATCCACAGCATACCCACTTGCGGAAATGTGGCAAACCCACAGAGGAATTTCTGCCCTGTGTGACCATACCCTAAGGCCTCTTTCACACAGTTGAGTTTTCCACGCGGGTGCAATGCGTGAGGTGAACGCATTGCACCCGCACTGAATCCAGACCCATTCATTTCTATGGGGCTGTGCACACGAGTGAGTTGCGTGAAAATCGCAGCAAGCTCTATTTTGTGCGCAACGCAGGCCCCATAGAAGTGAATGGGGCTGCGTGAAAATCGCAAGCATGTGCGGATGCGGTGCGATTTTCGCGCACGGTTGCTAGGAGACGATCGGGATGGGGACTGTGTATATTCACACTGAAGGCATCAAAACTATGAATTAACACATGTGGAATTATATACACATAACAAAAAAGTGTGAAACAACTGAAAATGTCATATTCTAGGTTCTTCAAAGTAGTCACCTTTTGCTTTGATTACAGCTTTGCACACTCTTGGCATTCTCTAGAAGAGCTTCAAGAGGTAGTCACCTGAAATGGTTTTCACTTCACAGGTGTGCCCTGTCAGGTTTAATAAGTGGGATTTCTTGCCTTATAAATGGGGTTGGGACCATCAGTTGCGTTGTGGAGAAGTCAGGTGGATACACAGCTGATAGTCCTACTGAATAGACTGTTAGAATTTGTATTATGGCAAGAAAAAAGCAGCTAAGTAAAGAAAAACGAGTGGCCATCATTACTTTAAAAAATGAAGGTCAGTCCCCAAGTGCAGTCACAAAAACCATCAAGCGCTACAAAGAAACTGGCTCACATGCGGACCGCCCCAGGAAAGGAAGACCAAGAGTCACCTCTGCTGCGGAGGATAAGTTCATCCGAGTCACCAGCCTCAGAAATCGCAGGTTAACAGCAGCTCAGATTAGAGACCAGGTCAATGCTACATAGAGTTCTAGCAGCAGACACATCTCTAGAACAACTGTTAAGAGGAGACTGTGTGAATCAGGCCTTCATGGTAGAACATCTGCTAGGAAACCACTGCTAAGGACAGGCAACAAGCAGAAGAGACTTGTTTGGGCTAAAGAACACAAGGAATGGAGATTAGACCAGTGGAAATCTGTGCTTTGGTCTGATGAGTCCAAATTTGAGATCTTTGCTTCCAACCACTGTGTCTTTATGCGACGCAGAAAAGGTGAACGGATGGACTCTACATGCCTGGTTCCCACTGTGAAGCATGGAGGAGGAGGTGTGATGGTGTGGGGGTGCTTTGCTGGTGACACTGTTGGGGATTTATTCAAAATTGAAGGCATACTGAACCAGCATGGCTACCACAGCATCTTGCAGCGGCATGCTATTCCATCCGGCTTGCATTTAGTTGGACCATCATTTATTTTTCAACAGGACAATGATCCCAAACACACCTCCAGGCTGTGTAAGGGCTATTTGACCATGAAGAAGAGTGATGGGGTGCTGCACCAGATGACCTGGCCTCCACAGTCACCGGACCTGAACCCAATCGAGATGGTTTGGGGTGAGCTGGACCGCAGAGTGAAGGCAAAAGGGCCAACAAGTGCTAAGCATCTCTGGGAACTCCTTCAAGACTGTTGGAAGACCATTTCAGGTGACTACCTCTTGAAGCTCATCAAGAGAATGCCAAGCGTGTGCAAAGCAGTAATCAAAGCAAAAGGTGGCTACTTTGAAGAACCTAGAATATGACATATTTTCAGTTGTTTCACACTTTTTTGTTATGTATATAATTCCACATGTGTTAATTCATAGTTTTGATGCCTTCAGTGTGAATCTACAATTTTCATAGTCATGAAAATAAAGAAAACTCTTTGAATGAGAAGGCGTGTCCAAACTTTTGGTCTGTACTGTATATCTATAATAATTTAACTTTAACCATGGTGCTGGATCATGTGATGGACCATGTGATGAGCGCAGTGACGTCACCACAGGTCCTTTTCCTCACAGATGAAGGCAGAAGAGAAGCCAGGCTGCGCGAACAAGTGGATTAAGGGGAGTTAAATTTTATTTTATTTTTTAACCCCTCCAGCCCTATTGTACTATGCATTCTGTATTAAGAATGCTATTATTTTCCCTTATAACCATGTTATAAGGGAAAATAATACAATCTACACACGGGTACCAAACATGCCGATTTTTCTCACTCGCGTGCAAAACGCATTAAAATGTTTTGCACTTGCGCAGAAAAATCGCACATTTTCCCATGACGCACCCGCATCTTATCCGGGCCAAAAACATGACGCCTGTGTGATAGAGGCCTAAGGGATCTGATCTAGTCATGAGCGAATCAGTTCATTCATCTGAGCAAATTCTCCGTCTGTGAGGAACTGTCCCTCTACAGGCAATTCCGTTCTCTGCTGGCGGATTAACAGGGTTGCACATCTCGTGCAGCATGATAATCTTGTGCATGCAACATTACTGCCATTATCCGCGCATGCGCAAATTATGTGCTGGAACTTGTGTGGCAGCGCATGTCAATTCGTAGATGTAGTCTTACTAAAGTGACAACCTTGTATGTATAACATTAAAGGAGTTGTTCACTTTCTAGATTGATGACCTATCCAATATCAGATCGGCAGAGTCTGACTTCTGGCACCCCTGCCGATCAGTTGTTTGAAAAGACCGCAGCGCTTGTACGAGTGCTGCCTTTTCTTCATTGTTTAGCTGCAGCCGTGAGCAAATGTAATTACATCTCAGCCGTCCCCATTCACTTCAATGAGGCAGCTCCTTTCTATTAAAACAGCTGGATGGCGGGAGTTGGCCCCCGGCCGATTTGCTATTGACGACATATCAAATATAAAAAAAAAACAGACGGCCTCTTTAATATATTTAGCACTCTATTACCTGCTTAAACAGTGCATACAGTTTCAATTTTATGTCATTGCCAGGGTCCTTTTTCAGAGTCTTCAAGTCATTCTGTGCCTTTTCAAAGTCTTGCTGATTGACTTGACTACGTGCTGCTGTTGTGTGCATACCAGGCGCTGGAACGTGACACCATTTACCGGTTCTAGAGCACAGACATCAACAAGATACATTTCCTAGTTAGTTAAATGATAGTTATTCATAACATAAAGGTTATGATTCTATAGCAAACAGTCACATTTTAGGACCGGGTATATCTGCTGCTTTTCTTCAAAGAAGGCTTACAAAATGTAAGGGTACTTTCACACTTGCAGCAGAGGATTCCGGCAGGCAGTTCCGTCGCCGGCAATCCAGATGCAGATCCCTCTGACAAATGCATTGCAATACGGGATCCCTCTCTCCGGTGTCATCCGGAAAAACGGATCCGGTATTAATTTTTTGGGCATTTTTAAAAAGGTCTGCGCATGCCGGTTCCATTTTGCCGAAACACTTAATGCCGGATCTGGCAAGTGCATGCTGCAGTATTTTCTCCGGCCAAAAAACGTAAGAGGGACTGAACTGATGGATCCTGAACGGAATGCTTTCCATTCAGAATGCATTAGGATAAAACGGATCTGTTTTTTTCCGGTAATGAGTCCAGAGGACGTAACGCAACACCTGAAAAGAAAAACGCTAGTGTGAAAGTACCCCAATATGGAAAAGGTCCTTTTGTGTACAATTAGAATATGGCCACATGGAGCATAAAATCAGCAGCATTTACAGTAGTATCAGAGTGGATGACATCTTAACAAATCTGAACAGAGAGTATCTGCATCAGAATGGCTTTGCTCTTCTCCACAGTTTGGGGCAGGTTTATGAAGACTGGCATACATGCCTGTGCCAGCACAATCTTTATAAACAGGGGCATAATGATAATGGTACATAATATTGACATCAGACTAGAGCTGCACCAGGTATCGAAGTATCAATACGATAACAGGTCTGCGCAGCCTAGCATCAGTTAGAGAACATGGCAATCCGCTCTCAGACCGCTCCATGTTCCCTCAGCAGCACAGTGGAGTCCCTCCCTCCCACTGTGACGCGGCTGCAGCTGCCACCAATGGGGAGATAGCACTGCGGAGGAGGGGAGGGACTGTGGGCACTGCGCCACTAATGAATGTATTAAACACATTAATTCAAGTGTAGGCAGCGGGTGCCAGCGGCGGTATCACATACCAGGCCTCTATGACAGGACAGGGCGATCTGCTGCAATTAACCCCTCAGGTACCGCACCTGAGGGGTTAACTGACGCAGTTCAGTGGATCGCCCTGTCCTTTTATTGAGGCCAGGTATGCGATATCGCCGCCGACACCCGCTGCCTACACTTGAATTAATGTGCTTATTACATTCATTGGTGGCGCAGTGCGCATTATAAATTCTAAGTATTAGAATCATTTGTGGCACAGTGGCCACAGGGGCCCACCCCATTGTTATATTGATTGGTTGCAGTGGCCACAGGGTCCCCTCCCCTTCGTTGGTGGCAGTAGCATTTCCCAGCAGTGTGATTGTGCGACGCTACTGAAGCCCTGGCTGCCACGGTAAGCTCCCTGCTGCTGTGTGCACTAAGCTCTATTAGGGTGAAAAGGACAAGGGTTTAAAAGATCCCAGGTTCTAGCCCCTAAGGGGGAAATAGTTGGTAAATAAAAAGTAAAAAATACAAAAAAAACTAACACACACTAAAATACTAAAAGTTGAAATGTAAAATTTAAAAAACCATAAAAAAATAACATATTAGATATCGCCACACCCGAAAAAGTGCAAACTATTAAAATATAAAAAAATATTTCCTATGTGGTGAATGCCATAACAGAAAAAAAAAGTATCAAAACTGCGATTCGCCATTTTTAGTTACCTTGTCCCTTGTTACGTTCCATAAAATGCGGAATGCACACGGCTTTTTTGGCGTTTCATTTTTTTTGCATGGTATCAAATGGTATCAAGTATCGCAATACTTTTTTATGGTATCGAAATGGAATCAAGATTTTGGTATCGTGACAACCCTACATTGGTCACTAGATTTCTACACATTGAATAGGCGGGCAGCTACAATAAAACTACAGGGTGGGCCATTTGTATGGATACACCTTAATAAAATGGGAATGGTTGGTGATATTAACTTCATGTTTGTGGCACATTAGTATATGTGAAGGGGGAAACTTTTCAAGATGGGTGGTGACCATGGCGGCCATTTTGAAGTCTGACATTTTTAATCCAACTTTAGTTTTTTCAATAGGAAGAGGGTCATGTGACACATCAAACTTATTGGGAATTTCACAAGAAAAAACAATGGTGTGCTTGGTTTTAACATAACTTTATTATTTCATGAGTTATTTACAAGTTTCTGACCACGTATAAAATGTGTTCAATGAGCTGCCCATTGTGTTGGATTGTCAATGCAACCTTCTTCTCCCACTCTTCACACAGATAGCAACACCGCAGGAGAAATGCTAGCACAGACTTCCAGTATCCGTAGTTTCAGGTGCTGCACATCTAGTATCTTCACAGCATATGCTGTGCTGCACCTGAAACTACGGATACTGGAAGCCTGTGCTAGCATTTCTCCTGCGGTGTTGCTATCAGTGTGTGAAGAGTTGGAGAAGAGGGTTGCATTGACAATCCAACACAATGGGCACATTTTATACGTGGTCAGAAACTTGTAAATAACTCATGAAAGAATAAAGTTATGTTAAAACCAAGCACACCATTGTTTTTCTTGTGAAATTCACAATAAGTTTGATGTGTCACATGACCCTCTTCCTATTGAAAAAACTAAAGTTGGATTCAAAATGGCCGCCATGGTCACCACCCATCTTGAAAAGTTTTCCCCCCTCACATATACTAATGGGCCACAAACAGGAAGTTAATATCACCAACCATTCCCATTTTATTAAGGTGTATCCATATAAATGGCCCACCCTGTATATTATAGTACATACGATATATTACGACCATCTCTCCAGTTTCGTTTGCTTAACAAAAACGGACACGGAACAACGGAACCCCTTTTTGCGGACCGCAAAAAAAAAGGAGATTTTTGTGAAACTCACCTGTAAAATCTTTTTCTCGTCTTTTCCATTGGGGGACACAGACCATGGGTATAGCTTAGAGGTATTACTAGGAGGGACACTATGCAAAAACGAAGCTCCTCCTCCTCGGGGTATACCCCCAGACACCTCCAGGAGGACTTCAGTCGTTGCAAAAGCAGTAGGAGAAGGAGAACTGAAAAAAACACAATGGAAACCATCACACCAACTAAACAAAAAAAGCGGGCGGGAGCTGTGTCCCCCAATGGAAAAGACGAGAAAAAGATTTTACAGGTGAGTTTCCCAAAAATCTCCTTTTCTCGTACATTCCATTGGGGGACACAGACCATGGGACGTCCAAAAGCAGTCCATGGGGTGGGAAAAACCAACACCGCCAGGAGAAAAAACGTCCAACCGTTAAACGGGCACCACGGCCTGCAATACCCTGCGCCCGAGGACAACGTGTGAACGTATGCAAGGACGACCAAGTGGCAGCCTTACACAACTGGGAGGCGGAGGCGCGATTGCGTCTGGCCCAGGAAGCTCCCACTGCCCTTGTGGAGTGAGCGGTAATCCGCGACGGGGGAACCTGACCACGAGCGCGATAGGCCGCAGCAATAGCGGAACGGATCCACCGCGCCACAGTAACCTTGGAAGCCGCCAGACCCTTACGAGACCCCTCGGGAACCACAAAGAGGGAGTCCGAACGACGAAAGGAGGCGGTGGCCCCCAGATACACTTTCAGGGCCCTGACGACGTCCAGGGAGTGGAGAGCACGTTCCTTGGGGTTCGCCGGAGAAGGACAAAAAGAGGGCAGGACAAGATCCTCGTTAAGGTGGAACGGGGAAACCACCTTGGGCAAAAAAGAAGGAACCGGCCGTAGCACCACCTTATCCTGGTGGAAGACCAGAAAAGGCTCCTGACAGGAAAGCGCGGCCAGCTCCGAAACCCTCCTGATGGAGGTAATGGCCACCAGAAAAACCATCTTCCAGGTGAGGAAGACTAGGGAGACCTCCCTCAGAGGCTCAAAAGGCGCCTCCTGAAGGGCGCGCAGGACCAGGTTAAGATCCCAGGGTGGTAAGGGAGGAACATACGGAGGAACCAAATGCGCCACCCCCTGCAGGAAGGTTCTCACAGGCTCCAAAAAGGCAATAGACCGTTGAAAAAAGACCGCCAAGGCCGAAACCTGACCCTTCAAAGAACTGAGCGACAGCCCCACCTCAACGCCGGACTGTAGAAAGGCCAGCACCACCGGAACAGAGAAACGAAGCGGCGGAAAACCCGACTTCTCACAAAAGGTTAGATAGGCCCTCCAGGTGCGATAATAGATCCGCGAAGAAGCCGGCTTTCGAGCTCTGATCATGGTTCTCACCACTGCATCAGAGAAGCCTCTCTTCCTAAGGATGTAGGTCTCAATAGCCACGCCGTTAAACGCAACTGACGTGAATTCTGGTGGAAGAGCGGTCCCTGAGATAGAAGATCCTCTCTGTCGGGAAGAGGCCATGAAACGTCCGCTAACATTTGGACGACGTTGGAGAACCAGGCGCGGCGAGGCCAATCCGGAGCGATAAGAATGGTCGGTATCCCCTCCGCCTCGATCTTGCGCAGCACCTTCGGCAACAGAGGAAGTGGAGGGAAGACATAGAGGAGGTCGAATCGCTGCCAAGGAGACACCAGCGCGTCCACTCCGCACGCCCTTGGCTCCCGAGCGCGGGCCAGGAACACCGGCACCTTGTTGTTTAGCCGGGACGCCATTAAATCCACGTCCGGATGGCCCCATCGGCGGAAGATGCCCTCGAACACCTCCGGATGTAGGGACCACTCTCCCGGATCCACCTTGGTGCGGCTCAGAAAATCCGCCGTCCAGTTGTCGACGCCCGGAATGTACACCGCCGACAACACTGGAACATGAGACTCCGCCCATAGGAGGATCCTCGCCACCTCCTGCATCACTGCCCGACTGCGCGTTCCGCCCTGATGATTGACGTAGGCCACAGCCGTGGCATTGTCCGACTGAACACGCACCGGCCGAGCCGCAAGGAGGGAAGTCCAGTGGGAGAGGGAGTTGAAGATCGCCCTTAGTTCCAAAACGTTTATCGGAAGACTGGATTCCTCTGTCGACCAGACCCCCTGAACTGTGAGGTTCCGGAGAACGCCTCCCAAACCGATGAGGCTGGCATCGGTGGTGACTATCGTCCAGGAGAACAGAAGGAAGGACCTCCCTGATGAGAGATTCGGGGAGGCCTGCCACCAGGGGAGAGACAACCGAACGTGCCGGGACAGGCGGACGGGAGCGTCCAGACCCCGAGAGGTCTTGTCCCATAGGGCAAGAATCCACTGTTGTAACGGTCGAGTGTGGAACTGGGCATACGGAATCGCCTCGAAGGAGGCGACCATAAGGCCCAGAACCCGCATGCACTCCCGAATGGTGGGACGAGGAGCTTGTAGAAGGAGCGACACCGCCCTCCGAACCTGAGAGGACTAGGAATCCGGAAGAAACACCCGAGAACTCGAGGTGTCCAAAATCATCCCCAGGAAGGAGAGTCTCTGGGAAGGGTGCAGAGAGGATTTTGGTAGATTGATCAGCCACCCGAACCGTTCTAGAGATTGAACGGTAATTCGGACGCTGTCCTCGGCCTGTGGAAGAGACGGGGCTTTTATCAAGATGTCGTCCAGGTAGGGCAACAACGAGATGCCCCTGGTGCGAAGAAGCGCCATGAGAGGCGCCAAAACCTTGGTGAAAACGCGAGGGGCGGTCGCCAACCCAAAAGGCAGGGCGACGAACTGGTAATGACGACCCCAGATGGCAAAACGCAGAAAGCGATGGTGAGACTTCGCAATCGGGACGTGCAAGTAGGCGTCTTGAATGTCCACAGACGCGAGAAATTCCCCCGGAAGCAGAGAAGCAATAACGGAGCGAAGGGACTCCATGCGAAACTTCCGCACCCTTAGAAACTTGTTCAGAAGCTTCAGATCCAGTATCGGGCGCACCGACCCCTCCTTCTTCGGAACGACGAACAGGTTTGAGTAAAAACCTGTTCCCTGTTCGTCCGGGGGAACGGGAAAAATGACACCCCGGTCCAGAAGAGAGGAGACCGCCAAAAGGAGGTCCGAGGCCCTGGCTGGATCCCCCGGAACGCGAGACGGGAAAAAGCGTTCCGGCGGGCTGGACGCGAACTCCAATTTGTAACCGGACGTCACAATCTCCAGAGCCCAGGCGTCCTGAACGTGAGCCCTCCAGACCTGCTGAAAAGAGAGCAAACGGCCCCCCACCACGAGGGGTGGGGGCACCCCTTCATGCGGAGGGCTGCTTGGGAGCAGGGGGACGGGTTGACTGTGCCCGTGGTCGCCAAGAGGGCTGGGGTTTGAAGAAAGGCTTCTTGCGGGATTCCTGGGATCCCCCAGCCGACGAGGACGAAGACGTCCTGGCCGTGGAGAAGCGACGAAAGGACTGGCCCCGGAACCCTGAAGCCCGAGATCGAAAGGGCCGTTTGGATCTGGGGTGAGGCAGATGAGTACTCTTGCCCCCCGTTGCGGCAGAAATGAATTCGTCCAACTGGGCTCCAAAGAGTCTAGATCCTTCAAAGGGAAGGTTAGCGAGGGAACGCTTGGAAGAAGCATCAGCATCCCACACCTTCAACCAAACCTCTCTACGCTGAATGACCGAGAGGGCCGAAATACGGGCAAATAGGGAACCGATATCCATCGAAGCCTCACAGAGATATTTAGAAGCCTGAGACATTTGGAGAATAAATTCCAAAGTGTCTGCAGGGGCGCCCTGTTCCGTCAGATCCTGGTGGTGGCGCCGCAACCACGCCGTAAGGGCTCTGGCAACCCAAGCCGACGCAAAAGCCGGTCGCAGGGAAGCGCCCGCCAGAGAGAAGATGGACTTGGAAAGTGAATCCAGGCGTCTGTCCACCGCATCCTGCAGGGAGGAACCGTCTAGGACAGGAAGGGCCGTGTTCTTGGCCAACCTGGCCACCGGTGGATCTACCTTAGGGGAAGAAGTCCACTTTTCCACCGAGTCAGAGGGGAAAGGGTAAAGCGTATCCATGCGCTTGGTGGCCGAAAATTTCTGATTGGGTCGGTCCCAAGCCTTTGATATGACCGCTGTGAATTCCTCATGAACGGGGAACACCGCGGATTCGGGCCTTTTGGGCGGAAACAGGGAGAACTCCCGACTAGTGGAGGGAGTGGAATCTCCGTGGATATTAAAAGTGTCACGGACAGCCTCCACCAATTCGGATACCATGGTGGAAAGCTTAGGCAGGGGTTCCCGCTCCGTGGCCTCGTCCGAAACGGACAATTCCCCTTCGGATTTGCGCTCCCCACGAGAGGGAGAGTCAACCGGGCATGCCTCAAGGCGTGGGGGAGAAGCGGAGTCATCCGATGAGGAATGCTGCCGCTCACGCTGCCTCTTAGACGTCAGACGCCCCCTGTGAGAATCACTGAGAGGGGATGGAGCGGTGGACGCCACTGGAGTAGTAGCTGCCATACGCTCCATGAAGGACATGGCTGCCTTGGCAACTAGGGCCAGATCCGCTGCCGCACTAGACATGGCGGAAGCCCAGGCGGGTACCGCCGGTTCCGCAGGGGCAGAGGGAGGACTGGGCTGAGCAAGAGAAGGAGGCTGATCCTGTCCAGGAGCAGGGCACGAGTCACAGGTGCCAGAGGCAGAAAAAGGCAGAAGGCACACCTTGCATGACCCCAAAAGAGCCTGAGAGGAGGCCTTGGCAGATTTAAGTGCCCCAGGCTTTGGCATGATGGAACCCCACAGTAAAAGATCTCCTACCAGTTGCTGCAAAGATCAGGAGCAGAGCAAGCTGTTCTCCTACCACCCAGGCAACGCTAGCAGAAGTCTCCGGTGTAGAGAGATGAGGAGCTGCACGGCCGTGAGCAAACAGAGTCTCTGGTGTAAGGAGAGTCAGAGCAGCATGCCGAGGCTCCGCCCCCCCGAACGCGTCACTATGGCGCGAAATAAGCGCGCGAAAATATGCGCGCGAAAATAGGCGCGCGCGAGATTTAAACACCCCGACTCCCCTCACGTGGTGCAGAAGGGGTTAACGAGGCCATGGAGGAGCGGCCTGCCGGCGGGCGCTGAGAGAGAGCAGCAGCCAAGGCCCGACGAGAGAAGCGCTGAAGCCCACAGTTTAGGGGGGAAGAGATGCCAGTACTCCAGTGCCAAAATGAAGAAAGTGCCCCCATCAGGATCCTTCTTGAAGCTCACCCAGGTAGCCACAGACAAACAGACACAGAGGGAGGGGGAGGGACTGGGCAATACTTATCTGCTCAGCATGCTCCCTCGATGTCCAGACCAGCAGGGATGCGCCTCTTCAGACTTCTGACTCCAATCCAGGAGAACAGTGCTCTGGAGGAGGGTAGGCAGCAGGCGTCCCAGCAGCTGGTGGGATGCCAGAGCTGACATGTTGAGCCTGGATCCACTTTTCTTCTGTGGGGGGATGGGAGGTAGCCAGGACACGTCGAAAGACGGTGGCAGACACTCCACGGGGCCAGGAAAGCGCAATGCTGACCTGCGTCCCCATCTGAAAACAGAAAAGAAATAACAAACAGGAGAAGAGTAAGCGTCACCTCCTTGGACAGACACTAAGCAAAGACTGAAGTCCTCCTGGAGGTGTCTGGGGGTATAGCCCGAGGAGGAGGAGCTTCGTTTTTGCATAGTGTCCCTCCTAGTAATACCTCTAAGCTATACCCATGGTCTGTGTCCCCCAATGGAATGTACGAGAAAATACTGTCGTGTGCATGAGGCCTTATGCAAATCTTTTTTTTTTATAGCTGAAATATTTTTTAACATGGCGAAACCTAATATGTTTATTTTTTATTGTTTATATAGTCTTATATCTAAAATTTGGAAAGTGGGATGATTTCAATTTGTAATATTTTGTATTTAAAATTTTAAACTTTTATTTTATTTTATTTTTATACTTTTAACTTAGTAACTATTAGCCCCCCTAGGGGGCTAGAACCTGGGATCTTTTGATCTCTTGTCCTATTCACCCTATTAGAGATCTATTATGGTAAATATAATTTTTGACGCGCTCACTGCTGAGCTGTGCCTCGTGCACAGATTAGCAGGAAGGTTACTATGACAGCCCTGACAACCTCCAGCAGGCCTCAGGCTGCTGACAACCTCCAGCAGGCCTCAGGCTGTCATGGCAACTGATCAGAGCCTTGATATTTCTCTCTGGGGGCTCTGGTCGGAAGTCAGAGGGAGCAGCATCCTTCTGTCTTACCTCACAGATGCCACATTTATTATTCATCACAGCATTCGAAGGGTTAAACAACTGGGTCCAGCACCATTCCCAGTAATTGCTGCCGAGTGCCTGCTGTAATGTACAGCCAGCACCCGCTGTGTATGGAGTGGGCTCACTGTGGCAGCCCGTACCATAAAATTCCCTGCACATAATACCATACATGTATAGCTTTAGGTGTTAAGGGGCTAATTTAAAGGGGTTGTCTGGGTTCAGAGCTGAACCCGGACATATCCATAATTTCAACCAAGCAGCCCCCCTGACTTCATGCTCCGATGCTCTCCTTGACCTGCACAGGATCGCGCAGGGCAAGGGCTCTTTTATTTACTATAACACACTGTCGGGCGGAGGCTTCCGTCCAGAAGTGTGTTTGTTGACGTCACCAGCTCTAATGGGCGGGCTTTAGTGCTGCCCGAGCCATTTTACAGGCTAGGGCAGCGTTAAAGCCAGCCCATCAGTGCCGGTGAGGTGACGTCACCGAACACACTGCTGGGCGGAAGTGTTCGCCTGGCAGCCCGAAAGAGAGCCGGTTCATCACCAAAACTCCACAAAATGCCTTTGTCCTGCGCAACTCAGCGCAGGGCAAAGGAGTGCATCGGAGCATGAACTTGTCAGGGGGCTGCCTGGGTAAAAATATGGGTATGTCCGGGTACAGCTCTGAACCCGGACAACCCCTTTAAATGGTGGGAAAATTGATAGAGAGAAATTATATCACAGTTAGGCCTCCTGCAAACAAACGTGTGCATCCCATGGTTTTGCTGCGGGCCGCAATGCACGAACACCGTCAGTGGGGCAGCCGCAGCGGATGGCGGTCCCTTAAATGGGTCCGCGATCCGGCCGTTCCGCAAAAAAGATAGAACATGTACCATCTTTTTGCGGAACGGAAGTACGGGACGAAACACCACGGAAGCACTCCGTAGTGCTTCCGTAGGGTTCCGTATCTCCGGATTTGCGGAGCAATTGAAGTGCATGGGTCTGCATCCGTGATGCGGAATGCACACGGAACGGCACCCGTGTATTGCGGATCCACAAATGCAATACGGAAACGAGGCGCACACATTCGTGTGCAGGAGGCCTGGGGAAGAGTCAAGAAAAGTAATAGGAGGCAAAGAAAAAAAGTGTGAAAAGGGCAGAGAAGTCAAACGAAAGGCTCTGCTTGCACCAAGTATACAACTACAAACCACATAGACTACCAGTAATTATAGATATATTATATATATATATATATATATATATATATATATATATATATATATATATATATATATATAATATAAAAAAAAAAAAAAAAAATCAGACTGCACTCCAGAGAGATCTTCAACAAAACAGTGTGTTTTATTCACCCATGAGGTGGCAAAGAGCGACGTTTCGGCTCATTTATGAGCCGAAACATCGCTCTTTGCCACCTCATGGGTGAATAAAACACTGTTTTGTTGAAGATCTCTCTGGAGTGTAGTCCGATTTTTATTCTATACAAGAGGGTAAGCGTGCAAAACGCATTGCACTTGCGCAGAAAAAAAACTGAACGGAACGCAATCGCAGACAAAACTGACCAAAATTGCGTGCCTACTCGCACAGGTTTCCCGCAATGCATCCAGACAAAAACCGTGACGCCAGTGTGCAAGGGGCCTTAGAGGTAAACTACAAAACGTACAAAATTGTCCCTATGAGACTGTGAGCTCCACTGGGGACAGGGACTGATGAGTGCAATGAGAATATCTGAGGGATACATGACATTATATAATGCTACTTCACAATGAATTTCCCCCCAAAAAACTGAGCCCCTCCATAGGCCCCCCATACACCCTACAGAGGCAGAGATGCATCATTATCTATGTGCCATACAATGGCGCCTGACATTAAAAAATAAATGACCCCCTGTGCGGAATGGGAGTCAGGCAAGATGGATGCTGTGTAGAGATGAGCGAACTTCTGTTTTAAGTTCGGCGTCTAAAGTTCGGGTTTGGATTAGCGGAGAATCCCGATCTGGAACCGGATATGGATTCCGACTTCCGTTGTGGTCAGTGGTAGCGGAATCAATAATCGGCCATTATTGATTCCGCTACCACTGACCACAACGGAAGTCGGAATCCATATCCGGTTCCAGATCGGGATTCTCCGCTAATCCAAACCCGAACTTTAGACGCCGAACTTAAAACAGAAGTTCGCTCATCTCTAATGCTGTGTACAAAAACTGTGGGATCCATTGGGGGAGGGGGGCATACATCAGAAAATCCTCCCGCCTTATACCTCCAACATGCAACCCCAATAAATAATGGGGGATGAAAAAAGATATGATGGAGAGTTTGAGAAAAGGAGAGAGGTCGGTTAAATTTTTTTTTAAAAAGTTACATTTTGAGAGAAGTTGTAAAAATGGGGCAGAGAACAGAAAAAAGGTGACGCTAGAGGGTGACAGTGAGTGACTGGGATGTCTGGAGTCTAGAAGGCGGCCATTTTCCTAGAGACAAGTGTCCTATCTGTCACTGGCTCCACAATCCATTCCCACAAAGGTCACACACTTGGGGGGGGGCAGTTCCCTAATGTAAATGAATAGGGGGCGTCCCTATCAGTTCCCTACAGAACTCGTTCGTTGTGGAGGGATAAACCGCGGGCTGGGGAGAATTCCTCCCACACTCTGTAAAATACGCTCCCATCTGCCACATACAGGTCCGCGCTCACCTAAATGCTCTAGGAAACGGGAGCCGCAAGGAGCTTTGGGCCAGAAATAAAGACGCAGCCATAGAAAACTGAACACCGGTCCCTGGACACCACAAGTGACAAAGTGCAAGCCCTCCTCTTCCTCCCCGCCACCGCTCACAACTCACATGTAACGCGCTCCCTGATTGGTCAGCACCTGCAGGACTTCAGCGGCTTCTCAACTAGGCATATAACAAGCGCATCCGCGCCCCCTGCTGGTGGTAGATAGCAATCAACGGTATAGTAATGGTTGGCATTCCACTTCCAATGACTGGATATAAACATTCTGATTGTGTATATACAAAAAATAATCGAAATAATATATCTACCATGAATTATGAAAACTATACGAGATTCTCAGATGTAGTAGTTTTTTATTTATTTTCTTTTATTTTCTTCAGATGGATACCAAGGATCAATCAGTGATTTCTATTGTGAAATGTGTACTTTATGGGTGAATTTATCAAACTGGTAGAACTGGCTTAGTTGCTAATAGCCACCAATTAGATTCCACCTTTCATTTTTCAGAGCTCCTTTTGAAAATGAAAGGTAGCATCTGATTGGTTGCTAGGTTCCCCTTTACACCAGTTTGATAAATCTCCCCCTATGTGGCTTACTGCTCAATCTTTTCAATATTGTAAAAAATGGTATCCAAATGGGCTAGACACATACCTCCCAAGTTAACTTTTGAAAGCACAACAGCCATGGAGCTTGTAGCACTCCTCTGCAATTTTTATTCCAGTCAGCCATACCTCTAATTGCAAGGGTATGGTTAAACGGGCAAATTACCATAATAATTATGAATGGTGTTGCAGTGCGACATGATGTGACAAGCTGTAAAAAATCCAGACCAGTTGCAGGTCGAGCAGATCTTTTATTCCATTTACTTTACTGTAATTCACGAGCGACACTGCCAAATCACAGTTCTAAAATAGTCACATAACAGCAAGTTACAGACAAGTCACACGTATTTTTGTGTGGGGTAATGCAACAGTGGCCATGCAGGGATCTGGTGGGACGCAGGCATCGGGGACCAGGTAAGTATGTTCTGTATGAGGGACCTGGCCATTTCAGGGTTACAGACAACCCGTTTAATGCACAGCTAGCTAATACTAAGAGACTTTGGGACTTTCCAGCCTGTGCACTGAGAAGCTGTCATTTTTCACAGTTACCATAAGGGACTATGCAGAGCTAAGTTTGGGAGGGAAAAAACAGACAGTGAACTTTTGACCACCTGGTTTAGCTCTGTCAGATGGTTGTTTATGTCTGGAAACTGCTTAGTCATTCCCATTGACTTGTATTGAGGCACGATATAAATCGATGGCAGCTGTGAACTGCAACATTGTTTTTGTTAGAGAGGCCAGCTCAATGCATTGCCTGTATTGTTTTGCACTAGAGTTCCTCTCGTAAAGAAGCACACTGATTTACTGCAAACCCTGACTCTCTGGACTTATTTGCTATTGGGGTGCACAACGCTTTACCATCCCCTCCAAGGAGTTGTAACAAGTGGTGGCACCTTGAGTGTCCAGGTGACCCAGCATAGTGTTGAGGGCCACCTCAAACCCAGCCACTGCATGTCTGTTTGGAACACCACTTAGGTGTGCTGCCATCTATTAAGCAATTGTATCTTCACAGATGGATAATTACATAGGATGATGCAGAACCTTCTCATCAGCTGACCTAATTAGCATCTAAGGTCCCATGCTGAAGATAGGTCTTGGCTAGGGTACCTGCATAGAGGTACTTGGGTATGTAGTTGAAGCTCATAGCATAAAAGGATAAATACCAATGCCAGGCAGCCATGTTAAGTGTGTTAAGACAGGGAAGAGTGACCTGGTGGCTGCTGCTGGAGATAGATCCAGTGTTTATTCCTGTGTGTAACTAGAGAAAGTCTGGTTTTGCCTGTCTGGTTTTCACATCTTTCTGCCTCACTATTCTTTTCCCAGGCCCCTGCAGTTAGCTATAAAGGGACTGACGTCCAGTTGTGGGCCGTCACTTAGGACGAATCATGGGAGTATATAGGGACAGTGGTACAGGTGGAGCACAGGGCTGCACTGTTCCCTACCATTTCATGGCAGAGACAGTGTACAATATTGTTTGTCATGAAGCAAAGCTACCCACGACAAAAGAGTGTGCGCGCAATATTTCCGAAGTGATATTTCGCAACCTGGGACTGTGTGTCACAAGTCACAGATAACGTGATGGTTTAGTGTGTGCGCAGTGGTGGTAAAGCGAAATAACACAACCTGGGAGCACCTGTTTGGAGATGCCACAACTTAGGAGCTCCTGTTAGTGATGCCACAACTTGGGAATGCCTGGTAGTGGTTGTGCAATGCTGCACCACGTGGAAAGGTATCCATGGTGATAAGTGCCGATCAAGCCATATACATTGCTGCCACTCTGAAAAGGCTACAGGCAATGGGGGGGATTTATCATGAGGGGAAAATTCGAAGTCAGTTTTTCTTGAGTCTGCATTGAAGCACTTTATGCTATATTTATCAAGTGTCACATGTTAATTAATACATTTGTCTTATCCTTAAACCTAACACTTTCGTCTAGAGAAGCTACTCCAGTTTTCCTACTCCACCTTCCTCCTGGAGTGAGATTGCAATTTTTTTTAAAAAAAGTCTCAATGATAAATCTGAAGTGAAACTCATTAACACAGTTCCCTGCACCCACTTTCCACCCACTTTACAAAACTGGAGTGGGTGGTGTAAAAATGCTAAAAGTCACAAGCTTTTGGGAGAGTGAGTGCAAAAAGTCACAAAAGCCCTATTTTTGTGACTTTTTGTCACCAGAATTGTGGAGTTAATGTATGATAAATCAGGGCCAAAGTGTTGATGTCGGGTAATTGAGTAGAATGCAAGCCCAGGGAGAGTAGGTCATTACTTCTTGGAGGGAAAGTAACATTTGTTGGCACTTAAAGAGACAGTGTACCAATTTATCCTGTGCCCTCATCGAGATACAGTAACCACTAAGCTTGTTGTCTGTCAAGGACTATTGTAACCGTGATCTTGTTACCCACGTGAGTCAACTAAACACCACTTTGTGGATTCCTTCCACCATTTGAGAATGGGGAGCCACACACACCACTCGGCTGAAAAGATCCTCCAGTTTTCTGTAAGGGGACCTGGCTACCACGACACACTGCATTTAAGCCTTCCATCAGAAGAATACATTAGGAGTATTTCCTGACATACCTCTAACTTTGACCAGTGTCACTGTATAGGCATGTACTTGCACCTGCATGCACGACTTTAGTCTTTGCTTCAAAATCTACCTCTGAGTGGAAACCTCAGACCCCATTATAGTCTATGTGGTCCATAGGCTCCATTTGGCTCAGTTATGTGCCGAATCCATCATTTCTGTTCTTCTATTCCTATAACGGAGCAGAAGAACAAAAAGGCTGAACACTGATGTAAGCCTTAGCCACATTATCACTGCAGAATACATAACAATTACATTGAGCAAGTCACAGGTAATGTCTTTTCAGGAGCTTTCTCTATCCATTACATCTCTCTCCAGCACAGCCCACTGTGCCACGTGACCAACTTCCTCTAAGGGCGTTGTCTAAGTAAACTCCTCGTTCTTTGCAGTACCCCTCGTAGGGAACACCAGGTCGCTACCTCTTGAGGAGGACTGGCACATAAGGCAGCTGGTCCAGGTGAACCAGGGGGTATCAGTGCAAGGTATCAGAAGTATAGTCAAAGTGAGCAGGCCAAGTCGTAAACAGGAGCAAAGGACCGAAGGATGAGGCAGAGGTGAAGTCAAAGAAGCAATGGGTCAGGGCAGGTGGCACAAACGCAGGTCAGGCAATCCAGGTTGGCCACAGGAGAGTTGAGGCAAAGCAGACAAAGATCAAACTGGTAGCGGAATCCAGAAATACAAGCACGGATCAGGTAAGCAGGAACACAAGCAGAGATAACAACCTTTGCAGGACACAAGGTCCTGACGCTCAAGCACCTGGAAAGGGGGATGAACCACTTATATACGTGCAGGAGGACTAGGATTGGTCAGCATGGTCACATGTGCGAACAGGAAGTGACGAGTGCCCTTAAGGAAGTGCTACAGGGAACAAGTTGAAAGTATGCCTTGCCCAGGGCTGGAAGGAAACAGAGGAGCGGATTCCAGGACTGACGATGCCTGCAAGGACAGAGCCCGGGACTGCGGTGGTGATTGGGGAAACAACGGCAGCGGATCACCACCGAACACGGAGCCCCGGACTGAAGCAGTAAGCAGGGGAACATCAGCAGACAGCAACTGCTATTACAGCCACCAAGAAGACATCTGTTGACCACTGCAGAGTTTGCTGTCTGGGCATTGATGGCCCCTACCTTCTATAGCTTACACCAGCCTCTACAGCAACACAAATAAATTCAAACTCCAAGCCAGACCTTCACAATAATCTGTCACCCTAAAATTGCTCCAGAGCCTAACAGAACCAAAACTCAGAATAGAGCCTAAAATGAATCCAAAGTGGAGACTAGAAGCCAAAGTAATTTCAGATCCCAAATCAGATCCTAAAATTAATCCAGACCTCAGACAAAAGCCCAAAGTAATTCCAGACCCCAAATCAGATCCTAAAATTAATTCAGACCACAGGCCAGACCTCTCAATTATTTCAGATCCCTTACTCCCAGGTTATTCTTTAGCTCTTGGTTTGGATTCATTGAGTCCGGGCAGTGTTCAGTGTTAAAGGCTATAGAGGGACACCCTTAGCGACAGGTCTTTTTTTTTTTTTTTTTTGCGATTATTGCATTTTAGGCTTAAAATCATTTTTTGCAGATGGAGTTTTTCTTACCCTGAATCTGTCAGGGAGCTGTTCTGATGACTTGATCTGTAGCCCTTACCTGCGAACTCCTGACAGCTGTTCAGACTATATGGCTACACATCCCGCCATTCCGCCAACAGAGAAAGCCTGAAAGATGCATAATGAATATGCATACACTGTGACAATAAATAACCAAATGAAAAGGGCTTAGTCCAAAAGACTCAAGCCAAGTAGCCCAATTAAAATACTCAGCACAAATATAAGCAGTCCATCCATATTTAAATGAGCGACAAGCCTACAAGCAAGGGCACGTTAAACTTGCCATGGTCCCAGATACCTCATGGCAAGTTTACAACTCCGGGTTAAATATATTTTAAGGTCTATTAAATAAGTGGACCTTATGCTGTCTATAAAATCTAGCCAGGAATTTCTTTAACTTAGTATGATGAAAACAAAACCCACCACAAGAAGACAAAAATGTCATTATTTTCCTATTTATTTAACATCTCCTAGTACCTCCTACCATATTATCCCTCTAATACCCAACCAATACTCATTTAGTATTAAGTATTGATCTATACCTAGTTTTAACAAGTTAAACTCTGGGGTTAGAGAAATGTAAAGGTCAAGAACTGTATTAATAAACTGATGTATATCGAGCCAAAGTCGATTTAAAAAGGGGCATTCATAGGTACCCACTAGATGGGTAGGTATAACAATGAAGACCTTTGTACTTACAAAGGTCTTCTTTCTTATACTTACCAATCTGGATCTCCCTGGCATTCCACTGCTGATCATCCAGAACAGTGAGCCCAGTGTAGGACCGAGGATTAAGTCGGGAGCCAATATCAATCCTTCACCTTGAACTTTGAGCGCTCTAAATTGTTGGGACTTTCACAACACTGAAAGGTGAGTAGAATACTTACTAAATATTAGAACAGTTACATTTGGAGGTACTACACATGAGATGCTGCCTCTCTTCTTTTTTTGAATACCCACTTGGCCACAGCCTCTCCTGCAGATATTTCCTAAATTTGTAAACATTGTAGACAGTTTCTATGGTGTAAATTTTTTTTTTAACATAATGGTTGTTTACACAACAGAAGCTATTTATTGCATTTTTTAAGCTTTGCACCATTGTAGGTTTGTAAAAAAAATAAATGAATTCTTTTGACCATTTGGTAATAAGTATAAGTAGATTGTTTGTTTTTACACATGATAAGAGTTTGGTTTTGTTATTCAAGGGGTTTCCTCAGGATAGGTCATCAATAACAAATTGTCAGGGGGTCGACTTCCGTCAACCCAGCCGATCAGCTGTTTGAAGAGAAGGCAACGAGCTGCCTTTTCTGCTCTGTTAACCTGCTCACCGCAGCAATTGCAGTGGTGAGCAGGTGTAATTACAAGTATAGCATCCCCATTCACTTCTATGGGACTGCTCTGTCAGTACAAATGAGTATGAAGGAGCTGGCAGATAGAAGTGTATGGGGATGCCACAGAGGCGGCTCTTCCATTAGGCCACTTAGGCCGCCGCCTAAGGCCTCACGCTGGTGGGGGCCTCGCTCTGGCTCCCACCAGCACCTGACACCGCCGCAATTTAATTGTCTGCACTCTGCTTCTCCGGACCTAGTGAAGACATTAACTTAAGACAAGCCGCCGCGGCCAGGCCGCTCGAGCCCCTCTGCTCTCTGCTTCTTTAAGAGAGCAGAGGCTGCTGGGGCTCAGAGCGTGCCGCCGCACAGGCACGTCTCTAAATACAACGGCAGACCCGCCCCGCGCCCAGAGCTCTGGGCAGGCAGGAAAGAAGGAGCGCCAGCCGCCAGGTCCCTGCTCACCTCACCGGCTGTGTCTGTTGTCCAGTGACCCGACCGTTCTGGCTGCCGCCAATGCCGCCCTGAAGACAGTCAGTGGTGGTGGACTGTCATTGTGGAGTGTGGACTGGTGCCACCGAACCGAAGAAGAATCCTCCAAGGTGTTCAGGTGTGTGTCCTTGTCCTGCTGGCTGCTGTACCCCCCTCTGAGTCCCCCCTTCCTGGCAGTGTGGGGGGAAAACTACTTAATGGGGGCAGTGTAGGGGGCAAATTACTTAATGGGGGCAGTGTAGGGGGCAAATTACTTAATGGGGGCAGTGTGGGGGCAAATTACTTAATGGGGCAGTGTGGGGGGCAAATTACTTAATGGGGGAAGTGTGGGGGGCAAATTACTTAATGGGGGAAGTGTGGGGGGCAAATTACTTAATGGGGTAGTGTGGGGGGCAAATTACTTAATGGGGCAGTGTGGGGGCAAATTACTTACTGGGGAGAGTGTGGGTGCAAATTAATGGGGGCAGTGTGGGGGGCAAATTACTTAATGGAGGCAGTGTGGGGGGCAAATTACTTAATGGGGGCAGTGTGGGGGGCAAATTACTTAATGGGGGCAGTGTGGGGGGCAAATTACTTAATGGGGGTAGTGTGGGGGGCAAATTACTTAATGGGGCAGTGTGGGGGCAAATTACTTAATGGGGAGAGTGTGGGGGGGCAAATAACTTTTAGGGGGCGCAAATTACATAGTGTGGGGCAGATTACATAATGGGAGCAAATTACATAGTGTGGGGCAGATTACATAATGGGAGCACTGTAGGGGGCAGTATTACTAATGAGGGCATTATAGAAGGGAATTACTTTTGGTGGGACTATGAGGAGCACTATTACTATGGAGGCACTATTATTTCTTCAGGATAGTATTTGGGGGTATTGGGGGCACAGCGAGCATCAGGATAACACTGTTGGGGACTCCAGGTTGGGGGATGATGATAGAAAAGTAAGGAAGCTAAGATGTCTGTGTGCCACACTCTGCAGAGATGAGGCGGCTGAGAGAAGTGTCCGGACTGAATGGAGAAGATGATGACAGAGAAGATCTACATCGGAGGAGACGTCACCTGGAAGGCCCTGGATGTAACAGGTATGTGCTGCTGTATAGCGAGTACAGCAAAATGTGTGTGTGCGGGGGGAGGGTTGATTTAGAGAACTAGGCCAGGGTTAATGCAAAGTGTTAATATGCACTGTGAATATAAGCCCTGTACTGTGTTGTCACTGTGCATATTAACCCTTTACTGTGATGTCACTGCATATTAAAGGGGTACTCCGGGATAGGAAAATAAATCCCCTATCCAAAGGATATGAGATAAGTGTCTAATCGGGGGAAGGGGGTCTGGCCGTTGGGATCCCCGACGATCTCCTGTACGGTACTCCGGATCTCCTTGTGCTCGGAGCGGTGGTCAACACTCCCCCTTAATGTATCTATGGGAGAGCCGCAGATACAGCACTTGTGTATCTCAGAGTCTTCCATAGAGATACATGGAGGGGGAGTGTTGACCACACCACTGCTCCGTGCGGTGGTTGACACAGCTTATTTCTAGAGGACTGAGCCGTGGCGCCGTACGGGAGAACACGGGCATCCCAACGATCTTCGTGGGGCCTCATGTTTGAGTTTCGCCTAAGGCCTCACAAAGTCTAGAGCCGCCTCTGGGATGCCATACTTATAATTGCACCAGTTCACCACTGCAATTGTTGTGGCAAGCAGGTAAGCACTGCCTTCTCTTCAAGCAGCTAATCGGCGGGGGTGCCGGGAGTCAGACCACCACTGATCTGATATTGATGACCTATCCTGACGATAGGTCATCAAAAGTAAAAAGTGGACGACCCCTTTAAGATGTGCCACAATGTATGCTGGTAGTGGTATATATGTAGAAAGTTTGTTTCTGTACATTGTAACTGGAGGACAGGTCTGAGAAACTCAATCCCTGAGTCTACCCATATTTTGATGTTTAAAGATGGAAATGGTATTGATAGTATTGACGCGGGGATTTTAACTTTGTTTATGCAATCAAGACGCAAGTTGTTTCGTATAAATTTTCTCCAACAACATGAAGAAGTATACATAAGCAAGTTTACAGATATTTTGCAGGTTGAATCCAATAAATCTTTTAAATGGAACCTGTCACTGGGATTTTGTGTATAGAGCTGAGGACATGGGTTCCTAGATGGCTGCTAGCACATCCGCAATACCCAGTCCCCATAGCTCTGTGTGCTTTTTTTGTGGAAAAAAAAAATGATTTGATACATATGCAAATGAACCTGAGATGAGTCCTGTCCCTGAGATGAGTCAGAGACAGGACTCATTTCAGGTTCATTTGCATATGTATCAAATCAGGTTTTTTTCCCCACAATAAAAGCACACAGAGCTATGGGGACTGGGTATTGCGGATGTGCTAGTGGCCATCTAGCAACCCATGTCCTCAGCTCTATACACAAAATCAGGTTCCCTTTAAGTTAGGAGTCGCTATAATTTCTCCTTTGAGATTGATCCAGGATTTATCTGGTGTAGGTGACCAGTAACATTTAGTCTGATCTAGTATTGATTCACTGCCTGTAAGGGGCTCTAAAAATGAAAAGAAAAAAATCTTTATTGAAAATATCTTAATTAATAATTACTATCCAGGAGAGGGATGTACATAAATCCATAAAATTCCTGATGTTGCGATGCATACACACAGACTCCAACCCACAACACAAACCACAACACCTAATAATAAACCTTAGTATTTCCAAGCATCTATGGCAGGCATGGCCAACCTGCGGCTCTCCAGCTGTTGTAAAACTACAACTCCCACCATGCCCTGCTGTAGGCTGATAGCTGTAGACTGTCCGGGCATGATGGGATTTGTCGTTTTGCAACAGCTGGAGAGCCTCAGGTTGGCCATCCCTGGTCTATGGCGTCAATGTTTGACCAGAGTGCATCACTAGACCAGGTCCAATGTAGGTATCAGATTTTTCACACTCTGAACCAAGGGGTATTAGGAGCCTAGATTGATTTAGCTCAGAGTGGTTGAGCTGTATAATGGAGTGACAAATACACTGTAACAATCACAGTCCGTTTGATCTAACCAGCTGAACTTCCACTCGTGCTACTGGTAACATTGCTCACATCCCAGCGTTCTATTCACTGAGCTAACAGTAACAATCATTGCCGATAATGTGTCTAAGACATTGCCTATCTCATTTCTCAGGTTCTATATTGGTTCAACACGTTTCTGCATATAATAATGTGTCATCAGGAGCCCTATACTGTAGCCAGAGATTGGAGCGTAGTTAGCAATGCAGCGGTAACACGCGCACGCCTCCCTCACATTAGTGATGTCCGGATCATGAACGAATCGTTCTTTTGAACCGATTCAGTTCACTGATCCGGAAGAGTCGGTTCCCCTGACTGAGCCGATCCGAATGAAACGGCTCAGTCAGATCAGCATAGAGGCAGCAGTAGCAGTGTAATAGCCCCGCCCTCCAACCAATCAGAGGCAGCCAGTGGACGCTAGCCCCGCCCCCTAACCAATCAGAGGCCGCAGCACTGACTCCCAGCACAGTGGGAGTCGTAGGGACTCAGAGAATCGTCTGAGTCTATTAGTTAAAAGAATCGAATGAGTCAGAGACTGAGTCACCGAGTCCCTGCCAGGCTTCCTGCTCTGCGGCTCCCTGTAAGTCCGTCCGGGGGAAGGGGGGGCATTGATCTAGCATGTAGCAGAGCAGGAAGTCTGGTAGGGACTCGGTGACACGATTCTATTAACTAAAACTCTCAGACAATTATCTGAGTCCCTGCAACAACTATAAGCACTACATCACAGTCTGCTCACTGCAGCAGAGCTGTGTTTGCCAGTCCCTCCTGACCTTCGGTTCACTTGAGAGCCGACTCAGCAAGTGAACCGAAGATTCGATGAGCTGAGCATGCGCATTGATCTTCAGTTCACTTGCTTCTGCCGGCTCAGGAAGTGAACCGAAGATCCGATTCATGAATCGGTTCATTTGAATGAGCTGATTCAAATGAACCGATTCAGCTGAAAGATCCGAACTTCCCATCACTACCTCACATATCTAGAGGCAGTGCCCCGGCACTAGTGCGGCCCAGTGAATAGAACGCTAGGATGTGAGACTGCCCTCCAGCTATGCTACCAATAGCACGAGTGGAGGTTTGAAAACAAACAGCAGTAGAAGTACCAGAGAAGTGCCGCAGAGAATGGCGATAGCTTTAGAATGTTCAACTATCCAAATGCACATCTTCTGGGAATCTAAAATAAACCAAACCACAGTTAAATCAGGCCTAATTTTAAAACTATTAGATTTCCAGCTTCGAATATGCTGAATTACTGCATCATCAAAACCTAAAATATCTACTTAAAATATATAAATAAAACTGTGCAGCTCTGGTACCAGCAGTGAAGATTAGGCCTCTCAAGGCACAGAGCAAGTTTTTTCTGATACGATCGATCACTTAATTAAATGAATCCTGGGCTCCAACAAAAGTCAAAGTTCTTATCTTTCTAAATGGTAGAGAGAACAGCTCGACATAGTGAAGTACTGCAAGTCCTTAATAGTGTTGATCGCGATATTCTAATCGCAAATTTTTATCGAGAATATCTAGAATATAGCGCTATATATTCGTAATTGCAAATATTCTAGATTTTTTTTCATCAGTACCCATGATCCCTCACTGCTTCTTGCTTGTGGGCCAATGAGAAGGCTGCAATATCTTTGGAGTAGTGTTTTTCCGATTGCCGCTATAAAGAAAATAATGACAACATCACAAATTCTCAACTATATGACGAATATTTGCCCAAATATTTGCGAAATATCGCAAATTCGAATATTGCCCCTGCCGCTCATCACTTGTCCTTAATTCATCCGATTTTTTTTTATTGTACTTACAGGATTCCAAGTAAAACAGTCATATAAAATATAGTCAATCCTTTCATTTGCCCGATCCGGGTTTTGCCTCTGCTTTGTCAGGGGCATCTACATATCCTCCTAAATCACGTCCAATTGTAGTGATATGGGCGTTACCCCTAAAGGTCTGCTTACAAATACATCATATAAAATACATGGAATTCAATAAATAAAATACCTCAAATATCACATCATATTACATAAAAATACCTCTTAGAAACTGTTCCCTTACTCATCGATCACATGGTATGACTCTTCCAATTAACATTCACTTCTCACACCCTTCTCTAAAACAGGGATCTCCAGACCCATAAATTAACATATTCACACTATACTGCACTGAATATGAACAAGTTATCCTTTAACATATCCAATCCTTCACAGATTCATAGAATTATATCCCTTCCTTATTCCGATATCAAATAATCGGTCCGGACCTCCCAACCTCTTCCTTTCTTTCTTCTATTTCTTTTCCGATCACGTGGTGTAGTCCCTCCAATCACAACTCTTTCTCTAATTTATGAATGGAACAACAATCTCATGCACCTAGTATCCCATGATCACGTGGTGTAGTTCCTCCAATCACCATTTTCTCTTCTATTTAGGAATGGGACAACGATCACATACATTTCAGATCTCGCAGTCCTGCGAGCAATTCCTCAAGTGTGCATCCGCAACCATCTCATATAGGTAAATAAACTCTATTAAATATACATACCTCCTTATGCTAAACAGCACTCAATCTATTGATTCTATGTTAGACAGGCTTTAATATCAAATTCCACATTCATTCCAGCTTGTTGTGTAGCCTATAGATCCATTCCACTTCCCTTTTGTTTACTTTCGCTACTGGATCCTCTCCTCTCCACCGTGTGCGTACGAATTCAAATCCCACAAAGCTCAAACCTTCTGGATTTTTATTGTGTATTTTTTTAAAATGTGCTGATAAACTATGAGTTTCCAAACCTTTTTTAATGTTACGGATATGCTCCTATACCCTAGTTTTTAATTTCCTCATTGTCCTTCCTACATAATAGAGGCCACATGGGCACTCCAGCATGTAGACAGCCCCTATATATTCACAGGTAAGATCTCCTTCTATTTGACATTGTGCTCCAGTACTTTTAGACACCACCTCAGCTGAGGATTATTGGAACATTCACCACTTGAAACAGAGCAGGAGGAACACGGAGAACAAGCTTTGAAAAGTTTGCGATCACGGGACCGCTTACGTCATCCACCAGACGCGCGAACCACGCCCCCCCAGCGTCCTAGGCAACAAGGAGGACGCCACTGACGCTGAACTGGACTGAATTGAAACAGCCTTCCAGGAACCGCCGATTACTGCCAGGGAAACCAACACAACCAGCGCTAGGAAGGGTAAGTGACCTCTGTAGCCAGAGACAGTGCGGGACGCCGCACTCAGGCACAGAGCTTCCCTTCCCTCCACAGCTTGGCATATGGAATACAAATAACAGTTACATATTGAATTGTAGCTATATGTACATGCCTGCTGTTTTATCAGAAATATATTGAAATAGCGCAATACTTATCCCGGGCTGTGCGGCGATTGACATCTACAATATATTATACAAACAGAGCTACCATCCTCTGCTCAGCGTTTTTTTACCTCTATGAAGGACTACCTTATCTTAAAAGATATATCTTTTATTCAATTTTATCCTTTAAACAGTGGCCACCATCATATGAAAAACAGTTTATGAAAGACTCTATAGACATTTTTTTCCAGATTTTCTTCCAGATATTTTGCAGGGTATTCATTACCCAGTGGTGATCACCCAACTCTTATTATTGATTATTTATTATTAATCATTTTCTACTAAAAGGATATCTTATCTTTTTATTTTTAAGAAAATGTACTTACTTCTACCCATCATATCTTACAAACCACGAGAATTATAAATAAATTAACCGATTGTACCCAGATTAGAGTGTGCCTGCTTATCCTTGTTCTTTCTGTAATTATATGCTCCTGACTGGGTGAGTCAGACTAAGCAGTCCTGCACCTCTATCATTTACCTAAGTGGTAGAGCCGTCTATTCCATTTGTTTACTTTTAATTCTTAAAGGGTAACTGTCATGTTTTCATCCAAAACATCAATTTTAGCATATTTTACTGCTGCAGCAGCATTATGCATAAAGCAATCTTTAGTTTCTTCACATTCCACTGTTTTCCTTGAGGTTTTTCCCTTAGTTAAGGCTGTTTAAACATTAACAATATGAGGACCTTCTCAAGATGGCTCCTCTGCCAGTTCTCTGAGGCCAAAACTGCTTTCCCTTAGTTCCCATACACACTTGCTGTAGCCAGCAGCATCCTGCCAGCCAATCAGATTGGATTACTGAGAGACAGGCCTCCTCACTCTGAAGCCTAATGCAGGGATGCAGTGTGAAGGACCGTCCCTCCGTCTTACTGTCTTCTTAGCCAGAGACACACGAGCCATAGCAACTGTCTTTTAAAGGGACACTGACAGGCCCAAAAAGCATATTTAGGGGTATATATGACAGTATAGGTCTTATAAAGGGTATTAGAATCATCTAAGTATCCCCCCTGTCCGCCTCATAAATACAGTAAAAAGAAGTTTTATAACCTGCTTTCCTGGCGTTCAATCTGCCCAAGGGGCGGTGCTTCATATCAACTTGCGCCCAGCCAGCCTCGCCACAACTGCCGTTTGAAGCGCCGCCCAGCTCATCAATATTCACTGAGCTGGGCGGCTACTCTGAAGCGCTGTACTAGTGTCCCCGGCCATCTTCAGCGCATGCGCCCGGCACCCTCACTGGCCGGGATCGCATCGCGCGTCTGCTTTATGCACATGCGCTCCCGGCCAGTGAGGGTGCCGGGCGCATGCGCTGAAGATGGCCGGGGACACTAGTACAGCGCTTCAGAGTAGCCGCCCAGCTCAGTGAATATTGATGAGCTGGGCGGCGCTTCAAACGGCAGTTGTGGCGAGGCTGGCTGGGCGCAAATTGATATGAAGCACCGCCCCTTGGGCAGATTGAACGCCAGGAAAGCGGGTTATAAAACTTCTTTTTACTATATTTATGAGGTGGACAGGGGGGATACTTAGATGATTCTAATACCCTTTATAAGACCTATACTGTCATATATACCCCTAAATATGCTTGTTGGGCCTGTCAGTGTCCCTTTAAGGGAGCAGTGGAAAAGGACAGAGGACATTAATGAAAGCTGTTATTATAAGGTAATTGCAGATATTTTGACAATCATTGACAGACTAACTCAGATATACAAGCCTAGCTCTAATAAACTAGCAAATAAAAAAAAATATATGACAGTTACACTTTAATTATAGATTTTTTTTTATCAAACTGGCATTACTGCTATATTGTGTGATGAAGGCTAGTCTAAAATCTTTCTCTTTCTTGGGGATATATTTATTTTCCAAGTTCTCCCCTCCTTTCTTTTCTTTCTCTTCTTTAACTCAATACACTTTGCTCCTCGTAATCTTCTCCTCGTTTGAAGTACGTTTTGGTCTTTAATTTTTCTCCCTCTGAAAAGATAGTTAGATCTAGAAAGTTCACAGATTCCTGGCTAATAGTTCCAGTAAAATACAAACTCTTTTTCAGAAAACTAAGTATGCCTTCTTATTGCCTGTATGAAGTATTGGGTCTATGTATTCCTCTTCCCATACTGCCATAAATAAAATGGCGAACGTGGGGGCGAATTTCGCCCCCATCGCAGTCCCAGTGCACTGTAAATAGAAACAACCACTGAACCAAAAATAATTGTGGCACAAACTAAATTCCAAACATTCAATCAAGTGAACAGTTTCTAAGAGGTGATTATGGATTTTACATACCGTAATACTTTTATAAAATGAAGTATAAGGATCTTTGTATTTTTACGTAATATTATATAATATTTGACATATTTTATTTATTGAATTCCATGTATTTTATATGATGTATTTGAAAGTAGTGTTGATTATGAATATTCAAATTGCAAATTTTTATCGCGAATATCGGCACTTCGAGAATTTGCGAATATTTTGAATATAGTGATATATATTTGGAATTTCGAATATTTAAGATTTTTTTTTAAACAGTACACATGATCCCTCCCTGCTTCTAACTCGTGGGCCAATGAGAAGGCTGCAATATCTTTGACTTTAGGAGTAGTGTTGACTGCGAATTTTCGTACTGCTAATTTTTATCACAAATTTTTCAATTGCCGATTTACGCAATCAAGAAAATAATGACTGAGATAACGAATTCTCGAATTCGCAAATATATGGTGAATATTTGCCCAAATATTCGCAAAATATCGCAAATTCGAATATTGCCCCTGCCGCTCATCACTATTTGTAAGCAGACGTTTCGGGGTAACACCCATATCACTACAAAAGGAAGTGATTTAGGAGGATATGTAGATGCCCCTGACGAAGCAGAGGCGAAACCCGGGTCGGGCAAATAAACAGATTGACTATATTCAATATGACTGTTTTACTTGGAATCCTGTAAGTACAATAAAAAAAATCGGATGAATTAAGGACTTGCAGTACTTCACTATGTCGAGCTGTTCTCTCTACCATTTAGGAAGATAAGAACTGTGACTTTTGTTGGAGCCCAGGTTACGTGTAATCCACTGATCGATCGCATCAGAAAAAAACTTGCTGTGTGCCTCGAGGGGCCTAATCTTCACTGCTGGTACCAGAGCTGTGCAGTTTCGTTTATATATTCTAAGACTGAGTGTGATCAAAACCCCACTTCAAGAACCAGCTGCGCTTTTATTTAAATTTATATATTTTTTTTACTTTTTATTTATTTATTTTTTATTTTATTTTAAAGTATAACATATCTACTTAGATGGCAGCTCTGATTGTGAGTGAGGAGATATCTTAAGGGGGACCTGTCACATCCAAAACGAATATAAAACCACCAGCATTACCTTATAGTAGCCCCCAGTCTGTTATTAATCATGTGTTTGATCCGTTAGTCTGATACTCCATACATGACAAAAACAATGTTTTAAGTGCCATCAGCCCTATTTTGCCGGTCAGCCTGAAGTCAAGGGGGCAGCAGCCTCCCTGCTTCAAGTCAAGGTAAGCACGCCCCCTAACCGTCCCCTCTTGTGTGTGATTGACATCCTGCCGTGCAGCGTGGGATTGCGCAAGTCTCGCGTATGCACGGTGTGCCGATGAAACCCAGCTAACTATGGGAGCCGGATCGCGCAGTAACAAGGAGCATGCATGAGACTTACGCATGCAATACAAGAGGGGGCGGTTAGGGGGCATGCTTACCTTGACTTGAAGCAAGGAGGCCTCTGGCCCCTTGACTTCAGGCTGACTGGCAAGATAGTGCAGAGCTTTGTTTTCTGTCCAGCATAACAGAAACTAGATGAATCCGTTATGCTTGCCCATATACTTCTATTATGACTGATCAAACAGAATGCCTCTAAAGGTTTCCGTTTTTATTTCCATCTTATGGATTCCGTTATTTCAACGGTTTAACATGGTTATAACGGAAAGCCATAACAGAATACATAACGGTGGTGATGTAAACAAGCCCTAACAAATTTCTCTTTAGGCAGTGGCGTACATATAGGAGTCGCAGGGGTCGCAGTTGCGACCGGGCCCGGCCCCCCAGGGGGCCCGGCCGCCTGCGGACCCCTGGCCCCTGCTGCAGCTGCGTCTGAAACACTTCAAGTTCCCAGAATCCAGATTCACAGTTAAGTTGCCCCCTGCTGGGCCCCTCCTCCTTGCTGTCAGCGCCGGCGCCGGGCCCGTGAACTCCCGCGAGACCTGTGTGAACTCCTGTGGCAGGTCTTGCAGGAACATGCGCGCGCGGCGCGCGCCTGAACTCAAACAGGATCCGGACATGAGAATGGACGCACAAGAAGAGGACCGCCGAGGCGCCGACCGACCAGAAGAACAGAAGAAGTTCGGGTTCCCCTGCCCTGCCAGCCGGTAACTCGATGGTAAGTAAGGAAAAGCTGTGGGCTGGGCCGCAACTTGAACTTGTAGTTGGAAATTGGAATAGACTAGTAGTGAGGTGAGGGTCCCAGGCCCCCCCTGGCCCCTGGCAGTTCCTGCAGTCGTGCCAGCAAAGCAGACGGCTGCAGAAGGTGTGATGTCTTGCAGATGAGACGGCTGCAGTGATAACTTACATTCAGCAATTGTAAGACTAAAGTGCCTATGAAAAGCTGGGTGCATAGAAGACAAAGCAGTAGGGTTAGTGCACCAGGCTTCAAGAGTAGCTAATGCCCTAGTCCGTATGTCAGCCCCTGGTAACACTGGACCAGTGGGAGAAGTAATGTCCCAGGCAAACTAAGGATATTCAGGCCTATAGGCCAAACATTGCCTCTGGATCAGGGAGCCTTTAAGGCCCCTTTCACACGGGCGAGTTTTCCGTGCGGGTGCGATGCGTGCGGTGAACGCATTGCACCCGCACTGAATCCTGACCCATTCATTTCTATGGGGCTGTGCACACGAGCGGTGATTTTCACGCATCACTTATGCGTTGCGTGAAAATCGCAGCATGCTCCTCTTTGTGCGTTTTTCACGTAACGCAGGCCCTATAGAAATGAATGGGGTTGCGTGAAAATCGCATGCATCCGCAAGCAAGTGCGGATGCGGTGCGATTTTCACGCATGGGTTCTAGGTGACAGTCTATTCACTGTATTATTTTCCCTTATAACATGGTTATAAGGGAAAATAATAGCATTCTGAATACAGAATGCTTAGTATAATAGTGCTGGAAGGGTTAAAAATAATAAAAAAGTTAACTCACCTTCTCCTCTTGTTCGCGTAGAGGCCGGTCTGTTCTTTAGCTGTGGCTGAAGGACCTTTGATGACGTCAGATCACATGCTCCATCACCATGGTGATGGACCATGTGATTGGAGCATGTGATCTGACATCACCTCAGGTCATTCAGTCCACAGCTAAAGAACAGACCGGGATCTACGCTAACAAGAGGAGAAGGTGAGTTAACTTTTTTATTATTTTTAACCCTTCCAGCACTATTATACTAAGCATTCTGTAGTCAGAATGCTATTATTTTCCCTTATAACCATGTTATAAGGGAAAATAATACAATCTTCAGAACATCAATCCCAAGCCCGAACTTCTGTGAAGAAGTTCGGGTCTGGGTACCAAACATGCGTGATTTATCTCACGCGAGTGCAAAACGCATTACAATGTTTTGCACTCGCGCGGAAAAATCGCGCATTTTCCCGCAACGCACCCGCCTCTTATCCGGGCAAAAAACATGACGCCCGTGTGAAAGAGGCCTAAGAGATAATGCCATTTAACCCCCTGTGATTCTGTGCTATGCAATGATTAGATGTAACGTACCATGCTGTGAAGTGATCATGTGTAAGATATTGTAAAGTCTTGTTAACTGCAAACAATTTCCATGCCTCCGTCTATTTTATTTTGGCACCATCCAAACAGTAGAGCGCGTCCCGGGGGGAAGGGTTTGCAGTCACTGTCACTCTGGCAGGAAAAGCCCGCATCAGGGCACACTGAGTCACTGACTACTCGAGTAGGGGGCCCTGGCCTGCTGAGAACAATGACCAGCAGCAGTGGGGCCCTGGGGGTCAGCCTAAATTTATTGATGGGATTGCCAGATTGGGGCCTGGGCTGATCTGATCATCTGAGGGGTCTTTGCTTTCAAAGACCCCCTCAGATTATCAGATCAGCCCAGGCCCCAATCTGGCAATCCCATCAATTTGATGGGATTGCCAGATTGGGGCCTGGGCTGATCTGATCATCTGATAAGTCTTTGCTTTCAAAGACCCCTCAGATGATCAGATTAGCCCAGGCCCCAATCTGGCAATTGGGGGGGCCCATGGATCAATTTCGCACCGGGGCCCCATGAATTGTGTGTACGCCACTGTCTTTAGGCATCAGTATCAAATACAAGAATTTCCAAACATGTGCTTGGGGAAACTGTCTATTCTTTGGCCAAGGCTGAGTTCACACGAGCGTGACAGATTTGGTCCGGATGCGTTCAGGGTGCGTTCAGTTAAACTCGCACCATTTTGCAAGCAAGTTCAGTCAGTTTTGGCTGCAATTGCGTTTAGTTGTTCAGTTTTTTCCGCGCGGGTGCAATGCGTTTTGATGCGTTTTTCACGCGCGTGATAAAAAACTGAAGGTTTACAAACAACATCTCCTAGCAACCATCAGTGAAAAACGCATTGCATCCGCACTTGCTTGCAGATGCAATGCGTTATTAACGCAGCCCCATTCACTTCTATGGAGCCAGGGCTGCGTGAAAAACGCAGAATATAGAACATGCTGCGATTTTAAAGCATTGCAGAAGTGATGCATGAAAAAAAACCGCTCATGTACACAGCCCCATTGAAATGAATGGGTCAGGATTCAGTGCAGGTGCAATGCGTTCACCTACTGCATTGCACCCGCGCGGAAATCTCGCCCGTGTGAACTCAGCCCAAGGGAAAACTGAAAAAAGGAGTAATTTCTGAAGAAGTGTTCAACATAGAAAGGCATTCAGATGAATCTTCATACCTGACAAAAAGATAGTCATCTAAATAGTGCAAAATAGCTTCTGCCGGAGCTTCTTGTTCTTTATGGCCACTATATAAAAATAAAAAAACACTTAAAAAAAGCTTAGGGTGCATCCCATTAGGAGACACTTATTAAACAAATATTTTCCTTGAGATTGAAAACCCAATATTTAAACCCTGTTGGAGAAACTCTGAGAATCCTGAAGACAGGGTTTACATTGGTTTTTGCTTCTGACCAAAATCTCTCTAAAGCAGTGGTGCCCAACCGTTTTTCGTCTGAGGGCCGCAATAGACATGGTATAAATTCCGCGGGCCAGAACCAGGTAGCTTTTCCAGAAAGAAATGCAAACACTATGAGGTCGCACGTGTGAGCATTACTAAAATACATAATACGTAGGCCTTCAAATCTGCGTTTGGAGCCTCTGTTGAAGATTCGGTCGAAAGACCAGACAAAAAAGCCTTGTATGCAGCACTTGTGTCCGGTAAAAAGACAGGATCCCAAACGGAAACTGAACGGATTCCATCATAGTCGTGGAGTCTGTTCAGCTTCTTCCCTTTGGGGTGACAGGAGCAAGGGGGATCAGGGTCACTAGTGGGGTGACAGGAGGAGGGGGGAGCATAGTCACTAGTGAGGTTACAGGAGGAGGGGGAGCAGGGTCACTAGTTGGGTGACAGGAGAGAGGGGAGCAGGGTCACTAGTGAGGTGACAGGAGGAGGGGGAAGCAAGGTCACTAGTGGGGTGACAGGAGGAGGGGGAGCAGGGTCACTAGTGAGGTGACAGGAGGAGGGGGAAGCAGGGTCACTAGTAGGGTGACAGGAGGAGGGAGTAGGGTCACTAGGGAGGTGACAGGAGGAGGGGGAAGCAGGGTCACTAGTGAGGTGACAGGAGGAGGGGGAGCAGGGTCTCTAGTGAAGTGAAAGGAGAAGGGGGAGCAGGGTCACTAGTGAGGTGACAGGAGGAGGGGGGAGCAGGGTCACTAGTGAGGTGACAGGAGGAGGGGGGAGCAGGGTCACGAGTGGGGTGACAGGAGGAGGGGGGAGCATGGTCACTAGTGGAGGGAAAGGAGAAGGGGGAGCAGGGTCACTAGTAGGGTGAAAGGAGAATGGGGAGCAGGGTCACTAGTGAGGTGACAGGAGGAAGGGGGAGCAGGGTCACTAGTGGGGTGAAAGGAGAAGGGGGAGCAGGGTCACTAGTGAGGTGACAGGAGGAGGGGGAGCAGGGTCACTAGTGGAGGGAAAGGAGAAGGGGGAGCATGGTCACTAGTGAGATGACAGGAGGAGGGGGGGAGCAGGGTCACTAGTGGAGGGAAAGGAGAAGGGGGAGCATGGTCACTAGTGAGGTGACAGGAGGAGGGGGAGCAGGATTACTAGTGAGGTGACAGGAGGAGGGGGAAGCAGGGTCACTAGTGGGGTGACAGGAGGAGGGGGGAGTAGGGTCACCGGGGAGCGGTCACATGAGTCCTTACCTCTCCAGGGGCCCTGTCATGTTTCCAAAGGTCCTCGGGCAGCGTGCCCTGCTCTCCTTGCAACAGCCACCCCTGGAGCCGCCCCCCCCCCCTCCTTCCACCTCCCGCAGGTTACCCCAGCCTGACTTTGCCTGTATCGCTCCGGCGCGTGCCTATACCAACCGATAACAAAGCTCATTGCTGTAAGGAGCTCTGCTATTTGTTATTTCAGGCAGAAGCAGCACCGCTGCACTGCTTGTGCCGTTCACAGTGCTTACTGTGCTGATGAATGTGGGGGAAAAGTCTAAGGCGTATTGGTACGCCTTAGACTTTTTCCAGGGAGTCGCACGGGCCGCATCACACAGCCGCGTGCCGTAGGTTGAGCATCACTGCTCTAAAGCAATACAGCTGATTGAAAATAAGCATACTTGACCTCGGATAACGGGGACAGCCAAGTTATAAAAAGGTTGGTCCTTATCAATTTTACTTCTAATGATATCAGCATACACATCAATGGATCTACAACACATGTACTGTACACCCTGAACCATTAAACTCCGGTACATAAAAGCCTTGAATAAAGCCAGACCTAATGAGCTCCGTTTTCTGCCTGTCGATATAAATTTCTAACAAGGAAAGCTTAAGAGCTTCATTTTCATCAATGCTCTTTGATAAGAATTTGCAATTAGAGAGCCATCATTAACCACCTCCGGACCGCCTAACGCGCCGATGCGTCCGGAAGGTGGTTGCTTTTCTCCTCCTGGACGCATCGGCGCGTCATCTCGCGAGACGCGAGATTTCGCCGCAGCCGGCCCGCACATGCGCATCGCGGGCCGGCATTTCATAGAGGAGTATTTCGTCAGGACCTGCCAGCCAGCGATCATTGGCTGGCAGGTTGCTGATTTTCAAAAAAGCCAATCACAGAGCCGTATAGCAGATCATATTTGTAAATATGATCTGTTATATGGCTGCCTGCTCCTCTGCTGGTTCTTTTCGTCGGTTGGATCCAGCAGAGGAGCAGGCTTCACAGTGAGTACACCAACAGTACATACTTAGCCCCAGATCACCCCCCTGAACCCCTATTAACCCTTTGATCACCCCTTCTAGCCCCTGTCAATCACTAGTGAAAGGAAAAAAAGTGATCAGTGCAAACTGTCACTTTTTTTTTTTCACTGTTATTGACCGTTAGGTTTTAGGTATAGTTTAGGTCCCTTGGTTAGGTAGTTAGGGATCAGTTAGCGCCCAGCCCACCGCACCGCAGTCCGTTATTCGCTGATTAGCGTATCGCTAATCAGCATTTGTACTTTTATAGTATCTGGAAGTGATCAAAACTGATCACGGTCAGATCTATAACTGTATTAGTGTCACTTTAGGTTCGCCCTCCACCCAAAACGCAGTGTTTGCCCGATCAGGCCTGATCGGTCGCCCACACGTGCGTTCGCCCACACCCGCCCCACCGCAGTGACAAAAAAAAATTTTTTTTTGATCGCTGCACATCCACTTTACACGCACTGCGGCGATAAAAAAATCACTTTTGATATTTGTTATCAACCGCAGCGGCCTCCGGTACTTCGCTAGCCTCCCCTTTGTAAGACAGGCTTGCTTTTTTTACCTGGGTAGTCTCAGGGAATACCCCTAAATTTAGTTGCCCACATGTCAAACAGGGGGTATTCCTCTGAAGAGGCCTACAGGCTTCTGACCCAGTCGGATGAGGAGTGGGAACCCTCATCTGATGAATCCAGCGGGTCAGAATACGAACCTGTAGAAAGCAGCGGCTCTCTGACCCAAAGTTCGGACGAGGAGGCTGAGGTCCCTGATAGAACCAGGCGTACCCGGCCCCGTGTTGCTAGACCGCAGGTTGCGCAGGATCCGCTTCAAGAGCATCAGAGTGGGGCTGGTGCTGCCGGATTACGTGGTGAGGCATACACCAGCAGACCAGCCCATCCTGGACCTAGTACCAGCACTGCCGTACAACCTGGTGAAGTAGCGAGCACCAGAAGGGCAGTTGAAGCTGGTACGGTGGCACGAGCAGTAGTGACCCCGTCGCAGCCACCGCAAAGACGTGCCCGTAGAGCCCCTAGAATCCCAGAGGTGCTGGCAAACCCTGATTGGCAGCCCCCAACTTCAGCCGCACCTGTAGTTCCCCCTTTCACCGCCCAGTCTGGAGTTCGGGTTGAGACGGCTCAGATCGGTTCGGCCCTGGGATTTTTTGAGCTGTTCTTGACTGCGGAGCTCTTAGACATAGTCGTGGCAGAGACAAACCGGTATGCCACACAATTTATAACCGCTAACCCGGGAAGCTTTTATGCCCAGCCTTTCCGGTGGAAACCAGTCCAAGTTTCCGAATTTAAAACTTTTCTGGGCCTCCTCCTCAACATGGGCCTGACAAAAAAACATGAATTGCGGTCATATTGGTCCACGAACCCAATTCATCACATGCCCATGTTCTCTGGTGCAATGTCCAGGACACGATTTGAGACCATCCTGCGTTTCTTGCACTTTAGTGACAACACCGCCTCCCGTCCCAGAGGCCACCCTGCTTTTGACCGGCTCCACAAAATTCGGCCCCTCATAGACCATTTCAACCAGAAATTTGCAGATTTGTATACCCCTGAGCAAAACATCTGCGTAGACGAGTCCCTAATACATTTTACCGGGCGCCTTGGCTTCAAGCAATACATCCCAAGCAAGCGCGCCCGGTATGGGGTCAAATTGTATAAGCTCTGTGAAAGGGCCACAGGCTATACCCACAAATTTCGTGTCTATGAGGGAAAAGATCAGACCCTGGAGCCGGTCGGTTGCCCTGACTACCTGGGGAGCAGTGGGAAGATAGTTTGGGACTTGGTGTCACCCTTATTCGGCAAGGGGTACCATCTTTATGTGGACAATTTTTACACAAGTGTGGCCCTCTTTAGGCATTTGTTTCTAGAACGGATTGGCGCCTGTGGTACCGCGCGAACTAGTCGCGCGGGCTTCCCCCAACGGCTCGTTAGCACCCGTCTTGCAAGGGGGCAGAGGGCCGCACTGTGTAACGAAGAACTGCTCGCGGTGAAATGGAGAGACAAGCGTGACGTTTACATGCTCTCCTCCATTCACGCAGACACGACAATACAAATTGAGCGAGCAACCCGTGTCATTGAAAAGCCCCTCTCAGTCCACGACTATAACCTCCACATGGGAGGGGTCGACTTCAATGACCAGATGTTGTCTCCGTATTTAGTTTCCCGCAGAACCAGACGCTGGTATAAGAAGGTGTCTGTATATTTGATTCAATTGGCGCTGTATAATAGTTTTGTTCTCTACAGTAAGGCTGGGAGAACTGGATCCTTCCTCAAATTTCAGGAAGAGATCATTGAGAACCTCCTGTATCCAGAAGGTTCCGTGGCCCCATCCACCAGTGTAGTTAGCCGTCTACACGAGCGACATTTCCCCAATGTCGTTGCTGGTACCTCAACCCAACCGTCACCCCGAAAAAGATGTCGTGTCTGTAGCAGGAGTGGAATAAGGCGTGACACCCGGTATTTCTGTCCTGACTGTCCTGACCACCCTGCCCTATGCTTAGGGGATTGTTTCCGAAAGTACCACACACAGGTACACCTAGCATAGGGATCACATCTCACCAGGATAGGCACACAGGGCTATTAGGGCCCATTCACTCACACAGCTGCTGCAAACGTCTCCTTTCACATGGGACAAAGTGCATAACGCACTTCGCCACATCTTTGGGCGATTTGCGCTTTGCACATTGACCCATGGGGGAGGAGAGGTTTGTTCTATAAAGGTAAAAAAAAAAAAAAAAAAAAAAAAAAAAAAACAGGTAAGCAAACAGGTTAATGTTTAGTTCCAAAAGTTAAAGTTACATGTTCTGTTCCAAAGTTAATAAAATTATTGCGTTGTGGCCTGGTTTTTTTTTTTTTTTGTCTTTTTACCTTCCAGGTGGACCAACCGATGAACTAGCTGCAGCACCGATGTGCATTCTGACAGAAGCATTGCGCTGCTGTCAGATTACACGCAAGTCGGTGTATGCGGCGCTGCAAGACGGGATTTTCTCCTCTGCAGTGACAGATACGTTTGCCGAAGCATACGAGCTGAGGAGGAGGCGGCGTTCCTATGCTTTGGCAAGCATTTTGTATATATATATATATATAAAAAAAAAAATCCCGGCAATGATTTATTCATCCACATCGATTGATGCGAATGGAGAAATCTGGTTTGCCAGGGCATACGAGCTAAGTGGGTATGGATGTAGGGCGGAGCTCCTATGTCCTGGCAGACGCCTTTCCCCTCCATTTTTTTTTTTTGGCAGAGATTTTTTCACCCACATTGATCGATGCGAATGAAGAAATCTGTGCCGTTCATTTTTTTTCTTTCAGCCCAGAAGCTGAACGGAAAAAAAAATCTCATTACCTGTATGCTCAATATAAGGAGAATAGCAGAAACTCCTAATGCTGGCCATACATGTAATGATTGCGGAGACCCTCAAATGCCAGGGCAGTACAAACACCCCACAACTGACCCCATTTTGGAAAGAAGACACCCCAAGGTATTTGCTGAGGGGCATATTGAGTCCATGAAAGATTGAAATTTTTGTCCTAAGTTAGCGGAAAGTGAGACTTTGTGAGAAAAAACAAAAAAAAATCAATTTCCGCTAACTTATGCGAAAAAAAAAAAATTCTAGGAACTTGCCAGGCCCCTCATTGGATACCTTGGGGTGTCTTCTTTCCAAAGTGGGGTCACATGTGGGGTATTTATACTGCCCTGGCTTTTTAGGGGCCCTAAAGCGTGAGAAGAAGTCTGGGATCCAAATGTCTAAAAATGCCCTCCTAAAAGGAATTTGGGCCCCTTTGCGCATCTAGGCTGCAAAAAAGTGTGACACATCTGGTATCGCCGTACTCAGGAGAAGTTGGGGAATGTGTTTTGGGGTGTCATTTTACATATACCCATGCTGGGTGAGAGAAATATCTTGGCAAACGACAACTTTTCCCATTTTTTTATACAAAGTTGGCATTTGACCAAGATATTTTTCTCACCCAGCATGGGTATATGTAAAATGACACCCCAAAACACATTCCCCAACTTCTCCTGAGTACGGCGATACCAGATGTGTCACACTTTTTTGCTGCCAAGGTGGGCAAAGGGGCACATATTCCAAAGTGCACCTTTCGGATTTTGCAGGGCATTTTTTACACATTTTGATTGCAAGGTACTTCTCACACATTTGGGCCCCTAAATTGCCAGGGCAGTATAACTACGCCACAAGTGACCCCATTTTGGAAAGAAGACACCCCAAGGTATTCCGTGAGGGGCACGGCGAGTTCCTAGAATTTTTTATTTTTTGTCACAAGTTAGCGGAAAATGATGATTTATTTTTTTTTTCTCTTTTTTCATTACAAAGTCTCATATTCCACTAACTTGCGGCAAAAAATAAAAAATTCTAGGAACTCGCCATGCCCCTCACGGAATACCTTGGGGTGTCTTCTTTCCAAAATGGGGTCACTTGTGGCGTAGTTATACTGCCCTGGCAATTTAGGGGCCCAAATGTGTGAGAAGTACCTTGCAATCAAAATGTGTAAAAAATGCCCTGCAAAATCCGAAAGGTGCACTTTGGAATATGTGCCCCTTTGCCCACCTTGGCAGCAAAAAAGTGTGACACATCTGGTATCGCCGTACTCAGGAGAAGTTGGGGAATGTGTTTTGGGGTGTCATTTTACATATACCCATGCTGGGTGAGAAAAATATCTTGGTCAAATGCCAACTTTGTATAAAAAAATGGGAAAAGTTGTCGTTTGCCAAGATATTTCTCTCACCCAGCATGGGTATATGTAAAATGACACCCCAAAACACATTCCCCAACTTCTCCTGAGTATGGCGATACCAGATGTGTGACACTTTTTTGATGCCAAGGTGGGCAAAGGGGCGCATATTCCAAAGTGCACCTTTCGTATTTCACCGGTCATTTTTTACAGATTTTGATTGCAAAGTACTTCTCACACATATGGGCCCCTAAATTGCCAGGGCAGTATAACTACGCCACAAGTGACCCCATTTTGGAAAGAAGACACCCCAAAGTATTCCGTGAGGGGCATGGCGAGTTCCTAGAATTTTTTATTTTTTGTCGCAAGTTAGTGGAATATGAGACTTTGTAAGGAAAAAAGAGAAAAAAAAAAAATCATCATTTTCCGCTAACTTGTGACAAAAAATAAAAAATTCTAGGAACTCGCCGTGCCCCTCACGGAATACCTTGGGGTGTCTTCTTTCCAAAATGGGGTCACTTGTGGCGTAGTTATACTGCCCTGGCAATTTAGGGGCCCAAATGTATGAGAAGTACCTTGCAATCAAAATGTGTAAAAAATGCCCTGCAAAATCCGAAAGGTGCACTTTGGAATATGTGCCCCTTTGCCCACCTTGGCAGCAAAAAAGTGTGACACATCTGGTATCGCCGTACTCAGGAGAAGTTGGGGAATGTGTTTTGGGGTGTCATTTTACATATACCCATGCTGGGTGAGAAAAATATCTTGGTCAAATGCCAACTTTGTATAAAAAAATGGGAAAAGTTGTCTTTTGCCAAGATATTTCTCTCACCCAGCATGGGTATATGTAAAATGACACCCCAAAACACATTGCCCAACTTCTCCTGAGTACGGCGATACCACATGTGTGACACTTTTTTGCTGCCAAGGTGGGCAAAGGGGCGCATATTCCAAAGTGCACCTTTCGGATTTCACCGGTCATTTTTTACACATTTTGATTGCAAAGTTCTTCTCACACATTTGGGCCCCTAAATTGCCAGGGCAGTATAACTACCCCACAAGTGACCCCATTTTGGAAAGAAGACACCCCAAGGTATTCTGTGAGGGGCATGGCGAGTTCCTAGAATTTTTTATTTTTTGTCGCAAGTTAGTGGAAAATGAGACTTTGTAAGAAAAAAAAAAAAAAAAAATCATCATCATTTTCCGCTAACTTGTGACAAAAAATAAAAAGTTCTATGAACTCACTATGCCCATCAGCGAATACCTTAGGGTGTCTACTTTCCGAAATGGGGTCATTTGTGGGGGTTTTCTACTGTCTGGGCATTGTAGAACCTCAGGAAACATGACAGGTGCTCAGAAAATCAGAGCCGTTTCAAAAAGCGGAAATTCACATTTTTGTACCATAGTTTGTAAATGCTATAACTTTTACCCAAACCATTTTTTTTTTGCCCAAACATTTTTTTTTATCAAAGACATGTAGAACTATAAATTTAGCGAAAAATTTATATATGGATGTCGTTTTTTTTGCAAAATTTCACAGCTGAAAGTGAAAAATGTCATTTTTTTGCAAAAAAATCGTTATATTTTGATTAATAACAAAAAAAGTAAAAATGTCAGCAGCAATAAAATACCACCAAATGAAAGCTCCATTAGTGAGAAGAAAAGGAGGTAAAATTCATTTGGGTGGTAAGTTGCATGACCGAGCGATAAACGGTGAAAGGAGTGTAGTGCCGAAGTGTAAAAAGTGGCCTGGTCATGAAGGGGGTTTCACCTAGCGGGGCTGAAGTGGTTAAAGGCAAGGCATAGACCTTTACGAAAATTACCACCATATGCCATATTAGCAGGTTATTGTTTAAATATGTGCAGAAACCTCATACTTGGATGTACTACCAGTTTTTGTCTGAAAAACTCCTCATAATGAGAGCCAAGATATGCCACCAAAATTCTTGTATGCCTCAAGAACTCCAGTGCATTCGAAAAGTCTAATTTTTTGTTTTAAGATTTTTCAAAACAGAGACAAAGAAGTACAAGCAAACAACTCATACGAATGTCATTGTTTACACTTAATACAACATACATAGGGTTTATCCCAGGCAAATGTAGATATCCAGTTACAGGAATTTATAATGCTTAATCTCAACATTACTGGATAATATGGTGCTTCAGCACTTCGAAAAATATTTATTGTGCAACAGGGATAAGGAGTAAAAGGGAACTAAATAAGGGAAGGGATAGAAACAGATATCAGGTATCTTAGTAAGGCTACTTTCACACCAGCTTTAATATTTTCCGGTATTGAGATCCGTCATAGGGTCTTAATACTGGACAAAAACGCTTCTGTTTTGTCCCCATTCATTGTCAATGGGGACAAAACGTAACTGAACAGAACGGAATGCTTCAAAATGCATTCCGTTCTGTTTGGTTGCGTTCCCATACCGGAGAGCAAACCGCAGCATGCTGTTGTTTGCTTTCCGTCATGGGATGCAGAGCAACACAGATCCGTTTTCTCTGACACTATCTGACACAATACAAAACCGATCCATCCCCCATTGACTTTCAATGGAGTTCATGACGGATCCGTCTTGGCTACATTAAAAATAATACAACCGGATCCATTCATAACGGATGCAGATGGTTGTATTATCAGTAACGGAAGTGTTTTTGCTGAACCCTGCCAGATCCAGTAAAAACACTAGTGTGAAAGTAGCGTAACAATCAAAACGACATGTGTGTCATTCAAGAAATTGAAGTAATATATGTGAGTTTGCAAAGAAGATCCATTTGTCCCAGATCTTCAGATAAGAATAAATCTTCTATACCTAGACCATCTCATTGGTTGTGGATTTTGAAAAATGCCAGAAACCAATCTTTAACATCTTTTTCTTTTCAGAGTCTAGGAATTAAAGAAGTTGTCTCACTTCAGCAAGTGGCATTTATCACTTAGAGAAAGTTAACACAAGCCACTTACTAATGTATAGTTATTATCCATATTGTTTCCTTTGTTGGCTGCATTAATTTTTCCATCAAATTATACACTGCTCACTTCCATGGTTACGACCACCCTGTAAACCATCAGTGGTGGTCATGCTTGCAAATTTTAGGAAAAAGCACTGACCTCTCTGTTAGCCAGGACCATGGGAGTGGACATAGGCTCGTGCTTCTTCCTATAGTGTGCAAGCACGGCCACCACTGATGGATTGCAGGGGGGTCGTAACCATGGAAACAAGCAGTGTATGACATGATAGAAAATTTGTAATAACAATACATTAGTAAGTGGCTTGTATTAACTTTACATAATAAATTTTGCGGAGTATGTGGTTAGTTAATTGGTGTTTAACCCCATTCCGTCTGCCCACTGGATATATACGTCCTATTTGCACATATATAAACGGTCAGGCAACACTTTAATCCCAGCGCTGATCTGGGCTTGGATTAAAGCTCCTGCAATCTAGCAAGAACAGGTAGGGTCCCGGCTGTCAGACACAGTAGGGACCCTGTGGAGAAGACAGGAGTGGTTTATTATCGCTTCTGCCTTCTTCTGTGCCAGCAGTAGAGCGCTGGAGGGAGGTAGGAAGAGCAGGAAGCGCCTGACCCACTTCCTCTGTCACATGACCGTCGCGTGTCTTGGGGTAGGAGCAGAGCTGCAGAGTCTAAGGCAGGGTTTCTCAACTCACCTATCAGTCATGTTTTCAGGATTTACCTAATATTTAGCAGGTGATATAATTATTGTCCATGCATCAGGACTTACCACAGGTATTCATTCTGTGGGATATATTTTCAAATCCTGACCGGTAGGTGGATCCCGAGGACTGGAGGTGAGAAACACTGGTCTAAGGAGGCACTGATTAGCTCTGTCTGTGTATAATGCCCCCACAGGGGGCTGTTTTCCCATGTAACTGGGGCTGGTCTTTTAATGACCTCCTGGGGGACATATGTGGCAAAAATTTATTAAAATATAAGTAAAAAATAATAATAATTATAATGCCGTTGCTAACAGGAACCATATTCTCTCAGTTCACCCAGACTTATATATGTTATATATCAAAACGATCATCACCAAATAGGGAACCCATTGGAATAATTAATTTTTGTGTCAGTTTTAATATTTAAAGGGGTTGTCCGAGTTATTTTTTTGTTCTTTGTATGTTTCTAACTAATCAACAGCTTTATCATGCACTTAATGCATCTGTAGTTGCTCCTTTTTTAGATTTCACTGAGGGTCACATGACCTGTTATGTCAGCTTCTCTCCCTGCTCTGATAAAGTTTCGTGCACAAGCCTGAGAGAGCAGATGTGAGTCTGTACATGAGACGTCACAGTGCTGGCCACACCCCCCTGCACTGGCTGAGCTACTGCTGTCTGCCCTGTGTCTCCCTCCCACTGGATACTTCAGGAAATATTAACCCCTTCAGGAGCACAGATTCAGGGCTGAAGGCTTTACTGAGTAGCTACAGGCAGTGAGAAGACAAATGCTGGGCACAGAAGCTGACAAATGAGTTCTGCAGAGCATTGCACCAGAACAGGTAGGGAGAAGATCCTGTGTGCATCAGCAGTGTCATTGTATAGCTGGGACTTGTAATCCTACACATACAACATGCTGCTGAGTATCTCAGCAGTCAGACATGTCACTCAGGGCAGACTTATTCACGCCCTGACCAAGGGGAGGGGCAGAGATTGTTGTTATTGCAGGTAAACAAAGGGCCAGAAGAGAACCAGGGAAATGAGGAAATATAATTTTCTTTACCTAAATCTACCTAAAACTTGCTTAGCTCAGTTATATATTGCTACCCATCAGATTTACAGTGCTATATATATATTTTTCATAACTTTAAGAATAAAAAGCTATCATTTTAAAAAAAATTACTTTTTAATAAGAATTTGCCGTTTTCCCCCAAATTAAACCTACAAAAAGGAAAAAAAAAGTTTCAAGTAAAAAAATTGCTAAAATTATTTTGGTAGTCAAACGAATAAAAGAGTTAGGGTCACTAATCCACCACGTGCACAAAATCACAAAAAGTTGCCTGGACATTCAGGATTTTTTTAGGACTGGCCATAAAAGGGTTAATCAGAATAAGTTATATCTATATAATATCAAATAAACTGAAAAAAATCTGAGCATGTGTAATGGTTACATCTACCTAAAAACGGATTATTTTATTAATTATTTTCCAGAATAGAGCTATCAATCTGTAGCCAAGAATTTCGCTGAGAAAGATTTAAAAGATTTACACCTCAATTTATTAGTCACTCACTGCCTGAAGGAACGTTTAAAATTAAAATAAATATTTTATTAGATCTATAAATAAAAGAAAAAAGAAAAAGAAGAAAAGCCACCAGGTGATACAGGTGCTAATAGGAAGAGATTAAGTGGAGCTGGTCTTACATATTGATAAAAAAACTGTCTCCCAGGAATATGTCAATTATATTCTATATTTATGGATCTCCCTATTAGCACCTGTATCACTGGGTGGCTTTTCTTCTTTTTCATTTTATTTATACACCTAATAAAGGTAGTTAGTGACAAATAAATCAAGACATAAACCTTTTAAGTCTTTCTCAGTGAAATTCTTGTTTTAAAAAAAGCCTTTTGGATTAGGAATTACAGGCTATTTGGCAGGAGGATTTACTACTGAGGGACAATGAGGCAAAATTAGTGTTTTCTGAATCACAATTATCCCCAGAATCACGCACTCAAAGTATCACTGGCTCCTTCAAAATATCTTACTAGAATCTATGAGGACCACGTCAGGGGCTGGCCAGAGATCCAGACGTTGGATACATACCTCAAAAACAAAATCATACCTATGGGTCTTAGAATTCCTTGCCTACCAGTGTGTAGGGTTTGCTCCTCTGAATTAAACGCAAAGTGGGAGAAAGAATCCATAAAATCCTCACTTTGGTTGATGACTTCTTGAGGAACGAAAAAAAAAAAAAAAAAGGGGGGGGGGTTCAGTCAGCACATCATAATGTGCAGGTGCACGCTGCCATGGCTACAAACACAAAGAAAAAAAAGACAATGCAACAGCACTCTGCAAACACAAATAAAGTACAATAATGCCATAATTATAGAAAGCATTCAGGTGCTAATGCTACACTTATTTTGAAAATTTTCGATTCTTGGCAAATACATTTTGTACAAAATTATTTGGGAACGTCTGCCAAACGTCAAGGCGATCTCTATAAGACGGGAACCTAACACTAAATGCTACCTGTTATGTGCCATAATGGCCACCATAAAATTCAGGGAGTGCAGGTTCCACATGCATGCTGGGTCCACTCTGCTTTTTACAATTTTTGGTGCAATAACGGCCTCTATTAAATCTAGGGATGTGCAACACCCGTACGTGCGACTAGGGTCCTTAGTATGTCGTAAATGTAATTTTTCATGATGCCAGTTTCATTTCAGCAACCAAGGATTAGATCTCCCTAAGTAGTTGGCACTGATGGTACCCAGGTGTCTAAATGCCAGAGTGGTGTAAGGGTTGCCTATAGTGTCCCTTTAGGTGCGGTTTTTGCACTTGTCACGGTGTTCCTGTTTTGGGAGTGCCCCTTTGCACAGCGCCTGTTGGACGCCCTGGAACATGAACTCAAAGACTCTGTGCCCAGGAACAGCCTGCAATGCACTTCGGTGCTGTATGGACTATTTCCTGGGATTCATACTGTTGGAGCCATCCAGGAGGCCTGGCGCCTTATGAACTGTTTTAAGGACGCTATTTGGTTTGCTAGGAACCGGCTCATCCTCAGGAGGGAGAACAAGTCCGTCCTGGACTGCCGCAGACTTATCCATAGTCTGTTGCGGGACTACAACATCTCGGACGTTGACGAAGAAGAAGAGGACTAAACCCCTCTCCTTCCCCCCCTCTCCCCCCCGTTTGTATTTGTCCTCTCAATAAAGCTTTGGGTATGTGATTCCCCCTCCCTACCACTTCCTCTTCCCTCATCACTGTCTAAATGCTTTTGTTGGGAGGTTATGTGATTGAATAGGTATGCTAGTGTAGCATTCATTGCGATGTATAGTGTAGGGTAGCCTGTGCTTTACATAACAATGCCATGCTCGCAAAGACGAATACGTGTAATTTATTATGTACTGACTCGTGGCCTGTGCTGCGACACAGTACTAACGTATGTATGTATAACGACTGATTGTAATAAAGACATTTCAATCAAACTTGTCACGGTGTTCCTACCTGGATATCCGTAACCCGAGGCGTCGCTGGACGAAGCAGAGCAAATTGGGTGAATAGGTGGTGTTGAGGATGATGAAAGAGATTGAGTCCAGACTTTGTATATAGTTCAACTGCAGCTTTACTTTGCAGAAATGTTTCTTCAAACAGTTTACAGACTTGGTCTTGGTTTCCAGAAAGTTTTAGCATGAAAATGGCAAGCAAACACATTCGGAACTTTTCCTTTTGCTTTCTGCTACAACTTCTCTCTTTCTGTATGACTTTATCGCAAGGCACAGGGCAACTTCTTCCTGGCTAATGAGACTTCTAGAAGTGGTCTCTGAGCTCCAGCAGAACTTGAGGTGTTCTGGCTGGTGTAGGTAGCAGACGTCCAGGATGGATGCAGCACTGCAGACCTGCTCCCTTAGCAGGGGTCGAGTAGCACTCAACTCACTGGAACTATCTGGTCCCCCACCCTTCCTGCAGGACATGAGGCTCGCCCACTCCTCCACAGGAAGGGGGGGGGGGGGTTTAGAATGGAATGGAAGGTTCCACTCTATTCTATCTACTGCTCTAATATATTCGCTGCCACCTGCTGGTGAACCCGACACATTACATTTGAACATAAACAGATGCATAACAGGAAATGCACAATATATGGGACCTGGAATCAATTTATAAAATTACATTGAGATTGCATACCCAGATAGAAACAGGGCGTCTGTGTGGCAATGCCACTCGGTGCTTTACAGATGCAGGTACCAACATGCATGCTGAGCACACTCTATACTTCTCCTGGTGCCAAATGGCTTTCAATAAATTGCATGAGAGCAGGCTTCAGGCTAGTCTGGAGTGCAAGACCAACTGGAGTCAGCCACACCTCCAGCTCCAGTACAACTGCAAAAAAATAAAAATAACACTAAATACTACCTCTGCTTCTTGAGGAGGAAAAATATTATATGAAAAGAACAATCTGAAGCTTCGGGAAATTTTCTAACAACCCCGACTTTGCAAAGAACTCATTCTCTAACAAACTATTGAGAAGTTGACAGCTCAGTTGAAAGATGGTAAACACTCTTGGTATTTGAGAGATATTACTGACTTTAAGGAGGGATGGGTATTTGACTATAGTGCCAAACCAACTAAGACACTTGAGGGTCGACACCGAATCATCCTCGTCAGAAGGGGAAAACGGAATCCGATACCATTGGATATCCAGTACCACAATTCGCTATTTGTGCACCCCCCAGAAGTAGATCCAGGGGAGTTGGCAGGAGAAACAGGGGTCCAAACTAACAAGGTTTTCTTTAGGCAGAACTCCATGACCTCGGGGTACTCTTTGAGGGAGAGAAGGGGCCAATGAGACATAATTTATTCATATGTACGTCATCTGATGACCTTCAGGTGATTAATTTGTCTGAAAGACCACAAAGTCCTGGAGAAAAGAGGTTATCCTTTGTCACCACTCATGTTCATGTTTGAGTGGGTTAAGGAACTTAAATTTTTGATTTGGAAGCTTAAATGTAAGAAATTTTTTGCCACCCATGAAATGTGTCAATGTCCAGAGTTAGGGATTGAACAAGAAGATCTCCCCGATGTCAGACTTTGGCAGATGTAATGGTGGAAGGCGAAAGAAATCCGAGCGAAGGCCCATTTACTGGTCTGAGACTCCCTGTCACGGCTGAGGATGGGGAAAACGCTGCTTGGCCAGGACGACAGTATTAGGGAGCAGGTCACCTCCTATCGCGTCCCTAAACTGACCCTGACTCCTAATCATATGAGTCAACCCTGAAGGTGGGAGGACTCATACACCGGATGCCTTGGGGTCCCTGCTAGCCCTCAGGATAGCCCTGGAACAAGGAGCAGGGTAAGACGACCTGTTCTTCCTAGGCAAGGAGGAACAGGAGTCTCACTAGCCAAGCTGCAAAGGGAAGAGGACATAAACGGCCTATGGATATGGCAGGAGGATGAAAAGCACTTCCACACCTACCTGCCACAGACACACAGACTGGATCCCGTGCAATACAGCAAGTGTCCACACCCAAACACCAGTGGACACAGCACACACACAAACACACAGGAACCCAGATCCATAGGTGCATAACATAACAAGGAAAACATCAAGTGGACATCACATAAACTTAAGAATCACAATTAGTTTATGACCACAAGGGTGGCCCCCACTGGCAGATGGAATACACAGGAGGATGCTCCAGCTAACCATGGCTGAAGTACCCCCCTGAACTGCACTATACACTGAGGCTTTATAGGGCCAAGTAGTCACACCCACATAAAGACACACCCAGTGTTCACACACACAGAAGGGAATTAACCCTTCCAACACCAGGGAAGGGAAGACAGCAACTTAAAGGGGAATACACACAAATAAACCCCGTGCACACCAA